>NW_027362096.1:0-618102 GCF_039654945.1 Dendrobates tinctorius
GCCCAAACTATCAAAAACCAGCGGTTTCAATGAACACACATTTCTTGGTAGAATCATGCAGGACTGAAATTTTTGATGTTTTTCTACTCCTCTCATGAGCCCAAACAAGTCTCTAAAAGCATGAGTTTGCAACTACTTTACTTTTGGAGAAAATTCAAAAACATTCATTATTCAATAGAGCCCAATAGCAAAAACCAGCGTTTTGAATGAAGAATCACATTTCTTGGTAGAATCATGCAGGATTGAAATTTTTGATCGGTTTTTTACTCCTCTCAACAGCCCAAACAAGTTTCTAAAAGGATGAGTTTGCAACTACTTTACTTTTGGAGAAAATTCAAAACATTCATTATTCAATAGGGCCCAAACTATCAAAAACCAGCGGTTTCAATGAACACACATTTCTTGGTAGAATCATGCAGGACTGAAATTTTTGATGTTTTTCTACTCCTCTCATGAGCCCAAACAAGTCTCTAAAAGCATGAGTTTGCAACTACTTTACTTTTGGAGAAAATTCAAAACATTCATTATTCAATAGAGCCCAATAGCAAAAAACCAGCGTTTTGAATGAAGAATCACATTTCTTGGTAGAATCATGCAGGATTGAAATTTTTGATGGTTTTTTACTCCTCTCAACAGCCCAAACAAGTTTCTAAAAGGATGAGTTTGCAACTACTTTACTTTTGGAGAAAATTCAAAACATTCATTATTCAATAGGGCCCAAACTATCAAAAACCAGCGGTTTGAATGAACACATTTCTTGGTAGAATCATGCAGGACTGAAATTTTTGATGTTTTTCTACTCCTCTCATGAGCCCAAACAAGTCTCTAAAAGCATGAGTTTGCAACTACTTTACTTTTGGAGAAAATTCAAAACATTCACTATTCAATAGAGCCCAATAGCAAAAATCAGGTTTTGAATGAAGAATCACATTTCTTGGTAGAATCATGCAGGATTGAAATTTTTGATGGTTTTTTACTCCTCTCAACAGCCCAAACAAGTTTCTAAAAGGATGAGTTTGCAACTACTTTACTTTTGGAGAAAATTCAAAACATTCATTATTCAATAGGGCCCAAACTATCAAAAACCAGCGGTTTCAATGAACACACATTTCTTGGTAGAATCATGCAGGACTGAAATTTTTGATGTTTTTCTACTCCTCTCATGAGCCCAAACAAGTCTCTAAAAGCATGAGTTTGCAACTACTTTACTTTTGGAGAAAATTCAAAACATTCATTATTCAATAGAGCCCAATAGCAAAAAACCAGCGTTTTGAATGAAGAATCACATTTCTTGGTAGAATCATGCAGGATTGAAATTTTTGATGGTTTTTTACTCCTCTCAACAGCCCAAACAAGTTTCTAAAAGGATGAGTTTGCAACTACTTTACTTTTGGAGA
Source organism: Dendrobates tinctorius (assembly GCF_039654945.1). Taxonomy (NCBI): domain Eukaryota; kingdom Metazoa; phylum Chordata; class Amphibia; order Anura; family Dendrobatidae; genus Dendrobates; species Dendrobates tinctorius. The sequence goes on from NW_027362096.1 coordinate 1,398, forward strand.
AAATTCAAAACATTCATTATTCAATAGGGGCCCAAACTATCAAAAACCAGCGGTTTCAATGAACACACATTTCTTGGTAGAATCATGCAGGACTGAAATTTTTGATGTTTTTTCTACTCCTCTCATGAGCCCAAACAAGTCTCTAAAAGCATGAGTTTGCAACTACTTTACTTTTGGAGAAAATTCAAAACATTCATTATTCAATAGAGCCCAATAGCAAAAACCAGCGTTTTGAATGAAGAATCACATTTCTTGGTAGAATCATGCAGGATTGAAATTTTTGATGGTTTTTTTACTCCTCTCAACAGCCCAAACAAGTTTCTAAAAGGATGAGTTTGCAACTACTTTACTTTTGGAGAAAATTCAAAACATTCATTATTCAATAGGGCCCAAACTATCAAAAACCAGCGGTTTCAATGAACACACATTTCTTGGTAGAATCATGCAGGACTGAAATTTTTGATGTTTTTTCTACTCCTCTCATGAGCCCAAACAAGTCTCTAAAAGCATGAGTTTGCAACTACTTTACTTTTGGAGAAAATTCAAAACATTCATTATTCAATAGAGCCCAATAGCAAAAACCAGCGTTTTGAATGAAGAATCACATTTCTTGGTAGAATCATGCAGGATTGAAATTTTTGATGGTTTTTTTACTCCTCTCAACAGCCCAAACAAGTTTCTAAAAGGATGAGTTTGCAACTACTTTACTTTTGGAGAAAATTCAAAACATTCATTATTCAATAGGGCCCAAAACTATCAAAAACCAGCGTTTCAATGAACACACATTTCTTGGTAGAATCATGCAGGACTGAAATTTTTGATGTTTTTCTACTCCTCTCATGAGCCCAAACAAGTCTCTAAAAGCATGAGTTTGCAACTACTTTACTTTTGGAGAAAATTCAAAACATTCATTATTCAATAGAGCCCAATAGCAAAAACCAGCGTTTTGAATGAAGAATCACATTTCTTGGTAGAATCATGCAGGATTGAAATTTTTGATGGTTTTTTACTCCTCTCAACAGCCCAAACAAGTTTCTAAAAGGATGAGTTTGCAACTACTTTACTTTTGGAGAAAATTCAAAACATTCATTATTCAATAGGGCCCAAACTATCAAAAACCAGCGGTTTCAATGAACACACATTTCTTGGTAGAATCATGCAGGACTGAAATTTTTGATGTTTTTCTACTCCTCTCATGAGCCCAAACAAGTCTCTAAAAGCATGAGTTTGCAACTACTTTACTTTTGGAGAAAATTCAAAACATTCATTATTCAATAGAGCCCAATAGCAAAAACCAGCGTTTTGAATGAAGAATCACATTTCTTGGTAGAATCATGCAGGATTGAAATTTTTGATGGTTTTTTACTCCTCTCAACAGCCCAAACAAGTTTCTAAAAGGATGAGTTTGCAACTACTTTACTTTTGGAGAAAATTCAAAACATTCATTATTCAATAGGGCCCAAACTATCAAAAACCAGCGGTTTCAATGAACACACATTTCTTGGTAGAATCATGCAGGACTGAAATTTTTGATGTTTTTCTACTCCTCTCATGAGCCCAAACAAGTCTCTAAAAGCATGAGTTTGCAACTACTTTACTTTTGGAGAAAATTCAAAACATTCATTATTCAATAGAGCCCAATAGCAAAAACCAGCGTTTTGAATGAAGAATCACATTTCTTGGTAGAATCATGCAGGATTGAAATTTTTGATGGTTTTTTACTCCTCTCAACAGCCCAAACAAGTTTCTAAAAGGATGAGTTTGCAACTACTTTACTTTTGGAGAAAATTCAAAACATTCATTATTCAATAGGGCCCAAACTATCAAAAACCAGCGGTTTCAATGAACACACATTTCTTGGTAGAATCATGCAGGACTGAAATTTTTGATGTTTTTCTACTCCTCTCATGAGCCCAAACAAGTCTCTAAAAGCATGAGTTTGCAACTACTTTACTTTTGGAGAAAATTCAAAACATTCATTATTCAATAGAGCCCAATAGCAAAAATCAGGTTTTGAATGAAGAATCACATTTCTTGGTAAAATCATGCAGGATTGAAATTTTTGATGGTTTTTTACTCCTCTCAACAGCCCAAACAAGTTTCTAAAAGGATGAGTTTGCAACTACTTTACTTTTGGAGAAAATTCAAAACATTCATTATTCAATAGGGCCCAAACTATCAAAAACCAGCGGTTTTGAATGAACACACATTTCTTGGTAGAATCATGCAGGACTGAAATTTTTGATGTTTTTTCTACTCCTCTCATGAGCCCAAACAAGTCTCTAAAAGCATGAGTTTGCAACTACTTTACTTTTGGAGAAAATTCAAAACATTCATTATTCAATAGGGCCCAAACTATCAAAAACCAGCGGTTTGAATGAACACACATTTCTTGGTAGAATCATGCAGGACTGAAATTTTTGATGTTTTTCTACTCCTCTCATGAGCCCAAACAAGTCTCTAAAAGCATGAGTTTGCAACTACTTTACTTTTGGAGAAAATTCAAAACATTCACTATTCAATAGAGCCCAATAGCAAAAATCAGGTTTTGAATGAAGAATCACATTTCTTGGTAAAATCATGCAGGATTGAAATTTTTGATGTTTTTTTAACTCCTCTCAACAGCCCAAACAAGTTTCTAAAAGGATGAGTTTGCAACTACTTTACTTTTGGAGAAAATTTAAAACATTCATTATTCAATAGGGCCCAAACTATCAAAAACCAGCGGTTTCAATGAACACACATTTCTTGGTAGAATCATGCAGGACTGAAATTTTTGATGTTTTTCTACTCCTCTCATGAGCCCAAACAAGTCTCTAAAAGGATGAGTTTGCAACTACTTTACTTTTGGAGAAAATTCAAAACATTCATTATTCAATAGAGCCCAATAGCAAAAAACCAGCGTTTTGAATGAAGAATCACATTTCTTGGTAGAATCATGCAGGATTGAAATTTTTGATGGTTTTTTTACTCCTCTCAACAGCCCAAACAAGTTTCTAAAAGGATGAGTTTGCAACTACTTTACTTTTGAAGAAAATTCAAAACATTCATTATTCAATAGGGCCCAAACTATCAAAAACCAGCGGTTTTCAATGAACACACATTTCTTGGTAGAATCATGCAGGACTGAAATTTTTGATGTTTTTTCTACTCCTCTCATGAGCCCAAACAAGTCTCTAAAAGCATGAGTTTGCAACTACTTTACTTTTGGAGAAAATTCAAAACATTCATTATTCAATAGAGCCCAATAGCAAAAACCAGCGTTTTGAATGAAGAATCACATTTCTTGGTAGAATCATGCAGGATTGAAATTTTTGATGGTTTTTTACTCCTCTCAACAGCCCAAACAAGTTTCTAAAAGGATGAGTTTGCAACTACTTTACTTTTGGAGAAAATTCAAAACATTCATTATTCAATAGAGCCCAATAGCAAAAATCAGGTTTTGAATGAAGAATCACATTTCTTGGTAGAATCATGCAGGATTGAAATTTTTGATGGGTTTTTTACTCCTCTCAACAGCCCAAACAAGTTTCTAAAAGGATGAGTTTGCAACTACTTTACTTTTGGAGAAAATTCAAAACATTCATTATTCAATAGGGCCCAAACTATCAAAAACCAGCGGTTTTCAATGAACACACATTTCTTGGTAGAATCATGCAGGACTGAAATTTTTGATGTTTTTTCTACTCCTCTCATGAGCCCAAACAAGTCTCTAAAAGCATGAGTTTGCAACTACTTTACTTTTGGAGAAAATTCAAAACATTCATTATTCAATAGAGCCCAATAGCAAAAACCAGCGTTTTGAATGAAGAATCACATTTCTTGGTAGAATCATGCAGGATTGAAATTTTTGATGGTTTTTTACTCCTCTCAACAGCCCAAACAAGTTTCTAAAAGGATGAGTTTGCAACTACTTTACTTTTGGAGAAAATTCAAAACATTCATTATTCAATAGGGCCCAAACTATCAAAAACCAGCCGTTTCAATGAACACACATGTCTTGGTAGAATCATGCAGGACTGAAATTTTTGATGTTTTTTCTACTCATCTCATGAGCCCAAACAAGTCTCTAAAAGCATGAGTTTGCAACTACTTTACTTTTGGAGAAAATTCAAAACATTCACTATTCAATAGAGCCCAATAGCAAAAATCAGGTTTTGAATGAAGAATCACATTTCTTGGTAAAATCATGCAGGATTGAAATTTTTGATGGTTTTTTACTCCTCTCAACAGCCCAAACAAGTTTCTAAAAGGATGAGTTTGCAACTACTTTACTTTTGGAGAAAATTCAAAACATTCATTATTCAATAGGGCCCAAACTATCAAAAACCAGCGGTTTCAATGAACACACATTTCTTGGTAGAATCATGCAGGACTGAAATTTTTGATGTTTTTCTACTCCTCTCATGAGCCCAAACTAGTCTCTAAAAGCATGAGTTTGCAACTACTTTACTTTTGGAGAAAATTCAAAACATTCACTATTCAATAGAGCCCAATAGCAAAAATCAGGTTTTGAATGAAGAATCACATTTCTTGGTAAAATCATGCAGGATTGAAATTTTTGATGGTTTTTTACTCCTCTCAACAGCCCAAACAAGTTTCTAAAAGGATGAGTTTGCAACTACTTTACTTTTGGAGAAAATTCAAAACATTCATTATTCAATAGGGCCCAAACTATCAAAAACCAGCGGTTTCAATGAACACACATTTCTTGGTAGAATCATGCAGGACTGAAATTTTTGATGTTTTTCTACTCCTCTCATGAGCCCAAACAAGTCTCTAAAAGCATGAGTTTGCAACTACTTTACTTTTGGAGAAAATTCAAAACATTCATTATTCAATAGAGCCCAATAGCAAAAACCAGCGTTTTGAATGAAGAATCACATTTCTTGGTAGAATCATGCAGGATTGAAATTTTTGATGGTTTTTTACTCCTCTCAACAGCCCAAACAAGTTTCTAAAAGGATGAGTTTGCAACTACTTTACTTTTGGAGAAAATTCAAAACATTCATTATTCAATAGGGCCCAAACTATCAAAAACCAGCGGTTTCAATGAACACACATTTCTTGGTAGAATCATGCAGGACTGAAATTTTTGATGTTTTTCTACTCCTCTCATGAGCCCAAACAAGTCTCTAAAAGCATGAGTTTGCAACTACTTTACTTTTGGAGAAAATTCAAAACATTCATTATTCAATAGGGCCCAAACTATCAAAAACCAGCGGTTTGAATGAACACACATTTCTTGGTAGAATCATGCAGGACTGAAATTTTTGATGTTTTTCTACTCCTCTCATGAGCCCAAACAAGTCTCTAAAAGCATGAGTTTGCAACTACTTTACTTTTGGAGAAAATTCAAAACATTCATTATTCAATAGAGCCCAATAGCAAAAACCAGCGTTTTGAATGAAGAATCACATTTCTTGGTAGAATCATGCAGGATTGAAATTTTTGATGGTTTTTACTCCTCTCAACAGCCCAAACAAGTTTCTAAAAGGATGAGTTTGCAACTACTTTACTTTTGGAGAAAATTCAAAACATTCATTATTCAATAGGGCCCAAAACTATCAAAAACCAGCCGTTTCAATGAACACACATGTCTTGGTAGAATCATGCAGGACTGAAATTTTTGATGTTTTTTCTACTCATCTCATGAGCCCAAACAAGTCTCTAAAAGCATGAGTTTGCAACTACTTTACTTTTGGAGAAAATTCAAAACATTCACTATTCAATAGAGCCCAATAGCAAAAATCAGGTTTTGAATGAAGAATCACATTTCTTGGTAAAATCATGCAGGATTGAAATTTTTGATGGTTTTTTACTCCTCTCAACAGCCCAAACAAGTTTCTAAAAGGATGAGTTTGCAACTACTTTACTTTTGGAGAAAATTCAAAACATTCATTATTCAATAGGGCCCAAACTATCAAAAACCAGCGGTTTCAATGAACACACATTTCTTGGTAGAATCATGCAGGACTGAAATTTTTGATGTTTTTCTACTCCTCTCATGAGCCCAAACTAGTCTCTAAAAGCATGAGTTTGCAACTACTTTACTTTTGGAGAAAATTCAAAACATTCACTATTCAATAGAGCCCAATAGCAAAAATCAGGTTTGAATGAAGAATCACATTTCTTGGTAAAATCATGCAGGATTGAAATTTTTGATGGTTTTTTTACTCCTCTCAACAGCCCAAACAAGTTTCTAAAAGGATGAGTTTGCAACTACTTTACTTTTGGAGAAAATTCAAAACATTCATTATTCAATAGGGCCCAAACTATCAAAAACCAGCGGTTTCAATGAACACACATTTCTTGGTAGAATCATGCAGGACTGAAATTTTTGATGTTTTTCTACTCCTCTCATGAGCCCAAACAAGTCTCTAAAAGCATGAGTTTGCAACTACTTTACTTTTGGAGAAAATTCAAAACATTCATTATTCAATAGGGCCCAAAACTATCAAAAACCAGCGGTTTGAATGAACACACATTTCTTGGTAGAATCATGCAGGACTGAAATTTTTGATGTTTTTCTACTCCTCTCATGAGCCCAAACAAGTCTCTAAAAGCATGAGTTTGCAACTACTTTACTTTTGGAGAAAATTCAAAACATTCATTATTCAATAGAGCCCAATAGCAAAAACCAGCGTTTTGAATGAAGAATCACATTTCTTGGTAGAATCATGCAGGATTGAAATTTTTGATGGTTTTTTACTCCTCTCAACAGCCCAAACAAGTTTCTAAAAGGATGAGTTTGCAACTACTTTACTTTTGGAGAAAATTCAAAACATTCATTATTCAATAGGGCCCAAAACTATCAAAAACCAGCCGTTTCAATGAACACACATTTCTTGGTAGAATCATGCAGGACTGAAATTTTTGATGTTTTTCTACTCCTCTCATGAGCCCAAACAAGTCTCTAAAAGCATGAGTTTGCAACTACTTTACTTTTGGAGAAAATTCAAACATTCACTATTCAATAGAGCCCAATAGCAAAAATCAGGTTTTGAATGAAGAATCACATTTCTTGGTAAAATCATGCAGGATTGAAATTTTTGGATGGTTTTTTACTCCTCTCAACAGCCCAAACAAGTTTCTAAAAGGATGAGTTTGCAACTACTTTACTTTTGGAGAAAATTCAAAACATTCATTATTCAATAGGGCCCAAACTATCAAAAACCAGCGGTTTCAATGAACACACATTTCTTGGTAGAATCATGCAGGACTGAAATTTTTGATGTTTTTCTACTCCTCTCATGAGCCCAAACTAGTCTCTAAAAGCATGAGTTTGCAACTACTTTACTTTTGGAGAAAATTCAAAACATTCACTATTCAATAGAGCCCAATAGCAAAAATCAGGTTTTGAATGAAGAATCACATTTCTTGGTAAAATCATGCAGGATTGAAATTTTTGATGGTTTTTTACTCCTCTCAACAGCCCAAACAAGTTTCTAAAAGGATGAGTTTGCAACTACTTTACTTTTGGAGAAAATTCAAAACATTCATTATTCAATAGGGCCCAACTATCAAAAACCAGCGGTTTGAATGAACACACATTTCTTGGTAGAATCATGCAGGACTGAAATTTTTGATGTTTTTCTACTCCTCTCATGAGAACAAACAAGTCTCTAAAAGCATGAGTTTGCAACTACTTTACTTTTGGAGAAAATTCAAAACATTCATTATTCAATAGGGCCCAAACTATCAAAAACCAGCGGTTTGAATGAACACACATTTCTTGGTAGAATCATGCAGGACTGAAATTTTTGATGTTTTTCTACTCCTCTCATGAGCCCAAACAAGTCTCTAAAAGCATGAGTTTGCAACTACTTTACTTTTGGAGAAAATTCAAAACATTCACTATTCAATAGAGCCCAATAGCAAAAATCAGGTTTTGAATGAAGAATCACATTTCTTGGTAAAATCATGCAGGATTGAAATTTTTGATGTTTTTTTACTCCTCTCAACAGCCCAAACAAGTTTCTAAAAGGATGAGTTTGCAACTACTTTACTTTTGGAGAAAATTTAAAACATTCATTATTCAATAGGGCCCAAACTATCAAAAACCAGCGGTTTCAATGAACACACATTTCTTGGTAGAATCATGCAGGACTGAAATTTTTGATGTTTTTCTACTCCTCTCATGAGCCCAAACAAGTCTCTAAAAGGATGAGTTTGCAACTACTTTACTTTTGGAGAAAATTCAAAACATTCATTATTCAATAGAGCCCAATAGCAAAAACCAGCGTTTTGAATGAAGAATCACATTTCTTGGTAGAATCATGCAGGATTGAAATTTTTGATGGTTTTTTACTCCTCTCAACAGCCCAAACAAGTTTCTAAAAGGATGAGTTTGCAACTACTTTACTTTTGAAGAAAATTCAAAACATTCATTATTCAATAGGGCCCAAACTATCAAAAACCAGCGGTTTCAATGAACACACATTTCTTGGTAGAATCATGCAGGACTGAAATTTTTGATGTTTTTCTACTCCTCTCATGAGCCCAAACAAGTCTCTAAAAGCATGAGTTTGCAACTACTTTACTTTTGGAGAAAATTCAAAACATTCATTATTCAATAGAGCCCAATAGCAAAAACCAGCGTTTTGAATGAAGAATCACATTTCTTGGTAGAATCATGCAGGATTGAAATTTTTGATGGTTTTTTACTCCTCTCAACAGCCCAAACAAGTTTCTAAAAGGATGAGTTTGCAACTACTTTACTTTTGGAGAAAATTCAAAACATTCATTATTCAATAGAGCCCAATAGCAAAAATCAGGTTTTGAATGAAGAATCACATTTCTTGGTAGAATCATGCAGGATTGAAATTTTTGATGGTTTTTTACTCCTCTCAACAGCCCAAACAAGTTTCTAAAAGGATGAGTTTGCAACTACTTTACTTTTGGAGAAAATTCAAAACATTCATTATTCAATAGGGCCCAAACTATCAAAAACCAGCGGTTTCAATGAACACACATTTCTTGGTAGAATCATGCAGGACTGAAATTTTTGATGTTTTTCTACTCCTCTCATGAGCCCAAACAAGTCTCTAAAAGCATGAGTTTGCAACTACTTTACTTCTGGAGAAAATTCAAAACATTCATTATTCAATAGAGCCCAATAGCAAAAACCAGCGTTTTGAATGAAGAATCACATTTCTTGGTAGAATCATGCAGGATTGAAATTTTTGATGGTTTTTTACTCCTCTCAACAGCCCAAACAAGTTTCTAAAAGGATGAGTTTGCAACTACTTTACTTTTGGAGAAAATTCAAAACATTCATTATTCAATAGGGCCCAAACTATCAAAAACCAGCGGTTTGAATGAACACACATTTCTTGGTAGAATCATGCAGGACTGAAATTTTTGATGTTTTTCTACTCCTCTCATGAGAACAAACAAGTCTCTAAAAGCATGAGTTTGCAACTACTTTACTTTTGGAGAAAATTCAAAACATTCATTATTCAATAGGGCCCAAACTATCAAAAACCAGCGGTTTGAATGAACACACATTTCTTGGTAGAATCATGCAGGACTGAAATTTTTGATGTTTTTCTACTCCTCTCATGAGCCCAAACAAGTCTCTAAAAGCATGAGTTTGCAACTACTTTACTTTTGGAGAAAATTCAAAACATTCACTATTCAATAGAGCCCAATAGCAAAAATCAGGTTTTGAATGAAGAATCACATTTCTTGGTAAAATCATGCAGGATTGAAATTTTTGATGTTTTTTTACTCCTCTCAACAGCCCAAACAAGTTTCTAAAAGGATGAGTTTGCAACTACTTTACTTTTGGAGAAAATTTAAAACATTCATTATTCAATAGGGCCCAAACTATCAAAAACCAGCGGTTTCAATGAACACACATTTCTTGGTAGAATCATGCAGGACTGAAATTTTTGATGTTTTTCTACTCCTCTCATGAGCCCAAACAAGTCTCTAAAAGGATGAGTTTGCAACTACTTTACTTTTGGAGAAAATTCAAAACATTCATTATTCAATAGAGCCCAATAGCAAAAACCAGCGTTTTGAATGAAGAATCACATTTCTTGGTAGAATCATGCAGGATTGAAATTTTTGATGGTTTTTTACTCCTCTCAACAGCCCAAACAAGTTTCTAAAAGGATGAGTTTGCAACTACTTTACTTTTGAAGAAAATTCAAAACATTCATTATTCAATAGGGCCCAAACTATCAAAAACCAGCGGTTTCAATGAACACACATTTCTTGGTAGAATCATGCAGGACTGAAATTTTTGATGTTTTTCTACTCCTCTCATGAGCCCAAACAAGTCTCTAAAAGCATGAGTTTGCAACTACTTTACTTTTGGAGAAAATTCAAAACATTCATTATTCAATAGAGCCCAATAGCAAAAACCAGCGTTTTGAATGAAGAATCACATTTCTTGGTAGAATCATGCAGGATTGAAATTTTTGATGGTTTTTTACTCCTCTCAACAGCCCAAACAAGTTTCTAAAAGGATGAGTTTGCAACTACTTTACTTTTGGAGAAAATTCAAAACATTCATTATTCAATAGAGCCCAATAGCAAAAATCAGGTTTTGAATGAAGAATCACATTTCTTGGTAGAATCATGCAGGATTGAAATTTTTGATGGTTTTTTACTCCTCTCAACAGCCCAAACAAGTTTCTAAAAGGATGAGTTTGCAACTACTTTACTTTTGGAGAAAATTCAAAACATTCATTATTCAATAGGGCCCAAACTATCAAAAACCAGCGGTTTCAATGAACACACATTTCTTGGTAGAATCATGCAGGACTGAAATTTTGGATGTTTTTCTACTCCTCTCATGAGCCCAAACAAGTCTCTAAAAGCATGAGTTTGCAACTACTTTACTTCTGGAGAAAATTCAAAACATTCATTATTCAATAGAGCCCAATAGCAAAAACCAGCGTTTTGAATGAAGAATCACATTTCTTGGTAGAATCATGCAGGATTGAAATTTTTGATGGTTTTTTACTCCTCTCAACAGCCCAAACAAGTTTCTAAAAGGATGAGTTTGCAACTACTTTACTTTTGGAGAAAATTCAAAACATTCATTATTCAATAGGGCCCAAACTATCAAAAACCAGCCGTTTCAATGAACACACATGTCTTGGTAGAATCATGCAGGACTGAAATTTTTGATGTTTTTCTACTCATCTCATGAGCCCAAACAAGTCTCTAAAAGCATGAGTTTGCAACTACTTTACTTTTGGAGAAAATTCAAAACATTCACTATTCAATAGAGCCCAATAGCAAAAATCAGGTTTTGAATGAAGAATCACATTTCTTGGTAAAATCATGCAGGATTGAAATTTTTGATGGTTTTTTACTCCTCTCAACAGCCCAAACAAGTTTCTAAAAGGATGAGTTTGCAACTACTTTACTTTTGGAGAAAATTCAAAACATTCATTATTCAATAGGGCCCAAACTATCAAAAACCAGCGGTTTCAATGAACACACATTTCTTGGTAGAATCATGCAGGACTGAAATTTTTGATGTTTTTCTACTCCTCTCATGAGCCCAAACTAGTCTCTAAAAGCATGAGTTTGCAACTACTTTACTTTTGGAGAAAATTCAAAACATTCACTATTCAATAGAGCCCAATAGCAAAAATCAGGTTTTGAATGAAGAATCACATTTCTTGGTAAAATCATGCAGGATTGAAATTTTTGATGGTTTTTTACTCCTCTCAACAGCCCAAACAAGTTTCTAAAAGGATGAGTTTGCAACTACTTTACTTTTGGAGAAAATTCAAAACATTCATTATTCAATAGGGCCCAAACTATCAAAAACCAGCGGTTTCAATGAACACACATTTCTTGGTAGAATCATGCAGGACTGAAATTTTTGATGTTTTTCTACTCCTCTCATGAGCCCAAACAAGTCTCTAAAAGCATGAGTTTGCAACTACTTTACTTTTGGAGAAAATTCAAAACATTCATTATTCAATAGAGCCCAATAGCAAAAACCAGCCTTTTGAATGAAGAATCACATTTCTTGGTAGAATCATGCAGGATTGAAATTTTTGATGGTTTTTTACTCCTCTCAACAGCCCAAACAAGTTTCTAAAAGGATGAGTTTGCAACTACTTTACTTTTGGAGAAAATTCAAAACATTCATTATTCAATAGGGCCCAAACTATCAAAAACCAGCGGTTTGAATGAACACATTTCTTGGTAGAATCATGCAGGACTGAAATTTTTGATGTTTTTCTACTCCTCTCATGAGCCCAAACAAGTCTCTAAAAGCATGAGTTTGCAACTACTTTACTTTTGGAGAAAATTCAAAACATTCACTATTCAATAGAGCCCAATAGCAAAAATCAGGTTTTGAATGAAGAATCACATTTCTTGGTAAAATCATGCAGGATTGAAATTTTTGATGGTTTTTTACTCCTCTCAACAGCCCAAACAAGTTTCTAAAAGGATGAGTTTGCAACTACTTTACTTTTGGAGAAAATTCAAAACATTCATTATTCAATAGGGCCCAAACTATCAAAAACCAGCGGTTTCAATGAACACACATTTCTTGGTAGAATCATGCAGGACTGAAATTTTTGATGTTTTTCTACTCCTCTCATGAGCCCAAACAAGTCTCTAAAAGCATGAGTTTGCAACTACTTTACTTTTGGAGAAAATTCAAAACATTCATTATTCAATAGGGCCCAAACTATCAAAAACCAGCGGTTTGAATGAACACACATTTCTTGGTAGAATCATGCAGGACTGAAATTTTTGATGTTTTTCTACTCCTCTCATGAGCCCAAACAAGTCTCTAAAAGCATGAGTTTGCAACTACTTTACTTTTGGAGAAAATTCAAAACATTCATTATTCAATAGAGCCCAATAGCAAAAACCAGCGTTTTGAATGAAGAATCACATTTCTTGGTAGAATCATGCAGGATTGAAATTTTTGATGGTTTTTTACTCCTCTCAACAGCCCAAACAAGTTTCTAAAAGGATGAGTTTGCAACTACTTTACTTTTGGAGAAAATTCAAAACATTCATTATTCAATAGGGCCCAAACTATCAAAAACCAGCCGTTTCAATGAACACACATGTCTTGGTAGAATCATGCAGGACTGAAATTTTTGATGTTTTTCTACTCATCTCATGAGCCCAAACAAGTCTCTAAAAGCATGAGTTTGCAACTACTTTACTTTTGGAGAAAATTCAAAACATTCACTATTCAATAGAGCCCAATAGCAAAAATCAGGTTTTGAATGAAGAATCACATTTCTTGGTAAAATCATGCAGGATTGAAATTTTTGATGGTTTTTTACTCCTCTCAACAGCCCAAACAAGTTTCTAAAAGGATGAGTTTGCAACTACTTTACTTTTGGAGAAAATTCAAAACATTCATTATTCAATAGGGCCCAAACTATCAAAAACCAGCGGTTTCAATGAACACACATTTCTTGGTAGAATCATGCAGGACTGAAATTTTTGATGTTTTTCTACTCCTCTCATGAGCCCAAACTAGTCTCTAAAAGCATGAGTTTGCAACTACTTTACTTTTGGAGAAAATTCAAAACATTCACTATTCAATAGAGCCCAATAGCAAAAATCAGGTTTTGAATGAAGAATCACATTTCTTGGTAAAATCATGCAGGATTGAAATTTTTGATGGTTTTTTACTCCTCTCAACAGCCCAAACAAGTTTCTAAAAGGATGAGTTTGCAACTACTTTACTTTTGGAGAAAATTCAAAACATTCATTATTCAATAGGGCCCAAACTATCAAAAACCAGCGGTTTCAATGAACACACATTTCTTGGTAGAATCATGCAGGACTGAAATTTTTGATGTTTTTCTACTCCTCTCATGAGCCCAAACAAGTCTCTAAAAGCATGAGTTTGCAACTACTTTACTTTTGGAGAAAATTCAAAACATTCATTATTCAATAGGGCCCAAACTATCAAAAACCAGCGGTTTGAATGAACACACATTTCTTGGTAGAATCATGCAGGACTGAAATTTTTGATGTTTTTCTACTCCTCTCATGAGCCCAAACAAGTCTCTAAAAGCATGAGTTTGCAACTACTTTACTTTTGGAGAAAATTCAAAACATTCATTATTCAATAGAGCCCAATAGCAAAAACCAGCGTTTTGAATGAAGAATCACATTTCTTGGTAGAATCATGCAGGATTGAAATTTTTGATGGTTTTTTACTCCTCTCAACAGCCCAAACAAGTTTCTAAAAGGATGAGTTTGCAACTACTTTACTTTTGGAGAAAATTCAAAACATTCATTATTCAATAGGGCCCAAACTATCAAAAACCAGCCGTTTCAATGAACACACATGTCTTGGTAGAATCATGCAGGACTGAAATTTTTGATGTTTTTCTACTCATCTCATGAGCCCAAACAAGTCTCTAAAAGCATGAGTTTGCAACTACTTTACTTTTGGAGAAAATTCAAAACATTCACTATTCAATAGAGCCCAATAGCAAAAATCAGGTTTTGAATGAAGAATCACATTTCTTGGTAAAATCATGCAGGATTGAAATTTTTGATGGTTTTTTACTCCTCTCAACAGCCCAAACAAGTTTCTAAAAGGATGAGTTTGCAACTACTTTACTTTTGGAGAAAATTCAAAACATTCATTATTCAATAGGGCCCAAACTATCAAAAACCAGCGGTTTCAATGAACACACATTTCTTGGTAGAATCATGCAGGACTGAAATTTTTGATGTTTTTCTACTCCTCTCATGAGCCCAAACTAGTCTCTAAAAGCATGAGTTTGCAACTACTTTACTTTTGGAGAAAATTCAAAACATTCACTATTCAATAGAGCCCAATAGCAAAAATCAGGTTTTGAATGAAGAATCACATTTCTTGGTAAAATCATGCAGGATTGAAATTTTTGATGGTTTTTTACTCCTCTCAACAGCCCAAACAAGTTTCTAAAAGGATGAGTTTGCAACTACTTTACTTTTGGAGAAAATTCAAAACATTCATTATTCAATAGGGCCCAAACTATCAAAAACCAGCGGTTTGAATGAACACACATTTCTTGGTAGAATCATGCAGGACTGAAATTTTTGATGTTTTTCTACTCCTCTCATGAGAACAAACAAGTCTCTAAAAGCATGAGTTTGCAACTACTTTACTTTTGGAGAAAATTCAAAACATTCATTATTCAATAGGGCCCAAACTATCAAAAACCAGCGGTTTGAATGAACACACATTTCTTGGTAGAATCATGCAGGACTGAAATTTTTGATGTTTTTCTACTCCTCTCATGAGCCCAAACAAGTCTCTAAAAGCATGAGTTTGCAACTACTTTACTTTTGGAGAAAATTCAAAACATTCACTATTCAATAGAGCCCAATAGCAAAAATCAGGTTTTGAATGAAGAATCACATTTCTTGGTAAAATCATGCAGGATTGAAATTTTTGATGTTTTTTTACTCCTCTCAACAGCCCAAACAAGTTTCTAAAAGGATGAGTTTGCAACTACTTTACTTTTGGAGAAAATTTAAAACATTCATTATTCAATAGGGCCCAAACTATCAAAAACCAGCGGTTTCAATGAACACACATTTCTTGGTAGAATCATGCAGGACTGAAATTTTTGATGTTTTTCTACTCCTCTCATGAGCCCAAACAAGTCTCTAAAAGGATGAGTTTGCAACTACTTTACTTTTGGAGAAAATTCAAAACATTCATTATTCAATAGAGCCCAATAGCAAAAACCAGCGTTTTGAATGAAGAATCACATTTCTTGGTAGAATCATGCAGGATTGAAATTTTTGATGGTTTTTTACTCCTCTCAACAGCCCAAACAAGTTTCTAAAAGGATGAGTTTGCAACTACTTTACTTTTGAAGAAAATTCAAAACATTCATTATTCAATAGGGCCCAAACTATCAAAAACCAGCGGTTTCAATGAACACACATTTCTTGGTAGAATCATGCAGGACTGAAATTTTTGATGTTTTTCTACTCCTCTCATGAGCCCAAACAAGTCTCTAAAAGAATGAGTTTGCAACTACTTTACTTTTGGAGAAAATTCAAAACATTCATTATTCAATAGAGCCCAATAGCAAAATCCAGCGTTTTGAATGAAGAATCACATTTCTTGGTAGAATCATGCAGGATTGAAATTTTTGATGGTTTTTTACTCCTCTCAACAGCCCAAACAAGTTTCTAAAAGGATGAGTTTGCAACTACTTTACTTTTGGAGAAAATTCAAAACATTCATTATTCAATAGAGCCCAATAGCAAAAATCAGGTTTTGAATGAAGAATCACATTTCTTGGTAGAATCATGCAGGATTGAAATTTTTGATGGTTTTTTACTCCTCTCAACAGCCCAAACAAGTTTCTAAAAGGATGAGTTTGCAACTACTTTACTTTTGGAGAAAATTCAAAACATTCATTATTCAATAGGGCCCAAACTATCAAAAACCAGCGGTTTCAATGAACACACATTTCTTGGTAGAATCATGCAGGACTGAAATTTTTGATGTTTTTCTACTCCTCTCATGAGCCCAAACAAGTCTCTAAAAGCATGAGTTTGCAACTACTTTACTTCTGGAGAAAATTCAAAACATTCATTATTCAATAGAGCCCAATAGCAAAAACCAGCGTTTTGAATGAAGAATCACATTTCTTGGTAGAATCATGCAGGATTGAAATTTTTGATGGTTTTTTACTCCTCTCAACAGCCCAAACAAGTTTCTAAAAGGATGAGTTTGCAACTACTTTACTTTTGGAGAAAATTCAAAACATTCATTATTCAATAGGGCCCAAACTATCAAAAACCAGCGGTTTGAATGAACACACATTTCTTGGTAGAATCATGCAGGACTGAAATTTTTGATGTTTTTCTACTCCTCTCATGAGAACAAACAAGTCTCTAAAAGCATGAGTTTGCAACTACTTTACTTTTGGAGAAAATTCAAAACATTCATTATTCAATAGGGCCCAAAGTATCAAAAACCAGCGGTTTGAATGAACACACATTTCTTGGTAGAATCATGCAGGACTGAAATTTTTGATGTTTTTCTACTCCTCTCATGAGCCCAAACAAGTCTCTAAAAGCATGAGTTTGCAACTACTTTACTTTTGGAGAAAATTCAAAACATTCACTATTCAATAGAGCCCAATAGCAAAAATCAGGTTTTGAATGAAGAATCACATTTCTTGGTAAAATCATGCAGGATTGAAATTTTTGATGTTTTTTTACTCCTCTCAACAGCCCAAACAAGTTTCTAAAAGGATGAGTTTGCAACTACTTTACTTTTGGAGAAAATTTAAAACATTCATTATTCAATAGGGCCCAAACTATCAAAAACCAGCGGTTTCAATGAACACACATTTCTTGGTAGAATCATGCAGGACTGAAATTTTTGATGTTTTTCTACTCCTCTCATGAGCCCAAACAAGTCTCTAAAAGCATGAGTTTGCAACTACTTTACTTTTGGAGAAAATTCAAAACATTCATTATTCAATAGAGCCCAATAGCAAAAACCAGCGTTTTGAATGAAGAATCACATTTCTTGGTAGAATCATGCAGGATTGAAATTTTTGATGGTTTTTTACTCCTCTCAACAGCCCAAACAAGTTTCTAAAAGGATGAGTTTGCAACTACTTTACTTTTGAAGAAAATTCAAAACATTCATTATTCAATAGGGCCCAAACTATCAAAAACCAGCGGTTTCAATGAACACACATTTCTTGGTAGAATCATGCAGGACTGAAATTTTTGATGTTTTTCTACTCCTCTCATGAGCCCAAACAAGTCTCTAAAAGCATGAGTTTGCAACTACTTTACTTTTGGAGAAAATTCAAAACATTCATTATTCAATAGAGCCCAATAGCAAAAACCAGCGTTTTGAATGAAGAATCACATTTCTTGGTAGAATCATGCAGGATTGAAATTTTTGATGGTTTTTTACTCCTCTCAACAGCCCAAACAAGTTTCTAAAAGGATGAGTTTGCAACTACTTTACTTTTGGAGAAAATTCAAAACATTCATTATTCAATAGAGCCCAATAGCAAAAATCAGGTTTTGAATGAAGAATCACATTTCTTGGTAGAATCATGCAGGATTGAAATTTTTGATGGTTTTTTACTCCTCTCAACAGCCCAAACAAGTTTCTAAAAGGATGAGTTTGCAACTACTTTACTTTTGGAGAAAATTCAAAACATTCATTATTCAATAGGGCCCAAACTATCAAAAACCAGCGGTTTCAATGAACACACATTTCTTGGTAGAATCATGCAGGATTGAAATTTTTGATGGTTTTTTACTCCTCTCAACAGCCCAAACAAGTTTCTAAAAGGATGAGTTTGCAACTACTTTACTTTTGGAGAAAATTCAAAACATTCATTATTCAATAGGGCCCAAACTATCAAAAACCAGCGGTTTGAATGAACACACATTTCTTGGTAGAATCATGCAGGACTGAAATTTTTGATGTTTTTCTACTCCTCTCATGAGAACAAACAAGTCTCTAAAAGCATGAGTTTGCAACTACTTTACTTTTGGAGAAAATTCAAAACATTCATTATTCAATAGGGCCCAAACTATCAAAAACCAGCGGTTTGAATGAACACACATTTCTTGGTAGAATCATGCAGGACTGAAATTTTTGATGTTTTTCTACTCCTCTCATGAGCCCAAACAAGTCTCTAAAAGCATGAGTTTGCAACTACTTTACTTTTGGAGAAAATTCAAAACATTCACTATTCAATAGAGCCCAATAGCAAAAATCAGGTTTTGAATGAAGAATCACATTTCTTGGTAAAATCATGCAGGATTGAAATTTTTGATGTTTTTTTACTCCTCTCAACAGCCCAAACAAGTTTCTAAAAGGATGAGTTTGCAACTACTTTACTTTTGGAGAAAATTTAAAACATTCATTATTCAATAGGGCCCAAACTATCAAAAACCAGCGGTTTCAATGAACACACATTTCTTGGTAGAATCATGCAGGACTGAAATTTTTGATGTTTTTCTACTCCTCTCATGAGCCCAAACAAGTCTCTAAAAGGATGAGTTTGCAACTACTTTACTTTTGGAGAAAATTCAAAACATTCATTATTCAATAGAGCCCAATAGCAAAAACCAGCGTTTTGAATGAAGAATCACATTTCTTGGTAGAATCATGCAGGATTGAAATTTTTGATGGTTTTTTACTCCTCTCAACAGCCCAAACAAGTTTCTAAAAGGATGAGTTTGCAACTACTTTACTTTTGAAGAAAATTCAAAACATTCATTATTCAATAGGGCCCAAACTATCAAAAACCAGCGGTTTCAATGAACACACATTTCTTGGTAGAATCATGCAGGACTGAAATTTTTGATGTTTTTCTACTCCTCTCATGAGCCCAAACAAGTCTCTAAAAGCATGAGTTTGCAACTACTTTACTTTTGGAGAAAATTCAAAACATTCATTATTCAATAGAGCCCAATAGCAAAAACCAGCGTTTTGAATGAAGAATCACATTTCTTGGTAGAATCATGCAGGATTGAAATTTTTGATGGTTTTTTACTCCTCTCAACAGCCCAAACAAGTTTCTAAAAGGATGAGTTTGCAACTACTTTACTTTTGGAGAAAATTCAAAACATTCATTATTCAATAGAGCCCAATAGCAAAAATCAGGTTTTGAATGAAGAATCACATTTCTTGGTAGAATCATGCAGGATTGAAATTTTTGATGGTTTTTTACTCCTCTCAACAGCCCAAACAAGTTTCTAAAAGGATGAGTTTGCAACTACTTTACTTTTGGAGAAAATTCAAAACATTCATTATTCAATAGGGCCCAAACTATCAAAAACCAGCGGTTTCAATGAACACACATTTCTTGGTAGAATCATGCAGGACTGAAATTTTTGATGTTTTTCTACTCCTCTCATGAGCCCAAACAAGTCTCTAAAAGCATGAGTTTGCAACTACTTTACTTCTGGAGAAAATTCAAAACATTCATTATTCAATAGAGCCCAATAGCAAAAACCAGCGTTTTGAATGAAGAATCACATTTCTTGGTAGAATCATGCAGGATTGAAATTTTTGATGGTTTTTTACTCCTCTCAACAGCCCAAACAAGTTTCTAAAAGGATGAGTTTGCAACTACTTTACTTTTGGAGAAAATTCAAAACATTCATTATTCAATAGGGCCCAAACTATCAAAAACCAGCGGTTTGAATGAACACACATTTCTTGGTAGAATCATGCAGGACTGAAATTTTTGATGTTTTTCTACTCCTCTCATGAGAACAAACAAGTCTCTAAAAGCATGAGTTTGCAACTACTTTACTTTTGGAGAAAATTCAAAACATTCATTATTCAATAGGGCCCAAACTATCAAAAACCAGCGGTTTGAATGAACACACATTTCTTGGTAGAATCATGCAGGACTGAAATTTTTGATGTTTTTCTACTCCTCTCATGAGCCCAAACAAGTCTCTAAAAGCATGAGTTTGCAACTACTTTACTTTTGGAGAAAATTCAAAACATTCACTATTCAATAGAGCCCAATAGCAAAAATCAGGTTTTGAATGAAGAATCACATTTCTTGGTAAAATCATGCAGGATTGAAATTTTTGATGTTTTTTTACTCCTCTCAACAGCCCAAACAAGTTTCTAAAAGGATGAGTTTGCAACTACTTTACTTTTGGAGAAAATTTAAAACATTCATTATTCAATAGGGCCCAAACTATCAAAAACCAGCGGTTTCAATGAACACACATTTCTTGGTAGAATCATGCAGGACTGAAATTTTTGATGTTTTTCTACTCCTCTCATGAGCCCAAACAAGTCTCTAAAAGCATGAGTTTGCAACTACTTTACTTTTGGAGAAAATTCAAAACATTCATTATTCAATAGAGCCCAATAGCAAAAACCAGCGTTTTGAATGAAGAATCACATTTCTTGGTAGAATCATGCAGGATTGAAATTTTTGATGGTTTTTTACTCCTCTCAACAGCCCAAACAAGTTTCTAAAAGGATGAGTTTGCAACTACTTTACTTTTGAAGAAAATTCAAAACATTCATTATTCAATAGGGCCCAAACTATCAAAAACCAGCGGTTTCAATGAACACACATTTCTTGGTAGAATCATGCAGGACTGAAATTTTTGATGTTTTTCTACTCCTCTCATGAGCCCAAACAAGTCTCTAAAAGCATGAGTTTGCAACTACTTTACTTTTGGAGAAAATTCAAAACATTCATTATTCAATAGAGCCCAATAGCAAAAACCAGCGTTTTGAATGAAGAATCACATTTCTTGGTAGAATCATGCAGGATTGAAATTTTTGATGGTTTTTTACTCCTCTCAACAGCCCAAACAAGTTTCTAAAAGGATGAGTTTGCAACTACTTTACTTTTGGAGAAAATTCAAAACATTCATTATTCAATAGGGCCCAAACTATCAAAAACCAGCCGTTTCAATGAACACACATGTCTTGGTAGAATCATGCAGGACTGAAATTTTTGATGTTTTTCTACTCATCTCATGAGCCCAAACAAGTCTCTAAAAGCATGAGTTTGCAACTACTTTACTTTTGGAGAAAATTCAAAACATTCACTATTCAATAGAGCCCAATAGCAAAAATCAGGTTTTGAATGAAGAATCACATTTCTTGGTAAAATCATGCAGGATTGAAATTTTTGATGGTTTTTTACTCCTCTCAACAGCCCAAACAAGTTTCTAAAAGGATGAGTTTGCAACTACTTTACTTTTGGAGAAAATTCAAAACATTCATTATTCAATAGGGCCCAAACTATCAAAAACCAGCGGTTTCAATGAACACACATTTCTTGGTAGAATCATGCAGGACTGAAATTTTTGATGTTTTTCTACTCCTCTCATGAGCCCAAACTAGTCTCTAAAAGCATGAGTTTGCAACTACTTTACTTTTGGAGAAAATTCAAAACATTCACTATTCAATAGAGCCCAATAGCAAAAATCAGGTTTTGAATGAAGAATCACATTTCTTGGTAAAATCATGCAGGATTGAAATTTTTGATGGTTTTTTACTCCTCTCAACAGCCCAAACAAGTTTCTAAAAGGATGAGTTTGCAACTACTTTACTTTTGGAGAAAATTCAAAACATTCATTATTCAATAGGGCCCAAACTATCAAAAACCAGCGGTTTGAATGAACACACATTTCTTGGTAGAATCATGCAGGACTGAAATTTTTGATGTTTTTCTACTCCTCTCATGAGAACAAACAAGTCTCTAAAAGCATGAGTTTGCAACTACTTTACTTTTGGAGAAAATTCAAAACATTCATTATTCAATAGGGCCCAAACTATCAAAAACCAGCGGTTTGAATGAACACACATTTCTTGGTAGAATCATGCAGGACTGAAATTTTTGATGTTTTTCTACTCCTCTCATGAGCCCAAACAAGTCTCTAAAAGCATGAGTTTGCAACTACTTTACTTTTGGAGAAAATTCAAAACATTCACTATTCAATAGAGCCCAATAGCAAAAATCAGGTTTTGAATGAAGAATCACATTTCTTGGTAAAATCATGCAGGATTGAAATTTTTGATGTTTTTTTACTCCTCTCAACAGCCCAAACAAGTTTCTAAAAGGATGAGTTTGCAACTACTTTACTTTTGGAGAAAATTTAAAACATTCATTATTCAATAGGGCCCAAACTATCAAAAACCAGCGGTTTCAATGAACACACATTTCTTGGTAGAATCATGCAGGACTGAAATTTTTGATGTTTTTCTACTCCTCTCATGAGCCCAAACAAGTCTCTAAAAGGATGAGTTTGCAACTACTTTACTTTTGGAGAAAATTCAAAACATTCATTATTCAATAGAGCCCAATAGCAAAAACCAGCGTTTTGAATGAAGAATCACATTTCTTGGTAGAATCATGCAGGATTGAAATTTTTGATGGTTTTTTACTCCTCTCAACAGCCCAAACAAGTTTCTAAAAGGATGAGTTTGCAACTACTTTACTTTTGAAGAAAATTCAAAACATTCATTATTCAATAGGGCCCAAACTATCAAAAACCAGCGGTTTCAATGAACACACATTTCTTGGTAGAATCATGCAGGACTGAAATTTTTGATGTTTTTCTACTCCTCTCATGAGCCCAAACAAGTCTCTAAAAGCATGAGTTTGCAACTACTTTACTTTTGGAGAAAATTCAAAACATTCATTATTCAATAGAGCCCAATAGCAAAAACCAGCGTTTTGAATGAAGAATCACATTTCTTGGTAGAATCATGCAGGATTGAAATTTTTGATGGTTTTTTACTCCTCTCAACAGCCCAAACAAGTTTCTAAAAGGATGAGTTTGCAACTACTTTACTTTTGGAGAAAATTCAAAACATTCATTATTCAATAGAGCCCAATAGCAAAAATCAGGTTTTGAATGAAGAATCACATTTCTTGGTAGAATCATGCAGGATTGAAATTTTTGATGGTTTTTTACTCCTCTCAACAGCCCAAACAAGTTTCTAAAAGGATGAGTTTGCAACTACTTTACTTTTGGAGAAAATTCAAAACATTCATTATTCAATAGGGCCCAAACTATCAAAAACCAGCGGTTTCAATGAACACACATTTCTTGGTAGAATCATGCAGGACTGAAATTTTTGATGTTTTTCTACTCCTCTCATGAGCCCAAACAAGTCTCTAAAAGCATGAGTTTGCAACTACTTTACTTCTGGAGAAAATTCAAAACATTCATTATTCAATAGAGCCCAATAGCAAAAACCAGCGTTTTGAATGAAGAATCACATTTCTTGGTAGAATCATGCAGGATTGAAATTTTTGATGGTTTTTTACTCCTCTCAACAGCCCAAACAAGTTTCTAAAAGGATGAGTTTGCAACTACTTTACTTTTGGAGAAAATTCAAAACATTCATTATTCAATAGGGCCCAAACTATCAAAAACCAGCGGTTTGAATGAACACACATTTCTTGGTAGAATCATGCAGGACTGAAATTTTTGATGTTTTTCTACTCCTCTCATGAGAACAAACAAGTCTCTAAAAGCATGAGTTTGCAACTACTTTACTTTTGGAGAAAATTCAAAACATTCATTATTCAATAGGGCCCAAACTATCAAAAACCAGCGGTTTGAATGAACACACATTTCTTGGTAGAATCATGCAGGACTGAAATTTTTGATGTTTTTCTACTCCTCTCATGAGCCCAAACAAGTCTCTAAAAGCATGAGTTTGCAACTACTTTACTTTTGGAGAAAATTCAAAACATTCACTATTCAATAGAGCCCAATAGCAAAAATCAGGTTTTGAATGAAGAATCACATTTCTTGGTAAAATCATGCAGGATTGAAATTTTTGATGTTTTTTTACTCCTCTCAACAGCCCAAACAAGTTTCTAAAAGGATGAGTTTGCAACTACTTTACTTTTGGAGAAAATTTAAAACATTCATTATTCAATAGGGCCCAAACTATCAAAAACCAGCGGTTTCAATGAACACACATTTCTTGGTAGAATCATGCAGGACTGAAATTTTTGATGTTTTTCTACTCCTCTCATGAGCCCAAACAAGTCTCTAAAAGCATGAGTTTGCAACTACTTTACTTTTGGAGAAAATTCAAAACATTCATTATTCAATAGAGCCCAATAGCAAAAACCAGCGTTTTGAATGAAGAATCACATTTCTTGGTAGAATCATGCAGGATTGAAATTTTTGATGGTTTTTTACTCCTCTCAACAGCCCAAACAAGTTTCTAAAAGGATGAGTTTGCAACTACTTTACTTTTGAAGAAAATTCAAAACATTCATTATTCAATAGGGCCCAAACTATCAAAAACCAGCGGTTTCAATGAACACACATTTCTTGGTAGAATCATGCAGGACTGAAATTTTTGATGTTTTTCTACTCCTCTCATGAGCCCAAACAAGTCTCTAAAAGCATGAGTTTGCAACTACTTTACTTTTGGAGAAAATTCAAAACATTCATTATTCAATAGAGCCCAATAGCAAAAACCAGCGTTTTGAATGAAGAATCACATTTCTTGGTAGAATCATGCAGGATTGAAATTTTTGATGGTTTTTTACTCCTCTCAACAGCCCAAACAAGTTTCTAAAAGGATGAGTTTGCAACTACTTTACTTTTGGAGAAAATTCAAAACATTCATTATTCAATAGAGCCCAATAGCAAAAATCAGGTTTTGAATGAAGAATCACATTTCTTGGTAGAATCATGCAGGATTGAAATTTTTGATGGTTTTTTACTCCTCTCAACAGCCCAAACAAGTTTCTAAAAGGATGAGTTTGCAACTACTTTACTTTTGGAGAAAATTCAAAACATTCATTATTCAATAGGGCCCAAACTATCAAAAACCAGCGGTTTCAATGAACACACATTTCTTGGTAGAATCATGCAGGATTGAAATTTTTGATGGTTTTTTACTCCTCTCAACAGCCCAAACAAGTTTCTAAAAGGATGAGTTTGCAACTACTTTACTTTTGGAGAAAATTCAAAACATTCATTATTCAATAGGGCCCAAACTATCAAAAACCAGCGGTTTGAATGAACACACATTTCTTGGTAGAATCATGCAGGACTGAAATTTTTGATGTTTTTCTACTCCTCTCATGAGAACAAACAAGTCTCTAAAAGCATGAGTTTGCAACTACTTTACTTTTGGAGAAAATTCAAAACATTCATTATTCAATAGGGCCCAAACTATCAAAAACCAGCGGTTTGAATGAACACACATTTCTTGGTAGAATCATGCAGGACTGAAATTTTTGATGTTTTTCTACTCCTCTCATGAGCCCAAACAAGTCTCTAAAAGCATGAGTTTGCAACTACTTTACTTTTGGAGAAAATTCAAAACATTCACTATTCAATAGAGCCCAATAGCAAAAATCAGGTTTTGAATGAAGAATCACATTTCTTGGTAAAATCATGCAGGATTGAAATTTTTGATGTTTTTTTACTCCTCTCAACAGCCCAAACAAGTTTCTAAAAGGATGAGTTTGCAACTACTTTACTTTTGGAGAAAATTTAAAACATTCATTATTCAATAGGGCCCAAACTATCAAAAACCAGCGGTTTCAATGAACACACATTTCTTGGTAGAATCATGCAGGACTGAAATTTTTGATGTTTTTCTACTCCTCTCATGAGCCCAAACAAGTCTCTAAAAGGATGAGTTTGCAACTACTTTACTTTTGGAGAAAATTCAAAACATTCATTATTCAATAGAGCCCAATAGCAAAAACCAGCGTTTTGAATGAAGAATCACATTTCTTGGTAGAATCATGCAGGATTGAAATTTTTGATGGTTTTTTACTCCTCTCAACAGCCCAAACAAGTTTCTAAAAGGATGAGTTTGCAACTACTTTACTTTTGAAGAAAATTCAAAACATTCATTATTCAATAGGGCCCAAACTATCAAAAACCAGCGGTTTCAATGAACACACATTTCTTGGTAGAATCATGCAGGACTGAAATTTTTGATGTTTTTCTACTCCTCTCATGAGCCCAAACAAGTCTCTAAAAGCATGAGTTTGCAACTACTTTACTTTTGGAGAAAATTCAAAACATTCATTATTCAATAGAGCCCAATAGCAAAAACCAGCGTTTTGAATGAAGAATCACATTTCTTGGTAGAATCATGCAGGATTGAAATTTTTGATGGTTTTTTACTCCTCTCAACAGCCCAAACAAGTTTCTAAAAGGATGAGTTTGCAACTACTTTACTTTTGGAGAAAATTCAAAACATTCATTATTCAATAGAGCCCAATAGCAA
This sequence comes from Dendrobates tinctorius, assembly GCF_039654945.1. Taxonomy (NCBI): domain Eukaryota; kingdom Metazoa; phylum Chordata; class Amphibia; order Anura; family Dendrobatidae; genus Dendrobates; species Dendrobates tinctorius. Next base: position 28,120 of record NW_027362096.1, read on the forward strand.
AAATCAGGTTTTGAATGAAGAATCACATTTCTTGGTAGAATCATGCAGGATTGAAATTTTTGATGGTTTTTTACTCCTCTCAACAGCCCAAACAAGTTTCTAAAAGGATGAGTTTGCAACTACTTTACTTTTGGAGAAAATTCAAAACATTCATTATTCAATAGGGCCCAAACTATCAAAAACCAGCGGTTTCAATGAACACACATTTCTTGGTAGAATCATGCAGGACTGAAATTTTTGATGTTTTTCTACTCCTCTCATGAGCCCAAACAAGTCTCTAAAAGCATGAGTTTGCAACTACTTTACTTCTGGAGAAAATTCAAAACATTCATTATTCAATAGAGCCCAATAGCAAAAACCAGCGTTTTGAATGAAGAATCACATTTCTTGGTAGAATCATGCAGGATTGAAATTTTTGATGGTTTTTTACTCCTCTCAACAGCCCAAACAAGTTTCTAAAAGGATGAGTTTGCAACTACTTTACTTTTGGAGAAAATTCAAAACATTCATTATTCAATAGGGCCCAAACTATCAAAAACCAGCGGTTTGAATGAACACACATTTCTTGGTAGAATCATGCAGGACTGAAATTTTTGATGTTTTTCTACTCCTCTCATGAGAACAAACAAGTCTCTAAAAGCATGAGTTTGCAACTACTTTACTTTTGGAGAAAATTCAAAACATTCATTATTCAATAGGGCCCAAACTATCAAAAACCAGCGGTTTGAATGAACACACATTTCTTGGTAGAATCATGCAGGACTGAAATTTTTGATGTTTTTCTACTCCTCTCATGAGCCCAAACAAGTCTCTAAAAGCATGAGTTTGCAACTACTTTACTTTTGGAGAAAATTCAAAACATTCACTATTCAATAGAGCCCAATAGCAAAAATCAGGTTTTGAATGAAGAATCACATTTCTTGGTAAAATCATGCAGGATTGAAATTTTTGATGTTTTTTTACTCCTCTCAACAGCCCAAACAAGTTTCTAAAAGGATGAGTTTGCAACTACTTTACTTTTGGAGAAAATTTAAAACATTCATTATTCAATAGGGCCCAAACTATCAAAAACCAGCGGTTTCAATGAACACACATTTCTTGGTAGAATCATGCAGGACTGAAATTTTTGATGTTTTTCTACTCCTCTCATGAGCCCAAACAAGTCTCTAAAAGCATGAGTTTGCAACTACTTTACTTTTGGAGAAAATTCAAAACATTCATTATTCAATAGAGCCCAATAGCAAAAACCAGCGTTTTGAATGAAGAATCACATTTCTTGGTAGAATCATGCAGGATTGAAATTTTTGATGGTTTTTTACTCCTCTCAACAGCCCAAACAAGTTTCTAAAAGGATGAGTTTGCAACTACTTTACTTTTGAAGAAAATTCAAAACATTCATTATTCAATAGGGCCCAAACTATCAAAAACCAGCGGTTTCAATGAACACACATTTCTTGGTAGAATCATGCAGGACTGAAATTTTTGATGTTTTTCTACTCCTCTCATGAGCCCAAACAAGTCTCTAAAAGCATGAGTTTGCAACTACTTTACTTTTGGAGAAAATTCAAAACATTCATTATTCAATAGAGCCCAATAGCAAAAACCAGCGTTTTGAATGAAGAATCACATTTCTTGGTAGAATCATGCAGGATTGAAATTTTTGATGGTTTTTTACTCCTCTCAACAGCCCAAACAAGTTTCTAAAAGGATGAGTTTGCAACTACTTTACTTTTGGAGAAAATTCAAAACATTCATTATTCAATAGGGCCCAAACTATCAAAAACCAGCCGTTTCAATGAACACACGTCTTGGTAGAATCATGCAGGACTGAAATTTTTGATGTTTTTCTACTCATCTCATGAGCCCAAACAAGTCTCTAAAAGCATGAGTTTGCAACTACTTTACTTTTGGAGAAAATTCAAAACATTCACTATTCAATAGAGCCCAATAGCAAAAATCAGGTTTTGAATGAAGAATCACATTTCTTGGTAAAATCATGCAGGATTGAAATTTTTGATGGTTTTTTACTCCTCTCAACAGCCCAAACAAGTTTCTAAAAGCATGAGTTTGCAACTACTTTACTTTTGGAGTAAATTCAAAACATTCATTAACCAATAGGGCCCAAACTATCAAAAACCAGCGGTTTCAATGAACACACATTTCTTGGTAGAATCATGCAGGACTGAAATTTTTGATGTTTTTCTACTCCTCTCATGAGCCCAAACAAGTCTCTAAAAGCATGAGTTTGCAACTACTTTACTTTTGGAGAAAATTCAAAACATTCATTATTCAATAGAGCCCAATAGCAAAAACCAGCGTTTTGAATGAAGAATCACATTTCTTGGTAGAATCATGCAGGATTGAAATTTTTGATGGTTTTTTACTCCTCTCAACAGCCCAAACAAGTTTCTAAAAGGATGAGTTTGCAACTACTTTACTTTTGGAGAAAATTCAAAACATTCATTATTCAATAGGGCCCAAACTATCAAAAACCAGCGGTTTCAATGAACACACATTTCTTGGTAGAATCATGCAGGACTGAAATTTTTGATGTTTTTCTACTCCTCTCATGAGCCCAAACAAGTCTCTAAAAGCATGAGTTTGCAACTACTTTACTTTTGGAGAAAATTCAAAACATTCATTATTCAATAGGGCCCAAACTATCAAAAACCAGCGGTTTGAATGAACACACATTTCTTGGTAGAATCATGCAGGACTGAAATTTTTGATGTTTTTCTACTCCTCTCATGAGCCCAAACAAGTCTCTAAAAGCATGAGTTTGCAACTACTTTACTTTTGGAGAAAATTCAAAACATTCATTATTCAATAGAGCCCAATAGCAAAAACCAGCGTTTTGAATGAAGAATCACATTTCTTGGTAGAATCATGCAGGATTGAAATTTTTGATGGTTTTTTACTCCTCTCAACAGCCCAAACAAGTTTCTAAAAGGATGAGTTTGCAACTACTTTACTTTTGAAGAAAATTCAAAACATTCATTATTCAATAGGGCCCAAACTATCAAAAACCAGCCATTTCAATGAACACACATGTCTTGGTAGAATCATGCAGGACTGAAATTTTTGATGTTTTTCTACTCATCTCATGAGCCCAAACAAGTCTCTAAAAGCATGAGTTTGCAACTACTTTACTTTTGGAGAAAATTCAAAACATTCACTATTCAATAGAGCCCAATAGCAAAAATCAGGTTTTGAATGAAGAATCACATTTCTTGGTAAAATCATGCAGGATTGAAATTTTTGATGGTTTTTTACTCCTCTCAACAGCCCAAACAAGTTTCTAAAAGGATGAGTTTGCAACTACTTTACTTTTGGAGAAAATTCAAAACATTCATTATTCAATAGGGCCCAAACTATCAAAAACCAGTGGTTTCAATGAACACACATTTCTTGGTAGAATCATGCAGGACTGAAATTTTTGATGTTTTTCTACTCCTCTCATGAGCCCAAACAAGTCTCTAAAAGCATGAGTTTGCAACTACTTTACTTCTGGAGAAAATTCAAAACATTCATTATTCAATAGAGCCCAATAGCAAAAACCAGCGTTTTGAATGAAGAATCACATTTCTTGGTAGAATCATGCAGGATTGAAATTTTTGATGGTTTTTTACTCCTCTCAACAGCCCAAACAAGTTTCTAAAAGGATGAGTTTGCAACTACTTTACTTTTGGAGAAAATTCAAAACATTCATTATTCAATAGGGCCCAAACTATCAAAAACCAGCGGTTTCAATGAACACACATTTCTTGGTAGAATCATGCAGGACTGAAATTTTTGATGTTTTTCTACTCCTCTCATGAGCCCAAACAAGTCTCTAAAAGCATGAGTTTGCAACTACTTTACTTTTGGAGAAAATTCAAAACATTCATTATTCAATAGGGCCCAAACTATCAAAAACCAGCGGTTTGAATGAACACACATTTCTTGGTAGAATCATGCAGGACTGAAATTTTTGATGTTTTTCTACTCCTCTCATGAGCCCAAACAAGTCTCTAAAAGCATGAGTTTGCAACTACTTTACTTTTGGAGAAAATTCAAAACATTCATTATTCAATAGAGCCCAATAGCAAAAACCAGCGTTTTGAATGAAGAATCACATTTCTTGGTAGAATCATGCAGGATTGAAATTTTTGATGGTTTTTTACTCCTCTCAACAGCCCAAACAAGTTTCTAAAAGGATGAGTTTGCAACTACTTTACTTTTGAAGAAAATTCAAAACATTCATTATTCAATAGGGCCCAAACTATCAAAAACCAGCCGTTTCAATGAACACACATGTCTTGGTAGAATCATGCAGGACTGAAATTTTTGATGTTTTTCTACTCATCTCATGAGCCCAAACAAGTCTCTAAAAGCATGAGTTTGCAACTACTTTACTTTTGGAGAAAATTCAAAACATTCACTATTCAATAGAGCCCAATAGCAAAAATCAGGTTTTGAATGAAGAATCACATTTCTTGGTAAAATCATGCAGGATTGAAATTTTTGATGGTTTTTTACTCCTCTCAACAGCCCAAACAAGTTTCTAAAAGGATGAGTTTGCAACTACTTTACTTTTGGAGAAAATTCAAAACATTCATTATTCAATAGGGCCCAAACTATCAAAAACCAGCGGTTTCAATGAACACACATTTCTTGGTAGAATCATGCAGGACTGAAATTTTTGATGTTTTTCTACTCCTCTCATGAGCCCAAACAAGTCTCTAAAAGCATGAGTTTGCAACTACTTTACTTCTGGAGAAAATTCAAAACATTCATTATTCAATAGAGCCCAATAGCAAAAACCAGCGTTTTGAATGAAGAATCACATTTCTTGGTAGAATCATGCAGGATTGAAATTTTTGATGGTTTTTTACTCCTCTCAACAGCCCAAACAAGTTTCTAAAAGGATGAGTTTGCAACTACTTTACTTTTGGAGAAAATTCAAAACATTCATTATTCAATAGGGCCCAAACTATCAAAAACCAGCGGTTTGAATGAACACACATTTCTTGGTAGAATCATGCAGGACTGAAATTTTTGATGTTTTTCTACTCCTCTCATGAGAACAAACAAGTCTCTAAAAGCATGAGTTTGCAACTACTTTACTTTTGGAGAAAATTCAAAACATTCATTATTCAATAGGGCCCAAACTATCAAAAACCAGCGGTTTGAATGAACACACATTTCTTGGTAGAATCATGCAGGACTGAAATTTTTGATGTTTTTCTACTCCTCTCATGAGCCCAAACAAGTCTCTAAAAGCATGAGTTTGCAACTACTTTACTTTTGGAGAAAATTCAAAACATTCACTATTCAATAGAGCCCAATAGCAAAAATCAGGTTTTGAATGAAGAATCACATTTCTTGGTAAAATCATGCAGGATTGAAATTTTTGATGTTTTTTTACTCCTCTCAACAGCCCAAACAAGTTTCTAAAAGGATGAGTTTGCAACTACTTTACTTTTGGAGAAAATTTAAAACATTCATTATTCAATAGGGCCCAAACTATCAAAAACCAGCGGTTTCAATGAACACACATTTCTTGGTAGAATCATGCAGGACTGAAATTTTTGATGTTTTTCTACTCCTCTCATGAGCCCAAACAAGTCTCTAAAAGCATGAGTTTGCAACTACTTTACTTTTGGAGAAAATTCAAAACATTCATTATTCAATAGAGCCCAATAGCAAAAACCAGCGTTTTGAATGAAGAATCACATTTCTTGGTAGAATCATGCAGGATTGAAATTTTTGATGGTTTTTTACTCCTCTCAACAGCCCAAACAAGTTTCTAAAAGGATGAGTTTGCAACTACTTTACTTTTGAAGAAAATTCAAAACATTCATTATTCAATAGGGCCCAAACTATCAAAAACCAGCGGTTTCAATGAACACACATTTCTTGGTAGAATCATGCAGGACTGAAATTTTTGATGTTTTTCTACTCCTCTCATGAGCCCAAACAAGTCTCTAAAAGCATGAGTTTGCAACTACTTTACTTTTGGAGAAAATTCAAAACATTCATTATTCAATAGAGCCCAATAGCAAAAACCAGCGTTTTGAATGAAGAATCACATTTCTTGGTAGAATCATGCAGGATTGAAATTTTTGATGGTTTTTTACTCCTCTCAACAGCCCAAACAAGTTTCTAAAAGGATGAGTTTGCAACTACTTTACTTTTGGAGAAAATTCAAAACATTCATTATTCAATAGGGCCCAAACTATCAAAAACCAGCCGTTTCAATGAACACACGTCTTGGTAGAATCATGCAGGACTGAAATTTTTGATGTTTTTCTACTCATCTCATGAGCCCAAACAAGTCTCTAAAAGCATGAGTTTGCAACTACTTTACTTTTGGAGAAAATTCAAAACATTCACTATTCAATAGAGCCCAATAGCAAAAATCAGGTTTTGAATGAAGAATCACATTTCTTGGTAAAATCATGCAGGATTGAAATTTTTGATGGTTTTTTACTCCTCTCAACAGCCCAAACAAGTTTCTAAAAGCATGAGTTTGCAACTACTTTACTTTTGGAGTAAATTCAAAACATTCATTAACCAATAGGGCCCAAACTATCAAAAACCAGCGGTTTCAATGAACACACATTTCTTGGTAGAATCATGCAGGACTGAAATTTTTGATGTTTTTCTACTCCTCTCATGAGCCCAAACAAGTCTCTAAAAGCATGAGTTTGCAACTACTTTACTTTTGGAGAAAATTCAAAACATTCATTATTCAATAGAGCCCAATAGCAAAAACCAGCGTTTTGAATGAAGAATCACATTTCTTGGTAGAATCATGCAGGATTGAAATTTTTGATGGTTTTTTACTCCTCTCAACAGCCCAAACAAGTTTCTAAAAGGATGAGTTTGCAACTACTTTACTTTTGGAGAAAATTCAAAACATTCATTATTCAATAGGGCCCAAACTATCAAAAACCAGCGGTTTCAATGAACACACATTTCTTGGTAGAATCATGCAGGACTGAAATTTTTGATGTTTTTCTACTCCTCTCATGAGCCCAAACAAGTCTCTAAAAGCATGAGTTTGCAACTACTTTACTTTTGGAGAAAATTCAAAACATTCATTATTCAATAGGGCCCAAACTATCAAAAACCAGCGGTTTGAATGAACACACATTTCTTGGTAGAATCATGCAGGACTGAAATTTTTGATGTTTTTCTACTCCTCTCATGAGCCCAAACAAGTCTCTAAAAGCATGAGTTTGCAACTACTTTACTTTTGGAGAAAATTCAAAACATTCATTATTCAATAGAGCCCAATAGCAAAAACCAGCGTTTTGAATGAAGAATCACATTTCTTGGTAGAATCATGCAGGATTGAAATTTTTGATGGTTTTTTACTCCTCTCAACAGCCCAAACAAGTTTCTAAAAGGATGAGTTTGCAACTACTTTACTTTTGAAGAAAATTCAAAACATTCATTATTCAATAGGGCCCAAACTATCAAAAACCAGCCGTTTCAATGAACACACATGTCTTGGTAGAATCATGCAGGACTGAAATTTTTGATGTTTTTCTACTCATCTCATGAGCCCAAACAAGTCTCTAAAAGCATGAGTTTGCAACTACTTTACTTTTGGAGAAAATTCAAAACATTCACTATTCAATAGAGCCCAATAGCAAAAATCAGGTTTTGAATGAAGAATCACATTTCTTGGTAAAATCATGCAGGATTGAAATTTTTGATGGTTTTTTACTCCTCTCAACAGCCCAAACAAGTTTCTAAAAGGATGAGTTTGCAACTACTTTACTTTTGGAGAAAATTCAAAACATTCATTATTCAATAGGGCCCAAACTATCAAAAACCAGTGGTTTCAATGAACACACATTTCTTGGTAGAATCATGCAGGACTGAAATTTTTGATGTTTTTCTACTCCTCTCATGAGCCCAAACAAGTCTCTAAAAGCATGAGTTTGCAACTACTTTACTTCTGGAGAAAATTCAAAACATTCATTATTCAATAGAGCCCAATAGCAAAAACCAGCGTTTTGAATGAAGAATCACATTTCTTGGTAGAATCATGCAGGATTGAAATTTTTGATGGTTTTTTACTCCTCTCAACAGCCCAAACAAGTTTCTAAAAGGATGAGTTTGCAACTACTTTACTTTTGGAGAAAATTCAAAACATTCATTATTCAATAGGGCCCAAACTATCAAAAACCAGCGGTTTCAATGAACACACATTTCTTGGTAGAATCATGCAGGACTGAAATTTTTGATGTTTTTCTACTCCTCTCATGAGCCCAAACAAGTCTCTAAAAGCATGAGTTTGCAACTACTTTACTTTTGGAGAAAATTCAAAACATTCATTATTCAATAGGGCCCAAACTATCAAAAACCAGCGGTTTGAATGAACACACATTTCTTGGTAGAATCATGCAGGACTGAAATTTTTGATGTTTTTCTACTCCTCTCATGAGCCCAAACAAGTCTCTAAAAGCATGAGTTTGCAACTACTTTACTTTTGGAGAAAATTCAAAACATTCATTATTCAATAGAGCCCAATAGCAAAAACCAGCGTTTTGAATGAAGAATCACATTTCTTGGTAGAATCATGCAGGATTGAAATTTTTGATGGTTTTTTACTCCTCTCAACAGCCCAAACAAGTTTCTAAAAGGATGAGTTTGCAACTACTTTACTTTTGAAGAAAATTCAAAACATTCATTATTCAATAGGGCCCAAACTATCAAAAACCAGCCGTTTCAATGAACACACATGTCTTGGTAGAATCATGCAGGACTGAAATTTTTGATGTTTTTCTACTCATCTCATGAGCCCAAACAAGTCTCTAAAAGCATGAGTTTGCAACTACTTTACTTTTGGAGAAAATTCAAAACATTCACTATTCAATAGAGCCCAATAGCAAAAATCAGGTTTTGAATGAAGAATCACATTTCTTGGTAAAATCATGCAGGATTGAAATTTTTGATGGTTTTTTACTCCTCTCAACAGCCCAAACAAGTTTCTAAAAGGATGAGTTTGCAACTACTTTACTTTTGGAGAAAATTCAAAACATTCATTATTCAATAGGGCCCAAACTATCAAAAACCAGCGGTTTCAATGAACACACATTTCTTGGTAGAATCATGCAGGACTGAAATTTTTGATGTTTTTCTACTCCTCTCATGAGCCCAAACAAGTCTCTAAAAGCATGAGTTTGCAACTACTTTACTTCTGGAGAAAATTCAAAACATTCATTATTCAATAGAGCCCAATAGCAAAAACCAGCGTTTTGAATGAAGAATCACATTTCTTGGTAGAATCATGCAGGATTGAAATTTTTGATGGTTTTTTACTCCTCTCAACAGCCCAAACAAGTTTCTAAAAGGATGAGTTTGCAACTACTTTACTTTTGGAGAAAATTCAAAACATTCATTATTCAATAGGGCCCAAACTATCAAAAACCAGCGGTTTGAATGAACACACATTTCTTGGTAGAATCATGCAGGACTGAAATTTTTGATGTTTTTCTACTCCTCTCATGAGAACAAACAAGTCTCTAAAAGCATGAGTTTGCAACTACTTTACTTTTGGAGAAAATTCAAAACATTCATTATTCAATAGGGCCCAAACTATCAAAAACCAGCGGTTTGAATGAACACACATTTCTTGGTAGAATCATGCAGGACTGAAATTTTTGATGTTTTTCTACTCCTCTCATGAGCCCAAACAAGTCTCTAAAAGCATGAGTTTGCAACTACTTTACTTTTGGAGAAAATTCAAAACATTCACTATTCAATAGAGCCCAATAGCAAAAATCAGGTTTTGAATGAAGAATCACATTTCTTGGTAAAATCATGCAGGATTGAAATTTTTGATGTTTTTTTACTCCTCTCAACAGCCCAAACAAGTTTCTAAAAGGATGAGTTTGCAACTACTTTACTTTTGGAGAAAATTTAAAACATTCATTATTCAATAGGGCCCAAACTATCAAAAACCAGCGGTTTCAATGAACACACATTTCTTGGTAGAATCATGCAGGACTGAAATTTTTGATGTTTTTCTACTCCTCTCATGAGCCCAAACAAGTCTCTAAAAGCATGAGTTTGCAACTACTTTACTTTTGGAGAAAATTCAAAACATTCATTATTCAATAGAGCCCAATAGCAAAAACCAGCGTTTTGAATGAAGAATCACATTTCTTGGTAGAATCATGCAGGATTGAAATTTTTGATGGTTTTTTACTCCTCTCAACAGCCCAAACAAGTTTCTAAAAGGATGAGTTTGCAACTACTTTACTTTTGAAGAAAATTCAAAACATTCATTATTCAATAGGGCCCAAACTATCAAAAACCAGCGGTTTCAATGAACACACATTTCTTGGTAGAATCATGCAGGACTGAAATTTTTGATGTTTTTCTACTCCTCTCATGAGCCCAAACAAGTCTCTAAAAGCATGAGTTTGCAACTACTTTACTTTTGGAGAAAATTCAAAACATTCATTATTCAATAGAGCCCAATAGCAAAAACCAGCGTTTTGAATGAAGAATCACATTTCTTGGTAGAATCATGCAGGATTGAAATTTTTGATGGTTTTTTACTCCTCTCAACAGCCCAAACAAGTTTCTAAAAGGATGAGTTTGCAACTACTTTACTTTTGGAGAAAATTCAAAACATTCATTATTCAATAGGGCCCAAACTATCAAAAACCAGCCGTTTCAATGAACACACGTCTTGGTAGAATCATGCAGGACTGAAATTTTTGATGTTTTTCTACTCATCTCATGAGCCCAAACAAGTCTCTAAAAGCATGAGTTTGCAACTACTTTACTTTTGGAGAAAATTCAAAACATTCACTATTCAATAGAGCCCAATAGCAAAAATCAGGTTTTGAATGAAGAATCACATTTCTTGGTAAAATCATGCAGGATTGAAATTTTTGATGGTTTTTTACTCCTCTCAACAGCCCAAACAAGTTTCTAAAAGCATGAGTTTGCAACTACTTTACTTTTGGAGTAAATTCAAAACATTCATTAACCAATAGGGCCCAAACTATCAAAAACCAGCGGTTTCAATGAACACACATTTCTTGGTAGAATCATGCAGGACTGAAATTTTTGATGTTTTTCTACTCCTCTCATGAGCCCAAACAAGTCTCTAAAAGCATGAGTTTGCAACTACTTTACTTTTGGAGAAAATTCAAAACATTCATTATTCAATAGAGCCCAATAGCAAAAACCAGCGTTTTGAATGAAGAATCACATTTCTTGGTAGAATCATGCAGGATTGAAATTTTTGATGGTTTTTTACTCCTCTCAACAGCCCAAACAAGTTTCTAAAAGGATGAGTTTGCAACTACTTTACTTTTGGAGAAAATTCAAAACATTCATTATTCAATAGGGCCCAAACTATCAAAAACCAGCGGTTTCAATGAACACACATTTCTTGGTAGAATCATGCAGGACTGAAATTTTTGATGTTTTTCTACTCCTCTCATGAGCCCAAACAAGTCTCTAAAAGCATGAGTTTGCAACTACTTTACTTTTGGAGAAAATTCAAAACATTCATTATTCAATAGGGCCCAAACTATCAAAAACCAGCGGTTTGAATGAACACACATTTCTTGGTAGAATCATGCAGGACTGAAATTTTTGATGTTTTTCTACTCCTCTCATGAGCCCAAACAAGTCTCTAAAAGCATGAGTTTGCAACTACTTTACTTTTGGAGAAAATTCAAAACATTCATTATTCAATAGAGCCCAATAGCAAAAACCAGCGTTTTGAATGAAGAATCACATTTCTTGGTAGAATCATGCAGGATTGAAATTTTTGATGGTTTTTTACTCCTCTCAACAGCCCAAACAAGTTTCTAAAAGGATGAGTTTGCAACTACTTTACTTTTGAAGAAAATTCAAAACATTCATTATTCAATAGGGCCCAAACTATCAAAAACCAGCCGTTTCAATGAACACACATGTCTTGGTAGAATCATGCAGGACTGAAATTTTTGATGTTTTTCTACTCATCTCATGAGCCCAAACAAGTCTCTAAAAGCATGAGTTTGCAACTACTTTACTTTTGGAGAAAATTCAAAACATTCACTATTCAATAGAGCCCAATAGCAAAAATCAGGTTTTGAATGAAGAATCACATTTCTTGGTAAAATCATGCAGGATTGAAATTTTTGATGGTTTTTTACTCCTCTCAACAGCCCAAACAAGTTTCTAAAAGGATGAGTTTGCAACTACTTTACTTTTGGAGAAAATTCAAAACATTCATTATTCAATAGGGCCCAAACTATCAAAAACCAGCGGTTTCAATGAACACACATTTCTTGGTAGAATCATGCAGGACTGAAATTTTTGATGTTTTTCTACTCCTCTCATGAGCCCAAACAAGTCTCTAAAAGCATGAGTTTGCAAATACTTTACTTTTGGAGAAAATTCAAAACATTCATTATTCAATAGAGCCCAATAGCAAAAACCAGCGTTTTGAATGAAGAATCACATTTCTTGGTAGAATCATGCAGGATTGAAATTTTTGATGGTTTTTTACTCCTCTCAACAGCCCAAACAAGTTTCTAAAAGGATGAGTTTGCAACTACTTTACTTTTGGAGAAAATTCAAAACATTCATTATTCAATAGGGCCCAAACTATCAAAAACCAGCGGTTTCAATGAACACACATTTCTTGGTAGAATCATGCAGGACTGAAATTTTTGATGTTTTTCTACTCCTCTCATGAGAACAAACAAGTCTCTAAAAGCATGAGTTTGCAACTACTTTACTTTTGGAGAAAATTCAAAACATTCATTATTCAATAGGGCCCAAACTATCAAAAACCAGCGGTTTGAATGAACACACATTTCTTGGTAGAATCATGCAGGACTGAAATTTTTGATGTTTTTCTACTCCTCTCATGAGCCCAAACAAGTCTCTAAAAGCATGAGTTTGCAACTACTTTACTTTTGGAGAAAATTCAAAACATTCACTATTCAATAGAGCCCAATAGCAAAAATCAGGTTTTGAATGAAGAATCACATTTCTTGGTAAAATCATGCAGGATTGAAATTTTTGATGTTTTTTTACTCCTCTCAACAGCCCAAACAAGTTTCTAAAAGGATGAGTTTGCAACTACTTTACTTTTGGAGAAAATTTAAAACATTCATTATTCAATAGGGCCCAAACTATCAAAAACCAGCGGTTTCAATGAACACACATTTCTTGGTAGAATCATGCAGGACTGAAATTTTTGATGTTTTTCTACTCCTCTCATGAGCCCAAACAAGTCTCTAAAAGCATGAGTTTGCAACTACTTTACTTTTGGAGAAAATTCAAAACATTCATTATTCAATAGAGCCCAATAGCAAAAACCAGCGTTTTGAATGAAGAATCACATTTCTTGGTAGAATCATGCAGGATTGAAATTTTTGATGGTTTTTTACTCCTCTCAACAGCCCAAACAAGTTTCTAAAAGGATGAGTTTGCAACTACTTTACTTTTGAAGAAAATTCAAAACATTCATTATTCAATAGGGCCCAAACTATCAAAAACCAGCGGTTTCAATGAACACACATTTCTTGGTAGAATCATGCAGGACTGAAATTTTTGATGTTTTTCTACTCCTCTCATGAGCCCAAACAAGTCTCTAAAAGCATGAGTTTGCAACTACTTTACTTTTGGAGAAAATTCAAAACATTCATTATTCAATAGAGCCCAATAGCAAAAATCAGGTTTTGAATGAAGAATCACATTTCTTGGTAGAATCATGCAGGATTGAAATTTTTGATGGTTTTTTACTCCTCTCAACAGCCCAAACAAGTTTCTAAAAGGATGAGTTTGCAACTACTTTACTTTTGGAGAAAATTCAAAACATTCATTATTCAATAGGGCCCAAACTATCAAAAACCAGCGGTTTCAATGAACACACATTTCTTGGTAGAATCATGCAGGATTGAAATTTTTGATGGTTTTTTACTCCTCTCAACAGCCCAAACAAGTTTCTAAAAGGATGAGTTTGCAACTACTTTACTTTTGGAGAAAATTCAAAACATTCATTATTCAATAGGGCCCAAACTATCAAAAACCAGCGGTTTGAATGAACACACATTTCTTGGTAGAATCATGCATGACTGAAATTTTTGATGTTTTTCTACTCCTCTCATGAGAACAAACAAGTCTCTAAAAGCATGAGTTTGCAACTACTTTACTTTTGGAGAAAATTCAAAACATTCATTATTCAATAGGGCCCAAACTATCAAAAACCAGCGGTTTGAATGAACACACATTTCTTGGTAGAATCATGCAGGACTGAAATTTTTGATGTTTTTCTACTCCTCTCATGAGCCCAAACAAGTCTCTAAAAGCATGAGTTTGCAACTACTTTACTTTTGGAGAAAATTCAAAACATTCACTATTCAATAGAGCCCAATAGCAAAAATCAGGTTTTGAATGAAGAATCACATTTCTTGGTAAAATCATGCAGGATTGAAATTTTTGATGTTTTTTTACTCCTCTCAACAGCCCAAACAAGTTTCTAAAAGGATGAGTTTGCAACTACTTTACTTTTGGAGAAAATTTAAAACATTCACTATTCAATAGAGCCCAATAGCAAAAATCAGGTTTTGAATGAAGAATCACATTTCTTGGTAAAATCATGCAGGATTGAAATTTTTGATGTTTTTTTACTCCTCTCAACAGCCCAAACAAGTTTCTAAAAGGATGAGTTTGCAACTACTTTACTTTTGGAGAAAATTCAAAACATTCATTATTCAATAGAGCCCAATAGCAAAAACCAGCGTTTTGAATGAAGAATCACATTTCTTGGTAGAATCATGCAGGATTGAAATTTTTGATGGTTTTTTACTCCTCTCAACAGCCCAAACAAGTTTCTAAAAGGATGAGTTTGCAACTACTTTACTTTTGAAGAAAATTCAAAACATTCATTATTCAATAGGGCCCAAACTATCAAAAACCAGCGGTTTCAATGAACACACATTTCTTGGTAGAATCATGCAGGACTGAAATTTTTGATGTTTTTCTACTCCTCTCATGAGCCCAAAACAAGTCTCTAAAAGCATGAGTTTGCAACTACTTTACTTTTGGAGAAAATTCAAAACATTCATTATTCAATAGAGCCCAATAGCAAAAACCAGCGTTTTGAATGAAGAATCACATTTCTTGGTAGAATCATGCAGGATTGAAATTTTTGATGGTTTTTTACTCCTCTCAACAGCCCAAACAAGTTTCTAAAAGGATGAGTTTGCAACTACTTTACTTTTGGAGAAAATTCAAAACATTCATTATTCAATAGAGCCCAATAGCAAAAATCAGGTTTTGAATGAAGAATCACATTTCTTGGTAGAATCATGCAGGATTGAAATTTTTGATGGTTTTTTACTCCTCTCAACAGCCCAAACAAGTTTCTAAAAGGATGAGTTTGCAACTACTTTACTTTTGGAGAAAATTCAAAACATTCATTATTCAATAGGGCCCAAACTATCAAAAACCAGCGGTTTCAATGAACACACATTTCTTGGTAGAATCATGCAGGACTGAAATTTTTGATGTTTTTCTACTCCTCTCATGAGCCCAAACAAGTCTCTAAAAGCATGAGTTTGCAACTACTTTACTTCTGGAGAAAATTCAAAACATTCATTATTCAATAGAGCCCAATAGCAAAAACCAGCGTTTTGAATGAAGAATCACATTTCTTGGTAGAATCATGCAGGATTGAAATTTTTGATGGTTTTTTACTCCTCTCAACAGCCCAAACAAGTTTCTAAAAGGATGAGTTTGCAACTACTTTACTTTTGGAGAAAATTCAAAACATTCATTATTCAATAGGGCCCAAACTATCAAAAACCAGCGGTTTGAATGAACACACATTTCTTGGTAGAATCATGCAGGACTGAAATTTTTGATGTTTTTCTACTCCTCTCATGAGAACAAACAAGTCTCTAAAAGCATGAGTTTGCAACTACTTTACTTTTGGAGAAAATTCAAAACATTCATTATTCAATAGGGCCCAAACTATCAAAAACCAGCGGTTTGAATGAACACACATTTCTTGGTAGAATCATGCAGGACTGAAATTTTTGATGTTTTTCTACTCCTCTCATGAGCCCAAACAAGTCTCTAAAAGCATGAGTTTGCAACTACTTTACTTTTGGAGAAAATTCAAAACATTCACTATTCAATAGAGCCCAATAGCAAAAATCAGGTTTTGAATGAAGAATCACATTTCTTGGTAAAATCATGCAGGATTGAAATTTTTGATGTTTTTTTACTCCTCTCAACAGCCCAAACAAGTTTCTAAAAGGATGAGTTTGCAACTACTTTACTTTTGGAGAAAATTTAAAACATTCATTATTCAATAGGGCCCAAACTATCAAAAACCAGCGGTTTCAATGAACACACATTTCTTGGTAGAATCATGCAGGACTGAAATTTTTGATGTTTTTCTACTCCTCTCATGAGCCCAAACAAGTCTCTAAAAGCATGAGTTTGCAACTACTTTACTTTTGGAGAAAATTCAAAACATTCATTATTCAATAGAGCCCAATAGCAAAAACCAGCGTTTTGAATGAAGAATCACATTTCTTGGTAGAATCATGCAGGATTGAAATTTTTGATGGTTTTTTACTCCTCTCAACAGCCCAAACAAGTTTCTAAAAGGATGAGTTTGCAACTACTTTACTTTTGAAGAAAATTCAAAACATTCATTATTCAATAGGGCCCAAACTATCAAAAACCAGCGGTTTCAATGAACACACATTTCTTAGTAGAATCATGCAGGACTGAAATTTTTGATGTTTTTCTACTCCTCTCATGAGCCCAAACAAGTCTCTAAAAGCATGAGTTTGCAACTACTTTACTTTTGGAGAAAATTCAAAACATTCATTATTCAATAGAGCCCAATAGCAAAAACCAGCGTTTTGAATGAAGAATCACATTTCTTGGTAGAATCATGCAGGATTGAAATTTTTGATGGTTTTTTACTCCTCTCAACAGCCCAAACAAGTTTCTAAAAGGATGAGTTTGCAACTACTTTACTTTTGGAGAAAATTCAAAACATTCATTATTCAATAGGGCCCAAACTATCAAAAACCAGCCGTTTCAATGAACACACGTCTTGGTAGAATCATGCAGGACTGAAATTTTTGATGTTTTTCTACTCATCTCATGAGCCCAAACAAGTCTCTAAAAGCATGAGTTTGCAACTACTTTACTTTTGGAGAAAATTCAAAACATTCACTATTCAATAGAGCCCAATAGCAAAAATCAGGTTTTGAATGAAGAATCACATTTCTTGGTAAAATCATGCAGGATTGAAATTTTTGATGGTTTTTTACTCCTCTCAACAGCCCAAACAAGTTTCTAAAAGCATGAGTTTGCAACTACTTTACTTTTGGAGTAAATTCAAAACATTCATTAACCAATAGGGCCCAAACTATCAAAAACCAGCGGTTTCAATGAACACACATTTCTTGGTAGAATCATGCAGGACTGAAATTTTTGATGTTTTTCTACTCCTCTCATGAGCCCAAACAAGTCTCTAAAAGCATGAGTTTGCAACTACTTTACTTTTGGAGAAAATTCAAAACATTCATTATTCAATAGAGCCCAATAGCAAAAACCAGCGTTTTGAATGAAGAATCACATTTCTTGGTAGAATCATGCAGGATTGAAATTTTTGATGGTTTTTTACTCCTCTCAACAGCCCAAACAAGTTTCTAAAAGGATGAGTTTGCAACTACTTTACTTTTGGAGAAAATTCAAAACATTCATTATTCAATAGGGCCCAAACTATCAAAAACCAGCGGTTTCAATGAACACACATTTCTTGGTAGAATCATGCAGGACTGAAATTTTTGATGTTTTTCTACTCCTCTCATGAGCCCAAACAAGTCTCTAAAAGCATGAGTTTGCAACTACTTTACTTTTGGAGAAAATTCAAAACATTCATTATTCAATAGGGCCCAAACTATCAAAAACCAGCGGTTTGAATGAACACACATTTCTTGGTAGAATCATGCAGGACTGAAATTTTTGATGTTTTTCTACTCCTCTCATGAGCCCAAACAAGTCTCTAAAAGCATGAGTTTGCAACTACTTTACTTTTGGAGAAAATTCAAAACATTCATTATTCAATAGAGCCCAATAGCAAAAACCAGCGTTTTGAATGAAGAATCACATTTCTTGGTAGAATCATGCAGGATTGAAATTTTTGATGGTTTTTTACTCCTCTCAACAGCCCAAACAAGTTTCTAAAAGGATGAGTTTGCAACTACTTTACTTTTGAAGAAAATTCAAAACATTCATTATTCAATAGGGCCCAAACTATCAAAAACCAGCCGTTTCAATGAACACACATGTCTTGGTAGAATCATGCAGGACTGAAATTTTTGATGTTTTTCTACTCATCTCATGAGCCCAAACAAGTCTCTAAAAGCATGAGTTTGCAACTACTTTACTTTTGGAGAAAATTCAAAACATTCACTATTCAATAGAGCCCAATAGCAAAAATCAGGTTTTGAATGAAGAATCACATTTCTTGGTAAAATCATGCAGGATTGAAATTTTTGATGGTTTTTTACTCCTCTCAACAGCCCAAACAAGTTTCTAAAAGGATGAGTTTGCAACTACTTTACTTTTGGAGAAAATTCAAAACATTCATTATTCAATAGGGCCCAAACTATCAAAAACCAGCGGTTTCAATGAACACACATTTCTTGGTAGAATCATGCAGGACTGAAATTTTTGATGTTTTTCTACTCCTCTCATGAGCCCAAACAAGTCTCTAAAAGCATGAGTTTGCAAATACTTTACTTTTGGAGAAAATTCAAAACATTCATTATTCAATAGAGCCCAATAGCAAAAACCAGCGTTTTGAATGAAGAATCACATTTCTTGGTAGAATCATGCAGGATTGAAATTTTTGATGGTTTTTTACTCCTCTCAACAGCCCAAACAAGTTTCTAAAAGGATGAGTTTGCAACTACTTTACTTTTGGAGAAAATTCAAAACATTCATTATTCAATAGGGCCCAAACTATCAAAAACCAGCGGTTTCAATGAACACACATTTCTTGGTAGAATCATGCAGGACTGAAATTTTTGATGTTTTTCTACTCCTCTCATGAGCCCAAACAAGTCTCTAAAAGCATGAGTTTGCAACTACTTTACTTTTGGAGAAAATTCAAAACATTCATTATTCAATAGAGCCCAATAGCAAAAACCAGCGTTTTGAATGAAGAATCACATTTCTTGGTAGAATCATGCAGGATTGAAATTTTTGATGGTTTTTTACTCCTCTCAACAGCCCAAACAAGTTTCTAAAAGGATGAGTTTGCAACTACTTTACTTTTGGAGAAAATTCAAAACATTCATTATTCAATAGGGCCCAAACTATCAAAAACCAGCGGTTTCAATGAACACACATTTCTTGGTAGAATCATGCAGGACTGAAATTTTTGATGTTTTTCTACTCCTCTCATGAGCCCAAACAAGTCTCTAAAAGCATGAGTTTGCAACTACTTTACTTTTGGAGAAAATTCAAAACATTCATTATTCAATAGAGCCCAATAGCAAAAACCAGCGTTTTGAATGAAGAATCACATTTCTTGGTAGAATCATGCAGGATTGAAATTTTTGATGGTTTTTTACTCCTCTCAACAGCCCAAACAAGTTTCTAAAAGGATGAGTTTGCAACTACTTTACTTTTGGAGAAAATTCAAAACATTCATTATTCAATAGGGCCCAAACTATCAAAAACCAGCGGTTTCAATGAACACACATTTCTTGGTAGAATCATGCAGGACTGAAATTTTTGATGTTTTTCTACTCCTCTCATGAGCCCAAACAAGTCTCTAAAAGCATGAGTTTGCAACTACTTTACTTTTGGAGAAAATTCAAAACATTCATTATTCAATAGGGCCCAAACTATCAAAAACCAGCGGTTTGAATGAACACACATTTCTTGGTAGAATCATGCAGGACTGAAATTTTTGATGTTTTTCTACTCCTCTCATGAGCCCAAACAAGTCTCTAAAAGCATGAGTTTGCAACTACTTTACTTTTGGAGAAAATTCAAAACATTCACTATTCAATAGAGCCCAATAGCAAAAATCAGGTTTTGAATGAAGAATCACATTTCTTGGTAAAATCATGCAGGATTGAAATTTTTGATGGTTTTTTACTCTTCTCAACAGCCCAAACAAGTTTATAAAAGGATGAGTTTGCAACTACTTTACTTTTGGAGAAAATTCAAAACATTCATTATTCAATAGGGCCCAAACTATCAAAAACCAGCGGTTTCAATGAACACACATTTCTTGGTAGAATCATGCAGGACTGAAATTTTTGATGTTTTTCTACTCCTCTCATGAGCCCAAACAAGTCTCTAAAAGCATGAGTTTGCAACTACTTTACTTTTGGAGAAAATTCAAAACATTCATTATTCAATAGAGCCCAATAGCAAAAACCAGCGTTTTGAATGAAGAATCACATTTCTTGGTAGAATCATGCAGGATTGAAATTTTTGATGGTTTTTTACTCCTCTCAACAGCCCAAACAAGTTTCTAAAAGGATGAGTTTGCAACTACTTTACTTTTGAAGAAAATTCAAAACATTCATTATTCAATAGGGCCCAAACTATCAAAAACCAGCGGTTTCAATGAACACACATTTCTTGGTAGAATCATGCAGGACTGAAATTTTTGATGTTTTTCTACTCCTCTCATGAGCCCAAACAAGTCTCTAAAAGCATGAGTTTGCAACTACTTTACTTTTGGAGAAAATTCAAAACATTCATTATTCAATAGAGCCCAATAGCAAAAACCAGCGTTTTGAATGAAGAATCACATTTCTTGGTAGAATCATGCAGGATTGAAATTTTTGATGGTTTTTTACTCCTCTCAACAGCCCAAACAAGTTTCTAAAAGGATGAGTTTGCAACTACTTTACTTTTGGAGAAAATTCAAAACATTCATTATTCAATAGAGCCCAATAGCAAAAATCAGGTTTTGAATGAAGAATCACATTTCTTGGTAGAATCATGCAGGATTGAAATTTTTGATGGTTTTTTACTCCTCTCAACAGCCCAAACAAGTTTCTAAAAGGATGAGTTTGCAACTACTTTACTTTTGGAGAAAATTCAAAACATTCATTATTCAATAGGGCCCAAACTATCAAAAACCAGCGGTTTCAATGAACACACATTTCTTGGTAGAATCATGCAGGATTGAAATTTTTGATGGTTTTTTACTCCTCTCAACAGCCCAAACAAGTTTCTAAAAGGATGAGTTTGCAACTACTTTACTTTTGGAGAAAATTCAAAACATTCATTATTCAATAGGGCCCAAACTATCAAAAACCAGCGGTTTGAATGAACACACATTTCTTGGTAGAATCATGCAGGACTGAAATTTTTGATGTTTTTCTACTCCTCTCATGAGAACAAACAAGTCTCTAAAAGCATGAGTTTGCAACTACTTTACTTTTGGAGAAAATTCAAAACATTCACTATTCAATAGAGCCCAATAGCAAAAATCAGGTTTTGAATGAAGAATCACATTTCTTGGTAAAATCATGCAGGATTGAAATTTTTGATGTTTTTTTACTCCTCTCAACAGCCCAAACAAGTTTCTAAAAGGATGAGTTTGCAACTACTTTACTTTTGGAGAAAATTTAAAACATTCATTATTCAATAGGGCCCAAACTATCAAAAACCAGCGGTTTCAATGAACACACATTTCTTGGTAGAATCATGCAGGACTGAAATTTTTGATGTTTTTCTACTCCTCTCATGAGCCCAAACAAGTCTCTAAAAGGATGAGTTTGCAACTACTTTACTTTTGGAGAAAATTCAAAACATTCATTATTCAATAGAGCCCAATAGCAAAAACCAGCGTTTTGAATGAAGAATCACATTTCTTGGTAGAATCATGCAGGATTGAAATTTTTGATGGTTTTTTACTCCTCTCAACAGCCCAAACAAGTTTCTAAAAGGATGAGTTTGCAACTACTTTACTTTTGAAGAAAATTCAAAACATTCATTATTCAATAGGGCCCAAACTATCAAAAACCAGCGGTTTCAATGAACACACATTTCTTGGTAGAATCATGCAGGACTGAAATTTTTGATGTTTTTCTACTCCTCTCATGAGCCCAAACAAGTCTCTAAAAGCATGAGTTTGCAACTACTTTACTTTTGGAGAAAATTCAAAACATTCATTATTCAATAGAGCCCAATAGCAAAAACCAGCGTTTTGAATGAAGAATCACATTTCTTGGTAGAATCATGCAGGATTGAAATTTTTGATGGTTTTTTACTCCTCTCAACAGCCCAAACAAGTTTCTAAAAGGATGAGTTTGCAACTACTTTACTTTTGGAGAAAATTCAAAACATTCATTATTCAATAGAGCCCAATAGCAAAAATCAGGTTTTGAATGAAGAATCACATTCCTTGGTAGAATCATGCAGGATTGAAATTTTTGATGGTTTTTTACTCCTCTCAACAGCCCAAACAAGTTTCTAAAAGGATGAGTTTGCAACTACTTTACTTTTGGAGAAAATTCAAAACATTCATTATTCAATAGGGCCCAAACTATCAAAAACCAGCGGTTTCAATGAACACACATTTCTTGGTAGAATCATGCAGGACTGAAATTTTTGATGTTTTTCTACTCCTCTCATGAGCCCAAACAAGTCTCTAAAAGCATGAGTTTGCAACTACTTTACTTTTGGAGAAAATTCAAAACATTCATTATTCAATAGAGCCCAATAGCAAAAACCAGCGTTTTGAATGAAGAATCACATTTCTTGGTAGAATCATGCAGGATTGAAATTTTTGATGGTTTTTTACTCCTCTCAACAGCCCAAACAAGTTTCTAAAAGGATGAGTTTGCAACTACTTTACTTTTGGAGAAAATTCAAAACATTCATTATTCAATAGGGCCCAAACTATCAAAAACCAGCGGTTTCAATGAACACACATTTCTTGGTAGAATCATGCAGGACTGAAATTTTTGATGTTTTTCTACTCCTCTCATGAGCCCAAACAAGTCTCTAAAAGCATGAGTTTGCAACTACTTTACTTTTGGAGAAAATTCAAAACATTCATTATTCAATAGAGCCCAATAGCAAAAACCAGCGTTTTGAATGAAGAATCACATTTCTTGGTAGAATCATGCAGGATTGAAATTTTTGATGGTTTTTTACTCCTCTCAACAGCCCAAACAAGTTTCTAAAAGGATGAGTTTGCAACTACTTTACTTTTGGAGAAAATTCAAAACATTCATTATTCAATAGGGCCCAAACTATCAAAAACCAGCGGTTTCAATGAACACACATTTCTTGGTAGAATCATGCAGGACTGAAATTTTTGATGTTTTTCTACTCCTCTCATGAGCCCAAACAAGTCTCTAAAAGCATGAGTTTGCAACTACTTTACTTTTGGAGAAAATTCAAAACATTCATTATTCAATAGGGCCCAAACTATCAAAAACCAGCGGTTTGAATGAACACACATTTCTTGGTAGAATCATGCAGGACTGAAATTTTTGATGTTTTTCTACTCCTCTCATGAGCCCAAACAAGTCTCTAAAAGCATGAGTTTGCAACTACTTTACTTTTGGAGAAAATTCAAAACATTCACTATTCAATAGAGCCCAATAGCAAAAATCAGGTTTTGAATGAAGAATCACATTTCTTGGTAAAATCATGCAGGATTGAAATTTTTGATGGTTTTTTACTCTTCTCAACAGCCCAAACAAGTTTATAAAAGGATGAGTTTGCAACTACTTTACTTTTGGAGAAAATTCAAAACATTCATTATTCAATAGGGCCCAAACTATCAAAAACCAGCGGTTTCAATGAACACACATTTCTTGGTAGAATCATGCAGGACTGAAATTTTTGATGTTTTTCTACTCCTCTCATGAGCCCAAACAAGTCTCTAAAAGCATGAGTTTGCAACTACTTTACTTTTGGAGAAAATTCAAAACATTCATTATTCAATAGAGCCCAATAGCAAAAACCAGCGTTTTGAATGAAGAATCACATTTCTTGGTAGAATCATGCAGGATTGAAATTTTTGATGGTTTTTTACTCCTCTCAACAGCCCAAACAAGTTTCTAAAAGGATGAGTTTGCAACTACTTTACTTTTGAAGAAAATTCAAAACATTCATTATTCAATAGGGCCCAAACTATCAAAAACCAGCGGTTTCAATGAACACACATTTCTTGGTAGAATCATGCAGGACTGAAATTTTTGATGTTTTTCTACTCCTCTCATGAGCCCAAACAAGTCTCTAAAAGCATGAGTTTGCAACTACTTTACTTTTGGAGAAAATTCAAAACATTCATTATTCAATAGAGCCCAATAGCAAAAACCAGCGTTTTGAATGAAGAATCACATTTCTTGGTAGAATCATGCAGGATTGAAATTTTTGATGGTTTTTTACTCCTCTCAACAGCCCAAACAAGTTTCTAAAAGGATGAGTTTGCAACTACTTTACTTTTGGAGAAAATTCAAAACATTCATTATTCAATAGAGCCCAATAGCAAAAATCAGGTTTTGAATGAAGAATCACATTTCTTGGTAGAATCATGCAGGATTGAAATTTTTGATGGTTTTTTACTCCTCTCAACAGCCCAAACAAGTTTCTAAAAGGATGAGTTTGCAACTACTTTACTTTTGGAGAAAATTCAAAACATTCATTATTCAATAGGGCCCAAACTATCAAAAACCAGCGGTTTCAATGAACACACATTTCTTGGTAGAATCATGCAGGATTGAAATTTTTGATGGTTTTTTACTCCTCTCAACAGCCCAAACAAGTTTCTAAAAGGATGAGTTTGCAACTACTTTACTTTTGGAGAAAATTCAAAACATTCATTATTCAATAGGGCCCAAACTATCAAAAACCAGCGGTTTGAATGAACACACATTTCTTGGTAGAATCATGCAGGACTGAAATTTTTGATGTTTTTCTACTCCTCTCATGAGAACAAACAAGTCTCTAAAAGCATGAGTTTGCAACTACTTTACTTTTGGAGAAAATTCAAAACATTCATTATTCAATAGGGCCCAAACTATCAAAAACCAGCGGTTTGAATGAACACACATTTCTTGGTAGAATCATGCAGGACTGAAATTTTTGATGTTTTTCTACTCCTCTCATGAGCCCAAACAAGTCTCTAAAAGCATGAGTTTGCAACTACTTTACTTTTGGAGAAAATTCAAAACATTCACTATTCAATAGAGCCCAATAGCAAAAATCAGGTTTTGAATGAAGAATCACATTTCTTGGTAAAATCATGCAGGATTGAAATTTTTGATGTTTTTTTACTCCTCTCAACAGCCCAAACAAGTTTCTAAAAGGATGAGTTTGCAACTACTTTACTTTTGGAGAAAATTTAAAACATTCATTATTCAATAGGGCCCAAACTATCAAAAACCAGCGGTTTCAATGAACACACATTTCTTGGTAGAATCATGCAGGACTGAAATTTTTGATGTTTTTCTACTCCTCTCATGAGCCCAAACAAGTCTCTAAAAGGATGAGTTTGCAACTACTTTACTTTTGGAGAAAATTCAAAACATTCATTATTCAATAGAGCCCAATAGCAAAAACCAGCGTTTTGAATGAAGAATCACATTTCTTGGTAGAATCATGCAGGATTGAAATTTTTGATGGTTTTTTACTCCTCTCAACAGCCCAAACAAGTTTCTAAAAGGATGAGTTTGCAACTACTTTACTTTTGAAGAAAATTCAAAACATTCATTATTCAATAGGGCCCAAACTATCAAAAACCAGCGGTTTCAATGAACACACATTTCTTGGTAGAATCATGCAGGACTGAAATTTTTGATGTTTTTCTACTCCTCTCATGAGCCCAAACAAGTCTCTAAAAGCATGAGTTTGCAACTACTTTACTTTTGGAGAAAATTCAAAACATTCATTATTCAATAGAGCCCAATAGCAAAAACCAGCGTTTTGAATGAAGAATCACATTTCTTGGTAGAATCATGCAGGATTGAAATTTTTGATGGTTTTTTACTCCTCTCAACAGCCCAAACAAGTTTCTAAAAGGATGAGTTTGCAACTACTTTACTTTTGGAGAAAATTCAAAACATTCATTATTCAATAGAGCCCAATAGCAAAAATCAGGTTTTGAATGAAGAATCACATTTCTTGGTAGAATCATGCAGGATTGAAATTTTTGATGGTTTTTTACTCCTCTCAACAGCCCAAACAAGTTTCTAAAAGGATGAGTTTGCAACTACTTTACTTTTGGAGAAAATTCAAAACATTCATTATTCAATAGGGCCCAAACTATCAAAAACCAGCGGTTTCAATGAACACACATTTCTTGGTAGAATCATGCAGGACTGAAATTTTTGATGTTTTTCTACTCCTCTCATGAGCCCAAACAAGTCTCTAAAAGCATGAGTTTGCAACTACTTTACTTCTGGAGAAAATTCAAAACATTCATTATTCAATAGAGCCCAATAGCAAAAACCAGCGTTTTGAATGAAGAATCACATTTCTTGGTAGAATCATGCAGGATTGAAATTTTTGATGGTTTTTTACTCCTCTCAACAGCCCAAACAAGTTTCTAAAAGGATGAGTTTGCAACTACTTTACTTTTGGAGAAAATTCAAAACATTCATTATTCAATAGGGCCCAAACTATCAAAAACCAGCGGTTTGAATGAACACACATTTCTTGGTAGAATCATGCAGGACTGAAATTTTTGATGTTTTTCTACTCCTCTCATGAGAACAAACAAGTCTCTAAAAGCATGAGTTTGCAACTACTTTACTTTTGGAGAAAATTCAAAACATTCATTATTCAATAGGGCCCAAACTATCAAAAACCAGCGGTTTGAATGAACACACATTTCTTGGTAGAATCATGCAGGACTGAAATTTTTGATGTTTTTCTACTCCTCTCATGAGCCCAAACAAGTCTCTAAAAGCATGAGTTTGCAACTACTTTACTTTTGGAGAAAATTCAAAACATTCACTATTCAATAGAGCCCAATAGCAAAAATCAGGTTTTGAATGAAGAATCACATTTCTTGGTAAAATCATGCAGGATTGAAATTTTTGATGTTTTTTTACTCCTCTCAACAGCCCAAACAAGTTTCTAAAA
Organism: Dendrobates tinctorius; assembly: GCF_039654945.1. NCBI lineage: Eukaryota > Metazoa > Chordata > Amphibia > Anura > Dendrobatidae > Dendrobates > Dendrobates tinctorius. The sequence continues at coordinate 55,246 of NW_027362096.1, forward strand.
GGATGAGTTTGCAACTACTTTACTTTTGGAGAAAATTTAAAACATTCATTATTCAATAGGGCCCAAACTATCAAAAACCAGCGGTTTCAATGAACACACATTTCTTGGTAGAATCATGCAGGACTGAAATTTTTGATGTTTTTCTACTCCTCTCATGAGCCCAAACAAGTCTCTAAAAGCATGAGTTTGCAACTACTTTACTTTTGGAGAAAATTCAAAACATTCATTATTCAATAGAGCCCAATAGCAAAAACCAGCGTTTTGAATGAAGAATCACATTTCTTGGTAGAATCATGCAGGATTGAAATTTTTGATGGTTTTTTACTCCTCTCAACAGCCCAAACAAGTTTCTAAAAGGATGAGTTTGCAACTACTTTACTTTTGAAGAAAATTCAAAACATTCATTATTCAATAGGGCCCAAACTATCAAAAACCAGCGGTTTCAATGAACACACATTTCTTAGTAGAATCATGCAGGACTGAAATTTTTGATGTTTTTCTACTCCTCTCATGAGCCCAAACAAGTCTCTAAAAGCATGAGTTTGCAACTACTTTACTTTTGGAGAAAATTCAAAACATTCATTATTCAATAGAGCCCAATAGCAAAAACCAGCGTTTTGAATGAAGAATCACATTTCTTGGTAGAATCATGCAGGATTGAAATTTTTGATGGTTTTTTACTCCTCTCAACAGCCCAAACAAGTTTCTAAAAGGATGAGTTTGCAACTACTTTACTTTTGGAGAAAATTCAAAACATTCATTATTCAATAGGGCCCAAACTATCAAAAACCAGCCGTTTCAATGAACACACGTCTTGGTAGAATCATGCAGGACTGAAATTTTTGATGTTTTTCTACTCATCTCATGAGCCCAAACAAGTCTCTAAAAGCATGAGTTTGCAACTACTTTACTTTTGGAGAAAATTCAAAACATTCACTATTCAATAGAGCCCAATAGCAAAAATCAGGTTTTGAATGAAGAATCACATTTCTTGGTAAAATCATGCAGGATTGAAATTTTTGATGGTTTTTTACTCCTCTCAACAGCCCAAACAAGTTTCTAAAAGCATGAGTTTGCAACTACTTTACTTTTGGAGTAAATTCAAAACATTCATTAACCAATAGGGCCCAAACTATCAAAAACCAGCGGTTTCAATGAACACACATTTCTTGGTAGAATCATGCAGGACTGAAATTTTTGATGTTTTTCTACTCCTCTCATGAGCCCAAACAAGTCTCTAAAAGCATGAGTTTGCAACTACTTTACTTTTGGAGAAAATTCAAAACATTCATTATTCAATAGAGCCCAATAGCAAAAACCAGCGTTTTGAATGAAGAATCACATTTCTTGGTAGAATCATGCAGGATTGAAATTTTTGATGGTTTTTTACTCCTCTCAACAGCCCAAACAAGTTTCTAAAAGGATGAGTTTGCAACTACTTTACTTTTGGAGAAAATTCAAAACATTCATTATTCAATAGGGCCCAAACTATCAAAAACCAGCGGTTTCAATGAACACACATTTCTTGGTAGAATCATGCAGGACTGAAATTTTTGATGTTTTTCTACTCCTCTCATGAGCCCAAACAAGTCTCTAAAAGCATGAGTTTGCAACTACTTTACTTTTGGAGAAAATTCAAAACATTCATTATTCAATAGGGCCCAAACTATCAAAAACCAGCGGTTTGAATGAACACACATTTCTTGGTAGAATCATGCAGGACTGAAATTTTTGATGTTTTTCTACTCCTCTCATGAGCCCAAACAAGTCTCTAAAAGCATGAGTTTGCAACTACTTTACTTTTGGAGAAAATTCAAAACATTCATTATTCAATAGAGCCCAATAGCAAAAACCAGCGTTTTGAATGAAGAATCACATTTCTTGGTAGAATCATGCAGGATTGAAATTTTTGATGGTTTTTTACTCCTCTCAACAGCCCAAACAAGTTTCTAAAAGGATGAGTTTGCAACTACTTTACTTTTGAAGAAAATTCAAAACATTCATTATTCAATAGGGCCCAAACTATCAAAAACCAGCCGTTTCAATGAACACACATGTCTTGGTAGAATCATGCAGGACTGAAATTTTTGATGTTTTTCTACTCATCTCATGAGCCCAAACAAGTCTCTAAAAGCATGAGTTTGCAACTACTTTACTTTTGGAGAAAATTCAAAACATTCACTATTCAATAGAGCCCAATAGCAAAAATCAGGTTTTGAATGAAGAATCACATTTCTTGGTAAAATCATGCAGGTTTGAAATTTTTGATGGTTTTTTACTCCTCTCAACAGCCCAAACAAGTTTCTAAAAGGATGAGTTTGCAACTACTTTACTTTTGGAGAAAATTCAAAACATTCATTATTCAATAGGGCCCAAACTATCAAAAACCAGCGGTTTCAATGAACACACATTTCTTGGTAGAATCATGCAGGACTGAAATTTTTGATGTTTTTCTACTCCTCTCATGAGCCCAAACAAGTCTCTAAAAGCATGAGTTTGCAAATACTTTACTTTTGGAGAAAATTCAAAACATTCATTATTCAATAGAGCCCAATAGCAAAAACCAGAGTTTTGAATGAAGAATCACATTTCTTGGTAGAATCATGCAGGATTGAAATTTTTGATGGTTTTTTACTCCTCTCAACAGCCCAAACAAGTTTCTAAAAGGATGAGTTTGCAACTACTTTACTTTTGGAGAAAATTCAAAACATTCATTATTCAATAGGGCCCAAACTATCAAAAACCAGCGGTTTCAATGAACACACATTTCTTGGTAGAATCATGCAGGACTGAAATTTTTGATGTTTTTCTACTCCTCTCATGAGCCCAAACAAGTCTCTAAAAGCATGAGTTTGCAACTACTTTACTTTTGGAGAAAATTCAAAACATTCATTATTCAATAGAGCCCAATAGCAAAAACCAGCGTTTTGAATGAAGAATCACATTTCTTGGTAGAATCATGCAGGATTGAAATTTTTGATGGTTTTTTACTCCTCTCAACAGCCCAAACAAGTTTCTAAAAGGATGAGTTTGCAACTACTTTACTTTTGGAGAAAATTCAAAACATTCATTATTCAATAGGGCCCAAACTATCAAAAACCAGCGGTTTCAATGAACACACATTTCTTGGTAGAATCATGCAGGACTGAAATTTTTGATGTTTTTCTACTCCTCTCATGAGCCCAAACAAGTCTCTAAAAGCATGAGTTTGCAACTACTTTACTTTTGGAGAAAATTCAAAACATTCATTATTCAATAGAGCCCAATAGCAAAAACCAGCGTTTTGAATGAAGAATCACATTTCTTGGTAGAATCATGCAGGATTGAAATTTTTGATGGTTTTTTACTCCTCTCAACAGCCCAAACAAGTTTCTAAAAGGATGAGTTTGCAACTACTTTACTTTTGGAGAAAATTCAAAACATTCATTATTCAATAGGGCCCAAACTATCAAAAACCAGCGGTTTCAATGAACACACATTTCTTGGTAGAATCATGCAGGACTGAAATTTTTGATGTTTTTCTACTCCTCTCATGAGCCCAAACAAGTCTCTAAAAGCATGAGTTTGCAACTACTTTACTTTTGGAGAAAATTCAAAACATTCATTATTCAATAGAGCCCAATAGCAAAAACCAGCGTTTTGAATGAAGAATCACATTTCTTGGTAGAATCATGCAGGATTGAAATTTTTGATGGTTTTTTACTCCTCTCAACAGCCCAAACAAGTTTCTAAAAGGATGAGTTTGCAACTACTTTACTTTTGGAGAAAATTCAAAACATTCATTATTCAATAGGGCCCAAACTATCAAAAACCAGCGGTTTCAATGAACACACATTTCTTGGTAGAATCATGCAGGACTGAAATTTTTGATGTTTTTCTACTCCTCTCATGAGCCCAAACAAGTCTCTAAAAGCATGAGTTTGCAACTACTTTACTTTTGGAGAAAATTCAAAACATTCATTATTCAATAGGGCCCAAACTATCAAAAACCAGCGGTTTGAATGAACACACATTTCTTGGTAGAATCATGCAGGACTGAAATTTTTGATGTTTTTCTACTCCTCTCATGAGCCCAAACAAGTCTCTAAAAGCATGAGTTTGCAACTACTTTACTTTTGGAGAAAATTCAAAACATTCACTATTCAATAGAGCCCAATAGCAAAAATCAGGTTTTGAATGAAGAATCACATTTCTTGGTAAAATCATGCAGGATTGAAATTTTTGATGGTTTTTTACTCTTCTCAACAGCCCAAACAAGTTTATAAAAGGATGAGTTTGCAACTACTTTACTTTTGGAGAAAATTCAAAACATTCATTATTCAATAGGGCCCAAACTATCAAAAACCAGCGGTTTCAATGAACACACATTTCTTGGTAGAATCATGCAGGACTGAAATTTTTGATGTTTTTCTACTCCTCTCATGAGCCCAAACAAGTCTCTAAAAGCATGAGTTTGCAACTACTTTACTTTTGGAGAAAATTCAAAACATTCATTATTCAATAGAGCCCAATAGCAAAAACCAGCGTTTTGAATGAAGAATCACATTTCTTGGTAGAATCATGCAGGATTGAAATTTTTGATGGTTTTTTACTCCTCTCAACAGCCCAAACAAGTTTCTAAAAGGATGAGTTTGCAACTACTTTACTTTTGGAGAAAATTCAAAACATTCATTATTCAATAGGGCCCAAACTATCAAAAACCAGCGGTTTCAATGAACACACATTTCTTGGTAGAATCATGCAGGACTGAAATTTTTGATGTTTTTCTACTCCTCTCATGAGCCCAAACAAGTCTCTAAAAGCATGAGTTTGCAACTACTTTACTTTTGGAGAAAATTCAAAACATTCATTATTCAATAGAGCCCAATAGCAAAAACCAGCGTTTTGAATGAAGAATCACATTTCTTGGTAGAATCATGCAGGATTGAAATTTTTGATGGTTTTTTACTCCTCTCAACAGCCCAAACAAGTTTCTAAAAGGATGAGTTTGCAACTACTTTACTTTTGGAGAAAATTCAAAACATTCATTATTCAATAGGGCCCAAACTATCAAAAACCAGCGGTTTCAATGAACACACATTTCTTGGTAGAATCATGCAGGACTGAAATTTTTGATGTTTTTCTACTCCTCTCATGAGCCCAAACAAGTCTCTAAAAGCATGAGTTTGCAACTACTTTACTTTTGGAGAAAATTCAAAACATTCATTATTCAATAGAGCCCAATAGCAAAAACCAGCGTTTTGAATGAAGAATCACATTTCTTGGTAGAATCATGCAGGATTGAAATTTTTGATGGTTTTTTACTCCTCTCAACAGCCCAAACAAGTTTCTAAAAGGATGAGTTTGCAACTACTTTACTTTTGGAGAAAATTCAAAACATTAATTATTAAAAAGGGCCCAAACTATCAAAAACCAGCGGTTTCAATGAACACACATTTCTTGGTAGAATCATGCAGGACTGAAATTTTTGATGTTTTTCTACTCCTCTCATGAGCCCAAACAAGTCTCTAAAAGCATGAGTTCGCAACTACTTTACTTTTGGAGAAAATTCAAAACATTCATTATTCAATAGAGCCCAATAGCAAAAACCAGCGTTTTGAATGAAGAATCACATTTCTTGGTAGAATCATGCAGGATTGAAATTTTTGATGGTTTTTTACTCCTCTCAACAGCCCAAACAAGTTTCTAAAAGGATGAGTTTGCAACTACTTTACTTTTGGAGAAAATTCAAAACATTCATTATTCAATAGGGCCCAAACTATCAAAAACCAGCGGTTTCAATGAACACACATTTCTTGGTAGAATCATGCAGGACTGAAATTTTTGATGTTTTTCTACTCCTCTCATGAGCCCAAACAAGTCTCTAAAAGCATGAGTTTGCAACTACTTTACTTTTGGAGAAAATTCAAAACATTCATTATTCAATAGAGCCCAATAGCAAAAACCAGCGTTTTGAATGAAGAATCACATTTCTTGGTAGAATCATGCAGGATTGAAATTTTTGATGGTTTTTTACTCCTCTCAACAGCCCAAACAAGTTTCTAAAAGGATGAGTTTGCAACTACTTTACTTTTGGAGAAAATTCAAAACATTCATTATTCAATAGGGCCCAAACTATCAAAAACCAGCGGTTTCAATGAACACACATTTCTTGGTAGAATCATGCAGGACTGAAATTTTTGATGTTTTTCTACTCCTCTCATGAGCCCAAACAAGTCTCTAAAAGCATGAGTTTGCAACTACTTTACTTTTGGAGAAAATTCAAAACATTCATTATTCAATAGAGCCCAATAGCAAAAACCAGCGTTTTGAATGAAGAATCACATTTCTTGGTAGAATCATGCAGGATTGAAATTTTTGATGGTTTTTTACTCCTCTCAACAGCCCAAACAAGTTTCTAAAAGGATGAGTTTGCAACTACTTTACTTTTGGAGAAAATTCAAAACATTCATTATTCAATAGGGCCCAAACTATCAAAAACCAGCGGTTTCAATGAACACACATTTCTTGGTAGAATCATGCAGGACTGAAATTTTTGATGTTTTTCTACTCCTCTCATGAGCCCAAACAAGTCTCTAAAAGCATGAGTTTGCAACTACTTTACTTTTGGAGAAAATTCAAAACATTCATTATTCAATAGAGCCCAATAGCAAAAACCAGCGTTTTGAATGAAGAATCACATTTCTTGGTAGAATCATGCAGGATTGAAATTTTTGATGGTTTTTTACTCCTCTCAACAGCCCAAACAAGTTTCTAAAAGGATGAGTTTGCAACTACTTTACTTTTGGAGAAAATTCAAAACATTCATTATTCAATAGGGCCCAAACTATCAAAAACCAGCGGTTTCAATGAACACACATTTCTTGGTAGAATCATGCAGGACTTAAATTTTTGATGTTTTTCTACTCCTCTCATGAGCCCAAACAAGTCTCTAAAAGCATGAGTTTGCAACTACTTTACTTTTGGAGAAAATTCAAAACATTCATTATTCAACAGAGCCCAATAGCAAAAACCAGCGTTTTGAATGAAGAATCACATTTCTTGGTAGAATCATGCAGGATTGAAATTTTTGATGGTTTTTTACTCCTCTCAACAGCCCAAACAAGTTTCTAAAAGGATGAGTTTGCAACTACTTTACTTTTGGAGAAAATTCAAAACATTCATTATTCAATAGGGCCCAAACTATCAAAAACCAGCGGTTTCAATGAACACACATTTCTTGGTAGAATCATGCAGGACTGAAATTTTTGATGTTTTTCTACTCCTCTCATGAGCCCAAACAAGTCTCTAAAAGCATGAGTTTGCAACTACTTTACTTTTGGAGAAAATTCAAAACATTCATTATTCAATAGAGCCCAATAGCAAAAACCAGCGTTTTGAATGAAGAATCACATTTCTTGGTAGAATCATGCAGGATTGAAATTTTTGATGGTTTTTTACTCCTCTCAGCAGCCCAAACAAGTTTCTAAAAGGATGAGTTTGCAACTACTTTACTTTTGGAGAAAATTCAAAACATTCATTATTCAATAGAGCCCAATAGCAAAAACCAGCGTTTTGAATGAAGAATCACATTACTTGGTAGAATCATGCAGGATTGAAATTTTTGATGGTTTTTTACTCCTCTCAACAGCCCAAACAAGTTTCTAAAAGGATGAGTTTGCAACTACTTTACTTTTGGAGAAAATTCAAAACATTCATTATTCAATAGGGCCCAAACTATCAAAAACCAGCGGTTTCAATGAACACACATTTCTTGGTAGAATCATGCAGGATTGAAATTTTTGATGGTTTTTTACTCCTCTCAACAGCCCAAACAAGTTTCTAAAAGGATGAGTTTGCAACTACTTTACTTTTGGAGAAAATTCAAAACATTCATTATTCAATAGGGCCCAAACTATCAAAAACCAGCGGTTTGAATGAACACACATTTCTTGGTAGAATCATGCAGGACTGAAATTTTTGATGTTTTTCTACTCCTCTCATGAGAACAAACAAGTCTCTAAAAGCATGAGTTTGCAACTACTTTACTTTTGGAGAAAATTCAAAACATTCATTATTCAATAGGGCCCAAACTATCAAAAACCAGCGGTTTGAATGAACACACATTTCTTGGTAGAATCATGCAGGACTGAAATTTTTGATGTTTTTCTACTCCTCTCATGAGCCCAAACAAGTCTCTAAAAGCATGAGTTTGCAACTACTTTACTTTTGGAGAAAATTCAAAACATTCACTATTCAATAGAGCCCAATAGCAAAAATCAGGTTTTGAATGAAGAATCACATTTCTTGGTAAAATCATGCAGGATTGAAATTTTTGATGTTTTTTTACTCCTCTCAACAGCCCAAACAAGTTTCTAAAAGGATGAGTTTGCAACTACTTTACTTTTGGAGAAAATTTAAAACATTCATTATTCAATAGGGCCCAAACTATCAAAAACCAGCGGTTTCAATGAACACACATTTCTTGGTAGAATCATGCAGGACTGAAATTTTTGATGTTTTTCTACTCCTCTCATGAGCCCAAACAAGTCTCTAAAAGGATGAGTTTGCAACTACTTTACTTTTGGAGAAAATTCAAAACATTCATTATTCAATAGAGCCCAATAGCAAAAACCAGCGTTTTGAATGAAGAATCACATTTCTTGGTAGAATCATGCAGGATTGAAATTTTTGATGGTTTTTTACTCCTCTCAACAGCCCAAACAAGTTTCTAAAAGGATGAGTTTGCAACTACTTTACTTTTGAAGAAAATTCAAAACATTCATTATTCAATAGGGCCCAAACTATCAAAAACCAGCGGTTTCAATGAACACACATTTCTTGGTAGAATCATGCAGGACTGAAATTTTTGATGTTTTTCTACTCCTCTCATGAGCCCAAACAAGTCTCTAAAAGCATGAGTTTGCAACTACTTTACTTTTGGAGAAAATTCAAAACATTCATTATTCAATAGAGCCCAATAGCAAAAACCAGCGTTTTGAATGAAGAATCACATTTCTTGGTAGAATCATGCAGGATTGAAATTTTTGATGGTTTTTTACTCCTCTCAACAGCCCAAACAAGTTTCTAAAAGGATGAGTTTGCAACTACTTTACTTTTGGAGAAAATTCAAAACATTCATTATTCAATAGAGCCCAATAGCAAAAATCAGGTTTTGAATGAAGAATCACATTTCTTGGTAGAATCATGCAGGATTGAAATTTTTGATGGTTTTTTACTCCTCTCAACAGCCCAAACAAGTTTCTAAAAGGATGAGTTTGCAACTACTTTACTTTTGGAGAAAATTCAAAACATTCATTATTCAATAGGGCCCAAACTATCAAAAACCAGCGGTTTCAATGAACACACATTTCTTGGTAGAATCATGCAGGACTGAAATTTTTGATGTTTTTCTACTCCTCTCATGAGCCCAAACAAGTCTCTAAAAGCATGAGTTTGCAACTACTTTACTTCTGGAGAAAATTCAAAACATTCATTATTCAATAGAGCCCAATAGCAAAAACCAGCGTTTTGAATGAAGAATCACATTTCTTGGTAGAATCATGCAGGATTGAAATTTTTGATGGTTTTTTACTCCTCTCAACAGCCCAAACAAGTTTCTAAAAGGATGAGTTTGCAACTACTTTACTTTTGGAGAAAATTCAAAACATTCATTATTCAATAGGGCCCAAACTATCAAAAACCAGCGGTTTGAATGAACACACATTTCTTGGTAGAATCATGCAGGACTGAAATTTTTGATGTTTTTCTACTCCTCTCATGAGAACAAACAAGTCTCTAAAAGCATGAGTTTGCAACTACTTTACTTTTGGAGAAAATTCAAAACATTCATTATTCAATAGGGCCCAAACTATCAAAAACCAGCGGTTTGAATGAACACACATTTCTTGGTAGAATCATGCAGGACTGAAATTTTTGATGTTTTTCTACTCCTCTCATGAGCCCAAACAAGTCTCTAAAAGCATGAGTTTGCAACTACTTTACTTTTGGAGAAAATTCAAAACATTCACTATTCAATAGAGCCCAATAGCAAAAATCAGGTTTTGAATGAAGAATCACATTTCTTGGTAAAATCATGCAGGATTGAAATTTTTGATGTTTTTTTACTCCTCTCAACAGCCCAAACAAGTTTCTAAAAGGATGAGTTTGCAACTACTTTACTTTTGGAGAAAATTTAAAACATTCATTATTCAATAGGGCCCAAACTATCAAAAACCAGCGGTTTCAATGAACACACATTTCTTGGTAGAATCATGCAGGACTGAAATTTTTGATGTTTTTCTACTCCTCTCATGAGCCCAAACAAGTCTCTAAAAGCATGAGTTTGCAACTACTTTACTTTTGGAGAAAATTCAAAACATTCATTATTCAATAGAGCCCAATAGCAAAAACCAGCGTTTTGAATGAAGAATCACATTTCTTGGTAGAATCATGCAGGATTGAAATTTTTGATGGTTTTTTACTCCTCTCAACAGCCCAAACAAGTTTCTAAAAGGATGAGTTTGCAACTACTTTACTTTTGAAGAAAATTCAAAACATTCATTATTCAATAGGGCCCAAACTATCAAAAACCAGCGGTTTCAATGAACACACATTTCTTGGTAGAATCATGCAGGACTGAAATTTTTGATGTTTTTCTACTCCTCTCATGAGCCCAAACAAGTCTCTAAAAGCATGAGTTTGCAACTACTTTACTTTTGGAGAAAATTCAAAACATTCATTATTCAATAGAGCCCAATAGCAAAAACCAGCGTTTTGAATGAAGAATCACATTTCTTGGTAGAATCATGCAGGATTGAAATTTTTGATGGTTTTTTACTCCTCTCAACAGCCCAAACAAGTTTCTAAAAGGATGAGTTTGCAACTACTTTACTTTTGGAGAAAATTCAAAACATTCATTATTCAATAGGGCCCAAACTATCAAAAACCAGCCGTTTCAATGAACACACGTCTTGGTAGAATCATGCAGGACTGAAATTTTTGATGTTTTTCTACTCATCTCATGAGCCCAAACAAGTCTCTAAAAGCATGAGTTTGCAACTACTTTACTTTTGGAGAAAATTCAAAACATTCACTATTCAATAGAGCCCAATAGCAAAAATCAGGTTTTGAATGAAGAATCACATTTCTTGGTAAAATCATGCAGGATTGAAATTTTTGATGGTTTTTTACTCCTCTCAACAGCCCAAACAAGTTTCTAAAAGCATGAGTTTGCAACTACTTTACTTTTGGAGTAAATTCAAAACATTCATTAACCAATAGGGCCCAAACTATCAAAAACCAGCGGTTTCAATGAACACACATTTCTTGGTAGAATCATGCAGGACTGAAATTTTTGATGTTTTTCTACTCCTCTCATGAGCCCAAACAAGTCTCTAAAAGCATGAGTTTGCAACTACTTTACTTTTGGAGAAAATTCAAAACATTCATTATTCAATAGAGCCCAATAGCAAAAACCAGCGTTTTGAATGAAGAATCACATTTCTTGGTAGAATCATGCAGGATTGAAATTTTTGATGGTTTTTTACTCCTCTCAACAGCCCAAACAAGTTTCTAAAAGGATGAGTTTGCAACTACTTTACTTTTGGAGAAAATTCAAAACATTCATTATTCAATAGGGCCCAAACTATCAAAAACCAGCGGTTTCAATGAACACACATTTCTTGGTAGAATCATGCAGGACTGAAATTTTTGATGTTTTTCTACTCCTCTCATGAGCCCAAACAAGTCTCTAAAAGCATGAGTTTGCAACTACTTTACTTTTGGAGAAAATTCAAAACATTCATTATTCAATAGGGCCCAAACTATCAAAAACCAGCGGTTTGAATGAACACACATTTCTTGGTAGAATCATGCAGGACTGAAATTTTTGATGTTTTTCTACTCCTCTCATGAGCCCAAACAAGTCTCTAAAAGCATGAGTTTGCAACTACTTTACTTTTGGAGAAAATTCAAAACATTCATTATTCAATAGAGCCCAATAGCAAAAACCAGCGTTTTGAATGAAGAATCACATTTCTTGGTAGAATCATGCAGGATTGAAATTTTTGATGGTTTTTTACTCCTCTCAACAGCCCAAACAAGTTTCTAAAAGGATGAGTTTGCAACTACTTTACTTTTGAAGAAAATTCAAAACATTCATTATTCAATAGGGCCCAAACTATCAAAAACCAGCCGTTTCAATGAACACACATGTCTTGGTAGAATCATGCAGGACTGAAATTTTTGATGTTTTTCTACTCATCTCATGAGCCCAAACAAGTCTCTAAAAGCATGAGTTTGCAACTACTTTACTTTTGGAGAAAATTCAAAACATTCACTATTCAATAGAGCCCAATAGCAAAAATCAGGTTTTGAATGAAGAATCACATTTCTTGGTAAAATCATGCAGGATTGAAATTTTTGATGGTTTTTTACTCCTCTCAACAGCCCAAACAAGTTTCTAAAAGGATGAGTTTGCAACTACTTTACTTTTGGAGAAAATTCAAAACATTCATTATTCAATAGGGCCCAAACTATCAAAAACCAGCGGTTTCAATGAACACACATTTCTTGGTAGAATCATGCAGGACTGAAATTTTTGATGTTTTTCTACTCCTCTCATGAGCCCAAACAAGTCTCTAAAAGCATGAGTTTGCAAATACTTTACTTTTGGAGAAAATTCAAAACATTCATTATTCAATAGAGCCCAATAGCAAAAACCAGCGTTTTGAATGAAGAATCACATTTCTTGGTAGAATCATGCAGGATTGAAATTTTTGATGGTTTTTTACTCCTCTCAACAGCCCAAACAAGTTTCTAAAAGGATGAGTTTGCAACTACTTTACTTTGAAGAAAATTCAAAACATTCATTATTCAATAGGGCCCAAACTATCAAAAACCAGCGGTTTCAATGAACACACATTTCTTGGTAGAATCATGCAGGACTGAAATTTTTGATGTTTTTCTACTCCTCTCATGAGCCCAAACAAGTCTCTAAAAGCATGAGTTTGCAACTACTTTACTTTTGGAGAAAATTCAAAACATTCATTATTCAATAGAGCCCAATAGCAAAAACCAGCGTTTTGAATGAAGAATCACATTTCTTGGTAGAATCATGCAGGATTGAAATTTTTGATGGTTTTTTACTCCTCTCAACAGCCCAAACAAGTTTCTAAAAGGATGAGTTTGCAACTACTTTACTTTTGGAGAAAATTCAAAACATTCATTATTCAATAGAGCCCAATAGCAAAAATCAGGTTTTGAATGAAGAATCACATTTCTTGGTAGAATCATGCAGGATTGAAATTTTTGATGGTTTTTTACTCCTCTCAACAGCCCAAACAAGTTTCTAAAAGGATGAGTTTGCAACTACTTTACTTTTGGAGAAAATTCAAAACATTCATTATTCAATAGGGCCCAAACTATCAAAAACCAGCGGTTTCAATGAACACACATTTCTTGGTAGAATCATGCAGGATTGAAATTTTTGATGGTTTTTTACTCCTCTCAACAGCCCAAACAAGTTTCTAAAAGGATGAGTTTGCAACTACTTTACTTTTGGAGAAAATTCAAAACATTCATTATTCAATAGGGCCCAAACTATCAAAAACCAGCGGTTTGAATGAACACACATTTCTTGGTAGAATCATGCAGGACTGAAATTTTTGATGTTTTTCTACTCCTCTCATGAGAACAAACAAGTCTCTAAAAGCATGAGTTTGCAACTACTTTACTTTTGGAGAAAATTCAAAACATTCATTATTCAATAGGGCCCAAACTATCAAAAACCAGCGGTTTGAATGAACACACATTTCTTGGTAGAATCATGCAGGACTGAAATTTTTGATGTTTTTCTACTCCTCTCATGAGCCCAAACAAGTCTCTAAAAGCATGAGTTTGCAACTACTTTACTTTTGGAGAAAATTCAAAACATTCACTATTCAATAGAGCCCAATAGCAAAAATCAGGTTTTGAATGAAGAATCACATTTCTTGGTAAAATCATGCAGGATTGAAATTTTTGATGTTTTTTTACTCCTCTCAACAGCCCAAACAAGTTTCTAAAAGGATGAGTTTGCAACTACTTTACTTTTGGAGAAAATTTAAAACATTCATTATTCAATAGGGCCCAAACTATCAAAAACCAGCGGTTTCAATGAACACACATTTCTTGGTAGAATCATGCAGGACTGAAATTTTTGATGTTTTTCTACTCCTCTCATGAGCCCAAACAAGTCTCTAAAAGGATGAGTTTGCAACTACTTTACTTTTGGAGAAAATTCAAAACATTCATTATTCAATAGAGCCCAATAGCAAAAACCAGCGTTTTGAATGAAGAATCACATTTCTTGGTAGAATCATGCAGGATTGAAATTTTTGATGGTTTTTTACTCCTCTCAACAGCCCAAACAAGTTTCTAAAAGGATGAGTTTGCAACTACTTTACTTTTGAAGAAAATTCAAAACATTCATTATTCAATAGGGCCCAAACTATCAAAAACCAGCGGTTTCAATGAACACACATTTCTTGGTAGAATCATGCAGGACTGAAATTTTTGATGTTTTTCTACTCCTCTCATGAGCCCAAACAAGTCTCTAAAAGCATGAGTTTGCAACTACTTTACTTTTGGAGAAAATTCAAAACATTCATTATTCAATAGAGCCCAATAGCAAAAACCAGCGTTTTGAATGAAGAATCACATTTCTTGGTAGAATCATGCAGGATTGAAATTTTTGATGGTTTTTTACTCCTCTCAACAGCCCAAACAAGTTTCTAAAAGGATGAGTTTGCAACTACTTTACTTTTGGAGAAAATTCAAAACATTCATTATTCAATAGGGCCCAAACTATCAAAAACCAGCCGTTTCAATGAACACACGTCTTGGTAGAATCATGCAGGACTGAAATTTTTGATGTTTTTCTACTCATCTCATGAGCCCAAACAAGTCTCTAAAAGCATGAGTTTGCAACTACTTTACTTTTGGAGAAAATTCAAAACATTCACTATTCAATAGAGCCCAATAGCAAAAATCAGGTTTTGAATGAAGAATCACATTTCTTGGTAAAATCATGCAGGATTGAAATTTTTGATGGTTTTTTACTCCTCTCAACAGCCCAAACAAGTTTCTAAAAGCATGAGTTTGCAACTACTTTACTTTTGGAGTAAATTCAAAACATTCATTAACCAATAGGGCCCAAACTATCAAAAACCAGCGGTTTCAATGAACACACATTTCTTGGTAGAATCATGCAGGACTGAAATTTTTGATGTTTTTCTACTCCTCTCATGAGCCCAAACAAGTCTCTAAAAGCATGAGTTTGCAACTACTTTACTTTTGGAGAAAATTCAAAACATTCATTATTCAATAGAGCCCAATAGCAAAAACCAGCGTTTTGAATGAAGAATCAAATTTCTTGGTAGAATCATGCAGGATTGAAATTTTTGATGGTTTTTTACTCCTCTCAACAGCCCAAACAAGTTTCTAAAAGGATGAGTTTGCAACTACTTTACTTTTGGAGAAAATTCAAAACATTCATTATTCAATAGGGCCCAAACTATCAAAAACCAGCGGTTTCAATGAACACACATTTCTTGGTAGAATCATGCAGGACTGAAATTTTTGATGTTTTTCTACTCCTCTCATGAGCCCAAACAAGTCTCTAAAAGCATGAGTTTGCAACTACTTTACTTTTGGAGAAAATTCAAAACATTCATTATTCAATAGGGCCCAAACTATCAAAAACCAGCGGTTTGAATGAACACACATTTCTTGGTAGAATCATGCAGGACTGAAATTTTTGATGTTTTTCTACTCCTCTCATGAGCCCAAACAAGTCTCTAAAAGCATGAGTTTGCAACTACTTTACTTTTGGAGAAAATTCAAAACATTCATTATTCAATAGAGCCCAATAGCAAAAACCAGCGTTTTGAATGAAGAATCACATTTCTTGGTAGAATCATGCAGGATTGAAATTTTTGATGGTTTTTTACTCCTCTCAACAGCCCAAACAAGTTTCTAAAAGGATGAGTTTGCAACTACTTTACTTTTGAAGAAAATTCAAAACATTCATTATTCAATAGGGCCCAAACTATCAAAAACCAGCCGTTTCAATGAACACACATGTCTTGGTTGAATCATGCAGGACTGAAATTTTTGATGTTTTTCTACTCATCTCATGAGCCCAAACAAGTCTCTAAAAGCATGAGTTTGCAACTACTTTACTTTTGGAGAAAATTCAAAACATTCACTATTCAATAGAGCCCAATAGCAAAAATCAGGTTTTGAATGAAGAATCACATTTCTTGGTAAAATCATGCAGGATTGAAATTTTTGATGGTTTTTTACTCCTCTCAACAGCCCAAACAAGTTTCTAAAAGGATGAGTTTGCAACTACTTTACTTTTGGAGAAAATTCAAAACATTCATTATTCAATAGGGCCCAAACTATCAAAAACCAGCGGTTTCAATGAACACACATTTCTTGGTAGAATCATGCAGGACTGAAATTTTTGATGTTTTTCTACTTCTCTCATGAGCCCAAACAAGTCTCTAAAAGCATGAGTTTGCAAATACTTTACTTTTGGAGAAAATTCAAAACATTCATTATTCAATAGAGCCCAATAGCAAAAACCAGCGTTTTGAATGAAGAATCACATTTCTTGGTAGAATCATGCAGGATTGAAATTTTTGATGGTTTTTTACTCCTCTCAACAGCCCAAACAAGTTTCTAAAAGGATGAGTTTGCAACTACTTTACTTTTGGAGAAAATTCAAAACATTCATTATTCAATAGGGCCCAAACTATCAAAAACCAGCGGTTTCAATGAACACACATTTCTTGGTAGAATCATGCAGGACTGAAATTTTTGATGTTTTTCTACTCCTCTCATGAGCCCAAACAAGTCTCTAAAAGCATGAGTTTGCAACTACTTTACTTTTGGAGAAAATTCAAAACATTCATTATTCAATAGAGCCCAATAGCAAAAACCAGCGTTTTGAATGAAGAATCACATTTCTTGGTAGAATCATGCAGGATTGAAATTTTTGATGGTTTTTTACTCCTCTCAACAGCCCAAACAAGTTTCTAAAAGGATGAGTTTGCAACTACTTTACTTTTGGAGAAAATTCAAAACATTCATTATTCAATAGGGCCCAAACTATCAAAAACCAGCGGTTTCAATGAACACACATTTCTTGGTAGAATCATGCAGGACTGAAATTTTTGATGTTTTTCTACTCCTCTCATGAGCCCAAACAAGTCTCTAAAAGCATGAGTTCGCAACTACTTTACTTTTGGAGAAAATTCAAAACATTCATTATTCAATAGAGCCCAATAGCAAAAACCAGCGTTTTGAATGAAGAATCACATTTCTTGGTAGAATCATGCAGGATTGAAATTTTTGATGGTTTTTTACTCCTCTCAACAGCCCAAACAAGTTTCTAAAAGGATGAGTTTGCAACTACTTTACTTTTGGAGAAAATTCAAAACATTCATTATTCAATAGGGCCCAAACTATCAAAAACCAGCGGTTTCAATGAACACACATTTCTTGGTAGAATCATGCAGGACTGAAATTTTTGATGTTTTTCTACTCCTCTCATGAGCCCAAACAAGTCTCTAAAAGCATGAGTTTGCAACTACTTTACTTTTGGAGAAAATTCAAAACATTCATTATTCAATAGGGCCCAAACTATCAAAAACCAGCGGTTTGAATGAACACACATTTCTTGGTAGAATCATGCAGGACTGAAATTTTTGATGTTTTTCTACTCCTCTCATGAGCCCAAACAAGTCTCTAAAAGCATGAGTTTGCAACTACTTTACTTTTGGAGAAAATTCAAAACATTCACTATTCAATAGAGCCCAATAGCAAAAATCAGGTTTTGAATGAAGAATCACATTTCTTGGTAAAATCATGCAGGATTGAAATTTTTGATGGTTTTTTACTCTTCTCAACAGCCCAAACAAGTTTATAAAAGGATGAGTTTGCAACTACTTTACTTTTGGAGAAAATTCAAAACATTCATTATTCAATAGGGCCCAAACTATCAAAAACCAGCGGTTTCAATGAACACACATTTCTTGGTAGAATCATGCAGGACTGAAATTTTTGATGTTTTTCTACTCCTCTCATGAGCCCAAACAAGTCTCTAAAAGCATGAGTTTGCAACTACTTTACTTTTGGAGAAAATTCAAAACATTCATTATTCAATAGAGCCCAATAGCAAAAACCAGCGTTTTGAATGAAGAATCACATTTCTTGGTAGAATCATGCAGGATTGAAATTTTTGATGGTTTTTTACTCCTCTCAACAGCCCAAACAAGTTTCTAAAAGGATGAGTTTGCAACTACTTTACTTTTGGAGAAAATTCAAAACATTCATTATTCAATAGGGCCCAAACTATCAAAAACCAGCGGTTTCAATGAACACACATTTCTTGGTAGAATCATGCAGGACTGAAATTTTTGATGTTTTTCTACTCCTCTCATGAGCCCAAACAAGTCTCTAAAAGCATGAGTTTGCAACTACTTTACTTTTGGAGAAAATTCAAAACATTCATTATTCAATAGAGCCCAATAGCAAAAACCAGCGTTTTGAATGAAGAATCACATTTCTTGGTAGAATCATGCAGGATTGAAATTTTTGATGGTTTTTTACTCCTCTCAACAGCCCAAACAAGTTTCTAAAAGGATGAGTTTGCAACTACTTTACTTTTGGAGAAAATTCAAAACATTCATTATTCAATAGGGCCCAAACTATCAAAAACCAGCGGTTTCAATGAATACACATTTCTTGGTAGAATCATGCAGGACTGAAATTTTTGATGTTTTTCTACTCCTCTCATGAGCCCAAACAAGTCTCTAAAAGCATGAGTTTGCAACTACTTTACTTTTGGAGAAAATTCAAAACATTCATTATTCAATAGAGCCCAATAGCAAAAACCAGCGTTTTGAATGAAGAATCACATTTCTTGGTAGAATCATGCAGGATTGAAATTTTTGATGGTTTTTTACTCCTCTCAACAGCCCAAACAAGTTTCTAAAAGGATGAGTTTGCAACTACTTTACTTTTGGAGAAAATTCAAAACATTAATTATTCAATAGGGCCCAAACTATCAAAAACCAGCGGTTTCAATGAACACACATTTCTTGGTAGAATCATGCAGGACTGAAATTTTTGATGTTTTTCTACTCCTCTCATGAGCCCAAACAAGTCTCTAAAAGCATGAGTTCGCAACTACTTTACTTTTGGAGAAAATTCAAAACATTCATTATTCAATAGAGCCCAATAGCAAAAACCAGCGTTTTGAATGAAGAATCACATTTCTTGGTAGAATCATGCAGGATTGAAATTTTTGATGGTTTTTTACTCCTCTCAACAGCCCAAACAAGTTTCTAAAAGGATGAGTTTGCAACTACTTTACTTTTGGAGAAAATTCAAAACATTCATTATTCAATAGGGCCCAAACTATCAAAAACCAGCGGTTTCAATGAACACACATTTCTTGGTAGAATCATGCAGGACTGAAATTTTTGATGTTTTTCTACTCCTCTCATGAGCCCAAACAAGTCTCTAAAAGCATGAGTTTGCAACTACTTTACTTTTGGAGAAAATTCAAAACATTCATTATTCAATAGAGCCCAATAGCAAAAACCAGCGTTTTGAATGAAGAATCACATTTCTTGGTAGAATCATGCAGGATTGAAATTTTTGATGGTTTTTTACTCCTCTCAACAGCCCAAACAAGTTTCTAAAAGGATGAGTTTGCAACTACTTTACTTTTGGAGAAAATTCAAAACATTCATTATTCAATAGGGCCCAAACTATCAAAAACCAGCGGTTTCAATGAACACACATTTCTTGGTAGAATCATGCAGGACTGAAATTTTTGATGTTTTTCTACTCCTCTCATGAGCCCAAACAAGTCTCTAAAAGCATGAGTTTGCAACTACTTTACTTTTGGAGAAAATTCAAAACATTCATTATTCAATAGGGCCCAAACTATCAAAAACCAGCGGTTTGAATGAACACACATTTCTTGGTAGAATCATGCAGGACTGAAATTTTTGATGTTTTTCTACTCCTCTCATGAGCCCAAACAAGTCTCTAAAAGCATGAGTTTGCAACTACTTTACTTTTGGAGAAAATTCAAAACATTCACTATTCAATAGAGCCCAATAGCAAAAATCAGGTTTTGAATGAAGAATCACATTTCTTGGTAAAATCATGCAGGATTGAAATTTTTGATGGTTTTTTACTCCTCTCAACAGCCCAAACAAGTTTCTAAAAGGATGAGTTTGCAACTACTTTACTTTTGGAGAAAATTTAAAACATTCATTATTCAATAGGGCCCAAACTATCAAAAACCAGCGGTTTCAATGAACACACATTTCTTGGTAGAATCATGCAGGACTGAAATTTTTGATGTTTTTCTACTCCTCTCATGAGCCCAAACAAATCTCTAAAAGCATGAGTTTGCAACTACTTTACTTTTGGAGAAAATTCAAAACATTCATTATTCAATAGAGCCCAATAGCAAAAACCAGCGTTTTGAATGAAGAATCACATTTCTTGGTAGAATCATGCAGGATTGAAATTTTTGATGGTTTTTTACTCCTCTCAACAGCCCAAACAAGTTTCTAAAAGGATGAGTTTGCAACTACTTTACTTTTGGAGAAAATTCAAAACATTCATTATTCAATAGGGCCCAAACTATCAAAAACCAGCGGTTTCAATGAACACACATTTCTTGGTAGAATCATGCAGGACTGAAATTTTTGATGTTTTTCTACTCCTCTCATGAGCCCAAACAAGTCTCTAAAAGCATGAGTTTGCAACTACTTTACTTTTGGAGAAAATTCAAAACATTCATTATTCAATAGAGCCCAATAGCAAAAACCAGCGTTTTGAATGAAGAATCACATTTCTTGGTAGAATCATGCAGGATTGAAATTTTTGATGGTTTTTTACTCCTCTCAACAGCCCAAACAAGTTTCTAAAAGGATGAGTTTGCAACTACTTTACTTTTGGAGAAAATTCAAAACATTCATTATTCAATAGGGCCCAAACTATCAAAAACCAGCGGTTTCAATGAACACACATTTCTTGGTAGAATCATGCAGGACTGAAATTTTTGATGTTTTTCTACTCCTCTCATGAGCCCAAACAAGTCTCTAAAAGCATGAGTTTGCAACTACTTTACTTTTGGAGAAAATTCAAAACATTCATTATTCAATAGAGCCCAATAGCAAAAACCAGCGTTTTGAATGAAGAATCACATTTCTTGGTAGAATCATGCAGGATTGAAATTTTTGATGGTTTTTTACTCCTCTCAACAGCCCAAACAAGTTTCTAAAAGGATGAGTTTGCAACTACTTTACTTTTGGAGAAAATTCAAAACATTCATTATTCAATAGGGCCCAAACTATCAAAAACCAGCGGTTTCAATGAACACACATTTCTTGGTAGAATCATGCAGGACTTAAATTTTTGATGTTTTTCTACTCCTCTCATGAGCCCAAACAAGTCTCTAAAAGCATGAGTTTGCAACTACTTTACTTTTGGAGAAAATTCAAAACGTTCATTATTCAACAGAGCCCAATAGCAAAAACCAGCGTTTTGAATGAAGAATCACATTTCTTGGTAGAATCATGCAGGATTGAAATTTTTGATGGTTTTTTACTCCTCTCAACAGCCCAAACAAGTTTCTAAAAGGATGAGTTTGCAACTACTTTACTTTTGGAGAAAATTCAAAACATTCATTATTCAATAGGGCCCAAACTATCAAAAACCAGCGGTTTCAATGAACACACATTTCTTGGTAGAATCATGCAGGACTGAAATTTTTGATGTTTTTCTACTCCTCTCATGAGCCCAAACAAGTCTCTAAAAGCATGAGTTTGCAACTACTTTACTTTTGGAGAAAATTCAAAACATTCATTATTCAATAGAGCCCAATAGCAAAAACCAGCGTTTTGAATGAAGAATCACATTTCTTGGTAGAATCATGCAGGATTGAAATTTTTGATGGTTTTTTACTCCTCTCAACAGCCCAAACAAGTTTCTAAAAGGATGAGTTTGCAACTACTTTACTTTTGGAGAAAATTCAAAACATTCATTATTCAATAGGGCCCAAACTATCAAAAACCAGCGGTTTCAATGAACACACATTTCTTGGTAGAATCATGCAGGACTGAAATTTTTGATGTTTTTCTACTCCTCTCATGAGCCCAAACAAGTCTCTAAAAGCATGAGTTTGCAACTACTTTACTTTTGGAGAAAATTCAAAACATTCATTATTCAATAGGGCCCAAACTATCAAAAACCAGCGGTTTGAATGAACACACATTTCTTGGTAGAATCATGCAGGACTGAAATTTTTGATGTTTTTCTACTCCTCTCATGAGCCCAAACAAGTCTCTAAAAGCATGAGTTTGCAACTACTTTACTTTTGGAGAAAATTCAAAACATTCACTATTCAATAGAGCCCAATAGCAAAAATCAGGTTTTGAATGAAGAATCACATTTCTTGGTAAAATCATGCAGGATTGAAATTTTTGATGGTTTTTTACTCCTCTCAACAGCCCAAACAAGTTTCTAAAAGGATGAGTTTGCAACTACTTTACTTTTGGAGAAAATTTAAAACATTCATTATTCAATAGGGCCCAAACTATCAAAAACCAGCGGTTTCAATGAACACACATTTCTTGGTAGAATCATGCAGGACTGAAATTTTTGATGTTTTTCTACTCCTCTCATGAGCCCAAACAAATCTCTAAAAGCATGAGTTTGCAACTACTTTACTTTTGGAGAAAATTCAAAACATTCATTATTCAATAGAGCCCAATAGCAAAAACCAGCGTTTTGAATGAAGAATCACATTTCTTGGTAGAATCATGCAGGATTGAAATTTTTGATGGTTTTTTACTCCTCTCAACAGCCCAAACAAGTTTCTAAAAGGATGAGTTTGCAACTACTTTACTTTTGGAGAAAATTCAAAACATTCATTATTCAATAGGGCCCAAACTATCAAAAACCAGCGGTTTCAATGAACACACATTTCTTGGTAGAATCATGCAGGACTGAAATTTTTGATGTTTTTCTACTCCTCTCATGAGCCCAAACAAGTCTCTAAAAGCATGAGTTTGCAACTACTTTACTTTTGGAGAAAATTCAAAACATTCATTATTCAATAGGGCCCAAACTATCAAAAACCAGCGGTTTGAATGAACACACATTTCTTGGTAGAATCATGCAGGACTGAAATTTTTGATGTTTTTCTACTCCTCTCATGAGCCCAAACAAGTCTCTAAAAGCATGAGTTTGCAACTACTTTACTTTTGGAGAAAATTCAAAACATTCATTATTCAATAGAGCCCAATAGCAAAAACCAGCGTTTTGAATGAAGAATCACATTTCTTGGTAGAATCATGCAGGATTGAAATTTTTGATGGTTTTTTACTCCTCTCAACAGCCCAAACAAGTTTCTAAAAGGATGAGTTTGCAACTACTTTACTTTTGGAGAAAATTCAAAACATTCATTATTCAATAGGGCCCAAACTATCAAAAACCAGCGGTTTCAATGAACACACATTTCTTGGTAGAATCATGCAGGACTGAAATTTTTGATGTTTTTCTACTCCTCTCATGAGCCCAAACAAGTCTCTAAAAGCATGAGTTTGCAACTACTTTACTTTTGGAGAAAATTCAAAACATTCATTATTCAATAGAGCCCAATAGCAAAAACCAGCGTTTTGAATGAAGAATCACATTTCTTGGTAGAATCATGCAGGATTGAAATTTTTGATGGTTTTTTACTCCTCTCAACAGCCCAAACAAGTTTCTAAAAGGATGAGTTTGCAACTACTTTACTTTTGGAGAAAATTCAAAACATTCATTATTCAATAGGGCCCAAACTATCAAAAACCAGCGGTTTCAATGAACACACATTTCTTGGTAGAATCATGCAGGACTGAAATTTTTGATGTTTTTCTACTCCTCTCATGAGCCCAAACAAGTCTCTAAAAGCATGAGTTTGCAACTACTTTACTTTTGGAGAAAATTCAAAACATTCATTATTCAATAGAGCCCAATAGCAAAAACCAGCGTTTTGAATGAAGAATCACATTTCTTGGTAGAATCATGCAGGATTGAAATTTTTGATGGTTTTTTACTCCTCTCAACAGCCCAAACAAGTTTCTAAAAGGATGAGTTTGCAACTACTTTACTTTTGGAGAAAATTCAAAACATTCATTATTCAATAGGGCCCAAACTATCAAAAACCAGCGGTTTCAATGAACACACATTTCTTGGTAGAATCATGCAGGACTTAAATTTTTGATGTTTTTCTACTCCTCTCATGAGCCCAAACAAGTCTCTAAAAGCATGAGTTTGCAACTACTTTACTTTTGGAGAAAATTCAAAACATTCATTATTCAACAGAGCCCAATAGCAAAAACCAGCGTTTTGAATGAAGAATCACATTTCTTGGTAGAATCATGCAGGATTGAAATTTTTGATGGTTTTTTACTCCTCTCAACAGCCCAAACAAGTTTCTAAAAGGATGAGTTTGCAACTACTTTACTTTTGGAGAAAATTCAAAACATTCATTATTCAATAGGGCCCAAACTATCAAAAACCAGCGGTTTCAATGAACACACATTTCTTGGTAGAATCATGCAGGACTGAAATTTTTGATGTTTTTCTACTCCTCTCATGAGCCCAAACAAGTCTCTAAAAGCATGAGTTTGCAACTACTTTACTTTTGGAGAAAATTCAAAACATTCATTATTCAATAGAGCCCAATAGCAAAAACCAGCGTTTTGAATGAAGAATCACATTTCTTGGTAGAATCATGCAGGATTGAAATTTTTGATGGTTTTTTACTCCTCTCAACAGCCCAAACAAGTTTCTAAAAGGATGAGTTTGCAACTACTTTACTTTTGGAGAAAATTCAAAACATTCATTATTCAATAGGGCCCAAACTATCAAAAACCAGCGGTTTCAATGAACACACATTTCTTGGTAGAATCATGCAGGACTGAAATTTTTGATGTTTTTCTACTCCTCTCATGAGCCCAAACAAGTCTCTAAAAGCATGAGTTTGCAACTACTTTACTTTTGGAGAAAATTCAAAACATTCATTATTCAATAGAGCCCAATAGCAAAAACCAGCGTTTTGAATGAAGAATCACATTTCTTGGTAGAATCATGCAGGATTGAAATTTTTGATGGTTTTTTACTCCTCTCAACAGCCCAAACAAGTTTCTAAAAGGATGAGTTTGCAACTACTTTACTTTTGGAGAAAATTCAAAACATTCATTATTCAATAGGGCCCAAACTATCAAAAACCAGCGGTTTCAATGAACACACATTTCTTGGTAGAATCATGCAGGACTTAAATTTTTGATGTTTTTCTACTCCTCTCATGAGCCCAAACAAGTCTCTAAAAGCATGAGTTTGCAACTACTTTACTTTTGGAGAAAATTCAAAACGTTCATTATTCAACAGAGCCCAATAGCAAAAACCAGCGTTTTGAATGAAGAATCACATTTCTTGGTAGAATCATGCAGGATTGAAATTTTTGATGGTTTTTTACTCCTCTCAACAGCCCAAACAAGTTTCTAAAAGGATGAGTTTGCAACTACTTTACTTTTGGAGAAAATTCAAAACATTCATTATTCAATAGGGCCCAAACTATCAAAAACCAGCGGTTTGAATGAACACACATTTCTTGGTAGAATCATGCAGGACTGAAATTTTTGATGTTTTTCTACTCCTCTCATGAGCCCAAACAAGTCTCTAAAAGCATGAGTTTGCAACTACTTTACTTTTGGAGAAAATTCAAAACATTCATTATTCAATAGAGCCCAATAGCAAAAACCAGCGTTTTGAATGAAGAATCACATTTCTTGGTAGAATCATGCAGGATTGAAATTTTTGATGGTTTTTTACTCCTCTCAACAGCCCAAACAAGTTTCTAAAAGGATGAGTTTGCAACTACTTTACTTTTGGAGAAAATTCAAAACATTCATTATTCAATAGGGCCCAAACTATCAAAAACCAGCGGTTTCAATGAACACACATTTCTTGGTAGAATCATGCAGGACTGAAATTTTTGATGTTTTTCTACTCCTCTCATGAGCCCAAACAAGTCTCTAAAAGCATGAGTTTGCAACTACTTTACTTTTGGAGAAAATTCAAAACATTCATTATTCAATAGGGCCCAAACTATCAAAAACCAGCGGTTTGAATGAACACACATTTCTTGGTAGAATCATGCAGGACTGAAATTTTTGATGTTTTTCTACTCCTCTCATGAGCCCAAACAAGTCTCTAAAAGCATGAGTTTGCAACTACTTTACTTTTGGAGAAAATTCAAAACATTCACTATTCAATAGAGCCCAATAGCAAAAATCAGGTTTTGAATGAAGAATCACATTTCTTGGTAAAATCATGCAGGATTGAAATTTTTGATGGTTTTTTACTCCTCTCAACAGCCCAAACAAGTTTCTAAAAGGATGAGTTTGCAACTACTTTACTTTTGGAGAAAATTTAAAACATTCATTATTCAATAGGGCCCAAACTATCAAAAACCAGCGGTTTCAATGAACACACATTTCTTGGTAGAATCATGCAGGACTGAAATTTTTGATGTTTTTCTACTCCTCTCATGAGCCCAAACAAATCTCTAAAAGCATGAGTTTGCAACTACTTTACTTTTGGAGAAAATTCAAAACATTCATTATTCAATAGAGCCCAATAGCAAAAACCAGCGTTTTGAATGAAGAATCACATTTCTTGGTAGAATCATGCAGGATTGAAATTTTTGATGGTTTTTTACTCCTCTCAACAGCCCAAACAAGTTTCTAAAAGGATGAGTTTGCAACTACTTTACTTTTGGAGAAAATTCAAAACATTCATTATTCAATAGGGCCCAAACTATCAAAAACCAGCGGTTTCAATGAACACACATTTCTTGGTAGAATCATGCAGGACTGAAATTTTTGATGTTTTTCTACTCCTCTCATGAGCCCAAACAAGTCTCTAAAAGCATGAGTTTGCAACTACTTTACTTTTGGAGAAAATTCAAAACATTCATTATTCAATAGGGCCCAAACTATCAAAAACCAGCGGTTTGAATGAACACACATTTCTTGGTAGAATCATGCAGGACTGAAATTTTTGATGTTTTTCTACTCCTCTCATGAGCCCAAACAAGTCTCTAAAAGCATGAGTTTGCAACTACTTTACTTTTGGAGAAAATTCAAAACATTCATTATTCAATAGAGCCCAATAGCAAAAACCAGCGTTTTGAATGAAGAATCACATTTCTTGGTAGAATCATGCAGGATTGAAATTTTTGATGGTTTTTTACTCCTCTCAACAGCCCAAACAAGT
Source organism: Dendrobates tinctorius (assembly GCF_039654945.1). NCBI lineage: Eukaryota > Metazoa > Chordata > Amphibia > Anura > Dendrobatidae > Dendrobates > Dendrobates tinctorius. The sequence continues at coordinate 82,627 of NW_027362096.1, forward strand.
TTCTAAAAGGATGAGTTTGCAACTACTTTACTTTTGGAGAAAATTCAAAACATTCATTATTCAATAGGGCCCAAACTATCAAAAACCAGCGGTTTCAATGAACACACATTTCTTGGTAGAATCATGCAGGACTGAAATTTTTGATGTTTTTCTACTCCTCTCATGAGCCCAAACAAGTCTCTAAAAGCATGAGTTTGCAACTACTTTACTTTTGGAGAAAATTCAAAACATTCATTATTCAATAGAGCCCAATAGCAAAAACCAGCGTTTTGAATGAAGAATCACATTTCTTGGTAGAATCATGCAGGATTGAAATTTTTGATGGTTTTTTACTCCTCTCAACAGCCCAAACAAGTTTCTAAAAGGATGAGTTTGCAACTACTTTACTTTTGGAGAAAATTCAAAACATTCATTATTCAATAGGGCCCAAACTATCAAAAACCAGCGGTTTCAATGAACACACATTTCTTGGTAGAATCATGCAGGACTGAAATTTTTGATGTTTTTCTACTCCTCTCATGAGCCCAAACAAGTCTCTAAAAGCATGAGTTTGCAACTACTTTACTTTTGGAGAAAATTCAAAACATTCATTATTCAATAGAGCCCAATAGCAAAAACCAGCGTTTTGAATGAAGAATCACATTTCTTGGTAGAATCATGCAGGATTGAAATTTTTGATGGTTTTTTACTCCTCTCAACAGCCCAAACAAGTTTCTAAAAGGATGAGTTTGCAACTACTTTACTTTTGGAGAAAATTCAAAACATTCATTATTCAATAGGGCCCAAACTATCAAAAACCAGCGGTTTCAATGAACACACATTTCTTGGTAGAATCATGCAGGACTTAAATTTTTGATGTTTTTCTACTCCTCTCATGAGCCCAAACAAGTCTCTAAAAGCATGAGTTTGCAACTACTTTACTTTTGGAGAAAATTCAAAACATTCATTATTCAACAGAGCCCAATAGCAAAAACCAGCGTTTTGAATGAAGAATCACATTTCTTGGTAGAATCATGCAGGATTGAAATTTTTGATGGTTTTTTACTCCTCTCAACAGCCCAAACAAGTTTCTAAAAGGATGAGTTTGCAACTACTTTACTTTTGGAGAAAATTCAAAACATTCATTATTCAATAGGGCCCAAACTATCAAAAACCAGCGGTTTCAATGAACACACATTTCTTGGTAGAATCATGCAGGACTGAAATTTTTGATGTTTTTCTACTCCTCTCATGAGCCCAAACAAGTCTCTAAAAGCATGAGTTTGCAACTACTTTACTTTTGGAGAAAATTCAAAACATTCATTATTCAATAGAGCCCAATAGCAAAAACCAGCGTTTTGAATGAAGAATCACATTTCTTGGTAGAATCATGCAGGATTGAAATTTTTGATGGTTTTTTACTCCTCTCAACAGCCCAAACAAGTTTCTAAAAGGATGAGTTTGCAACTACTTTACTTTTGGAGAAAATTCAAAACATTCATTATTCAATAGGGCCCAAACTATCAAAAACCAGCGGTTTCAATGAACACACATTTCTTGGTAGAATCATGCAGGACTGAAATTTTTGATGTTTTTCTACTCCTCTCATGAGCCCAAACAAGTCTCTAAAAGCATGAGTTTGCAACTACTTTACTTTTGGAGAAAATTCAAAACATTCATTATTCAATAGAGCCCAATAGCAAAAACCAGCGTTTTGAATGAAGAATCACATTTCTTGGTAGAATCATGCAGGATTGAAATTTTTGATGGTTTTTTACTCCTCTCAACAGCCCAAACAAGTTTCTAAAAGGATGAGTTTGCAACTACTTTACTTTTGGAGAAAATTCAAAACATTCATTATTCAATAGGGCCCAAACTATCAAAAACCAGCGGTTTCAATGAACACACATTTCTTGGTAGAATCATGCAGGACTGAAATTTTTGATGTTTTTCTACTCCTCTCATGAGCCCAAACAAGTCTCTAAAAGCATGAGTTTGCAACTACTTTACTTTTGGAGAAAATTCAAAACATTCATTATTCAATAGAGCCCAATAGCAAAAACCAGCGTTTTGAATGAAGAATCACATTTCTTGGTAGAATCATGCAGGATTGAAATTTTTGATGGTTTTTTACTCCTCTCAACAGCCCAAACAAGTTTCTAAAAGGATGAGTTTGCAACTACTTTACTTTTGGAGAAAATTCAAAACATTCATTATTCAATAGGGCCCAAACTATCAAAAACCAGCGGTTTCAATGAACACACATTTCTTGGTAGAATCATGCAGGACTTAAATTTTTGATGTTTTTCTACTCCTCTCATGAGCCCAAACAAGTCTCTAAAAGCATGAGTTTGCAACTACTTTACTTTTGGAGAAAATTCAAAACATTCATTATTCAACAGAGCCCAATAGCAAAAACCAGCGTTTTGAATGAAGAATCACATTTCTTGGTAGAATCATGCAGGATTGAAATTTTTGATGGTTTTTTACTCCTCTCAACAGCCCAAACAAGTTTCTAAAAGGATGAGTTTGCAACTACTTTACTTTTGGAGAAAATTCAAAACATTCATTATTCAATAGGGCCCAAACTATCAAAAACCAGCGGTTTCAATGAACACACATTTCTTGGTAGAATCATGCAGGACTGAAATTTTTGATGTTTTTCTACTCCTCTCATGAGCCCAAACAAGTCTCTAAAAGCATGAGTTTGCAACTACTTTACTTTTGGAGAAAATTCAAAACATTCATTATTCAATAGAGCCCAATAGCAAAAACCAGCGTTTTGAATGAAGAATCACATTTCTTGGTAGAATCATGCAGGATTGAAATTTTTGATGGTTTTTTACTCCTCTCAGCAGCCCAAACAAGTTTCTAAAAGGATGAGTTTGCAACTACTTTACTTTTGGAGAAAATTCAAAACATTCATTATTCAATAGAGCCCAATAGCAAAAACCAGCGTTTTGAATGAAGAATCACATTACTTGGTAGAATCATGCAGGATTGAAATTTTTGATGGTTTTTTACTCCTCTCAACAGCCCAAACAAGTTTCTAAAAGGATGAGTTTGCAACTACTTTACTTTTGGAGAAAATTCAAAACATTCATTATTCAATAGGGCCCAAACTATCAAAAACCAGCCGTTTCAATGAACACACATTTCTTGGTAGAATCATGCAGGACTGAAATTTTTGATGTTTTTCTACTCCTCTCATGAGCCCAAACAAGTCTCTAAAAGCATGAGTTTGCAACTACTTTACTTTTGGAGAAAATTCAAAACATTCATTATTCAATAGAGCCCAATAGCAAAAACCAGCGTTTTGAATGAAGAATCACATTTCTTGGTAGAATCATGCAGGATTGAAATTTTTGATGGTTTTTTACTCCTCTCAACAGCCCAAACAAGTTTCTAAAAGGATGAGTTTGCAACTACTTTACTTTTGGAGAAAATTCAAAACATTCATTATTCAATAGGGCCCAAACTATCAAAAACCAGCGGTTTCAATGAACACACATTTCTTGGTAGAATCATGCAGGACTGAAATTTTTGATGTTTTTCTACTCCTCTCATGAGCCCAAACAAGTCTCTAAAAGCATGAGTTTGCAACTACTTTACTTTTGGAGAAAATTCAAAACATTCATTATTCAATAGAGCCCAATAGCAAAAACCAGCGTTTTGAATGAAGAATCACATTTCTTGGTAGAATCATGCAGGATTGAAATTTTTGATGGTTTTTTACTCCTCTCAACAGCCCAAACAAGTTTCTAAAAGGATGAGTTTGCAACTACTTTACTTTTGGAGAAAATTCAAAACATTAATTATTCAATAGGGCCCAAACTATCAAAAACCAGCGGTTTCAATGAACACACATTTCTTGGTAGAATCATGCAGGACTGAAATTTTTGATGTTTTTCTACTCCTCTCATGAGCCCAAACAAGTCTCTAAAAGCATGAGTTCGCAACTACTTTACTTTTGGAGAAAATTCAAAACATTCATTATTCAATAGAGCCCAATAGCAAAAACCAGCGTTTTGAATGAAGAATCACATTTCTTGGTAGAATCATGCAGGATTGAAATTTTTGATGGTTTTTTACTCCTCTCAACAGCCCAAACAAGTTTCTAAAAGGATGAGTTTGCAACTACTTTACTTTTGGAGAAAATTCAAAACATTCATTATTCAATAGGGCCCAAACTATCAAAAACCAGCGGTTTCAATGAACACACATTTCTTGGTAGAATCATGCAGGACTGAAATTTTTGATGTTTTTCTACTCCTCTCATGAGCCCAAACAAATCTCTAAAAGCATGAGTTTGCAACTACTTTACTTTTGGAGAAAATTCAAAACATTCATTATTCAATAGAGCCCAATAGCAAAAACCAGCGTTTTGAATGAAGAATCACATTTCTTGGTAGAATCATGCAGGATTGAAATTTTTGATGGTTTTTTACTCCTCTCAACAGCCCAAACAAGTTTCTAAAAGGATGAGTTTGCAACTACTTTACTTTTGGAGAAAATTCAAAACATTCATTATTCAATAGGGCCCAAACTATCAAAAACCAGCGGTTTCAATGAACACACATTTCTTGGTAGAATCATGCAGGACTGAAATTTTTGATGTTTTTCTACTCCTCTCATGAGCCCAAACAAGTCTCTAAAAGCATGAGTTTGCAACTACTTTACTTTTGGAGAAAATTCAAAACATTCATTATTCAATAGGGCCCAAACTATCAAAAACCAGCGGTTTGAATGAACACACATTTCTTGGTAGAATCATGCAGGACTGAAATTTTTGATGTTTTTCTACTCCTCTCATGAGCCCAAACAAGTCTCTAAAAGCATGAGTTTGCAACTACTTTACTTTTGGAGAAAATTCAAAACATTCATTATTCAATAGAGCCCAATAGCAAAAACCAGCGTTTTGAATGAAGAATCACATTTCTTGGTAGAATCATGCAGGATTGAAATTTTTGATGGTTTTTTACTCCTCTCAACAGCCCAAACAAGTTTCTAAAAGGATGAGTTTGCAACTACTTTACTTTTGGAGAAAATTCAAAACATTCATTATTCAATAGAGCCCAATAGCAAAAATCAGGTTTTGAATGAAGAATCACATTTCTTGGTAGAATCATGCAGGATTGAAATTTTTGATGGTTTTTTACTCCTCTCAACAGCCCAAACAAGTTTCTAAAAGGATGAGTTTGCAACTACTTTACTTTTGGAGAAAATTCAAAACATTCATTATTCAATAGGGCCCAAACTATCAAAAACCAGCGGTTTCAATGAACACACATTTCTTGGTAGAATCATGCAGGACTGAAATTTTTGATGTTTTTCTACTCCTCTCATGAGCCCAAACAAGTCTCTAAAAGCATGAGTTTGCAACTACTTTACTTCTGGAGAAAATTCAAAACATTCATTATTCAATAGAGCCCAATAGCAAAAACCAGCGTTTTGAATGAAGAATCACATTTCTTGGTAGAATCATGCAGGATTGAAATTTTTGATGGTTTTTTACTCCTCTCAACAGCCCAAACAAGTTTCTAAAAGGATGAGTTTGCAACTACTTTACTTTTGGAGAAAATTCAAAACATTCATTATTCAATAGGGCCCAAACTATCAAAAACCAGCGGTTTGAATGAACACACATTTCTTGGTAGAATCATGCAGGACTGAAATTTTTGATGTTTTTCTACTCCTCTCATGAGAACAAACAAGTCTCTAAAAGCATGAGTTTGCAACTACTTTACTTTTGGAGAAAATTCAAAACATTCATTATTCAATAGGGCCCAAACTATCAAAAACCAGCGGTTTGAATGAACACACATTTCTTGGTAGAATCATGCAGGACTGAAATTTTTGATGTTTTTCTACTCCTCTCATGAGCCCAAACAAGTCTCTAAAAGCATGAGTTTGCAACTACTTTACTTTTGGAGAAAATTCAAAACATTCACTATTCAATAGAGCCCAATAGCAAAAATCAGGTTTTGAATGAAGAATCACATTTCTTGGTAAAATCATGCAGGATTGAAATTTTTGATGTTTTTTTACTCCTCTCAACAGCCCAAACAAATTTCTAAAAGGATGAGTTTGCAACTACTTTACTTTTGGAGAAAATTTAAAACATTCATTATTCAATAGGGCCCAAACTATCAAAAACCAGCGGTTTCAATGAACACACATTTCTTGGTAGAATCATGCAGGACTGAAATTTTTGATGTTTTTCTACTCCTCTCATGAGCCCAAACAAGTCTCTAAAAGCATGAGTTTGCAACTACTTTACTTTTGGAGAAAATTCAAAACATTCATTATTCAATAGAGCCCAATAGCAAAAACCAGCGTTTTGAATGAAGAATCACATTTCTTGGTAGAATCATGCAGGATTGAAATTTTTGATGGTTTTTTACTCCTCTCAACAGCCCAAACAAGTTTCTAAAAGGATGAGTTTGCAACTACTTTACTTTTGAAGAAAATTCAAAACATTCATTATTCAATAGGGCCCAAACTATCAAAAACCAGCGGTTTCAATGAACACACATTTCTTGGTAGAATCATGCAGGACTGAAATTTTTGATGTTTTTCTACTCCTCTCATGAGCCCAAACAAGTCTCTAAAAGCATGAGTTTGCAACTACTTTACTTTTGGAGAAAATTCAAAACATTCATTATTCAATAGAGCCCAATAGCAAAAACCAGCGTTTTGAATGAAGAATCACATTTCTTGGTAGAATCATGCAGGATTGAAATTTTTGATGGTTTTTTACTCCTCTCAACAGCCCAAACAAGTTTCTAAAAGGATGAGTTTGCAACTACTTTACTTTTGGAGAAAATTCAAAACATTCATTATTCAATAGGGCCCAAACTATCAAAAACCAGCCGTTTCAATGAACACACGTCTTGGTAGAATCATGCAGGACTGAAATTTTTGATGTTTTTCTACTCATCTCATGAGCCCAAACAAGTCTCTAAAAGCATGAGTTTGCAACTACTTTACTTTTGGAGAAAATTCAAAACATTCACTATTCAATAGAGCCCAATAGCAAAAATCAGGTTTTGAATGAAGAATCACATTTCTTGGTAAAATCATGCAGGATTGAAATTTTTGATGGTTTTTTACTCCTCTCAACAGCCCAAACAAGTTTCTAAAAGCATGAGTTTGCAACTACTTTACTTTTGGAGTAAATTCAAAACATTCATTAACCAATAGGGCCCAAACTATCAAAAACCAGCGGTTTCAATGAACACACATTTCTTGGTAGAATCATGCAGGACTGAAATTTTTGATGTTTTTCTACTCCTCTCATGAGCCCAAACAAGTCTCTAAAAGCATGAGTTTGCAACTACTTTACTTTTGGAGAAAATTCAAAACATTCATTATTCAATAGAGCCCAATAGCAAAAACCAGCGTTTTGAATGAAGAATCACATTTCTTGGTAGAATCATGCAGGATTGAAATTTTTGATGGTTTTTTACTCCTCTCAACAGCCCAAACAAGTTTCTAAAAGGATGAGTTTGCAACTACTTTACTTTTGGAGAAAATTCAAAACATTCATTATTCAATAGGGCCCAAACTATCAAAAACCAGCGGTTTCAATGAACACACATTTCTTGGTAGAATCATGCAGGACTGAAATTTTTGATGTTTTTCTACTCCTCTCATGAGCCCAAACAAGTCTCTAAAAGCATGAGTTTGCAACTACTTTACTTTTGGAGAAAATTCAAAACATTCATTATTCAATAGGGCCCAAACTATCAAAAACCAGCGGTTTGAATGAACACACATTTCTTGGTAGAATCATGCAGGACTGAAATTTTTGATGTTTTTCTACTCCTCTCATGAGCCCAAACAAGTCTCTAAAAGCATGAGTTTGCAACTACTTTACTTTTGGAGAAAATTCAAAACATTCATTATTCAATAGAGCCCAATAGCAAAAACCAGCGTTTTGAATGAAGAATCACATTTCTTGGTAGAATCATGCAGGATTGAAATTTTTGATGGTTTTTTACTCCTCTCAACAGCCCAAACAAGTTTCTAAAAGGATGAGTTTGCAACTACTTTACTTTTGAAGAAAATTCAAAACATTCATTATTCAATAGGGCCCAAACTATCAAAAACCAGCCGTTTCAATGAACACACATGTCTTGGTAGAATCATGCAGGACTGAAATTTTTGATGTTTTTCTACTCATCTCATGAGCCCAAACAAGTCTCTAAAAGCATGAGTTTGCAACTACTTTACTTTTGGAGAAAATTCAAAACATTCACTATTCAATAGAGCCCAATAGCAAAAACCAGCGTTTTGAATGAAGAATCACATTTCTTGGTAGAATCATGCAGGATTGAAATTTTTGATGGTTTTTTACTCCTCTCAACAGCCCAAACAAGTTTCTAAAAGGATGAGTTTGCAACTACTTTACTTTTGGAGAAAATTCAAAACATTCATTATTCAATAGGGCCCAAACTATCAAAAACCAGCGGTTTGAATGAACACACATTTCTTGGTAGAATCATGCAGGACTGAAATTTTTGATGTTTTTCTACTCCTCTCATGAGAACAAACAAGTCTCTAAAAGCATGAGTTTGCAACTACTTTACTTTTGGAGAAAATTCAAAACATTCATTATTCAATAGGGCCCAAACTATCAAAAACCAGCGGTTTGAATGAACACACATTTCTTGGTAGAATCATGCAGGACTGAAATTTTTGATGTTTTTCTACTCCTCTCATGAGCCCAAACAAGTCTCTAAAAGCATGAGTTTGCAACTACTTTACTTTTGGAGAAAATTCAAAACATTCACTATTCAATAGAGCCCAATAGCAAAAATCAGGTTTTGAATGAAGAATCACATTTCTTGGTAAAATCATGCAGGATTGAAATTTTTGATGTTTTTTTACTCCTCTCAACAGCCCAAACAAGTTTCTAAAAGGATGAGTTTGCAACTACTTTACTTTTGGAGAAAATTTAAAACATTCATTATTCAATAGGGCCCAAACTATCAAAAACCAGCGGTTTCAATGAACACACATTTCTTGGTAGAATCATGCAGGACTGAAATTTTTGATGTTTTTCTACTCCTCTCATGAGCCCAAACAAGTCTCTAAAAGCATGAGTTTGCAACTACTTTACTTTTGGAGAAAATTCAAAACATTCATTATTCAATAGAGCCCAATAGCAAAAACCAGCGTTTTGAATGAAGAATCACATTTCTTGGTAGAATCATGCAGGATTGAAATTTTTGATGGTTTTTTACTCCTCTCAACAGCCCAAACAAGTTTCTAAAAGGATGAGTTTGCAACTACTTTACTTTTGAAGAAAATTCAAAACATTCATTATTCAATAGGGCCCAAACTATCAAAAACCAGCGGTTTCAATGAACACACATTTCTTGGTAGAATCATGCAGGACTGAAATTTTTGATGTTTTTCTACTCCTCTCATGAGCCCAAACAAGTCTCTAAAAGCATGAGTTTGCAACTACTTTACTTTTGGAGAAAATTCAAAACATTCATTATTCAATAGAGCCCAATAGCAAAAACCAGCGTTTTGAATGAAGAATCACATTTCTTGGTAGAATCATGCAGGATTGAAATTTTTGATGGTTTTTTACTCCTCTCAACAGCCCAAACAAGTTTCTAAAAGGATGAGTTTGCAACTACTTTACTTTTGAAGAAAATTCAAAACATTCATTATTCAATAGGGCCCAAACTATCAAAAACCAGCGGTTTCAATGAACACACATTTCTTGGTAGAATCATGCAGGACTGAAATTTTTGATGTTTTTCTACTCCTCTCATGAGCCCAAACAAGTCTCTAAAAGCATGAGTTTGCAACTACTTTACTTTTGGAGAAAATTCAAAACATTCATTATTCAATAGAGCCCAATAGCAAAAACCAGCGTTTTGAATGAAGAATCACATTTCTTGGTAGAATCATGCAGGATTGAAATTTTTGATGGTTTTTTACTCCTCTCAACAGCCCAAACAAGTTTCTAAAAGGATGAGTTTGCAACTACTTTACTTTTGGAGAAAATTCAAAACATTCATTATTCAATAGAGCCCAATAGCAAAAATCAGGTTTTGAATGAAGAATCACATTTCTTGGTAGAATCATGCAGGATTGAAATTTTTGATGGTTTTTTACTCCTCTCAACAGCCCAAACAAGTTTCTAAAAGGATGAGTTTGCAACTACTTTACTTTTGGAGAAAATTCAAAACATTCATTATTCAATAGGGCCCAAACTATCAAAAACCAGCGGTTTCAATGAACACACATTTCTTGGTAGAATCATGCAGGATTGAAATTTTTGATGGTTTTTTACTCCTCTCAACAGCCCAAACAAGTTTCTAAAAGGATGAGTTTGCAACTACTTTACTTTTGGAGAAAATTCAAAACATTCATTATTCAATAGGGCCCAAACTATCAAAAACCAGCGGTTTGAATGAACACACATTTCTTGGTAGAATCATGCAGGACTGAAATTTTTGATGTTTTTCTACTCCTCTCATGAGAACAAACAAGTCTCTAAAAGCATGAGTTTGCAACTACTTTACTTTTGGAGAAAATTCAAAACATTCATTATTCAATAGGGCCCAAACTATCAAAAACCAGCGGTTTGAATGAACACACATTTCTTGGTAGAATCATGCAGGACTGAAATTTTTGATGTTTTTCTACTCCTCTCATGAGCCCAAACAAGTCTCTAAAAGCATGAGTTTGCAACTACTTTACTTTTGGAGAAAATTCAAAACATTCACTATTCAATAGAGCCCAATAGCAAAAATCAGGTTTTGAATGAAGAATCACATTTCTTGGTAAAATCATGCAGGATTGAAATTTTTGATGTTTTTTTACTCCTCTCAACAGCCCAAACAAGTTTCTAAAAGGATGAGTTTGCAACTACTTTACTTTTGGAGAAAATTTAAAACATTCATTATTCAATAGGGCCCAAACTATCAAAAACCAGCGGTTTCAATGAACACACATTTCTTGGTAGAATCATGCAGGACTGAAATTTTTGATGTTTTTCTACTCCTCTCATGAGCCCAAACAAGTCTCTAAAAGGATGAGTTTGCAACTACTTTACTTTTGGAGAAAATTCAAAACATTCATTATTCAATAGAGCCCAATAGCAAAAACCAGCGTTTTGAATGAAGAATCACATTTCTTGGTAGAATCATGCAGGATTGAAATTTTTGATGGTTTTTTACTCCTCTCAACAGCCCAAACAAGTTTCTAAAAGGATGAGTTTGCAACTACTTTACTTTTGAAGAAAATTCAAAACATTCATTATTCAATAGGGCCCAAACTATCAAAAACCAGCGGTTTCAATGAACACACATTTCTTGGTAGAATCATGCAGGACTGAAATTTTTGATGTTTTTCTACTCCTCTCATGAGCCCAAACAAGTCTCTAAAAGCATGAGTTTGCAACTACTTTACTTTTGGAGAAAATTCAAAACATTCATTATTCAATAGAGCCCAATAGCAAAAACCAGCGTTTTGAATGAAGAATCACATTTCTTGGTAGAATCATGCAGGATTGAAATTTTTGATGGTTTTTTACTCCTCTCAACAGCCCAAACAAGTTTCTAAAAGGATGAGTTTGCAACTACTTTACTTTTGGAGAAAATTCAAAACATTCATTATTCAATAGAGCCCAATAGCAAAAATCAGGTTTTGAATGAAGAATCACATTTCTTGGTAGAATCATGCAGGATTGAAATTTTTGATGGTTTTTTACTCCTCTCAACAGCCCAAACAAGTTTCTAAAAGGATGAGTTTGCAACTACTTTACTTTTGGAGAAAATTCAAAACATTCATTATTCAATAGGGCCCAAACTATCAAAAACCAGCGGTTTCAATGAACACACATTTCTTGGTAGAATCATGCAGGACTGAAATTTTTGATGTTTTTCTACTCCTCTCATGAGCCCAAACAAGTCTCTAAAAGCATGAGTTTGCAACTACTTTACTTCTGGAGAAAATTCAAAACATTCATTATTCAATAGAGCCCAATAGCAAAAACCAGCGTTTTGAATGAAGAATCACATTTCTTGGTAGAATCATGCAGGATTGAAATTTTTGATGGTTTTTTACTCCTCTCAACAGCCCAAACAAGTTTCTAAAAGGATGAGTTTGCAACTACTTTACTTTTGGAGAAAATTCAAAACATTCATTATTCAATAGGGCCCAAACTATCAAAAACCAGCGGTTTGAATGAACACACATTTCTTGGTAGAATCATGCAGGACTGAAATTTTTGATGTTTTTCTACTCCTCTCATGAGAACAAACAAGTCTCTAAAAGCATGAGTTTGCAACTACTTTACTTTTGGAGAAAATTCAAAACATTCATTATTCAATAGGGCCCAAACTATCAAAAACCAGCGGTTTGAATGAACACACATTTCTTGGTAGAATCATGCAGGACTGAAATTTTTGATGTTTTTCTACTCCTCTCATGAGCCCAAACAAGTCTCTAAAAGCATGAGTTTGCAACTACTTTACTTTTGGAGAAAATTCAAAACATTCACTATTCAATAGAGCCCAATAGCAAAAATCAGGTTTTGAATGAAGAATCACATTTCTTGGTAAAATCATGCAGGATTGAAATTTTTGATGTTTTTTTACTCCTCTCAACAGCCCAAACAAGTTTCTAAAAGGATGAGTTTGCAACTACTTTACTTTTGGAGAAAATTTAAAACATTCATTATTCAATAGGGCCCAAACTATCAAAAACCAGCGGTTTCAATGAACACACATTTCTTGGTAGAATCATGCAGGACTGAAATTTTTGATGTTTTTCTACTCCTCTCATGAGCCCAAACAAGTCTCTAAAAGCATGAGTTTGCAACTACTTTACTTTTGGAGAAAATTCAAAACATTCATTATTCAATAGAGCCCAATAGCAAAAACCAGCGTTTTGAATGAAGAATCACATTTCTTGGTAGAATCATGCAGGATTGAAATTTTTGATGTTTTTTTACTCCTCTCAACAGCCCAAACAAGTTTCTAAAAGGATGAGTTTGCAACTACTTTACTTTTGAAGAAAATTCAAAACATTCATTATTCAATAGGGCCCAAACTATCAAAAACCAGCGGTTTCAATGAACACACATTTCTTGGTAGAATCATGCAGGACTGAAATTTTTGATGTTTTTCTACTCCTCTCATGAGCCCAAACAAGTCTCTAAAAGCATGAGTTTGCAACTACTTTACTTTTGGAGAAAATTCAAAACATTCATTATTCAATAGAGCCCAATAGCAAAAACCAGCGTTTTGAATGAAGAATCACATTTCTTGGTAGAATCATGCAGGATTGAAATTTTTGATGGTTTTTTACTCCTCTCAACAGCCCAAACAAGTTTCTAAAAGGATGAGTTTGCAACTACTTTACTTTTGGAGAAAATTCAAAACATTCATTATTCAATAGGGCCCAAACTATCAAAAACCAGCCGTTTCAATGAACACACGTCTTGGTAGAATCATGCAGGACTGAAATTTTTGATGTTTTTCTACTCATCTCATGAGCCCAAACAAGTCTCTAAAAGCATGAGTTTGCAACTACTTTACTTTTGGAGAAAATTCAAAACATTCACTATTCAATAGAGCCCAATAGCAAAAATCAGGTTTTGAATGAAGAATCACATTTCTTGGTAAAATCATGCAGGATTGAAATTTTTGATGGTTTTTTACTCCTCTCAACAGCCCAAACAATTTCTAAAAGCATGAGTTTGCAACTACTTTACTTTTGGAGTAAATTCAAAACATTCATTAACCAATAGGGCCCAAACTATCAAAAACCAGCGGTTTCAATGAACACACATTTCTTGGTAGAATCATGCAGGACTGAAATTTTTGATGTTTTTCTACTCCTCTCATGAGCCCAAACAAGTCTCTAAAAGCATGAGTTTGCAACTACTTTACTTTTGGAGAAAATTCAAAACATTCATTATTCAATAGAGCCCAATAGCAAAAACCAGCGTTTTGAATGAAGAATCACATTTCTTGGTAGAATCATGCAGGATTGAAATTTTTGATGGTTTTTTACTCCTCTCAACAGCCCAAACAAGTTTCTAAAAGGATGAGTTTGCAACTACTTTACTTTTGGAGAAAATTCAAAACATTCATTATTCAATAGGGCCCAAACTATCAAAAACCAGCGGTTTCAATGAACACACATTTCTTGGTAGAATCATGCAGGACTGAAATTTTTGATGTTTTTCTACTCCTCTCATGAGCCCAAACAAGTCTCTAAAAGCATGAGTTTGCAACTACTTTACTTTTGGAGAAAATTCAAAACATTCATTATTCAATAGGGCCCAAACTATCAAAAACCAGCGGTTTGAATGAACACACATTTCTTGGTAGAATCATGCAGGACTGAAATTTTTGATGTTTTTCTACTCCTCTCATGAGCCCAAACAAGTCTCTAAAAGCATGAGTTTGCAACTACTTTACTTTTGGAGAAAATTCAAAACATTCATTATTCAATAGAGCCCAATAGCAAAAACCAGCGTTTTGAATGAAGAATCACATTTCTTGGTAGAATCATGCAGGATTGAAATTTTTGATGGTTTTTTACTCCTCTCAACAGCCCAAACAAGTTTCTAAAAGGATGAGTTTGCAACTACTTTACTTTTGAAGAAAATTCAAAACATTCATTATTCAATAGGGCCCAAACTATCAAAAACCAGCCGTTTCAATGAACACACATGTCTTGGTAGAATCATGCAGGACTGAAATTTTTGATGTTTTTCTACTCATCTCATGAGCCCAAACAAGTCTCTAAAAGCATGAGTTTGCAACTACTTTACTTTTGGAGAAAATTCAAAACATTCACTATTCAATAGAGCCCAATAGCAAAAATCAGGTTTTGAATGAAGAATCACATTTCTTGGTAAAATCATGCAGGATTGAAATTTTTGATGGTTTTTTACTCCTCTCAACAGCCCAAACAAGTTTCTAAAAGGATGAGTTTGCAACTACTTTACTTTTGGAGAAAATTCAAAACATTCATTATTCAATAGGGCCCAAACTATCAAAAACCAGCGGTTTCAATGAACACACATTTCTTGGTAGAATCATGCAGGACTGAAATTTTTGATGTTTTTCTACTCCTCTCATGAGCCCAAACAAGTCTCTAAAAGCATGAGTTTGCAACTACTTTACTTTTGGAGAAAATTCAAAACATTCATTATTCAATAGAGCCCAATAGCAAAAACCAGCGTTTTGAATGAAGAATCACATTTCTTGGTAGAATCATGCAGGATTGAAATTTTTGATGGTTTTTTACTCCTCTCAACAGCCCAAACAAGTTTCTAAAAGGATGAGTTTGCAACTACTTTACTTTTGGAGAAAATTCAAAACATTCATTATTCAATAGGGCCCAAACTATCAAAAACCAGCGGTTTCAATGAACACACATTTCTTGGTAGAATCATGCAGGACTGAAATTTTTGATGTTTTTCTACTCCTCTCATGAGCCCAAACAAGTCTCTAAAAGCATGAGTTTGCAACTACTTTACTTTTGGAGAAAATTCAAAACATTCATTATTCAATAGGGCCCAAACTATCAAAAACCAGCGGTTTGAATGAACACACATTTCTTGGTAGAATCATGCAGGACTGAAATTTTTGATGTTTTTCTACTCCTCTCATGAGCCCAAACAAGTCTCTAAAAGCATGAGTTTGCAACTACTTTACTTTTGGAGAAAATTCAAAACATTCACTATTCAATAGAGCCCAATAGCAAAAATCAGGTTTTGAATGAAGAATCACATTTCTTGGTAAAATCATGCAGGATTGAAATTTTTGATGGTTTTTTACTCTTCTCAACAGCCCAAACAAGTTTATAAAAGGATGAGTTTGCAACTACTTTACTTTTGGAGAAAATTCAAAACATTCATTATTCAATAGGGCCCAAACTATCAAAAACCAGCGGTTTCAATGAACACACATTTCTTGGTAGAATCATGCAGGACTGAAATTTTTGATGTTTTTCTACTCCTCTCATGAGCCCAAACAAGTCTCTAAAAGCATGAGTTTGCAACTACTTTACTTTTGGAGAAAATTCAAAACATTCATTATTCAATAGAGCCCAATAGCAAAAACCAGCGTTTTGAATGAAGAATCACATTTCTTGGTAGAATCATGCAGGATTGAAATTTTTGATGGTTTTTTACTCCTCTCAACAGCCCAAACAAGTTTCTAAAAGGATGAGTTTGCAACTACTTTACTTTTGGAGAAAATTCAAAACATTCATTATTCAATAGGGCCCAAACTATCAAAAACCAGCGGTTTCAATGAACACACATTTCTTGGTAGAATCATGCAGGACTGAAATTTTTGATGTTTTTCTACTCCTCTCATGAGCCCAAACAAGTCTCTAAAAGCATGAGTTTGCAACTACTTTACTTTTGGAGAAAATTCAAAACATTCATTATTCAATAGAGCCCAATAGCAAAAACCAGCGTTTTGAATGAAGAATCACATTTCTTGGTAGAATCATGCAGGATTGAAATTTTTGATGGTTTTTTACTCCTCTCAACAGCCCAAACAAGTTTCTAAAAGGATGAGTTTGCAACTACTTTACTTTTGGAGAAAATTCAAAACATTCATTATTCAATAGGGCCCAAACTATCAAAAACCAGCGGTTTCAATGAACACACATTTCTTGGTAGAATCATGCAGGACTGAAATTTTTGATGTTTTTCTACTCCTCTCATGAGCCCAAACAAGTCTCTAAAAGCATGAGTTTGCAACTACTTTACTTTTGGAGAAAATTCAAAACATTCATTATTCAATAGAGCCCAATAGCAAAAACCAGCGTTTTGAATGAAGAATCACATTTCTTGGTAGAATCATGCAGGATTGAAATTTTTGATGGTTTTTTACTCCTCTCAACAGCCCAAACAAGTTTCTAAAAGGATGAGTTTGCAACTACTTTACTTTTGGAGAAAATTCAAAACATTAATTATTCAATAGGGCCCAAACTATCAAAAACCAGCGGTTTCAATGAACACACATTTCTTGGTAGAATCATGCAGGACTGAAATTTTTGATGTTTTTCTACTCCTCTCATGAGCCCAAACAAGTCTCTAAAAGCATGAGTTCGCAACTACTTTACTTTTGGAGAAAATTCAAAACATTCATTATTCAATAGAGCCCAATAGCAAAAACCAGCGTTTTGAATGAAGAATCACATTTCTTGGTAGAATCATGCAGGATTGAAATTTTTGATGGTTTTTTACTCCTCTCAACAGCCCAAACAAGTTTCTAAAAGGATGAGTTTGCAACTACTTTACTTTTGGAGAAAATTCAAAACATTCATTATTCAATAGGGCCCAAACTATCAAAAACCAGCGGTTTCAATGAACACACATTTCTTGGTAGAATCATGCAGGACTGAAATTTTTGATGTTTTTCTACTCCTCTCATGAGCCCAAACAAGACTCTAAAAGCATGAGTTTGCAACTACTTTACTTTTGGAGAAAATTCAAAACATTCATTATTCAATAGAGCCCAATAGCAAAAACCAGCGTTTTGAATGAAGAATCACATTTCTTGGTAGAATCATGCAGGATTGAAATTTTTGATGGTTTTTTACTCCTCTCAACAGCCCAAACAAGTTTCTAAAAGGATGAGTTTGCAACTACTTTACTTTTGGAGAAAATTCAAAACATTCATTATTCAATAGGGCCCAAACTATCAAAAACCAGCGGTTTCAATGAACACACATTTCTTGGTAGAATCATGCAGGACTGAAATTTTTGATGTTTTTCTACTCCTCTCATGAGCCCAAACAAGTCTCTAAAAGCATGAGTTTGCAACTACTTTACTTTTGGAGAAAATTCAAAACATTCATTATTCAATAGGGCCCAAACTATCAAAAACCAGCGGTTTGAATGAACACACATTTCTTGGTAGAATCATGCAGGACTGAAATTTTTGATGTTTTTCTACTCCTCTCATGAGCCCAAACAAGTCTCTAAAAGCATGAGTTTGCAACTACTTTACTTTTGGAGAAAATTCAAAACATTCACTATTCAATAGAGCCCAATAGCAAAAATCAGGTTTTGAATGAAGAATCACATTTCTTGGTAAAATCATGCAGGATTGAAATTTTTGATGGTTTTTTACTCCTCTCAACAGCCCAAACAAGTTTCTAAAAGGATGAGTTTGCAACTACTTTACTTTTGGAGAAAATTTAAAACATTCATTATTCAATAGGGCCCAAACTATCAAAAACCAGCGGTTTCAATGAACACACATTTCTTGGTAGAATCATGCAGGACTGAAATTTTTGATGTTTTTCTACTCCTCTCATGAGCCCAAACAAATCTCTAAAAGCATGAGTTTGCAACTACTTTACTTTTGGAGAAAATTCAAAACATTCATTATTCAATAGAGCCCAATAGCAAAAACCAGCGTTTTGAATGAAGAATCACATTTCTTGGTAGAATCATGCAGGATTGAAATTTTTGATGGTTTTTTACTCCTCTCAACAGCCCAAACAAGTTTCTAAAAGGATGAGTTTGCAACTACTTTACTTTTGGAGAAAATTCAAAACATTCATTATTCAATAGGGCCCAAACTATCAAAAACCAGCGGTTTCAATGAACACACATTTCTTGGTAGAATCATGCAGGACTGAAATTTTTGATGTTTTTCTACTCCTCTCATGAGCCCAAACAAGTCTCTAAAAGCATGAGTTTGCAACTACTTTACTTTTGGAGAAAATTCAAAACATTCATTATTCAATAGGGCCCAAACTATCAAAAACCAGCGGTTTGAATGAACACACATTTCTTGGTAGAATCATGCAGGACTGAAATTTTTGATGTTTTTCTACTCCTCTCATGAGCCCAAACAAGTCTCTAAAAGCATGAGTTTGCAACTACTTTACTTTTGGAGAAAATTCAAAACATTCATTATTCAATAGAGCCCAATAGCAAAAACCAGCGTTTTGAATGAAGAATCACATTTCTTGGTAGAATCATGCAGGATTGAAATTTTTGATGGTTTTTTACTCCTCTCAACAGCCCAAACAAGTTTCTAAAAGGATGAGTTTGCAACTACTTTACTTTTGGAGAAAATTCAAAACATTCATTATTCAATAGGGCCCAAACTATCAAAAACCAGCGGTTTCAATGAACACACATTTCTTGGTAGAATCATGCAGGACTGAAATTTTTGATGTTTTTCTACTCCTCTCATGAGCCCAAACAAGTCTCTAAAAGCATGAGTTTGCAACTACTTTACTTTTGGAGAAAATTCAAAACATTCATTATTCAATAGAGCCCAATAGCAAAAACCAGCGTTTTGAATGAAGAATCACATTTCTTGGTAGAATCATGCAGGATTGAAATTTTTGATGGTTTTTTACTCCTCTCAACAGCCCAAACAAGTTTCTAAAAGGATGAGTTTGCAACTACTTTACTTTTGGAGAAAATTCAAAACATTAATTATTCAATAGGGCCCAAACTATCAAAAACCAGCGGTTTCAATGAACACACATTTCTTGGTAGAATCATGCAGGACTGAAATTTTTGATGTTTTTCTACTCCTCTCATGAGCCCAAACAAGTCTCTAAAAGCATGAGTTCGCAACTACTTTACTTTTGGAGAAAATTCAAAACATTCATTATTCAATAGAGCCCAATAGCAAAAACCAGCGTTTTGAATGAAGAATCACATTTCTTGGTAGAATCATGCAGGATTGAAATTTTTGATGGTTTTTTACTCCTCTCAACAGCCCAAACAAGTTTCTAAAAGGATGAGTTTGCAACTACTTTACTTTTGGAGAAAATTCAAAACATTCATTATTCAATAGGGCCCAAACTATCAAAAACCAGCGGTTTCAATGAACACACATTTCTTGGTAGAATCATGCAGGACTGAAATTTTTGATGTTTTTCTACTCCTCTCATGAGCCCAAACAAGTCTCTAAAAGCATGAGTTTGCAACTACTTTACTTTTGGAGAAAATTCAAAACATTCATTATTCAATAGAGCCCAATAGCAAAAACCAGCGTTTTGAATGAAGAATCACATTTCTTGGTAGAATCATGCAGGATTGAAATTTTTGATGGTTTTTTACTCCTCTCAACAGCCCAAACAAGTTTCTAAAAGGATGAGTTTGCAACTACTTTACTTTTGGAGAAAATTCAAAACATTCATTATTCAATAGGGCCCAAACTATCAAAAACCAGCGGTTTCAATGAACACACATTTCTTGGTAGAATCATGCAGGACTGAAATTTTTGATGTTTTTCTACTCCTCTCATGAGCCCAAACAAGTCTCTAAAAGCATGAGTTTGCAACTACTTTACTTTTGGAGAAAATTCAAAACATTCATTATTCAATAGGGCCCAAACTATCAAAAACCAGCGGTTTGAATGAACACACATTTCTTGGTAGAATCATGCAGGACTGAAATTTTTGATGTTTTTCTACTCCTCTCATGAGCCCAAACAAGTCTCTAAAAGCATGAGTTTGCAACTACTTTACTTTTGGAGAAAATTCAAAACATTCACTATTCAATAGAGCCCAATAGCAAAAATCAGGTTTTGAATGAAGAATCACATTTCTTGGTAAAATCATGCAGGATTGAAATTTTTGATGGTTTTTTACTCCTCTCAACAGCCCAAACAAGTTTCTAAAAGGATGAGTTTGCAACTACTTTACTTTTGGAGAAAATTTAAAACATTCATTATTCAATAGGGCCCAAACTATCAAAAACCAGCGGTTTCAATGAACACACATTTCTTGGTAGAATCATGCAGGACTGAAATTTTTGATGTTTTTCTACTCCTCTCATGAGCCCAAACAAATCTCTAAAAGCATGAGTTTGCAACTACTTTACTTTTGGAGAAAATTCAAAACATTCATTATTCAATAGAGCCCAATAGCAAAAACCAGCGTTTTGAATGAAGAATCACATTTCTTGGTAGAATCATGCAGGATTGAAATTTTTGATGGTTTTTTACTCCTCTCAACAGCCCAAACAAGTTTCTAAAAGGATGAGTTTGCAACTACTTTACTTTTGGAGAAAATTCAAAACATTCATTATTCAATAGGGCCCAAACTATCAAAAACCAGCGGTTTCAATGAACACACATTTCTTGGTAGAATCATGCAGGACTTAAATTTTTGATGTTTTTCTACTCCTCTCATGAGCCCAAACAAGTCTCTAAAAGCATGAGTTTGCAACTACTTTACTTTTGGAGAAAATTCAAAACATTCATTATTCAACAGAGCCCAATAGCAAAAACCAGCGTTTTGAATGAAGAATCACATTTCTTGGTAGAATCATGCAGGATTGAAATTTTTGATGGTTTTTTACTCCTCTCAACAGCCCAAACAAGTTTCTAAAAGGATGAGTTTGCAACTACTTTACTTTTGGAGAAAATTCAAAACATTCATTATTCAATAGGGCCCAAACTATCAAAAACCAGCGGTTTCAATGAACACACATTTCTTGGTAGAATCATGCAGGACTGAAATTTTTGATGTTTTTCTACTCCTCTCATGAGCCCAAACAAGTCTCTAAAAGCATGAGTTTGCAACTACTTTACTTTTGGAGAAAATTCAAAACATTCATTATTCAATAGAGCCCAATAGCAAAAACCAGCGTTTTGAATGAAGAATCACATTTCTTGGTAGAATCATGCAGGATTGAAATTTTTGATGGTTTTTTACTCCTCTCAACAGCCCAAACAAGTTTCTAAAAGGATGAGTTTGCAACTACTTTACTTTTGGAGAAAATTCAAAACATTCATTATTCAATAGGGCCCAAACTATCAAAAACCAGCGGTTTCAATGAACACACATTTCTTGGTAGAATCATGCAGGACTGAAATTTTTGATGTTTTTCTACTCCTCTCATGAGCCCAAACAAGTCTCTAAAAGCATGAGTTTGCAACTACTTTACTTTTGGAGAAAATTCAAAACATTCATTATTCAATAGAGCCCAATAGCAAAAACCAGCGTTTTGAATGAAGAATCACATTTCTTGGTAGAATCATGCAGGATTGAAATTTTTGATGGTTTTTTACTCCTCTCAACAGCCCAAACAAGTTTCTAAAAGGATGAGTTTGCAACTACTTTACTTTTGGAGAAAATTCAAAACATTCATTATTCAATAGGGCCCAAACTATCAAAAACCAGCGGTTTCAATGAACACACATTTCTTGGTAGAATCATGCAGGACTGAAATTTTTGATGTTTTTCTACTCCTCTCATGAGCCCAAACAAGTCTCTAAAAGCATGAGTTTGCAACTACTTTACTTTTGGAGAAAATTCAAAACATTCATTATTCAATAGAGCCCAATAGCAAAAACCAGCGTTTTGAATGAAGAATCACATTTCTTGGTAGAATCATGCAGGATTGAAATTTTTGATGGTTTTTTACTCCTCTCAACAGCCCAAACAAGTTTCTAAAAGGATGAGTTTGCAACTACTTTACTTTTGGAGAAAATTCAAAACATTCATTATTCAATAGGGCCCAAACTATCAAAAACCAGCGGTTTCAATGAACACACATTTCTTGGTAGAATCATGCAGGACTTAAATTTTTGATGTTTTTCTACTCCTCTCATGAGCCCAAACAAGTCTCTAAAAGCATGAGTTTGCAACTACTTTACTTTTGGAGAAAATTCAAAACATTCATTATTCAACAGAGCCCAATAGCAAAAACCAGCGTTTTGAATGAAGAATCACATTTCTTGGTAGAATCATGCAGGATTGAAATTTTTGATGGTTTTTTACTCCTCTCAACAGCCCAAACAAGTTTCTAAAAGGATGAGTTTGCAACTACTTTACTTTTGGAGAAAATTCAAAACATTCATTATTCAATAGGGCCCAAACTATCAAAAACCAGCGGTTTCAATGAACACACATTTCTTGGTAGAATCATGCAGGACTGAAATTTTTGATGTTTTTCTACTCCTCTCATGAGCCCAAACAAGTCTCTAAAAGCATGAGTTTGCAACTACTTTACTTTTGGAGAAAATTCAAAACATTCATTATTCAATAGAGCCCAATAGCAAAAACCAGCGTTTTGAATGAAGAATCACATTTCTTGGTAGAATCATGCAGGATTGAAATTTTTGATGGTTTTTTACTCCTCTCAGCAGCCCAAACAAGTTTCTAAAAGGATGAGTTTGCAACTACTTTACTTTTGGAGAAAATTCAAAACATTCATTATTCAATAGAGCCCAATAGCAAAAACCAGCGTTTTGAATGAAGAATCACATTACTTGGTAGAATCATGCAGGATTGAAATTTTTGATGGTTTTTTACTCCTCTCAACAGCCCAAACAAGTTTCTAAAAGGATGAGTTTGCAACTACTTTACTTTTGGAGAAAATTCAAAACATTCATTATTCAATAGGGCCCAAACTATCAAAAACCAGCCGTTTCAATGAACACACATTTCTTGGTAGAATCATGCAGGACTGAAATTTTTGATGTTTTTCTACTCCTCTCATGAGCCCAAACAAGTCTCTAAAAGCATGAGTTTGCAACTACTTTAATTTTGGAGAAAATTCAAAACATTCATTATTCAATAGAGCCCAATAGCAAAAACCAGCGTTTTGAATGAAGAATCACATTTCTTGGTAGAATCATGCAGGATTGAAATTTTTGATGGTTTTTTACTCCTCTCAACAGCCCAAACAAGTTTCTAAAAGGATGAGTTTGCAACTACTTTACTTTTGGAGAAAATTCAAAACATTCATTATTCAATAGGGCCCAAACTATCAAAAACCAGCGGTTTCAATGAACACACATTTCTTGGTAGAATCATGCAGGACTGAAATTTTTGATGTTTTTCTACTCCTCTCATGAGCCCAAACAAGTCTCTAAAAGCATGAGTTTGCAACTACTTTACTTTTGGAGAAAATTCAAAACATTCATTATTCAATAGGGCCCAAACTATCAAAAACCAGCGGTTTCAATGAACACACATTTCTTGGTAGAATCATGCAGGACTGAAATTTTTGATGTTTTTCTACTCCTCTCATGAGCCCAAACAAGTCTCTAAAAGCATGAGTTTGCAACTACTTTACTTTTGGAGAAAATTCAAAACATTCATTATTCAATAGGGCCCAAACTATCAAAAACCAGCGGTTTGAATGAACACACATTTCTTGGTAGAATCATGCAGGACTGAAATTTTTGATGTTTTTCTACTCCTCTCATGAGCCCAAACAAGTCTCTAAAAGCATGAGTTTGCAACTACTTTACTTTTGGAGAAAATTCAAAACATTCACTATTCAATAGAGCCCAATAGCAAAAATCAGGTTTTGAATGAAGAATCACATTTCTTGGTAAAATCATGCAGGATTGAAATTTTTGATGGTTTTTTACTCTTCTCAACAGCCCAAACAAGTTTATAAAAGGATGAGTTTGCAACTACTTTACTTTTGGAGAAAATTCAAAACATTCATTATTCAATAGGGCCCAAACTATCAAAAACCAGCGGTTTCAATGAACACACATTTCTTGGTAGAATCATGCAGGACTGAAATTTTTGATGTTTTTCTACTCCTCTCATGAGCCCAAACAAGTCTCTAAAAGCATGAGTTTGCAACTACTTTACTTTTGGAGAAAATTCAAAACATTCATTATTCAATAGAGCCCAATAGCAAAAACCAGCGTTTTGAATGAAGAATCACATTTCTTGGTAGAATCATGCAGGATTGAAATTTTTGATGGTTTTTTACTCCTCTCAACAGCCCAAACAAGTTTCTAAAAGGATGAGTTTGCAACTACTTTACTTTTGGAGAAAATTCAAAACATTCATTATTCAATAGGGCCCAAACTATCAAAAACCAGCGGTTTCAATGAACACACATTTCTTGGTAGAATCATGCAGGACTGAAATTTTTGATGTTTTTCTACTCCTCTCATGAGCCCAAACAAGTCTCTAAAAGCATGAGTTTGCAACTACTTTACTTTTGGAGAAAATTCAAAACATTCATTATTCAATAGAGCCCAATAGCAAAAACCAGCGTTTTGAATGAAGAATCACATTTCTTGGTAGAATCATGCAGGATTGAAATTTTTGATGGTTTTTTACTCCTCTCAACAGCCCAAACAAGTTTCTAAAAGGATGAGTTTGCAACTACTTTACTTTTGGAGAAAATTCAAAACATTCATTATTCAATAGGGCCCAAACTATCAAAAACCAGCGGTTTCAATGAACACACATTTCTTGGTAGAATCATGCAGGACTGAAATTTTTGATGTTTTTCTACTCCTCTCATGAGCCCAAACAAGTCTCTAAAAGCATGAGTTTGCAACTACTTTACTTTTGGAGAAAATTCAAAACATTCATTATTCAATAGAGCCCAATAGCAAAAACCAGCGTTTTGAATGAAGAATCACATTTCTTGGTAGAATCATGCAGGATTGAAATTTTTGATGGTTTTTTACTCCTCTCAACAGCCCAAACAAGTTTCTAAAAGGATGAGTTTGCAACTACTTTACTTTTGGAGAAAATTCAAAACATTAATTATTCAATAGGGCCCAAACTATCAAAAACCAGCGGTTTCAATGAACACACATTTCTTGGTAGAATCATGCAGGACTGAAATTTTTGATGTTTTTCTACTCCTCTCATGAGCCCAAACAAGTCTCTAAAAGCATGAGTTCGCAACTACTTTACTTTTGGAGAAAATTCAAAACATTCATTATTCAATAGAGCCCAATAGCAAAAACCAGCGTTTTGAATGAAGAATCACATTTCTTGGTAGAATCATGCAGGATTGAAATTTTTGATGGTTTTTTACTCCTCTCAACAGCCCAAACAAGTTTCTAAAAGGATGAGTTTGCAACTACTTTACTTTTGGAGAAAATTCAAAACATTCATTATTCAATAGGGCCCAAACTATCAAAAACCAGCGGTTTCAATGAACACACATTTCTTGGTAGAATCATGCAGGACTGAAATTTTTGATGTTTTTCTACTCCTCTCATGAGCCCAAACAAGTCTCTAAAAGCATGAGTTTGCAACTACTTTACTTTTGGAGAAAATTCAAAACATTCATTATTCAATAGAGCCCAATAGCAAAAACCAGCGTTTTGAATGAAGAATCACATTTCTTGGTAGAATCATGCAGGATTGAAATTTTTGATGGTTTTTTACTCCTCTCAACAGCCCAAACAAGTTTCTAAAAGGATGAGTTTGCAACTACTTTACTTTTGGAGAAAATTCAAAACATTCATTATTCAATAGGGCCCAAACTATCAAAAACCAGCGGTTTCAATGAACACACATTTCTTGGTAGAATCATGCAGGACTGAAATTTTTGATGTTTTTCTACTCCTCTCATGAGCCCAAACAAGTCTCTAAAAGCATGAGTTTGCAACTACTTTACTTTTGGAGAAAATTCAAAACATTCATTATTCAATAGGGCCCAAACTATCAAAAACCAGCGGTTTGAATGAACACACATTTCTTGGTAGAATCATGCAGGACTGAAATTTTTGATGTTTTTCTACTCCTCTCATGAGCCCAAACAAGTCTCTAAAAGCATGAGTTTGCAACTACTTTACTTTTGGAGAAAATTCAAAACATTCACTATTCAATAGAGCCCAATAGCAAAAATCAGGTTTTGAATGAAGAATCACATTTCTTGGTAAAATCATGCAGGATTGAAATTTTTGATGGTTTTTTACTCCTCTCAACAGCCCAAACAAGTTTCTAAAAGGATGAGTTTGCAACTACTTTACTTTTGGAGAAAATTTAAAACATTCATTATTCAATAGGGCCCAAACTATCAAAAACCAGCGGTTTCAATGAACACACATTTCTTGGTAGAATCATGCAGGACTGAAATTTTTGATGTTTTTCTACTCCTCTCATGAGCCCAAACAAGTCTCTAAAAGCATGAGTTTGCAACTACTTTACTTTTGGAGAAAATTCAAAACATTCATTATTCAATAGAGCCCAATAGCAAAAACCAGCGTTTTGAATGAAGAATCACATTTCTTGGTAGAATCATGCAGGATTGAAATTTTTGATGGTTTTTTACTCCTCTCAACAGCCCAAACAAGTTTCTAAAAGGATGAGTTTGCAACTACTTTACTTTTGGAGAAAATTCAAAACATTCATTATTCAATAGGGCCCAAACTATCAAAAACCAGCGGTTTCAATGAACACACATTTCTTGGTAGAATCATGCAGGACTGAAATTTTTGATGTTTTTCTACTCCTCTCATGAGCCCAAACAAGTCTCTAAAAGCATGAGTTTGCAACTACTTTACTTTTGGAGAAAATTCAAAACATTCATTATTCAATAGAGCCCAATAGCAAAAACCAGCGTTTTGAATGAAGAATCACATTTCTTGGTAGAATCATGCAGGATTGAAATTTTTGATGGTTTTTTACTCCTCTCAACAGCCCAAACAAGTTTCTAAAAGGATGAGTTTGCAACTACTTTACTTTTGGAGAAAATTCAAAACATTAATTATTCAATAGGGCCCAAACTATCAAAAACCAGCGGTTTCAATGAACACACATTTCTTGGTAGAATCATGCAGGACTGAAATTTTTGATGTTTTTCTACTCCTCTCATGAGCCCAAACAAGTCTCTAAAAGCATGAGTTCGCAACTACTTTACTTTTGGAGAAAATTCAAAACATTCATTATTCAATAGAGCCCAATAGCAAAAACCAGCGTTTTGAATGAAGAATCACATTTCTTGGTAGAATCATGCAGGATTGAAATTTTTGATGGTTTTTTACTCCTCTCAACAGCCCAAACAAGTTTCTAAAAGGATGAGTTTGCAACTACTTTACTTTTGGAGAAAATTCAAAACATTCATTATTCAATAGGGCCCAAACTATCAAAAACCAGCGGTTTCAATGAACACACATTTCTTGGTAGAATCATGCAGGACTGAAATTTTTGATGTTTTTCTACTCCTCTCATGAGCCCAAACAAGTCTCTAAAAGCATGAGTTTGCAACTACTTTACTTTTGGAGAAAATTCAAAACATTCATTATTCAATAGAGCCCAATAGCAAAAACCAGCGTTTTGAATGAAGAATCACATTTCTTGGTAGAATCATGCAGGATTGAAATTTTTGATGGTTTTTTACTCCTCTCAACAGCCCAAACAAGTTTCTAAAAGGATGAGTTTGCAACTACTTTACTTTTGGAGAAAATTCAAAACATTCATTATTCAATAGGGCCCAAACTATCAAAAACCAGCGGTTTCAATGAACACACATTTCTTGGTAGAATCATGCAGGACTGAAATTTTTGATGTTTTTCTACTCCTCTCATGAGCCCAAACAAGTCTCTAAAAGCATGAGTTTGCAACTACTTTACTTTTGGAGAAAATTCAAAACATTCATTATTCAATAGGGCCCAAACTATCAAAAACCAGCGGTTTGAATGAACACACATTTCTTGGTAGAATCATGCAGGACTGAAATTTTTGATGTTTTTCTACTCCTCTCATGAGCCCAAACAAGTCTCTAAAAGCATGAGTTTGCAACTACTTTACTTTTGGAGAAAATTCAAAACATTCACTATTCAATAGAGCCCAATAGCAAAAATCAGGTTTTGAATGAAGAATCACATTTCTTGGTAAAATCATGCAGGATTGAAATTTTTGATGGTTTTTTACTCCTCTCAACAGCCCAAACAAGTTTCTAAAAGGATGAGTTTGCAACTACTTTACTTTTGGAGAAAATTTAAAACATTCATTATTCAATAGGGCCCAAACTATCAAAAACCAGCGGTTTCAATGAACACACATTTCTTGGTAGAATCATGCAGGACTGAAATTTTTGATGTTTTTCTACTCCTCTCATGAGCCCAAACAAGTCTCTAAAAGCATGAGTTTGCAACTACTTTACTTTTGGAGAAAATTCAAAACATTCATTATTCAATAGAGCCCAATAGCAAAAACCAGCGTTTTGAATGAAGAATCACATTTCTTGGTAGAATCATGCAGGATTGAAATTTTTGATGGTTTTTTACTCCTCTCAACAGCCCAAACAAGTTTCTAAAAGGATGAGTTTGCAACTACTTTACTTTTGGAGAAAATTCAAAACATTCATTATTCAATAGGGCCCAAACTATCAAAAACCAGCGGTTTCAATGAACACACATTTCTTGGTAGAATCATGCAGGACTGAAATTTTTGATGTTTTTCTACTCCTCTCATGAGCCCAAACAAGTCTCTAAAAGCATGAGTTTGCAACTACTTTACTTTTGGAGAAAATTCAAAACATTCATTATTCAATAGGGCCCAAACTATCAAAAACCAGCGGTTTGAATGAACACACATTTCTTGGTAGAATCATGCAGGACTGAAATTTTTGATGTTTTTCTACTCCTCTCATGAGCCCAAACAAGTCTCTAAAAGCATGAGTTTGCAACTACTTTACTTTTGGAGAAAATTCAAAACATTCATTATTCAATAGAGCCCAATAGCAAAAACCAGCGTTTTGAATGAAGAATCACATTTCTTGGTAGAATCATGCAGGATTGAAATTTTTGATGGTTTTTTACTCCTCTCAACAGCCCAAACAAGTTTCTAAAAGGATGAGTTTGCAACTACTTTACTTTTGGAGAAAATTCAAAACATTCATTATTCAATAGGGCCCAAACTATCAAAAACCAGCGGTTTCAATGAACACACATTTCTTGGTAGAATCATGCAGGACTGAAATTTTTGATGTTTTTCTACTCCTCTCATGAGCCCAAACAAGTCTCTAAAAGCATGAGTTTGCAACTACTTTACTTTTGGAGAAAATTCAAAACATTCATTATTCAATAGAGCCCAATAGCAAAAACCAGCGTTTTGAATGAAGAATCACATTTCTTGGTAGAATCATGCAGGATTGAAATTTTTGATGGTTTTTTACTCCTCTCAACAGCCCAAACAAGTTTCTAAAAGGATGAGTTTGCAACTACTTTACTTTTGGAGAAAATTCAAAACATTAATTATTCAATAGGGCCCAAACTATCAAAAACCAGCGGTTTCAATGAACACACATTTCTTGGTAGAATCATGCAGGACTGAAATTTTTGATGTTTTTCTACTCCTCTCATGAGCCCAAACAAGTCTCTAAAAGCATGAGTTCGCAACTACTTTACTTTTGGAGAAAATTCAAAACATTCATTATTCAATAGAGCCCAATAGCAAAAACCAGCGTTTTGAATGAAGAATCACATTTCTTGGTAGAATCATGCAGGATTGAAATTTTTGATGGTTTTTTACTCCTCTCAACAGCCCAAACAAGTTTCTAAAAGGATGAGTTTGCAACTACTTTACTTTTGGAGAAAATTCAAAACATTCATTATTCAATAGGGCCCAAACTATCAAAAACCAGCGGTTTCAATGAACACACATTTCTTGGTAGAATCATGCAGGACTGAAATTTTTGATGTTTTTCTACTCCTCTCATGAGCCCAAACAAGTCTCTAAAAGCATGAGTTTGCAACTACTTTACTTTTGGAGAAAATTCAAAACATTCATTATTCAATAGAGCCCAATAGCAAAAACCAGCGTTTTGAATGAAGAATCACATTTCTTGGTAGAATCATGCAGGATTGAAATTTTTGATGGTTTTTTACTCCTCTCAACAGCCCAAACAAGTTTCTAAAAGGATGAGTTTGCAACTACTTTACTTTTGGAGAAAATTCAAAACATTCATTATTCAATAGGGCCCAAACTATCAAAAACCAGCGGTTTCAATGAACACACATTTCTTGGTAGAATCATGCAGGACTGAAATTTTTGATGTTTTTCTACTCCTCTCATGAGCCCAAACAAGTCTCTAAAAGCATGAGTTTGCAACTACTTTACTTTTGGAGAAAATTCAAAACATTCATTATTCAATAGGGCCCAAACTATCAAAAACCAGCGGTTTGAATGAACACACATTTCTTGGTAGAATCATGCAGGACTGAAATTTTTGATGTTTTTCTACTCCTCTCATGAGCCCAAACAAGTCTCTAAAAGCATGAGTTTGCAACTACTTTACTTTTGGAGAAAATTCAAAACATTCACTATTCAATAGAGCCCAATAGCAAAAATCAGGTTTTGAATGAAGAATCACATTTCTTGGTAAAATCATGCAGGATTGAAATTTTTGATGGTTTTTTACTCCTCTCAACAGCCCAAACAAGTTTCTAAAAGGATGAGTTTGCAACTACTTTACTTTTGGAGAAAATTTAAAACATTCATTATTCAATAGGGCCCAAACTATCAAAAACCAGCGGTTTCAATGAACACACATTTCTTGGTAGAATCATGCAGGACTGAAATTTTTGATGTTTTTCTACTCCTCTCATGAGCCCAAACAAATCTCTAAAAGCATGAGTTTGCAACTACTTTACTTTTGGAGAAAATTCAAAACATTCATTATTCAATAGAGCCCAATAGCAAAAACCAGCGTTTTGAATGAAGAATCACATTTCTTGGTAGAATCATGCAGGATTGAAATTTTTGATGGTTTTTTACTCCTCTCAACAGCCCAAACAAGTTTCTAAAAGGATGAGTTTGCAACTACTTTACTTTTGGAGAAAATTCAAAACATTCATTATTCAATAGGGCCCAAACTATCAAAAACCAGCGGTTTCAATGAACACACATTTCTTGGTAGAATCATGCAGGACTTAAATTTTTGATGTTTTTCTACTCCTCTCATGAGCCCAAACAAGTCTCTAAAAGCATGAGTTTGCAACTACTTTACTTTTGGAGAAAATTCAAAACATTCATTATTCAACAGAGCCCAATAGCAAAAACCAGCGTTTTGAATGAAGAATCACATTTCTTGGTAGAATCATGCAGGATTGAAATTTTTGATGGTTTTTTACTCCTCTCAACAGCCCAAACAAGTTTCTAAAAGGATGAGTTTGCAACTACTTTACTTTTGGAGAAAATTCAAAACATTCATTATTCAATAGGGCCCAAACTATCAAAAACCAGCGGTTTCAATGAACACACATTTCTTGGTAGAATCATGCAGGACTGAAATTTTTGATGTTTTTCTACTCCTCTCATGAGCCCAAACAAGTCTCTAAAAGCATGAGTTTGCAACTACTTTACTTTTGGAGAAAATTCAAAACATTCATTATTCAATAGAGCCCAATAGCAAAAACCAGCGTTTTGAATGAAGAATCACATTTCTTGGTAGAATCATGCAGGATTGAAATTTTTGATGGTTTTTTACTCCTCTCAACAGCCCAAACAAGTTTCTAAAAGGATGAGTTTGCAACTACTTTACTTTTGGAGAAAATTCAAAACATTCATTATTCAATAGGGCCCAAACTATCAAAAACCAGCGGTTTCAATGAACACACATTTCTTGGTAGAATCATGCAGGACTGAAATTTTTGATGTTTTTCTACTCCTCTCATGAGCCCAAACAAGTCTCTAAAAGCATGAGTTTGCAACTACTTTACTTTTGGAGAAAATTCAAAACATTCATTATTCAATAGAGCCCAATAGCAAAAACCAGCGTTTTGAATGAAGAATCACATTTCTTGGTAGAATCATGCAGGATTGAAATTTTTGATGGTTTTTTACTCCTCTCAACAGCCCAAACAAGTTTCTAAAAGGATGAGTTTGCAACTACTTTACTTTTGGAGAAAATTCAAAACATTCATTATTCAATAGGGCCCAAACTATCAAAAACCAGCGGTTTCAATGAACACACATTTCTTGGTAGAATCATGCAGGACTGAAATTTTTGATGTTTTTCTACTCCTCTCATGAGCCCAAACAAGTCTCTAAAAGCATGAGTTTGCAACTACTTTACTTTTGGAGAAAATTCAAAACATTCATTATTCAATAGAGCCCAATAGCAAAAACCAGCGTTTTGAATGAAGAATCACATTTCTTGGTAGAATCATGCAGGATTGAAATTTTTGATGGTTTTTTACTCCTCTCAACAGCCCAAACAAGTTTCTAAAAGGATGAGTTTGCAACTACTTTACTTTTGGAGAAAATTCAAAACATTCATTATTCAATAGGGCCCAAACTATCAAAAACCAGCGGTTTCAATGAACACACATTTCTTGGTAGAATCATGCAGGACTTAAATTTTTGATGTTTTTCTACTCCTCTCATGAGCCCAAACAAGTCTCTAAAAGCATGAGTTTGCAACTACTTTACTTTTGGAGAAAATTCAAAACATTCATTATTCAACAGAGCCCAATAGCAAAAACCAGCGTTTTGAATGAAGAATCACATTTCTTGGTAGAATCATGCAGGATTGAAATTTTTGATGGTTTTTTACTCCTCTCAACAGCCCAAACAAGTTTCTAAAAGGATGAGTTTGCAACTACTTTACTTTTGGAGAAAATTCAAAACATTCATTATTCAATAGGGCCCAAACTATCAAAAACCAGCGGTTTCAATGAACACACATTTCTTGGTAGAATCATGCAGGACTGAAATTTTTGATGTTTTTCTACTCCTCTCTGAGCCCAAACAAGTCTCTAAAAGCATGAGTTTGCAACTACTTTACTTTTGGAGAAAATTCAAAACATTCATTATTCAATAGAGCCCAATAGCAAAAACCAGCGTTTTGAATGAAGAATCACATTTCTTGGTAGAATCATGCAGGATTGAAATTTTTGATGGTTTTTTACTCCTCTCAGCAGCCCAAACAAGTTTCTAAAAGGATGAGTTTGCAACTACTTTACTTTTGGAGAAAATTCAAAACATTCATTATTCAATAGAGCCCAATAGCAAAAACCAGCGTTTTGAATGAAGAATCACATTACTTGGTAGAATCATGCAGGATTGAAATTTTTGATGGTTTTTTACTCCTCTCAACAGCCCAAACAAGTTTCTAAAAGGATGAGTTTGCAACTACTTTACTTTTGGAGAAAATTCAAAACATTCATTATTCAATAGGGCCCAAACTATCAAAAACCAGCCGTTTCAATGAACACACATTTCTTGGTAGAATCATGCAGGACTGAAATTTTTGATGTTTTTCTACTCCTCTCATGAGCCCAAACAAGTCTCTAAAAGCATGAGTTTGCAACTACTTTAATTTTGGAGAAAATTCAAAACATTCATTATTCAATAGAGCCCAATAGCAAAAACCAGCGTTTTGAATGAAGAATCACATTTCTTGGTAGAATCATGCAGGATTGAAATTTTTGATGGTTTTTTACTCCTCTCAACAGCCCAAACAAGTTTCTAAAAGGATGAGTTTGCAACTACTTTACTTTTGGAGAAAATTCAAAACATTCATTATTCAATAGGGCCCAAACTATCAAAAACCAGCGGTTTCAATGAACACACATTTCTTGGTAGAATCATGCAGGACTGAAATTTTTGATGTTTTTCTACTCCTCTCATGAGCCCAAACAAGTCTCTAAAAGCATGAGTTTGCAACTACTTTACTTTTGGAGAAAATTCAAAACATTCATTATTCAATAGGGCCCAAACTATCAAAAACCAGCGGTTTCAATGAACACACATTTCTTGGTAGAATCATGCAGGACTGAAATTTTTGATGTTTTTCTACTCCTCTCATGAGCCCAAACAAGTCTCTAAAAGCATGAGTTTGCAACTACTTTACTTTTGGAGAAAATTCAAAACATTCATTATTCAATAGGGCCCAAACTATCAAAAACCAGCGGTTTGAATGAACACACATTTCTTGGTAGAATCATGCAGGACTGAAATTTTTGATGTTTTTCTACTCCTCTCATGAGCCCAAACAAGTCTCTAAAAGCATGAGTTTGCAACTACTTTACTTTTGGAGAAAATTCAAAACATTCACTATTCAATAGAGCCCAATAGCAAAAATCAGGTTTTGAATGAAGAATCACATTTCTTGGTAAAATCATGCAGGATTGAAATTTTTGATGGTTTTTTACTCTTCTCAACAGCCCAAACAAGTTTATAAAAGGATGAGTTTGCAACTACTTTACTTTTGGAGAAAATTCAAAACATTCATTATTCAATAGGGCCCAAACTATCAAAAACCAGCGGTTTCAATGAACACACATTTCTTGGTAGAATCATGCAGGACTGAAATTTTTGATGTTTTTCTACTCCTCTCATGAGCCCAAACAAGTCTCTAAAAGCATGAGTTTGCAACTACTTTACTTTTGGAGAAAATTCAAAACATTCATTATTCAATAGAGCCCAATAGCAAAAACCAGCGTTTTGAATGAAGAATCACATTTCTTGGTAGAATCATGCAGGATTGAAATTTTTGATGGTTTTTTACTCCTCTCAACAGCCCAAACAAGTTTCTAAAAGGATGAGTTTGCAACTACTTTACTTTTGGAGAAAATTCAAAACATTCATTATTCAATAGGGCCCAAACTATCAAAAACCAGCGGTTTCAATGAACACACATTTCTTGGTAGAATCATGCAGGACTGAAATTTTTGATGTTTTTCTACTCCTCTCATGAGCCCAAACAAGTCTCTAAAAGCATGAGTTTGCAACTACTTTACTTTTGGAGAAAATTCAAAACATTCATTATTCAATAGAGCCCAATAGCAAAAACCAGCGTTTTGAATGAAGAATCACATTTCTTGGTAGAATCATGCAGGATTGAAATTTTTGATGGTTTTTTACTCCTCTCAACAGCCCAAACAAGTTTCTAAAAGGATGAGTTTGCAACTACTTTACTTTTGGAGAAAATTCAAAACATTCATTATTCAATAGGGCCCAAACTATCAAAAACCAGCGGTTTCAATGAACACACATTTCTTGGTAGAATCATGCAGGACTGAAATTTTTGATGTTTTTCTACTCCTCTCATGAGCCCAAACAAGTCTCTAAAAGCATGAGTTTGCAACTACTTTACTTTTGGAGAAAATTCAAAACATTCATTATTCAATAGAGCCCAATAGCAAAAACCAGCGTTTTGAATGAAGAATCACATTTCTTGGTAGAATCATGCAGGATTGAAATTTTTGATGGTTTTTTACTCCTCTCAACAGCCCAAACAAGTTTCTAAAAGGATGAGTTTGCAACTACTTTACTTTTGGAGAAAATTCAAAACATTAATTATTCAATAGGGCCCAAACTATCAAAAACCAGCGGTTTCAATGAACACACATTTCTTGGTAGAATCATGCAGGACTGAAATTTTTGATGTTTTTCTACTCCTCTCATGAGCCCAAACAAGTCTCTAAAAGCATGAGTTCGCAACTACTTTACTTTTGGAGAAAATTCAAAACATTCATTATTCAATAGAGCCCAATAGCAAAAACCAGCGTTTTGAATGAAGAATCACATTTCTTGGTAGAATCATGCAGGATTGAAATTTTTGATGGTTTTTTACTCCTCTCAACAGCCCAAACAAGTTTCTAAAAGGATGAGTTTGCAACTACTTTACTTTTGGAGAAAATTCAAAACATTCATTATTCAATAGGGCCCAAACTATCAAAAACCAGCGGTTTCAATGAACACACATTTCTTGGTAGAATCATGCAGGACTGAAATTTTTGATGTTTTTCTACTCCTCTCATGAGCCCAAACAAGTCTCTAAAAGCATGAGTTTGCAACTACTTTACTTTTGGAGAAAATTCAAAACATTCATTATTCAATAGAGCCCAATAGCAAAAACCAGCGTTTTGAATGAAGAATCACATTTCTTGGTAGAATCATGCAGGATTGAAATTTTTGATGGTTTTTTACTCCTCTCAACAGCCCAAACAAGTTTCTAAAAGGATGAGTTTGCAACTACTTTACTTTTGGAGAAAATTCAAAACATTCATTATTCAATAGGGCCCAAACTATCAAAAACCAGCGGTTTCAATGAACACACATTTCTTGGTAGAATCATGCAGGACTGAAATTTTTGATGTTTTTCTACTCCTCTCATGAGCCCAAACAAGTCTCTAAAAGCATGAGTTTGCAACTACTTTACTTTTGGAGAAAATTCAAAACATTCATTATTCAATAGGGCCCAAACTATCAAAAACCAGCGGTTTGAATGAACACACATTTCTTGGTAGAATCATGCAGGACTGAAATTTTTGATGTTTTTCTACTCCTCTCATGAGCCCAAACAAGTCTCTAAAAGCATGAGTTTGCAACTACTTTACTTTTGGAGAAAATTCAAAACATTCACTATTCAATAGAGCCCAATAGCAAAAATCAGGTTTTGAATGAAGAATCACATTTCTTGGTAAAATCATGCAGGATTGAAATTTTTGATGGTTTTTTACTCCTCTCAACAGCCCAAACAAGTTTCTAAAAGGATGAGTTTGCAACTACTTTACTTTTGGAGAAAATTTAAAACATTCATTATTCAATAGGGCCCAAACTATCAAAAACCAGCGGTTTCAATGAACACACATTTCTTGGTAGAATCATGCAGGACTGAAATTTTTGATGTTTTTCTACTCCTCTCATGAGCCCAAACAAATCTCTAAAAGCATGAGTTTGCAACTACTTTACTTTTGGAGAAAATTCAAAACATTCATTATTCAATAGAGCCCAATAGCAAAAACCAGCGTTTTGAATGAAGAATCACATTTCTTGGTAGAATCATGCAGGATTGAAATTTTTGATGGTTTTTTACTCCTCTCAACAGCCCAAACAAGTTTCTAAAAGGATGAGTTTGCAACTACTTTACTTTTGGAGAAAATTCAAAACATTCATTATTCAATAGGGCCCAAACTATCAAAAACCAGCGGTTTCAATGAACACACATTTCTTGGTAGAATCATGCAGGACTGAAATTTTTGATGTTTTTCTACTCCTCTCATGAGCCCAAAC
This sequence comes from Dendrobates tinctorius, assembly GCF_039654945.1. NCBI lineage: Eukaryota > Metazoa > Chordata > Amphibia > Anura > Dendrobatidae > Dendrobates > Dendrobates tinctorius. The sequence goes on from NW_027362096.1 coordinate 120,334, forward strand.
AAGTCTCTAAAAGCATGAGTTTGCAACTACTTTACTTTTGGAGAAAATTCAAAACATTCATTATTCAATAGGGCCCAAACTATCAAAAACCAGCGGTTTGAATGAACACACATTTCTTGGTAGAATCATGCAGGACTGAAATTTTTGATGTTTTTCTACTCCTCTCATGAGCCCAAACAAGTCTCTAAAAGCATGAGTTTGCAACTACTTTACTTTTGGAGAAAATTCAAAACATTCATTATTCAATAGAGCCCAATAGCAAAAACCAGCGTTTTGAATGAAGAATCACATTTCTTGGTAGAATCATGCAGGATTGAAATTTTTGATGGTTTTTTACTCCTCTCAACAGCCCAAACAAGTTTCTAAAAGGATGAGTTTGCAACTACTTTACTTTTGGAGAAAATTCAAAACATTCATTATTCAATAGGGCCCAAACTATCAAAAACCAGCGGTTTCAATGAACACACATTTCTTGGTAGAATCATGCAGGACTGAAATTTTTGATGTTTTTCTACTCCTCTCATGAGCCCAAACAAGTCTCTAAAAGCATGAGTTTGCAACTACTTTACTTTTGGAGAAAATTCAAAACATTCATTATTCAATAGAGCCCAATAGCAAAAACCAGCGTTTTGAATGAAGAATCACATTTCTTGGTAGAATCATGCAGGATTGAAATTTTTGATGGTTTTTTACTCCTCTCAACAGCCCAAACAAGTTTCTAAAAGGATGAGTTTGCAACTACTTTACTTTTGGAGAAAATTCAAAACATTAATTATTCAATAGGGCCCAAACTATCAAAAACCAGCGGTTTCAATGAACACACATTTCTTGGTAGAATCATGCAGGACTGAAATTTTTGATGTTTTTCTACTCCTCTCATGAGCCCAAACAAGTCTCTAAAAGCATGAGTTCGCAACTACTTTACTTTTGGAGAAAATTCAAAACATTCATTATTCAATAGAGCCCAATAGCAAAAACCAGCGTTTTGAATGAAGAATCACATTTCTTGGTAGAATCATGCAGGATTGAAATTTTTGATGGTTTTTTACTCCTCTCAACAGCCCAAACAAGTTTCTAAAAGGATGAGTTTGCAACTACTTTACTTTTGGAGAAAATTCAAAACATTCATTATTCAATAGGGCCCAAACTATCAAAAACCAGCGGTTTCAATGAACACACATTTCTTGGTAGAATCATGCAGGACTGAAATTTTTGATGTTTTTCTACTCCTCTCATGAGCCCAAACAAGTCTCTAAAAGCATGAGTTTGCAACTACTTTACTTTTGGAGAAAATTCAAAACATTCATTATTCAATAGAGCCCAATAGCAAAAACCAGCGTTTTGAATGAAGAATCACATTTCTTGGTAGAATCATGCAGGATTGAAATTTTTGATGGTTTTTTACTCCTCTCAGCAGCCCAAACAAGTTTCTAAAAGGATGAGTTTGCAACTACTTTACTTTTGGAGAAAATTCAAAACATTCATTATTCAATAGAGCCCAATAGCAAAAACCAGCGTTTTGAATGAAGAATCACATTACTTGGTAGAATCATGCAGGATTGAAATTTTTGATGGTTTTTTACTCCTCTCAACAGCCCAAACAAGTTTCTAAAAGGATGAGTTTGCAACTACTTTACTTTTGGAGAAAATTCAAAACATTCATTATTCAATAGGGCCCAAACTATCAAAAACCAGCGGTTTCAATGAACACACATTTCTTGGTAGAATCATGCAGGATTGAAATTTTTGATGGTTTTTTACTCCTCTCAACAGCCCAAACAAGTTTCTAAAAGGATGAGTTTGCAACTACTTTACTTTTGGAGAAAATTCAAAACATTCATTATTCAATAGGGCCCAAACTATCAAAAACCAGCGGTTTGAATGAACACACATTTCTTGGTAGAATCATGCAGGACTGAAATTTTTGATGTTTTTCTACTCCTCTCATGAGAACAAACAAGTCTCTAAAAGCATGAGTTTGCAACTACTTTACTTTTGGAGAAAATTCAAAACATTCATTATTCAATAGGGCCCAAACTATCAAAAACCAGCGGTTTGAATGAACACACATTTCTTGGTAGAATCATGCAGGACTGAAATTTTTGATGTTTTTCTACTCCTCTCATGAGCCCAAACAAGTCTCTAAAAGCATGAGTTTGCAACTACTTTACTTTTGGAGAAAATTCAAAACATTCACTATTCAATAGAGCCCAATAGCAAAAATCAGGTTTTGAATGAAGAATCACATTTCTTGGTAAAATCATGCAGGATTGAAATTTTTGATGTTTTTTTACTCCTCTCAACAGCCCAAACAAGTTTCTAAAAGGATGAGTTTGCAACTACTTTACTTTTGGAGAAAATTTAAAACATTCATTATTCAATAGGGCCCAAACTATCAAAAACCAGCGGTTTCAATGAACACACATTTCTTGGTAGAATCATGCAGGACTGAAATTTTTGATGTTTTTCTACTCCTCTCATGAGCCCAAACAAGTCTCTAAAAGGATGAGTTTGCAACTACTTTACTTTTGGAGAAAATTCAAAACATTCATTATTCAATAGAGCCCAATAGCAAAAACCAGCGTTTTGAATGAAGAATCACATTTCTTGGTAGAATCATGCAGGATTGAAATTTTTGATGGTTTTTTACTCCTCTCAACAGCCCAAACAAGTTTCTAAAAGGATGAGTTTGCAACTACTTTACTTTTGAAGAAAATTCAAAACATTCATTATTCAATAGGGCCCAAACTATCAAAAACCAGCGGTTTCAATGAACACACATTTCTTGGTAGAATCATGCAGGACTGAAATTTTTGATGTTTTTCTACTCCTCTCATGAGCCCAAACAAGTCTCTAAAAGCATGAGTTTGCAACTACTTTACTTTTGGAGAAAATTCAAAACATTCATTATTCAATAGAGCCCAATAGCAAAAACCAGCGTTTTGAATGAAGAATCACATTTCTTGGTAGAATCATGCAGGATTGAAATTTTTGATGGTTTTTTACTCCTCTCAACAGCCCAAACAAGTTTCTAAAAGGATGAGTTTGCAACTACTTTACTTTTGGAGAAAATTCAAAACATTCATTATTCAATAGAGCCCAATAGCAAAAATCAGGTTTTGAATGAAGAATCACATTTCTTGGTAGAATCATGCAGGATTGAAATTTTTGATGGTTTTTTACTCCTCTCAACAGCCCAAACAAGTTTCTAAAAGGATGAGTTTGCAACTACTTTACTTTTGGAGAAAATTCAAAACATTCATTATTCAATAGGGCCCAAACTATCAAAAACCAGCGGTTTCAATGAACACACATTTCTTGGTAGAATCATGCAGGACTGAAATTTTTGATGTTTTTCTACTCCTCTCATGAGCCCAAACAAGTCTCTAAAAGCATGAGTTTGCAACTACTTTACTTCTGGAGAAAATTCAAAACATTCATTATTCAATAGAGCCCAATAGCAAAAACCAGCGTTTTGAATGAAGAATCACATTTCTTGGTAGAATCATGCAGGATTGAAATTTTTGATGGTTTTTTACTCCTCTCAACAGCCCAAACAAGTTTCTAAAAGGATGAGTTTGCAACTACTTTACTTTTGGAGAAAATTCAAAACATTCATTATTCAATAGGGCCCAAACTATCAAAAACCAGCGGTTTGAATGAACACACATTTCTTGGTAGAATCATGCAGGACTGAAATTTTTGATGTTTTTCTACTCCTCTCATGAGAACAAACAAGTCTCTAAAAGCATGAGTTTGCAACTACTTTGCTTTTGGAGAAAATTCAAAACATTCATTATTCAATAGGGCCCAAACTATCAAAAACCAGCGGTTTGAATGAACACACATTTCTTGGTAGAATCATGCAGGACTGAAATTTTTGATGTTTTTCTACTCCTCTCATGAGCCCAAACAAGTCTCTAAAAGCATGAGTTTGCAACTACTTTACTTTTGGAGAAAATTCAAAACATTCACTATTCAATAGAGCCCAATAGCAAAAATCAGGTTTTGAATGAAGAATCACATTTCTTGGTAAAATCATGCAGGATTGAAATTTTTGATGTTTTTTTACTCCTCTCAACAGCCCAAACAAATTTCTAAAAGGATGAGTTTGCAACTACTTTACTTTTGGAGAAAATTTAAAACATTCATTATTCAATAGGGCCCAAACTATCAAAAACCAGCGGTTTCAATGAACACACATTTCTTGGTAGAATCATGCAGGACTGAAATTTTTGATGTTTTTCTACTCCTCTCATGAGCCCAAACAAGTCTCTAAAAGCATGAGTTTGCAACTACTTTACTTTTGGAGAAAATTCAAAACATTCATTATTCAATAGAGCCCAATAGCAAAAACCAGCGTTTTGAATGAAGAATCACATTTCTTGGTAGAATCATGCAGGATTGAAATTTTTGATGGTTTTTTACTCCTCTCAACAGCCCAAACAAGTTTCTAAAAGGATGAGTTTGCAACTACTTTACTTTTGAAGAAAATTCAAAACATTCATTATTCAATAGGGCCCAAACTATCAAAAACCAGCGGTTTCAATGAACACACATTTCTTGGTAGAATCATGCAGGACTGAAATTTTTGATGTTTTTCTACTCCTCTCATGAGCCCAAACAAGTCTCTAAAAGCATGAGTTTGCAACTACTTTACTTTTGGAGAAAATTCAAAACATTCATTATTCAATAGAGCCCAATAGCAAAAACCAGCGTTTTGAATGAAGAATCACATTTCTTGGTAGAATCATGCAGGATTGAAATTTTTGATGGTTTTTTACTCCTCTCAACAGCCCAAACAAGTTTCTAAAAGGATGAGTTTGCAACTACTTTACTTTTGGAGAAAATTCAAAACATTCATTATTCAATAGGGCCCAAACTATCAAAAACCAGCCGTTTCAATGAACACACGTCTTGGTAGAATCATGCAGGACTGAAATTTTTGATGTTTTTCTACTCATCTCATGAGCCCAAACAAGTCTCTAAAAGCATGAGTTTGCAACTACTTTACTTTTGGAGAAAATTCAAAACATTCACTATTCAATAGAGCCCAATAGCAAAAATCAGGTTTTGAATGAAGAATCACATTTCTTGGTAAAATCATGCAGGATTGAAATTTTTGATGGTTTTTTACTCCTCTCAACAGCCCAAACAAGTTTCTAAAAGCATGAGTTTGCAACTACTTTACTTTTGGAGTAAATTCAAAACATTCATTAACCAATAGGGCCCAAACTATCAAAAACCAGCGGTTTCAATGAACACACATTTCTTGGTAGAATCATGCAGGACTGAAATTTTTGATGTTTTTCTACTCCTCTCATGAGCCCAAACAAGTCTCTAAAAGCATGAGTTTGCAACTACTTTACTTTTGGAGAAAATTCAAAACATTCATTATTCAATAGAGCCCAATAGCAAAAACCAGCGTTTTGAATGAAGAATCACATTTCTTGGTAGAATCATGCAGGATTGAAATTTTTGATGGTTTTTTACTCCTCTCAACAGCCCAAACAAGTTTCTAAAAGGATGAGTTTGCAACTACTTTACTTTTGGAGAAAATTCAAAACATTAATTATTCAATAGGGCCCAAACTATCAAAAACCAGCGGTTTCAATGAACACACATTTCTTGGTAGAATCATGCAGGACTGAAATTTTTGATGTTTTTCTACTCCTCTCATGAGCCCAAACAAGTCTCTAAAAGCATGAGTTTGCAACTACTTTACTTTTGGAGAAAATTCAAAACATTCATTATTCAATAGGGCCCAAACTATCAAAAACCAGCGGTTTGAATGAACACACATTTCTTGGTAGAATCATGCAGGACTGAAATTTTTGATGTTTTTCTACTCCTCTCATGAGCCCAAACAAGTCTCTAAAAGCATGAGTTTGCAACTACTTTACTTTTGGAGAAAATTCAAAACATTCATTATTCAATAGAGCCCAATAGCAAAAACCAGCGTTTTGAATGAAGAATCACATTTCTTGGTAGAATCATGCAGGATTGAAATTTTTGATGGTTTTTTACTCCTCTCAACAGCCCAAACAAGTTTCTAAAAGGATGAGTTTGCAACTACTTTACTTTTGAAGAAAATTCAAAACATTCATTATTCAATAGGGCCCAAACTATCAAAAACCAGCCGTTTCAATGAACACACATGTCTTGGTAGAATCATGCAGGACTGAAATTTTTGATGTTTTTCTACTCATCTCATGAGCCCAAACAAGTCTCTAAAAGCATGAGTTTGCAACTACTTTACTTTTGGAGAAAATTCAAAACATTCACTATTCAATAGAGCCCAATAGCAAAAATCAGGTTTTGAATGAAGAATCACATTTCTTGGTAAAATCATGCAGGATTGAAATTTTTGATGGTTTTTTACTCCTCTCAACAGCCCAAACAAGTTTCTAAAAGGATGAGTTTGCAACTACTTTACTTTTGGAGAAAATTCAAAACATTCATTATTCAATAGGGCCCAAACTATCAAAAACCAGCGGTTTCAATGAACACACATTTCTTGGTAGAATCATGCAGGACTGAAATTTTTGATGTTTTTCTACTCCTCTCATGAGCCCAAACAAGTCTCTAAAAGCATGAGTTTGCAAATACTTTACTTTTGGAGAAAATTCAAAACATTCATTATTCAATAGAGCCCAATAGCAAAAACCAGCGTTTTGAATGAAGAATCACATTTCTTGGTAGAATCATGCAGGATTGAAATTTTTGATGGTTTTTTACTCCTCTCAACAGCCCAAACAAGTTTCTAAAAGGATGAGTTTGCAACTACTTTACTTTTGGAGAAAATTCAAAACATTCATTATTCAATAGGGCCCAAACTATCAAAAACCAGCGGTTTGAATGAACACACATTTCTTGGTAGAATCATGCAGGACTGAAATTTTTGATGTTTTTCTACTCCTCTCATGAGAACAAACAAGTCTCTAAAAGCATGAGTTTGCAACTACTTTACTTTTGGAGAAAATTCAAAACATTCATTATTCAATAGGGCCCAAACTATCAAAAACCAGCGGTTTGAATGAACACACATTTCTTGGTAGAATCATGCAGGACTGAAATTTTTGATGTTTTTCTACTCCTCTCATGAGCCCAAACAAGTCTCTAAAAGCATGAGTTTGCAACTACTTTACTTTTGGAGAAAATTCAAAACATTCACTATTCAATAGAGCCCAATAGCAAAAATCAGGTTTTGAATGAAGAATCACATTTCTTGGTAAAATCATGCAGGATTGAAATTTTTGATGTTTTTTTACTCCTCTCAACAGCCCAAACAAGTTTCTAAAAGGATGAGTTTGCAACTACTTTACTTTTGGAGAAAATTTAAAACATTCATTATTCAATAGGGCCCAAACTATCAAAAACCAGCGGTTTCAATGAACACACATTTCTTGGTAGAATCATGCAGGACTGAAATTTTTGATGTTTTTCTACTCCTCTCATGAGCCCAAACAAGTCTCTAAAAGCATGAGTTTGCAACTACTTTACTTTTGGAGAAAATTCAAAACATTCATTATTCAATAGAGCCCAATAGCAAAAACCAGCGTTTTGAATGAAGAATCACATTTCTTGGTAGAATCATGCAGGATTGAAATTTTTGATGGTTTTTTACTCCTCTCAACAGCCCAAACAAGTTTCTAAAAGGATGAGTTTGCAACTACTTTACTTTTGAAGAAAATTCAAAACATTCATTATTCAATAGGGCCCAAACTATCAAAAACCAGCGGTTTCAATGAACACACATTTCTTGGTAGAATCATGCAGGACTGAAATTTTTGATGTTTTTCTACTCCTCTCATGAGCCCAAACAAGTCTCTAAAAGCATGAGTTTGCAACTACTTTACTTTTGGAGAAAATTCAAAACATTCATTATTCAATAGAGCCCAATAGCAAAAACCAGCGTTTTGAATGAAGAATCACATTTCTTGGTAGAATCATGCAGGATTGAAATTTTTGATGGTTTTTTACTCCTCTCAACAGCCCAAACAAGTTTCTAAAAGGATGAGTTTGCAACTACTTTACTTTTGGAGAAAATTCAAAACATTCATTATTCAATAGAGCCCAATAGCAAAAATCAGGTTTTGAATGAAGAATCACATTTCTTGGTAGAATCATGCAGGATTGAAATTTTTGATGGTTTTTTACTCCTCTCAACAGCCCAAACAAGTTTCTAAAAGGATGAGTTTGCAACTACTTTACTTTTGGAGAAAATTCAAAACATTCATTATTCAATAGGGCCCAAACTATCAAAAACCAGCGGTTTCAATGAACACACATTTCTTGGTAGAATCATGCAGGATTGAAATTTTTGATGGTTTTTTACTCCTCTCAACAGCCCAAACAAGTTTCTAAAAGGATGAGTTTGCAACTACTTTACTTTTGGAGAAAATTCAAAACATTCATTATTCAATAGGGCCCAAACTATCAAAAACCAGCGGTTTGAATGAACACACATTTCTTGGTAGAATCATGCAGGACTGAAATTTTTGATGTTTTTCTACTCCTCTCATGAGAACAAACAAGTCTCTAAAAGCATGAGTTTGCAACTACTTTACTTTTGGAGAAAATTCAAAACATTCATTATTCAATAGGGCCCAAACTATCAAAAACCAGCGGTTTGAATGAACACACATTTCTTGGTAGAATCATGCAGGACTGAAATTTTTGATGTTTTTCTACTCCTCTCATGAGCCCAAACAAGTCTCTAAAAGCATGAGTTTGCAACTACTTTACTTTTGGAGAAAATTCAAAACATTCACTATTCAATAGAGCCCAATAGCAAAAATCAGGTTTTGAATGAAGAATCACATTTCTTGGTAAAATCATGCAGGATTGAAATTTTTGATGTTTTTTTACTCCTCTCAACAGCCCAAACAAGTTTCTAAAAGGATGAGTTTGCAACTACTTTACTTTTGGAGAAAATTTAAAACATTCATTATTCAATAGGGCCCAAACTATCAAAAACCAGCGGTTTCAATGAACACACATTTCTTGGTAGAATCATGCAGGACTGAAATTTTTGATGTTTTTCTACTCCTCTCATGAGCCCAAACAAGTCTCTAAAAGGATGAGTTTGCAACTACTTTACTTTTGGAGAAAATTCAAAACATTCATTATTCAATAGAGCCCAATAGCAAAAACCAGCGTTTTGAATGAAGAATCACATTTCTTGGTAGAATCATGCAGGATTGAAATTTTTGATGGTTTTTTACTCCTCTCAACAGCCCAAACAAGTTTCTAAAAGGATGAGTTTGCAACTACTTTACTTTTGAAGAAAATTCAAAACATTCATTATTCAATAGGGCCCAAACTATCAAAAAACAGCGGTTTCAATGAACACACATTTCTTGGTAGAATCATGCAGGACTGAAATTTTTGATGTTTTTCTACTCCTCTCATGAGCCCAAACAAGTCTCTAAAAGCATGAGTTTGCAACTACTTTACTTTTGGAGAAAATTCAAAACATTCATTATTCAATAGAGCCCAATAGCAAAAACCAGCGTTTTGAATGAAGAATCACATTTCTTGGTAGAATCATGCAGGATTGAAATTTTTGATGGTTTTTTACTCCTCTCAACAGCCCAAACAAGTTTCTAAAAGGATGAGTTTGCAACTACTTTACTTTTGGAGAAAATTCAAAACATTCATTATTCAATAGAGCCCAATAGCAAAAATCAGGTTTTGAATGAAGAATCACATTTCTTGGTAGAATCATGCAGGATTGAAATTTTTGATGGTTTTTTACTCCTCTCAACAGCCCAAACAAGTTTCTAAAAGGATGAGTTTGCAACTACTTTACTTTTGGAGAAAATTCAAAACATTCATTATTCAATAGGGCCCAAACTATCAAAAACCAGCGGTTTCAATGAACACACATTTCTTGGTAGAATCATGCAGGACTGAAATTTTTGATGTTTTTCTACTCCTCTCATGAGCCCAAACAAGTCTCTAAAAGCATGAGTTTGCAACTACTTTACTTCTGGAGAAAATTCAAAACATTCATTATTCAATAGAGCCCAATAGCAAAAACCAGCGTTTTGAATGAAGAATCACATTTCTTGGTAGAATCATGCAGGATTGAAATTTTTGATGTTTTTTTACTCCTCTCAACAGCCCAAACAAGTTTCTAAAAGGATGAGTTTGCAACTACTTTACTTTTGGAGAAAATTCAAAACATTCATTATTCAATAGGGCCCAAACTATCAAAAACCAGCGGTTTGAATGAACACACATTTCTTGGTAGAATCATGCAGGACTGAAATTTTTGATGTTTTTCTACTCCTCTCATGAGAACAAACAAGTCTCTAAAAGCATGAGTTTGCAACTACTTTACTTTTGGAGAAAATTCAAAACATTCATTATTCAATAGGGCCCAAACTATCAAAAACCAGCGGTTTGAATGAACACACATTTCTTGGTAGAATCATGCAGGACTGAAATTTTTGATGTTTTTCTACTCCTCTCATGAGCCCAAACAAGTCTCTAAAAGCATGAGTTTGCAACTACTTTACTTTTGGAGAAAATTCAAAACATTCACTATTCAATAGAGCCCAATAGCAAAAATCAGGTTTTGAATGAAGAATCACATTTCTTGGTAAAATCATGCAGGATTGAAATTTTTGATGTTTTTTTACTCCTCTCAACAGCCCAAACAAGTTTCTAAAAGGATGAGTTTGCAACTACTTTACTTTTGGAGAAAATTTAAAACATTCATTATTCAATAGGGCCCAAACTATCAAAAACCAGCGGTTTCAATGAACACACATTTCTTGGTAGAATCATGCAGGACTGAAATTTTTGATGTTTTTCTACTCCTCTCATGAGCCCAAACAAGTCTCTAAAAGCATGAGTTTGCAACTACTTTACTTTTGGAGAAAATTCAAAACATTCATTATTCAATAGAGCCCAATAGCAAAAACCAGCGTTTTGAATGAAGAATCACATTTCTTGGTAGAATCATGCAGGATTGAAATTTTTGATGTTTTTTTACTCCTCTCAACAGCCCAAACAAGTTTCTAAAAGGATGAGTTTGCAACTACTTTACTTTTGAAGAAAATTCAAAACATTCATTATTCAATAGGGCCCAAACTATCAAAAACCAGCGGTTTCAATGAACACACATTTCTTGGTAGAATCATGCAGGACTGAAATTTTTGATGTTTTTCTACTCCTCTCATGAGCCCAAACAAGTCTCTAAAAGCATGAGTTTGCAACTACTTTACTTTTGGAGAAAATTCAAAACATTCATTATTCAATAGAGCCCAATAGCAAAAACCAGCGTTTTGAATGAAGAATCACATTTCTTGGTAGAATCATGCAGGATTGAAATTTTTGATGGTTTTTTACTCCTCTCAACAGCCCAAACAAGTTTCTAAAAGGATGAGTTTGCAACTACTTTACTTTTGGAGAAAATTCAAAACATTCATTATTCAATAGGGCCCAAACTATCAAAAACCAGCCGTTTCAATGAACACACGTCTTGGTAGAATCATGCAGGACTGAAATTTTTGATGTTTTTCTACTCATCTCATGAGCCCAAACAAGTCTCTAAAAGCATGAGTTTGCAACTACTTTACTTTTGGAGAAAATTCAAAACATTCACTATTCAATAGAGCCCAATAGCAAAAATCAGGTTTTGAATGAAGAATCACATTTCTTGGTAAAATCATGCAGGATTGAAATTTTTGATGGTTTTTTACTCCTCTCAACAGCCCAAACAAGTTTCTAAAAGCATGAGTTTGCAACTACTTTACTTTTGGAGTAAATTCAAAACATTCATTAACCAATAGGGCCCAAACTATCAAAAACCAGCGGTTTCAATGAACACACATTTCTTGGTAGAATCATGCAGGACTGAAATTTTTGATGTTTTTCTACTCCTCTCATGAGCCCAAACAAGTCTCTAAAAGCATGAGTTTGCAACTACTTTACTTTTGGAGAAAATTCAAAACATTCATTATTCAATAGAGCCCAATAGCAAAAACCAGCGTTTTGAATGAAGAATCACATTTCTTGGTAGAATCATGCAGGATTGAAATTTTTGATGGTTTTTTACTCCTCTCAACAGCCCAAACAAGTTTCTAAAAGGATGAGTTTGCAACTACTTTACTTTTGGAGAAAATTCAAAACATTCATTATTCAATAGGGCCCAAACTATCAAAAACCAGCGGTTTCAATGAACACACATTTCTTGGTAGAATCATGCAGGACTGAAATTTTTGATGTTTTTCTACTCCTCTCATGAGCCCAAACAAGTCTCTAAAAGCATGAGTTTGCAACTACTTTACTTTTGGAGAAAATTCAAAACATTCATTATTCAATAGGGCCCAAACTATCAAAAACCAGCGGTTTGAATGAACACACATTTCTTGGTAGAATCATGCAGGACTGAAATTTTTGATGTTTTTCTACTCCTCTCATGAGCCCAAACAAGTCTCTAAAAGCATGAGTTTGCAACTACTTTACTTTTGGAGAAAATTCAAAACATTCATTATTCAATAGAGCCCAATAGCAAAAACCAGCGTTTTGAATGAAGAATCACATTTCTTGGTAGAATCATGCAGGATTGAAATTTTTGATGGTTTTTTACTCCTCTCAACAGCCCAAACAAGTTTCTAAAAGGATGAGTTTGCAACTACTTTACTTTTGAAGAAAATTCAAAACATTCATTATTCAATAGGGCCCAAACTATCAAAAACCAGCCGTTTCAATGAACACACATTTCTTGGTAGAATCATGCAGGACTGAAATTTTTGATGTTTTTCTACTCCTCTCATGAGCCCAAACAAGTCTCTAAAAGCATGAGTTTGCAACTACTTTACTTTTGGAGAAAATTCAAAACATTCATTATTCAATAGAGCCCAATAGCAAAAACCAGCGTTTTGAATGAAGAATCACATTTCTTGGTAGAATCATGCAGGATTGAAATTTTTGATGGTTTTTTACTCCTCTCAACAGCCCAAACAAGTTTCTAAAAGGATGAGTTTGCAACTACTTTACTTTTGGAGAAAATTCAAAACATTCATTATTCAATAGGGCCCAAACTATCAAAAACCAGCGGTTTCAATGAACACACATTTCTTGGTAGAATCATGCAGGACTGAAATTTTTGATGTTTTTCTACTCCTCTCATGAGCCCAAACAAGTCTCTAAAAGCATGAGTTTGCAACTACTTTACTTTTGGAGAAAATTCAAAACATTCATTATTCAATAGGGCCCAAACTATCAAAAACCAGCGGTTTCAATGAACACACATTTCTTGGTAGAATCATGCAGGACTGAAATTTTTGATGTTTTTCTACTCCTCTCATGAGCCCAAACAAGTCTCTAAAAGCATGAGTTTGCAACTACTTTACTTTTGGAGAAAATTCAAAACATTCATTATTCAATAGGGCCCAAACTATCAAAAACCAGCGGTTTGAATGAACACACATTTCTTGGTAGAATCATGCAGGACTGAAATTTTTGATGTTTTTCTACTCCTCTCATGAGCCCAAACAAGTCTCTAAAAGCATGAGTTTGCAACTACTTTACTTTTGGAGAAAATTCAAAACATTCACTATTCAATAGAGCCCAATAGCAAAAATCAGGTTTTGAATGAAGAATCACATTTCTTGGTAAAATCATGCAGGATTGAAATTTTTGATGGTTTTTTACTCTTCTCAACAGCCCAAACAAGTTTATAAAAGGATGAGTTTGCAACTACTTTACTTTTGGAGAAAATTCAAAACATTCATTATTCAATAGGGCCCAAACTATCAAAAACCAGCGGTTTCAATGAACACACATTTCTTGGTAGAATCATGCAGGACTGAAATTTTTGATGTTTTTCTACTCCTCTCATGAGCCCAAACAAGTCTCTAAAAGCATGAGTTTGCAACTACTTTACTTTTGGAGAAAATTCAAAACATTCATTATTCAATAGAGCCCAATAGCAAAAACCAGCGTTTTGAATGAAGAATCACATTTCTTGGTAGAATCATGCAGGATTGAAATTTTTGATGGTTTTTTACTCCTCTCAAGAGCCCAAACAAGTTTCTAAAAGGATGAGTTTGCAACTACTTTACTTTTGGAGAAAATTCAAAACATTCATTATTCAATAGGGCCCAAACTATCAAAAACCAGCCGTTTCAATGAACACACATTTCTTGGTAGAATCATGCAGGACTGAAATTTTTGATGTTTTTCTACTCCTCTCATGAGCCCAAACAAGTCTCTAAAAGCATGAGTTTGCAACTACTTTACTTTTGGAGAAAATTCAAAACATTCATTATTCAATAGAGCCCAATAGCAAAAACTAGCGTTTTGAATGAAGAATCACATTTCTTGGTAGAATCATGCAGGATTGAAATTTTTGATGGTTTTTTACTCCTCTCAACAGCCCAAACAAGTTTCTAAAAGGATGAGTTTGCAACTACTTTACTTTTGGAGAAAATTCAAAACATTCATTATTCAATAGGGCCCAAACTATCAAAAACCAGCGGTTTCAATGAACACACATTTCTTGGTAGAATCATGCAGGACTGAAATTTTTGATGTTTTTCTACTCCTCTCATGAGCCCAAACAAGTCTCTAAAAGCATGAGTTTGCAACTACTTTACTTTTGGAGAAAATTCAAAACATTCATTATTCAATAGAGCCCAATAGCAAAAACCAGCGTTTTGAATGAAGAATCACATTTCTTGGTAGAATCATGCAGGATTGAAATTTTTGATGGTTTTTTACTCCTCTCAACAGCCCAAACAAGTTTCTAAAAGGATGAGTTTGCAACTACTTTACTTTTGGAGAAAATTCAAAACATTAATTATTCAATAGGGCCCAAACTATCAAAAACCAGCGGTTTCAATGAACACACATTTCTTGGTAGAATCATGCAGGACTGAAATTTTTGATGTTTTTCTACTCCTCTCATGAGCCCAAACAAGTCTCTAAAAGCATGAGTTCGCAACTACTTTACTTTTGGAGAAAATTCAAAACATTCATTATTCAATAGAGCCCAATAGCAAAAACCAGCGTTTTGAATGAAGAATCACATTTCTTGGTAGAATCATGCAGGATTGAAATTTTTGATGGTTTTTTACTCCTCTCAACAGCCCAAACAAGTTTCTAAAAGGATGAGTTTGCAACTACTTTACTTTTGGAGAAAATTCAAAACATTCATTATTCAATAGGGCCCAAACTATCAAAAACCAGCGGTTTCAATGAAAACACATTTCTTGGTAGAATCATGCAGGACTGAAATTTTTGATGTTTTTCTACTCCTCTCATGAGCCCAAACAAGTCTCTAAAAGCATGAGTTTGCAACTACTTTACTTTTGGAGAAAATTCAAAACATTCATTATTCAATAGAGCCCAATAGCAAAAACCAGCGTTTTGAATGAAGAATCACATTTCTTGGTAGAATCATGCAGGATTGAAATTTTTGATGGTTTTTTACTCCTCTCAACAGCCCAAACAAGTTTCTAAAAGGATGAGTTTGCAACTACTTTACTTTTGGAGAAAATTCAAAACATTCATTATTCAATAGGGCCCAAACTATCAAAAACCAGCGGTTTCAATGAACACACATTTCTTGGTAGAATCATGCAGGACTGAAATTTTTGATGTTTTTCTACTCCTCTCATGAGCCCAAACAAGTCTCTAAAAGCATGAGTTTGCAACTACTTTACTTTTGGAGAAAATTCAAAACATTCATTATTCAATAGGGCCCAAACTATCAAAAACCAGCGGTTTGAATGAACACACATTTCTTGGTAGAATCATGCAGGACTGAAATTTTTGATGTTTTTCTACTCCTCTCATGAGCCCAAACAAGTCTCTAAAAGCATGAGTTTGCAACTACTTTACTTTTGGAGAAAATTCAAAACATTCACTATTCAATAGAGCCCAATAGCAAAAATCAGGTTTTGAATGAAGAATCACATTTCTTGGTAAAATCATGCAGGATTGAAATTTTTGATGGTTTTTTACTCCTCTCAACAGCCCAAACAAGTTTCTAAAAGGATGAGTTTGCAACTACTTTACTTTTGGAGAAAATTTAAAACATTCATTATTCAATAGGGCCCAAACTATCAAAAACCAGCGGTTTCAATGAACACACATTTCTTGGTAGAATCATGCAGGACTGAAATTTTTGATGTTTTTCTACTCCTCTCATGAGCCCAAACAAATCTCTAAAAGCATGAGTTTGCAACTACTTTACTTTTGGAGAAAATTCAAAACATTCATTATTCAATAGAGCCCAATAGCAAAAACCAGCGTTTTGAATGAAGAATCACATTTCTTGGTAGAATCATGCAGGATTGAAATTTTTGATGGTTTTTTACTCCTCTCAACAGCCCAAACAAGTTTCTAAAAGGATGAGTTTGCAACTACTTTACTTTTGGAGAAAATTCAAAACATTCATTATTCAATAGGGCCCAAACTATCAAAAACCAGCGGTTTCAATGAACACACATTTCTTGGTAGAATCATGCAGGACTGAAATTTTTGATGTTTTTCTACTCCTCTCATGAGCCCAAACAAGTCTCTAAAAGCATGAGTTTGCAACTACTTTACTTTTGGAGAAAATTCAAAACATTCATTATTCAATAGGGCCCAAACTATCAAAAACCAGCGGTTTGAATGAACACACATTTCTTGGTAGAATCATGCAGGACTGAAATTTTTGATGTTTTTCTACTCCTCTCATGAGCCCAAACAAGTCTCTAAAAGCATGAGTTTGCAACTACTTTACTTTTGGAGAAAATTCAAAACATTCATTATTCAATAGAGCCCAATAGCAAAAACCAGCGTTTTGAATGAAGAATCACATTTCTTGGTAGAATCATGCAGGATTGAAATTTTTGATGGTTTTTTACTCCTCTCAACAGCCCAAACAAGTTTCTAAAAGGATGAGTTTGCAACTACTTTACTTTTGGAGAAAATTCAAAACATTCATTATTCAATAGGGCCCAAACTATCAAAAACCAGCGGTTTCAATGAACACACATTTCTTGGTAGAATCATGCAGGACTGAAATTTTTGATGTTTTTCTACTCCTCTCATGAGCCCAAACAAGTCTCTAAAAGCATGAGTTTGCAACTACTTTACTTTTGGAGAAAATTCAAAACATTCATTATTCAATAGAGCCCAATAGCAAAAACCAGCGTTTTGAATGAAGAATCACATTTCTTGGTAGAATCATGCAGGATTGAAATTTTTGATGGTTTTTTACTCCTCTCAACAGCCCAAACAAGTTTCTAAAAGGATGAGTTTGCAACTACTTTACTTTTGGAGAAAATTCAAAACATTAATTATTCAATAGGGCCCAAACTATCAAAAACCAGCGGTTTCAATGAACACACATTTCTTGGTAGAATCATGCAGGACTGAAATTTTTGATGTTTTTCTACTCCTCTCATGAGCCCAAACAAGTCTCTAAAAGCATGAGTTCGCAACTACTTTACTTTTGGAGAAAATTCAAAACATTCATTATTCAATAGAGCCCAATAGCAAAAACCAGCGTTTTGAATGAAGAATCACATTTCTTGGTAGAATCATGCAGGATTGAAATTTTTGATGGTTTTTTACTCCTCTCAACAGCCCAAACAAGTTTCTAAAAGGATGAGTTTGCAACTACTTTACTTTTGGAGAAAATTCAAAACATTCATTATTCAATAGGGCCCAAACTATCAAAAACCAGCGGTTTCAATGAACACACATTTCTTGGTAGAATCATGCAGGACTGAAATTTTTGATGTTTTTCTACTCCTCTCATGAGCCCAAACAAGTCTCTAAAAGCATGAGTTTGCAACTACTTTACTTTTGGAGAAAATTCAAAACATTCATTATTCAATAGAGCCCAATAGCAAAAACCAGCGTTTTGAATGAAGAATCACATTTCTTGGTAGAATCATGCAGGATTGAAATTTTTGATGGTTTTTTACTCCTCTCAGCAGCCCAAACAAGTTTCTAAAAGGATGAGTTTGCAACTACTTTACTTTTGGAGAAAATTCAAAACATTCATTATTCAATAGAGCCCAATAGCAAAAACCAGCGTTTTGAATGAAGAATCACATTACTTGGTAGAATCATGCAGGATTGAAATTTTTGATGGTTTTTTACTCCTCTCAACAGCCCAAACAAGTTTCTAAAAGGATGAGTTTGCAACTACTTTACTTTTGGAGAAAATTCAAAACATTCATTATTCAATAGGGCCCAAACTATCAAAAACCAGCGGTTTCAATGAACACACATTTCTTGGTAGAATCATGCAGGATTGAAATTTTTGATGGTTTTTTACTCCTCTCAACAGCCCAAACAAGTTTCTAAAAGGATGAGTTTGCAACTACTTTACTTTTGGAGAAAATTCAAAACATTCATTATTCAATAGGGCCCAAACTATCAAAAACCAGCGGTTTGAATGAACACACATTTCTTGGTAGAATCATGCAGGACTGAAATTTTTGATGTTTTTCTACTCCTCTCATGAGAACAAACAAGTCTCTAAAAGCATGAGTTTGCAACTACTTTACTTTTGGAGAAAATTCAAAACATTCATTATTCAATAGGGCCCAAACTATCAAAAACCAGCGGTTTGAATGAACACACATTTCTTGGTAGAATCATGCAGGACTGAAATTTTTGATGTTTTTCTACTCCTCTCATGAGCCCAAACAAGTCTCTAAAAGCATGAGTTTGCAACTACTTTACTTTTGGAGAAAATTCAAAACATTCACTATTCAATAGAGCCCAATAGCAAAAATCAGGTTTTGAATGAAGAATCACATTTCTTGGTAAAATCATGCAGGATTGAAATTTTTGATGTTTTTTTACTCCTCTCAACAGCCCAAACAAGTTTCTAAAAGGATGAGTTTGCAACTACTTTACTTTTGGAGAAAATTTAAAACATTCATTATTCAATAGGGCCCAAACTATCAAAAACCAGCGGTTTCAATGAACACACATTTCTTGGTAGAATCATGCAGGACTGAAATTTTTGATGTTTTTCTACTCCTCTCATGAGCCCAAACAAGTCTCTAAAAGGATGAGTTTGCAACTACTTTACTTTTGGAGAAAATTCAAAACATTCATTATTCAATAGAGCCCAATAGCAAAAACCAGCGTTTTGAATGAAGAATCACATTTCTTGGTAGAATCATGCAGGATTGAAATTTTTGATGGTTTTTTACTCCTCTCAACAGCCCAAACAAGTTTCTAAAAGGATGAGTTTGCAACTACTTTACTTTTGAAGAAAATTCAAAACATTCATTATTCAATAGGGCCCAAACTATCAAAAACCAGCGGTTTCAATGAACACACATTTCTTGGTAGAATCATGCAGGACTGAAATTTTTGATGTTTTTCTACTCCTCTCATGAGCCCAAACAAGTCTCTAAAAGCATGAGTTTGCAACTACTTTACTTTTGGAGAAAATTCAAAACATTCATTATTCAATAGAGCCCAATAGCAAAAACCAGCGTTTTGAATGAAGAATCACATTTCTTGGTAGAATCATGCAGGATTGAAATTTTTGATGGTTTTTTACTCCTCTCAACAGCCCAAACAAGTTTCTAAAAGGATGAGTTTGCAACTACTTTACTTTTGGAGAAAATTCAAAACATTCATTATTCAATAGAGCCCAATAGCAAAAATCAGGTTTTGAATGAAGAATCACATTTCTTGGTAGAATCATGCAGGATTGAAATTTTTGATGGTTTTTTACTCCTCTCAACAGCCCAAACAAGTTTCTAAAAGGATGAGTTTGCAACTACTTTACTTTTGGAGAAAATTCAAAACATTCATTATTCAATAGGGCCCAAACTATCAAAAACCAGCGGTTTCAATGAACACACATTTCTTGGTAGAATCATGCAGGACTGAAATTTTTGATGTTTTTCTACTCCTCTCATGAGCCCAAACAAGTCTCTAAAAGCATGAGTTTGCAACTACTTTACTTCTGGAGAAAATTCAAAACATTCATTATTCAATAGAGCCCAATAGCAAAAACCAGCGTTTTGAATGAAGAATCACATTTCTTGGTAGAATCATGCAGGATTGAAATTTTTGATGGTTTTTTACTCCTCTCAACAGCCCAAACAAGTTTCTAAAAGGATGAGTTTGCAACTACTTTACTTTTGGAGAAAATTCAAAACATTCATTATTCAATAGGGCCCAAACTATCAAAAACCAGCGGTTTGAATGAACACACATTTCTTGGTAGAATCATGCAGGACTGAAATTTTTGATGTTTTTCTACTCCTCTCATGAGAACAAACAAGTCTCTAAAAGCATGAGTTTGCAACTACTTTACTTTTGGAGAAAATTCAAAACATTCATTATTCAATAGGGCCCAAACTATCAAAAACCAGCGGTTTGAATGAACACACATTTCTTGGTAGAATCATGCAGGACTGAAATTTTTGATGTTTTTCTACTCCTCTCATGAGCCCAAACAAGTCTCTAAAAGCATGAGTTTGCAACTACTTTACTTTTGGAGAAAATTCAAAACATTCACTATTCAATAGAGCCCAATAGCAAAAATCAGGTTTTGAATGAAGAATCACATTTCTTGGTAAAATCATGCAGGATTGAAATTTTTGATGTTTTTTTACTCCTCTCAACAGCCCAAACAAATTTCTAAAAGGATGAGTTTGCAACTACTTTACTTTTGGAGAAAATTTAAAACATTCATTATTCAATAGGGCCCAAACTATCAAAAACCAGCGGTTTCAATGAACACACATTTCTTGGTAGAATCATGCAGGACTGAAATTTTTGATGTTTTTCTACTCCTCTCATGAGCCCAAACAAGTCTCTAAAAGCATGAGTTTGCAACTACTTTACTTTTGGAGAAAATTCAAAACATTCATTATTCAATAGAGCCCAATAGCAAAAACCAGCGTTTTGAATGAAGAATCACATTTCTTGGTAGAATCATGCAGGATTGAAATTTTTGATGGTTTTTTACTCCTCTCAACAGCCCAAACAAGTTTCTAAAAGGATGAGTTTGCAACTACTTTACTTTTGAAGAAAATTCAAAACATTCATTATTCAATAGGGCCCAAACTATCAAAAACCAGCGGTTTCAATGAACACACATTTCTTGGTAGAATCATGCAGGACTGAAATTTTTGATGTTTTTCTACTCCTCTCATGAGCCCAAACAAGTCTCTAAAAGCATGAGTTTGCAACTACTTTACTTTTGGAGAAAATTCAAAACATTCATTATTCAATAGAGCCCAATAGCAAAAACCAGCGTTTTGAATGAAGAATCACATTTCTTGGTAGAATCATGCAGGATTGAAATTTTTGATGGTTTTTTACTCCTCTCAACAGCCCAAACAAGTTTCTAAAAGGATGAGTTTGCAACTACTTTACTTTTGGAGAAAATTCAAAACATTCATTATTCAATAGGGCCCAAACTATCAAAAACCAGCCGTTTCAATGAACACACGTCTTGGTAGAATCATGCAGGACTGAAATTTTTGATGTTTTTCTACTCATCTCATGAGCCCAAACAAGTCTCTAAAAGCATGAGTTTGCAACTACTTTACTTTTGGAGAAAATTCAAAACATTCACTATTCAATAGAGCCCAATAGCAAAAATCAGGTTTTGAATGAAGAATCACATTTCTTGGTAAAATCATGCAGGATTGAAATTTTTGATGGTTTTTTACTCCTCTCAACAGCCCAAACAAGTTTCTAAAAGCATGAGTTTGCAACTACTTTACTTTTGGAGTAAATTCAAAACATTCATTAACCAATAGGGCCCAAACTATCAAAAACCAGCGGTTTCAATGAACACACATTTCTTGGTAGAATCATGCAGGACTGAAATTTTTGATGTTTTTCTACTCCTCTCATGAGCCCAAACAAGTCTCTAAAAGCATGAGTTTGCAACTACTTTACTTTTGGAGAAAATTCAAAACATTCATTATTCAATAGAGCCCAATAGCAAAAACCAGCGTTTTGAATGAAGAATCACATTTCTTGGTAGAATCATGCAGGATTGAAATTTTTGATGGTTTTTTACTCCTCTCAACAGCCCAAACAAGTTTCTAAAAGGATGAGTTTGCAACTACTTTACTTTTGGAGAAAATTCAAAACATTCATTATTCAATAGGGCCCAAACTATCAAAAACCAGCGGTTTCAATGAACACACATTTCTTGGTAGAATCATGCAGGACTGAAATTTTTGATGTTTTTCTACTCCTCTCATGAGCCCAAACAAGTCTCTAAAAGCATGAGTTTGCAACTACTTTACTTTTGGAGAAAATTCAAAACATTCATTATTCAATAGGGCCCAAACTATCAAAAACCAGCGGTTTGAATGAACACACATTTCTTGGTAGAATCATGCAGGACTGAAATTTTTGATGTTTTTCTACTCCTCTCATGAGCCCAAACAAGTCTCTAAAAGCATGAGTTTGCAACTACTTTACTTTTGGAGAAAATTCAAAACATTCATTATTCAATAGAGCCCAATAGCAAAAACCAGCGTTTTGAATGAAGAATCACATTTCTTGGTAGAATCATGCAGGATTGAAATTTTTGATGGTTTTTTACTCCTCTCAACAGCCCAAACAAGTTTCTAAAAGGATGAGTTTGCAACTACTTTGCTTTTGAAGAAAATTCAAAACATTCATTATTCAATAGGGCCCAAACTATCAAAAACCAGCGGTTTGAATGAACACACATTTCTTGGTAGAATCATGCAGGACTGAAATTTTTGATGTTTTTCTACTCCTCTCATGAGAACAAACAAGTCTCTAAAAGCATGAGTTTGCAACTACTTTACTTTTGGAGAAAATTCAAAACATTCATTATTCAATAGGGCCCAAACTATCAAAAACCAGCGGTTTGAATGAACACACATTTCTTGGTAGAATCATGCAGGACTGAAATTTTTGATGTTTTTCTACTCCTCTCATGAGCCCAAACAAGTCTCTAAAAGCATGAGTTTGCAACTACTTTACTTTTGGAGAAAATTCAAAACATTCACTATTCAATAGAGCCCAATAGCAAAAATCAGGTTTTGAATGAAGAATCACATTTCTTGGTAAAATCATGCAGGATTGAAATTTTTGATGTTTTTTTACTCCTCTCAACAGCCCAAACAAATTTCTAAAAGGATGAGTTTGCAACTACTTTACTTTTGGAGAAAATTTAAAACATTCATTATTCAATAGGGCCCAAACTATCAAAAACCAGCGGTTTCAATGAACACACATTTCTTGGTAGAATCATGCAGGACTGAAATTTTTGATGTTTTTCTACTCCTCTCATGAGCCCAAACAAGTCTCTAAAAGCATGAGTTTGCAACTACTTTACTTTTGGAGAAAATTCAAAACATTCATTATTCAATAGAGCCCAATAGCAAAAACCAGCGTTTTGAATGAAGAATCACATTTCTTGGTAGAATCATGCAGGATTGAAATTTTTGATGGTTTTTTACTCCTCTCAACAGCCCAAACAAGTTTCTAAAAGGATGAGTTTGCAACTACTTTACTTTTGAAGAAAATTCAAAACATTCATTATTCAATAGGGCCCAAACTATCAAAAACCAGCGGTTTCAATGAACACACATTTCTTGGTAGAATCATGCAGGACTGAAATTTTTGATGTTTTTCTACTCCTCTCATGAGCCCAAACAAGTCTCTAAAAGCATGAGTTTGCAACTACTTTACTTTTGGAGAAAATTCAAAACATTCATTATTCAATAGAGCCCAATAGCAAAAACCAGCGTTTTGAATGAAGAATCACATTTCTTGGTAGAATCATGCAGGATTGAAATTTTTGATGGTTTTTTACTCCTCTCAACAGCCCAAACAAGTTTCTAAAAGGATGAGTTTGCAACTACTTTACTTTTGGAGAAAATTCAAAACATTCATTATTCAATAGGGCCCAAACTATCAAAAACCAGCCGTTTCAATGAACACACGTCTTGGTAGAATCATGCAGGACTGAAATTTTTGATGTTTTTCTACTCATCTCATGAGCCCAAACAAGTCTCTAAAAGCATGAGTTTGCAACTACTTTACTTTTGGAGAAAATTCAAAACATTCACTATTCAATAGAGCCCAATAGCAAAAATCAGGTTTTGAATGAAGAATCACATTTCTTGGTAAAATCATGCAGGATTGAAATTTTTGATGGTTTTTTACTCCTCTCAACAGCCCAAACAAGTTTCTAAAAGCATGAGTTTGCAACTACTTTACTTTTGGAGTAAATTCAAAACATTCATTAACCAATAGGGCCCAAACTATCAAAAACCAGCGGTTTCAATGAACACACATTTCTTGGTAGAATCATGCAGGACTGAAATTTTTGATGTTTTTCTACTCCTCTCATGAGCCCAAACAAGTCTCTAAAAGCATGAGTTTGCAACTACTTTACTTTTGGAGAAAATTCAAAACATTCATTATTCAATAGAGCCCAATAGCAAAAACCAGCGTTTTGAATGAAGAATCACATTTCTTGGTAGAATCATGCAGGATTGAAATTTTTGATGGTTTTTTACTCCTCTCAACAGCCCAAACAAGTTTCTAAAAGGATGAGTTTGCAACTACTTTACTTTTGGAGAAAATTCAAAACATTCATTATTCAATAGGGCCCAAACTATCAAAAACCAGCGGTTTCAATGAACACACATTTCTTGGTAGAATCATGCAGGACTGAAATTTTTGATGTTTTTCTACTCCTCTCATGAGCCCAAACAAGTCTCTAACAGCATGAGTTTGCAACTACTTTACTTTTGGAGAAAATTCAAAACATTCATTATTCAATAGGGCCCAAACTATCAAAAACCAGCGGTTTGAATGAACACACATTTCTTGGTAGAATCATGCAGGACTGAAATTTTTGATGTTTTTCTACTCCTCTCATGAGCCCAAACAAGTCTCTAAAAGCATGAGTTTGCAACTACTTTACTTTTGGAGAAAATTCAAAACATTCATTATTCAATAGAGCCCAATAGCAAAAACCAGCGTTTTGAATGAAGAATCACATTTCTTGGTAGAATCATGCAGGATTGAAATTTTTGATGGTTTTTTACTCCTCTCAACAGCCCAAACAAGTTTCTAAAAGGATGAGTTTGCAACTACTTTACTTTTGAAGAAAATTCAAAACATTCATTATTCAATAGGGCCCAAACTATCAAAAACCAGCCGTTTCAATGAACACACATGTCTTGGTAGAATCATGCAGGACTGAAATTTTTGATGTTTTTCTACTCATCTCATGAGCCCAAACAAGTCTCTAAAAGCATGAGTTTGCAACTACTTTACTTTTGGAGAAAATTCAAAACATTCACTATTCAATAGAGCCCAATAGCAAAAATCAGGTTTTGAATGAAGAATCACATTTCTTGGTAAAATCATGCAGGATTGAAATTTTTGATGGTTTTTTACTCCTCTCAACAGCCCAAACAAGTTTCTAAAAGGATGAGTTTGCAACTACTTTACTTTTGGAGAAAATTCAAAACATTCATTATTCAATAGGGCCCAAACTATCAAAAACCAGCGGTTTCAATGAACACACATTTCTTGGTAGAATCATGCAGGACTGAAATTTTTGATGTTTTTCTACTCCTCTCATGAGCCCAAACAAGTCTCTAAAAGCATGAGTTTGCAAATACTTTACTTTTGGAGAAAATTCAAAACATTCATTATTCAATAGAGCCCAATAGCAAAAACCAGCGTTTTGAATGAAGAATCACATTTCTTGGTAGAATCATGCAGGATTGAAATTTTTGATGGTTTTTTACTCCTCTCAACAGCCCAAACAAGTTTCTAAAAGGATGAGTTTGCAACTACTTTACTTTTGGAGAAAATTCAAAACATTCATTATTCAATAGGGCCCAAACTATCAAAAACCAGCGGTTTGAATGAACACACATTTCTTGGTAGAATCATGCAGGACTGAAATTTTTGATGTTTTTCTACTCCTCTCATGAGAACAAACAAGTCTCTAAAAGCATGAGTTTGCAACTACTTTACTTTTGGAGAAAATTCAAAACATTCATTATTCAATAGGGCCCAAACTATCAAAAACCAGCGGTTTGAATGAACACACATTTCTTGGTAGAATCATGCAGGACTGAAATTTTTGATGTTTTTCTACTCCTCTCATGAGCCCAAACAAGTCTCTAAAAGCATGAGTTTGCAACTACTTTACTTTTGGAGAAAATTCAAAACATTCACTATTCAATAGAGCCCAATAGCAAAAATCAGGTTTTGAATGAAGAATCACATTTCTTGGTAAAATCATGCAGGATTGAAATTTTTGATGTTTTTTTACTCCTCTCAACAGCCCAAACAAGTTTCTAAAAGGATGAGTTTGCAACTACTTTACTTTTGGAGAAAATTTAAAACATTCATTATTCAATAGGGCCCAAACTATCAAAAACCAGCGGTTTCAATGAACACACATTTCTTGGTAGAATCATGCAGGACTGAAATTTTTGATGTTTTTCTACTCCTCTCATGAGCCCAAACAAGTCTCTAAAAGCATGAGTTTGCAACTACTTTACTTTTGGAGAAAATTCAAAACATTAATTATTCAATAGAGCCCAATAGCAAAAACCAGCGTTTTGAATGAAGAATCACATTTCTTGGTAGAATCATGCAGGATTGAAATTTTTGATGGTTTTTTACTCCTCTCAACAGCCCAAACAAGTTTCTAAAAGGATGAGTTTGCAACTACTTTACTTTTGAAGAAAATTCAAAACATTCATTATTCAATAGGGCCCAAACTATCAAAAACCAGCGGTTTCAATGAACACACATTTCTTGGTAGAATCATGCAGGACTGAAATTTTTGATGTTTTTCTACTCCTCTCATGAGCCCAAACAAGTCTCTAAAAGCATGAGTTTGCAACTACTTTACTTTTGGAGAAAATTCAAAACATTCATTATTCAATAGAGCCCAATAGCAAAAACCAGCGTTTTGAATGAAGAATCACATTTCTTGGTAGAATCATGCAGGATTGAAATTTTTGATGGTTTTTTACTCCTCTCAACAGCCCAAACAAGTTTCT
Source organism: Dendrobates tinctorius (assembly GCF_039654945.1). Classification (NCBI taxonomy): domain Eukaryota; kingdom Metazoa; phylum Chordata; class Amphibia; order Anura; family Dendrobatidae; genus Dendrobates; species Dendrobates tinctorius. The sequence continues at coordinate 147,369 of NW_027362096.1, forward strand.
AAAAGGATGAGTTTGCAACTACTTTACTTTTGGAGAAAATTCAAAACATTCATTATTCAATAGAGCCCAATAGCAAAAATCAGGTTTTGAATGAATAATCACATTTCTTGGTAGAATCATGCAGGATTGAAATTTTTGATGGTTTTTTACTCCTCTCAACAGCCCAAACAAGTTTCTAAAAGGATGAGTTTGCAACTACTTTACTTTTGGAGAAAATTCAAAACATTCATTATTCAATAGGGCCCAAACTATCAAAAACCAGCGGTTTCAATGAACACACATTTCTTGGTAGAATCATGCAGGATTGAAATTTTTGATGGTTTTTTACTCCTCTCAACAGCCCAAACAAGTTTCTAAAAGGATGAGTTTGCAACTACTTTACTTTTGGAGAAAATTCAAAACATTCATTATTCAATAGGGCCCAAACTATCAAAAACCAGCGGTTTGAATGAACACACATTTCTTGGTAGAATCATGCAGGACTGAAATTTTTGATGTTTTTCTACTCCTCTCATGAGAACAAACAAGTCTCTAAAAGCATGAGTTTGCAACTACTTTACTTTTGGAGAAAATTCAAAACATTCATTATTCAATAGGGCCCAAACTATCAAAAACCAGCGGTTTGAATGAACACACATTTCTTGGTAGAATCATGCAGGACTGAAATTTTTGATGTTTTTCTACTCCTCTCATGAGCCCAAACAAGTCTCTAAAAGCATGAGTTTGCAACTACTTTACTTTTGGAGAAAATTCAAAACATTCACTATTCAATAGAGCCCAATAGCAAAAATCAGGTTTTGAATGAAGAATCACATTTCTTGGTAAAATCATGCAGGATTGAAATTTTTGATGTTTTTTTACTCCTCTCAACAGCCCAAACAAGTTTCTAAAAGGATGAGTTTGCAACTACTTTACTTTTGGAGAAAATTTAAAACATTCATTATTCAATAGGGCCCAAACTATCAAAAACCAGCGGTTTCAATGAACACACATTTCTTGGTAGAATCATGCAGGACTGAAATTTTTGATGTTTTTCTACTCCTCTCATGAGCCCAAACAAGTCTCTAAAAGGATGAGTTTGCAACTACTTTACTTTTGGAGAAAATTCAAAACATTCATTATTCAATAGAGCCCAATAGCAAAAACCAGCGTTTTGAATGAAGAATCACATTTCTTGGTAGAATCATGCAGGATTGAAATTTTTGATGGTTTTTTACTCCTCTCAACAGCCCAAACAAGTTTCTAAAAGGATGAGTTTGCAACTACTTTACTTTTGAAGAAAATTCAAAACATTCATTATTCAATAGGGCCCAAACTATCAAAAACCAGCGGTTTCAATGAACACACATTTCTTGGTAGAATCATGCAGGACTGAAATTTTTGATGTTTTTCTACTCCTCTCATGAGCCCAAACAAGTCTCTAAAAGCATGAGTTTGCAACTACTTTACTTTTGGAGAAAATTCAAAACATTCATTATTCAATAGAGCCCAATAGCAAAAACCAGCGTTTTGAATGAAGAATCACATTTCTTGGTAGAATCATGCAGGATTGAAATTTTTGATGGTTTTTTACTCCTCTCAACAGCCCAAACAAGTTTCTAAAAGGATGAGTTTGCAACTACTTTACTTTTGGAGAAAATTCAAAACATTCATTATTCAATAGAGCCCAATAGCAAAAATCAGGTTTTGAATGAAGAATCACATTTCTTGGTAGAATCATGCAGGATTGAAATTTTTGATGGTTTTTTACTCCTCTCAACAGCCCAAACAAGTTTCTAAAAGGATGAGTTTGCAACTACTTTACTTTTGGAGAAAATTCAAAACATTCATTATTCAATAGGGCCCAAACTATCAAAAACCAGCGGTTTCAATGAACACACATTTCTTGGTAGAATCATGCAGGACTGAAATTTTTGATGTTTTTCTACTCCTCTCATGAGCCCAAACAAGTCTCTAAAAGCATGAGTTTGCAACTACTTTACTTCTGGAGAAAATTCAAAACATTCATTATTCAATAGAGCCCAATAGCAAAAACCAGCGTTTTGAATGAAGAATCACATTTCTTGGTAGAATCATGCAGGATTGAAATTTTTGATGGTTTTTTACTCCTCTCAACAGCCCAAACAAGTTTCTAAAAGGATGAGTTTGCAACTACTTTACTTTTGGAGAAAATTCAAAACATTCATTATTCAATAGGGCCCAAACTATCAAAAACCAGCGGTTTGAATGAACACACATTTCTTGGTAGAATCATGCAGGACTGAAATTTTTGATGTTTTTCTACTCCTCTCATGAGAACAAACAAGTCTCTAAAAGCATGAGTTTGCAACTACTTTACTTTTGGAGAAAATTCAAAACATTCATTATTCAATAGGGCCCAAACTATCAAAAACCAGCGGTTTGAATGAACACACATTTCTTGGTAGAATCATGCAGGACTGAAATTTTTGATGTTTTTCTACTCCTCTCATGAGCCCAAACAAGTCTCTAAAAGCATGAGTTTGCAACTACTTTACTTTTGGAGAAAATTCAAAACATTCACTATTCAATAGAGCCCAATAGCAAAAATCAGGTTTTGAATGAAGAATCACATTTCTTGGTAAAATCATGCAGGATTGAAATTTTTGATGTTTTTTTACTCCTCTCAACAGCCCAAACAAGTTTCTAAAAGGATGAGTTTGCAACTACTTTACTTTTGGAGAAAATTTAAAACATTCATTATTCAATAGGGCCCAAACTATCAAAAACCAGCGGTTTCAATGAACACACATTTCTTGGTAGAATCATGCAGGACTGAAATTTTTGATGTTTTTCTACTCCTCTCATGAGCCCAAACAAGTCTCTAAAAGCATGAGTTTGCAACTACTTTACTTTTGGAGAAAATTCAAAACATTCATTATTCAATAGAGCCCAATAGCAAAAACCAGCGTTTTGAATGAAGAATCACATTTCTTGGTAGAATCATGCAGGATTGAAATTTTTGATGTTTTTTTACTCCTCTCAACAGCCCAAACAAGTTTCTAAAAGGATGAGTTTGCAACTACTTTACTTTTGAAGAAAATTCAAAACATTCATTATTCAATAGGGCCCAAACTATCAAAAACCAGCGGTTTCAATGAACACACATTTCTTGGTAGAATCATGCAGGACTGAAATTTTTGATGTTTTTCTACTCCTCTCATGAGCCCAAACAAGTCTCTAAAAGCATGAGTTTGCAACTACTTTACTTTTGGAGAAAATTCAAAACATTCATTATTCAATAGAGCCCAATAGCAAAAACCAGCGTTTTGAATGAAGAATCACATTTCTTGGTAGAATCATGCAGGATTGAAATTTTTGATGGTTTTTTACTCCTCTCAACAGCCCAAACAAGTTTCTAAAAGGATGAGTTTGCAACTACTTTACTTTTGGAGAAAATTCAAAACATTCATTATTCAATAGGGCCCAAACTATCAAAAACCAGCCGTTTCAATGAACACACGTCTTGGTAGAATCATGCAGGACTGAAATTTTTGATGTTTTTCTACTCATCTCATGAGCCCAAACAAGTCTCTAAAAGCATGAGTTTGCAACTACTTTACTTTTGGAGAAAATTCAAAACATTCACTATTCAATAGAGCCCAATAGCAAAAATCAGGTTTTGAATGAAGAATCACATTTCTTGGTAAAATCATGCAGGATTGAAATTTTTGATGGTTTTTTACTCCTCTCAACAGCCCAAACAAGTTTCTAAAAGCATGAGTTTGCAACTACTTTACTTTTGGAGTAAATTCAAAACATTCATTAACCAATAGGGCCCAAACTATCAAAAACCAGCGGTTTCAATGAACACACATTTCTTGGTAGAATCATGCAGGACTGAAATTTTTGATGTTTTTCTACTCCTCTCATGAGCCCAAACAAGTCTCTAAAAGCATGAGTTTGCAACTACTTTACTTTTGGAGAAAATTCAAAACATTCATTATTCAATAGAGCCCAATAGCAAAAACCAGCGTTTTGAATGAAGAATCACATTTCTTGGTAGAATCATGCAGGATTGAAATTTTTGATGGTTTTTTACTCCTCTCAACAGCCCAAACAAGTTTCTAAAAGGATGAGTTTGCAACTACTTTACTTTTGGAGAAAATTCAAAACATTCATTATTCAATAGGGCCCAAACTATCAAAAACCAGCGGTTTCAATGAACACACATTTCTTGGTAGAATCATGCAGGACTGAAATTTTTGATGTTTTTCTACTCCTCTCATGAGCCCAAACAAGTCTCTAAAAGCATGAGTTTGCAACTACTTTACTTTTGGAGAAAATTCAAAACATTCATTATTCAATAGGGCCCAAACTATCAAAAACCAGCGGTTTGAATGAACACACATTTCTTGGTAGAATCATGCAGGACTGAAATTTTTGATGTTTTTCTACTCCTCTCATGAGCCCAAACAAGTCTCTAAAAGCATGAGTTTGCAACTACTTTACTTTTGGAGAAAATTCAAAACATTCATTATTCAATAGAGCCCAATAGCAAAAACCAGCGTTTTGAATGAAGAATCACATTTCTTGGTAGAATCATGCAGGATTGAAATTTTTGATGGTTTTTTACTCCTCTCAACAGCCCAAACAAGTTTCTAAAAGGATGAGTTTGCAACTACTTTACTTTTGAAGAAAATTCAAAACATTCATTATTCAATAGGGCCCAAACTATCAAAAACCAGCCGTTTCAATGAACACACATGTCTTGGTAGAATCATGCAGGACTGAAATTTTTGATGTTTTTCTACTCATCTCATGAGCCCAAACAAGTCTCTAAAAGCATGAGTTTGCAACTACTTTACTTTTGGAGAAAATTCAAAACATTCACTATTCAATAGAGCCCAATAGCAAAAATCAGGTTTTGAATGAAGAATCACATTTCTTGGTAAAATCATGCAGGATTGAAATTTTTGATGGTTTTTTACTCCTCTCAACAGCCCAAACAAGTTTCTAAAAGGATGAGTTTGCAACTACTTTACTTTTGGAGAAAATTCAAAACATTCATTATTCAATAGGGCCCAAACTATCAAAAACCAGCGGTTTCAATGAACACACATTTCTTGGTAGAATCATGCAGGACTGAAATTTTTGATGTTTTTCTACTCCTCTCATGAGCCCAAACAAGTCTCTAAAAGCATGAGTTTGCAACTACTTTACTTTTGGAGAAAATTCAAAACATTCATTATTCAATAGAGCCCAATAGCAAAAACCAGCGTTTTGAATGAAGAATCACATTTCTTGGTAGAATCATGCAGGATTGAAATTTTTGATGGTTTTTTACTCCTCTCAACAGCCCAAACAAGTTTCTAAAAGGATGAGTTTGCAACTACTTTACTTTTGGAGAAAATTCAAAACATTCATTATTCAATAGGGCCCAAACTATCAAAAACCAGCGGTTTCAATGAACACACATTTCTTGGTAGAATCATGCAGGACTGAAATTTTTGATGTTTTTCTACTCCTCTCATGAGCCCAAACAAGTCTCTAAAAGCATGAGTTTGCAACTACTTTACTTTTGGAGAAAATTCAAAACATTCATTATTCAATAGGGCCCAAACTATCAAAAACCAGCGGTTTGAATGAACACACATTTCTTGGTAGAATCATGCAGGACTGAAATTTTTGATGTTTTTCTACTCCTCTCATGAGCCCAAACAAGTCTCTAAAAGCATGAGTTTGCAACTACTTTACTTTTGGAGAAAATTCAAAACATTCACTATTCAATAGAGCCCAATAGCAAAAATCAGGTTTTGAATGAAGAATCACATTTCTTGGTAAAATCATGCAGGATTGAAATTTTTGATGGTTTTTTACTCTTCTCAACAGCCCAAACAAGTTTATAAAAGGATGAGTTTGCAACTACTTTACTTTTGGAGAAAATTCAAAACATTCATTATTCAATAGGGCCCAAACTATCAAAAACCAGCGGTTTCAATGAACACACATTTCTTGGTAGAATCATGCAGGACTGAAATTTTTGATGTTTTTCTACTCCTCTCATGAGCCCAAACAAGTCTCTAAAAGCATGAGTTTGCAACTACTTTACTTTTGGAGAAAATTCAAAACATTCATTATTCAATAGAGCCCAATAGCAAAAACCAGCGTTTTGAATGAAGAATCACATTTCTTGGTAGAATCATGCAGGATTGAAATTTTTGATGGTTTTTTACTCCTCTCAACAGCCCAAACAAGTTTCTAAAAGGATGAGTTTGCAACTACTTTACTTTTGGAGAAAATTCAAAACATTCATTATTCAATAGGGCCCAAACTATCAAAAACCAGCGGTTTCAATGAACACACATTTCTTGGTAGAATCATGCAGGACTGAAATTTTTGATGTTTTTCTACTCCTCTCATGAGCCCAAACAAGTCTCTAAAAGCATGAGTTTGCAACTACTTTACTTTTGGAGAAAATTCAAAACATTCATTATTCAATAGAGCCCAATAGCAAAAACCAGCGTTTTGAATGAAGAATCACATTTCTTGGTAGAATCATGCAGGATTGAAATTTTTGATGGTTTTTTACTCCTCTCAACAGCCCAAACAAGTTTCTAAAAGGATGAGTTTGCAACTACTTTACTTTTGGAGAAAATTCAAAACATTCATTATTCAATAGGGCCCAAACTATCAAAAACCAGCGGTTTCAATGAACACACATTTCTTGGTAGAATCATGCAGGACTGAAATTTTTGATGTTTTTCTACTCCTCTCATGAGCCCAAACAAGTCTCTAAAAGCATGAGTTTGCAACTACTTTACTTTTGGAGAAAATTCAAAACATTCATTATTCAATAGGGCCCAAACTATCAAAAACCAGCGGTTTGAATGAACACACATTTCTTGGTAGAATCATGCAGGACTGAAATTTTTGATGTTTTTCTACTCCTCTCATGAGCCCAAACAAGTCTCTAAAAGCATGAGTTTGCAACTACTTTACTTTTGGAGAAAATTCAAAACATTCACTATTCAATAGAGCCCAATAGCAAAAATCAGGTTTTGAATGAAGAATCACATTTCTTGGTAAAATCATGCAGGATTGAAATTTTTGATGGTTTTTTACTCCTCTCAACAGCCCAAACAAGTTTCTAAAAGGATGAGTTTGCAACTACTTTACTTTTGGAGAAAATTTAAAACATTCATTATTCAATAGGGCCCAAACTATCAAAAACCAGCGGTTTCAATGAACACACATTTCTTGGTAGAATCATGCAGGACTGAAATTTTTGATGTTTTTCTACTCCTCTCATGAGCCCAAACAAATCTCTAAAAGCATGAGTTTGCAACTACTTTACTTTTGGAGAAAATTCAAAACATTCATTATTCAATAGAGCCCAATAGCAAAAACCAGCGTTTTGAATGAAGAATCACATTTCTTGGTAGAATCATGCAGGATTGAAATTTTTGATGGTTTTTTACTCCTCTCAACAGCCCAAACAAGTTTCTAAAAGGATGAGTTTGCAACTACTTTACTTTTGGAGAAAATTCAAAACATTCATTATTCAATAGGGCCCAAACTATCAAAAACCAGCGGTTTCAATGAACACACATTTCTTGGTAGAATCATGCAGGACTGAAATTTTTGATGTTTTTCTACTCCTCTCATGAGCCCAAACAAGTCTCTAAAAGCATGAGTTTGCAACTACTTTACTTTTGGAGAAAATTCAAAACATTCATTATTCAATAGGGCCCAAACTATCAAAAACCAGCGGTTTGAATGAACACACATTTCTTGGTAGAATCATGCAGGACTGAAATTTTTGATGTTTTTCTACTCCTCTCATGAGCCCAAACAAGTCTCTAAAAGCATGAGTTTGCAACTACTTTACTTTTGGAGAAAATTCAAAACATTCATTATTCAATAGAGCCCAATAGCAAAAACCAGCGTTTTGAATGAAGAATCACATTTCTTGGTAGAATCATGCAGGATTGAAATTTTTGATGGTTTTTTACTCCTCTCAACAGCCCAAACAAGTTTCTAAAAGGATGAGTTTGCAACTACTTTACTTTTGGAGAAAATTCAAAACATTCATTATTCAATAGGGCCCAAACTATCAAAAACCAGCGGTTTCAATGAACACACATTTCTTGGTAGAATCATGCAGGACTGAAATTTTTGATGTTTTTCTACTCCTCTCATGAGCCCAAACAAGTCTCTAAAAGCATGAGTTTGCAACTACTTTACTTTTGGAGAAAATTCAAAACATTCATTATTCAATAGAGCCCAATAGCAAAAACCAGCGTTTTGAATGAAGAATCACATTTCTTGGTAGAATCATGCAGGATTGAAATTTTTGATGGTTTTTTACTCCTCTCAACAGCCCAAACAAGTTTCTAAAAGGATGAGTTTGCAACTACTTTACTTTTGGAGAAAATTCAAAACATTAATTATTCAATAGGGCCCAAACTATCAAAAACCAGCGGTTTCAATGAACACACATTTCTTGGTAGAATCATGCAGGACTGAAATTTTTGATGTTTTTCTACTCCTCTCATGAGCCCAAACAAGTCTCTAAAAGCATGAGTTCGCAACTACTTTACTTTTGGAGAAAATTCAAAACATTCATTATTCAATAGAGCCCAATAGCAAAAACCAGCGTTTTGAATGAAGAATCACATTTCTTGGTAGAATCATGCAGGATTGAAATTTTTGATGGTTTTTTACTCCTCTCAACAGCCCAAACAAGTTTCTAAAAGGATGAGTTTGCAACTACTTTACTTTTGGAGAAAATTCAAAACATTCATTATTCAATAGGGCCCAAACTATCAAAAACCAGCGGTTTCAATGAACACACATTTCTTGGTAGAATCATGCAGGACTGAAATTTTTGATGTTTTTCTACTCCTCTCATGAGCCCAAACAAGTCTCTAAAAGCATGAGTTTGCAACTACTTTACTTTTGGAGAAAATTCAAAACATTCATTATTCAATAGAGCCCAATAGCAAAAACCAGCGTTTTGAATGAAGAATCACATTTCTTGGTAGAATCATGCAGGATTGAAATTTTTGATGGTTTTTTACTCCTCTCAACAGCCCAAACAAGTTTCTAAAAGGATGAGTTTGCAACTACTTTACTTTTGGAGAAAATTCAAAACATTCATTATTCAATAGGGCCCAAACTATCAAAAACCAGCGGTTTCAATGAACACACATTTCTTGGTAGAATCATGCAGGACTGAAATTTTTGATGTTTTTCTACTCCTCTCATGAGCCCAAACAAGTCTCTAAAAGCATGAGTTTGCAACTACTTTACTTTTGGAGAAAATTCAAAACATTCATTATTCAATAGGGCCCAAACTATCAAAAACCAGCGGTTTGAATGAACACACATTTCTTGGTAGAATCATGCAGGACTGAAATTTTTGATGTTTTTCTACTCCTCTCATGAGCCCAAACAAGTCTCTAAAAGCATGAGTTTGCAACTACTTTACTTTTGGAGAAAATTCAAAACATTCACTATTCAATAGAGCCCAATAGCAAAAATCAGGTTTTGAATGAAGAATCACATTTCTTGGTAAAATCATGCAGGATTGAAATTTTTGATGGTTTTTTACTCCTCTCAACAGCCCAAACAAGTTTCTAAAAGGATGAGTTTGCAACTACTTTACTTTTGGAGAAAATTTAAAACATTCATTATTCAATAGGGCCCAAACTATCAAAAACCAGTGGTTTCAATGAACACACATTTCTTGGTAGAATCATGCAGGACTGAAATTTTTGATGTTTTTCTACTCCTCTCATGAGCCCAAACAAATCTCTAAAAGCATGAGTTTGCAACTACTTTACTTTTGGAGAAAATTCAAAACATTCATTATTCAATAGAGCCCAATAGCAAAAACCAGCGTTTTGAATGAAGAATCACATTTCTTGGTAGAATCATGCAGGATTGAAATTTTTGATGGTTTTTTACTCCTCTCAACAGCCCAAACAAGTTTCTAAAAGGATGAGTTTGCAACTACTTTACTTTTGGAGAAAATTCAAAACATTCATTATTCAATAGGGCCCAAACTATCAAAAACCAGCGGTTTCAATGAACACACATTTCTTGGTAGAATCATGCAGGACTGAAATTTTTGATGTTTTTCTACTCCTCTCATGAGCCCAAACAAGTCTCTAAAAGCATGAGTTTGCAACTACTTTACTTTTGGAGAAAATTCAAAACATTCATTATTCAATAGAGCCCAATAGCAAAAACCAGCGTTTTGAATGAAGAATCACATTTCTTGGTAGAATCATGCAGGATTGAAATTTTTGATGGTTTTTTACTCCTCTCAACAGCCCAAACAAGTTTCTAAAAGGATGAGTTTGCAACTACTTTACTTTTGGAGAAAATTCAAAACATTAATTATTCAATAGGGCCCAAACTATCAAAAACCAGCGGTTTCAATGAACACACATTTCTTGGTAGAATCATGCAGGACTGAAATTTTTGATGTTTTTCTACTCCTCTCATGAGCCCAAACAAGTCTCTAAAAGCATGAGTTCGCAACTACTTTACTTTTGGAGAAAATTCAAAACATTCATTATTCAATAGAGCCCAATAGCAAAAACCAGCGTTTTGAATGAAGAATCACATTTCTTGGTAGAATCATGCAGGATTGAAATTTTTGATGGTTTTTTACTCCTCTCAACAGCCCAAACAAGTTTCTAAAAGGATGAGTTTGCAACTACTTTACTTTTGGAGAAAATTCAAAACATTCATTATTCAATAGGGCCCAAACTATCAAAAACCAGCGGTTTCAATGAACACACATTTCTTGGTAGAATCATGCAGGACTGAAATTTTTGATGTTTTTCTACTCCTCTCATGAGCCCAAACAAGTCTCTAAAAGCATGAGTTTGCAACTACTTTACTTTTGGAGAAAATTCAAAACATTCATTATTCAATAGAGCCCAATAGCAAAAACCAGCGTTTTGAATGAAGAATCACATTTCTTGGTAGAATCATGCAGGATTGAAATTTTTGATGGTTTTTTACTCCTCTCAACAGCCCAAACAAGTTTCTAAAAGGATGAGTTTGCAACTACTTTACTTTTGGAGAAAATTCAAAACATTCATTATTCAATAGGGCCCAAACTATCAAAAACCAGTGGTTTCAATGAACACACATTTCTTGGTAGAATCATGCAGGACTGAAATTTTTGATGTTTTTCTACTCCTCTCATGAGCCCAAACAAGTCTCTAAAAGCATGAGTTTGCAACTACTTTACTTTTGGAGAAAATTCAAAACATTCATTATTCAATAGGGCCCAAACTATCAAAAACCAGCGGTTTGAATGAACACACATTTCTTGGTAGAATCATGCAGGACTGAAATTTTTGATGTTTTTCTACTCCTCTCATGAGCCCAAACAAGTCTCTAAAAGCATGAGTTTGCAACTACTTTACTTTTGGAGAAAATTCAAAACATTCACTATTCAATAGAGCCCAATAGCAAAAATCAGGTTTTGAATGAAGAATCACATTTCTTGGTAAAATCATGCAGGATTGAAATTTTTGATGGTTTTTTACTCCTCTCAACAGCCCAAACAAGTTTCTAAAAGGATGAGTTTGCAACTACTTTACTTTTGGAGAAAATTTAAAACATTCATTATTCAATAGGGCCCAAACTATCAAAAACCAGCGGTTTCAATGAACACACATTTCTTGGTAGAATCATGCAGGACTGAAATTTTTGATGTTTTTCTACTCCTCTCATGAGCCCAAACAAATCTCTAAAAGCATGAGTTTGCAACTACTTTACTTTTGGAGAAAATTCAAAACATTCATTATTCAATAGAGCCCAATAGCAAAAACCAGCGTTTTGAATGAAGAATCACATTTCTTGGTAGAATCATGCAGGATTGAAATTTTTGATGGTTTTTTACTCCTCTCAACAGCCCAAACAAGTTTCTAAAAGGATGAGTTTGCAACTACTTTACTTTTGGAGAAAATTCAAAACATTCATTATTCAATAGGGCCCAAACTATCAAAAACCAGCGGTTTCAATGAACACACATTTCTTGGTAGAATCATGCAGGACTGAAATTTTTGATGTTTTTCTACTCCTCTCATGAGCCCAAACAAGTCTCTAAAAGCATGAGTTTGCAACTACTTTACTTTTGGAGAAAATTCAAAACATTCATTATTCAATAGAGCCCAATAGCAAAAACCAGCGTTTTGAATGAAGAATCACATTTCTTGGTAGAATCATGCAGGATTGAAATTTTTGATGGTTTTTTACTCCTCTCAACAGCCCAAACAAGTTTCTAAAAGGATGAGTTTGCAACTACTTTACTTTTGGAGAAAATTCAAAACATTCATTATTCAATAGGGCCCAAACTATCAAAAACCAGCGGTTTCAATGAACACACATTTCTTGGTAGAATCATGCAGGACTGAAATTTTTGATGTTTTTCTACTCCTCTCATGAGCCCAAACAAGTCTCTAAAAGCATGAGTTTGCAACTACTTTACTTTTGGAGAAAATTCAAAACATTCATTATTCAATAGAGCCCAATAGCAAAAACCAGCGTTTTGAATGAAGAATCACATTTCTTGGTAGAATCATGCAGGATTGAAATTTTTGATGGTTTTTTACTCCTCTCAACAGCCCAAACAAGTTTCTAAAAGGATGAGTTTGCAACTACTTTACTTTTGGAGAAAATTCAAAACATTCATTATTCAATAGGGCCCAAACTATCAAAAACCAGCGGTTTCAATGAACACACATTTCTTGGTAGAATCATGCAGGACTGAAATTTTTGATGTTTTTCTACTCCTCTCATGAGCCCAAACAAGTCTCTAAAAGCATGAGTTTGCAACTACTTTACTTTTGGAGAAAATTCAAAACATTCATTATTCAATAGAGCCCAATAGCAAAAACCAGCGTTTTGAATGAAGAATCACATTTCTTGGTAGAATCATGCAGGATTGAAATTTTTGATGGTTTTTTACTCCTCTCAACAGCCCAAACAAGTTTCTAAAAGGATGAGTTTGCAACTACTTTACTTTTGGAGAAAATTCAAAACATTCATTATTCAATAGGGCCCAAACTATCAAAAACCAGCGGTTTCAATGAACACACATTTCTTGGTAGAATCATGCAGGACTTAAATTTTTGATGTTTTTCTACTCCTCTCATGAGCCCAAACAAGTCTCTAAAAGCATGAGTTTGCAACTACTTTACTTTTGGAGAAAATTCAAAACATTCATTATTCAACAGAGCCCAATAGCAAAAACCAGCGTTTTGAATGAAGAATCACATTTCTTGGTAGAATCATGCAGGATTGAAATTTTTGATGGTTTTTTACTCCTCTCAACAGCCCAAACAAGTTTCTAAAAGGATGAGTTTGCAACTACTTTACTTTTGGAGAAAATTCAAAACATTCATTATTCAATAGGGCCCAAACTATCAAAAACCAGCGGTTTCAATGAACACACATTTCTTGGTAGAATCATGCAGGACTGAAATTTTTGATGTTTTTCTACTCCTCTCATGAGCCCAAACAAGTCTCTAAAAGCATGAGTTTGCAACTACTTTACTTTTGGAGAAAATTCAAAACATTCATTATTCAATAGAGCCCAATAGCAAAAACCAGCGTTTTGAATGAAGAATCACATTTCTTGGTAGAATCATGCAGGATTGAAATTTTTGATGGTTTTTTACTCCTCTCAGCAGCCCAAACAAGTTTCTAAAAGGATGAGTTTGCAACTACTTTACTTTTGGAGAAAATTCAAAACATTCATTATTCAATAGAGCCCAATAGCAAAAACCAGCGTTTTGAATGAAGAATCACATTACTTGGTAGAATCATGCAGGATTGAAATTTTTGATGGTTTTTTACTCCTCTCAACAGCCCAAACAAGTTTCTAAAAGGATGAGTTTGCAACTACTTTACTTTTGGAGAAAATTCAAAACATTCATTATTCAATAGGGCCCAAACTATCAAAAACCAGCCGTTTCAATGAACACACATTTCTTGGTAGAATCATGCAGGACTGAAATTTTTGATGTTTTTCTACTCCTCTCATGAGCCCAAACAAGTCTCTAAAAGCATGAGTTTGCAACTACTTTACTTTTGGAGAAAATTCAAAACATTCATTATTCAATAGAGCCCAATAGCAAAAACCAGCGTTTTGAATGAAGAATCACATTTCTTGGTAGAATCATGCAGGATTGAAATTTTTGATGGTTTTTTACTCCTCTCAACAGCCCAAACAAGTTTCTAAAAGGATGAGTTTGCAACTACTTTACTTTTGGAGAAAATTCAAAACATTCATTATTCAATAGGGCCCAAACTATCAAAAACCAGCGGTTTCAATGAACACACATTTCTTGGTAGAATCATGCAGGACTGAAATTTTTGATGTTTTTCTACTCCTCTCATGAGCCCAAACAAGTCTCTAAAAGCATGAGTTTGCAACTACTTTACTTTTGGAGAAAATTCAAAACATTCATTATTCAATAGAGCCCAATAGCAAAAACCAGCGTTTTGAATGAAGAATCACATTTCTTGGTAGAATCATGCAGGATTGAAATTTTTGATGGTTTTTTACTCCTCTCAACAGCCCAAACAAGTTTCTAAAAGGATGAGTTTGCAACTACTTTACTTTTGGAGAAAATTCAAAACATTCATTATTCAATAGGGCCCAAACTATCAAAAACCAGCGGTTTCAATGAACACACATTTCTTGGTAGAATCATGCAGGACTGAAATTTTTGATGTTTTTCTACTCCTCTCATGAGCCCAAACAAGTCTCTAAAAGCATGAGTTTGCAACTACTTTACTTTTGGAGAAAATTCAAAACATTCATTATTCAATAGAGCCCAATAGCAAAAACCAGCGTTTTGAATGAAGAATCACATTTCTTGGTAGAATCATGCAGGATTGAAATTTTTGATGTTTTTTTACTCCTCTCAACAGCCCAAACAAGTTTCTAAAAGGATGAGTTTGCAACTACTTTACTTTTGGAGAAAATTCAAAACATTCATTATTCAATAGGGCCCAAACTATCAAAAACCAGTGGTTTCAATGAACACACATTTCTTGGTAGAATCATGCAGGACTGAAATTTTTGATGTTTTTCTACTCCTCTCATGAGCCCAAACAAGTCTCTAAAAGCATGAGTTTGCAACTACTTTACTTTTGGAGAAAATTCAAAACATTCATTATTCAATAGGGCCCAAACTATCAAAAACCAGCCGTTTCAATGAACACACATTTCTTGGTAGAATCATGCAGGACTGAAATTTTTGATGTTTTTCTACTCCTCTCATGAGCCCAAACAAGTCTCTAAAAGCATGAGTTTGCAACTACTTTACTTTTGGAGAAAATTCAAAACATTCATTATTCAATAGAGCCCAATAGCAAAAACCAGCGTTTTGAATGAAGAATCACATTTCTTGGTAGAATCATGCAGGATTGAAATTTTTGATGGTTTTTTACTCCTCTCAACAGCCCAAACAAGTTTCTAAAAGGATGAGTTTGCAACTACTTTACTTTTGGAGAAAATTCAAAACATTCATTATTCAATAGGGCCCAAACTATCAAAAACCAGCGGTTTCAATGAACACACATTTCTTGGTAGAATCATGCAGGACTGAAATTTTTGATGTTTTTCTACTCATCTCATGAGCCCAAACAAGTCTCTAAAAGCATGAGTTTGCAACTACTTTACTTTTGGAGAAAATTCAAAACATTCACTATTCAATAGAGCCCAATAGCAAAAATCAGGTTTTGAATGAAGAATCACATTTCTTGGTAAAATCATGCAGGATTGAAATTTTTGATGGTTTTTTACTCCTCTCAACAGCCCAAACAAGTTTCTAAAAGGATGAGTTTGCAACTACTTTACTTTTGGAGAAAATTCAAAACATTCATTATTCAATAGGGCCCAAACTATCAAAAACCAGCGGTTTCAATGAACACACATTTCTTGGTAGAATCATGCAGGACTGAAATTTTTGATGTTTTTCTACTCCTCTCATGAGCCCAAACTAGTCTCTAAAAGCATGAGTTTGCAACTACTTTACTTTTGGAGAAAATTCAAAACATTCACTATTCAATAGAGCCCAATAGCAAAAATCAGGTTTTGAATGAAGAATCACATTTCTTGGTAAAATCATGCAGGATTGAAATTTTTGATGGTTTTTTACTCCTCTCAACAGCCCAAACAAGTTTCTAAAAGGATGAGTTTGCAACTACTTTACTTTTGGAGAAAATTCAAAACATTCATTATTCAATAGGGCCCAAACTATCAAAAACCAGCGGTTTCAATGAACACACATTTCTTGGTAGAATCATGCAGGACTGAAATTTTTGATGTTTTTCTACTCCTCTCATGAGCCCAAACAAGTCTCTAAAAGCATGAGTTTGCAACTACTTTACTTTTGGAGAAAATTCAAAACATTCATTATTCAATAGAGCCCAATAGCAAAAACCAGCGTTTTGAATGAAGAATCACATTTCTTGGTAGAATCATGCAGGATTGAAATTTTTGATGGTTTTTTACTCCTCTCAACAGCCCAAACAAGTTTCTAAAAGGATGAGTTTGCAACTACTTTACTTTTGGAGAAAATTCAAAACATTCATTATTCAATAGGGCCCAAACTATCAAAAACCAGCGGTTTGAATGAACACATTTCTTGGTAGAATCATGCAGGACTGAAATTTTTGATGTTTTTCTACTCCTCTCATGAGCCCAAACAAGTCTCTAAAAGCATGAGTTTGCAACTACTTTACTTTTGGAGAAAATTCAAAACATTCATTATTCAATAGAGCCCAATAGCAAAAACCAGCGTTTTGAATGAAGAATCACATTTCTTGGTAGAATCATGCAGGATTGAAATTTTTGATGGTTTTTTACTCCTCTCAACAGCCCAAACAAGTTTCTAAAAGGATGAGTTTGCAACTACTTTACTTTTGGAGAAAATTCAAAACATTCATTATTCAATAGGGCCCAAACTATCAAAAACCAGCGGTTTGAATGAACACATTTCTTGGTAGAATCATGCAGGACTGAAATTTTTGATGTTTTTCTACTCCTCTCATGAGCCCAAACAAGTCTCTAAAAGCATGAGTTTGCAACTACTTTACTTTTGGAGAAAATTCAAAACATTCACTATTCAATAGAGCCCAATAGCAAAAATCAGGTTTTGAATGAAGAATCACATTTCTTGGTAAAATCATGCAGGATTGAAATTTTTGATGGTTTTTTACTCCTCTCAACAGCCCAAACAAGTTTCTAAAAGGATGAGTTTGCAACTACTTTACTTTTGGAGAAAATTCAAAACATTCATTATTCAATAGGGCCCAAACTATCAAAAACCAGCGGTTTCAATGAACACACATTTCTTGGTAGAATCATGCAGGACTGAAATTTTTGATGTTTTTCTACTCCTCTCATGAGCCCAAACAAGTCTCTAAAAGCATGAGTTTGCAACTACTTTACTTTTGGAGAAAATTCAAAACATTCATTATTCAATAGAGCCCAATAGCAAAAACCAGCGTTTTGAATGAAGAATCACATTTCTTGGTAGAATCATGCAGGATTGAAATTTTTGATGGTTTTTTACTCCTCTCAACAGCCCAAACAAGTTTCTAAAAGGATGAGTTTGCAACTACTTTACTTTTGGAGAAAATTCAAAACATTAATTATTCAATAGGGCCCAAACTATCAAAAACCAGCGGTTTGAATGAACACATTTCTTGGTAGAATCATGCAGGACTGAAATTTTTGATGTTTTTCTACTCCTCTCATGAGCCCAAACAAGTCTCTAAAAGCATGAGTTTGCAACTACTTTACTTTTGGAGAAAATTCAAAACATTCACTATTCAATAGAGCCCAATAGCAAAAATCAGGTTTTGAATGAAGAATCACATTTCTTGGTAGAATCATGCAGGATTTAAATTTTTGATGGTTTTTTTCTCCTCTCAACAGCCCAAACAAGTTTCTAAAAGGATGAGTTTGCAACTACTTTACTTTTGGAGAAAATTCAAAACATTCATTATTCAATAGGGCCCAAACTATCAAAAACCAGCCGTTTCAATGAACACACATTTCTTGGTAGAATCATGCAGGACTGAAATTTTTGATGTTTTTCTACTCCTCTCATGAGCCCAAACAAGTCTCTAAAAGCATGAGTTTGCAACTACTTTACTTTTGGAGAAAATTCAAAACATTCACTATTCAATAGAGCCCAATAGCAAAAATCAGGTTTTGAATGAAGAATCACATTTCTTGGTAAAATCATGCAGGATTGAAATTTTTGATGGTTTTTTACTCCTCTCAACAGCCCAAACAAGTTTCTAAAAGGATGAGTTTGCAACTACTTTACTTTTGGAGAAAATTTAAAACATTCATTATTCAATAGGGCCCAAACTATCAAAAACCAGCGGTTTCAATGAACACACATTTCTTGGTAGAATCATGCAGGACTGAAATTTTTGATGTTTTTCTACTCCTCTCATGAGCCCAAACAAATCTCTAAAAGCATGAGTTTGCAACTACTTTACTTTTGGAGAAAATTCAAAACATTCATTATTCAATAGAGCCCAATAGCAAAAACCAGCGTTTTGAATGAAGAATCACATTTCTTGGTAGAATCATGCAGGATTGAAATTTTTGATGGTTTTTTACTCCTCTCAACAGCCCAAACAAGTTTCTAAAAGGATGAGTTTGCAACTACTTTACTTTTGGAGAAAATTCAAAACATTCATTATTCAATAGGGCCCAAACTATCAAAAACCAGCGGTTTCAATGAACACACATTTCTTGGTAGAATCATGCAGGACTGAAATTTTTGATGTTTTTCTACTCCTCTCATGAGCCCAAACAAGTCTCTAAAAGCATGAGTTTGCAACTACTTTACTTTTGGAGAAAATTCAAAACATTCATTATTCAATAGAGCCCAATAGCAAAAACCAGCGTTTTGAATGAAGAATCACATTTCTTGGTAGAATCATGCAGGATTGAAATTTTTGATGGTTTTTTACTCCTCTCAACAGCCCAAACAAGTTTCTAAAAGGATGAGCTTGCAACTACTTTACTTTTGAAGAAAATTCAAAACATTCATTATTCAATAGGGCCCAAACTATCAAAAACCAGCGGTTTCAATGAACACACATTTCTTGGTAGAATCATGCAGGACTGAAATTTTTGATGTTTTTCTACTCCTCTCATGAGCCCAAACAAGTCTCTAAAAGCATGAGTTTGCAACTACTTTACTTTTGGAGAAAATTCAAAACATTCATTATTCAATAGGGCCCAAACTATCAAAAACCAGCGGTTTGAATGAACACACATTTCTTGGTAGAATCATGCAGGACTGAAATTTTTGATGTTTTTCTACTCCTCTCATGAGCCCAAACAAGTCTCTAAAAGCATGAGTTTGCATCTACTTTACTTTTGGAGAAAATTCAAAACATTCATTATTCAATAGAGCCCAATAGCAAAAACCAGCGTTTTGAATGAAGAATCACATTTCTTGGTAGATTCATGCAGGATTGAAATTTTTGATGGTTTTTTACTCCTCTCAACAGCCCAAACAAGTTTCTAAAAGGATGAGTTTGCAACTACTTTACTTTTGGAGAAAATTCAAAACATTCATTATTCAATAGGGCCCAAACTATCAAAAACTAGCCGTTTCAATGAACACACATGTCTTGGTAGAATCATGCAGGACTGAAATTTTTGATGTTTTTCTACTCATCTCATGAGCCCAAACAAGTCTCTAAAAGCATGAGTTTGCAACTACTTTACTTTTGGAGAAAATTCAAAACATTCACTATTCAATAGAGCCCAATAGCAAAAATCAGGTTTTGAATGAAGAATCACATTTCTTGGTAAAATCATGCAGGATTGAAATTTTTGATGGTTTTTTACTCCTCTCAACAGCCCAAACAAGTTTCTAAAAGGATGAGTTTGCAACTACTTTACTTTTGGAGAAAATTCAAAACATTCATTATTCAATAGGGCCCAAACTATCAAAAACCAGCGGTTTCAATGAACACACATTTCTTGGTAGAATCATGCAGGACTGAAATTTTTGATGTTTTTCTACTCCTCTCATGAGCCCAAACAAGTCTCTAAAAGCATGAGTTTGCAACTACTTTACTTTTGGAGAAAATTCAAAACATTCATTATTCAATAGAGCCCAATAGCAAAAACCAGCGTTTTAAATGAAGAATCACATTTCTTGGTAGAATCATGCAGGATTGAAATTTTTGATGGTTTTTTATTCCTCTCAACAGCCCAAACAAGTTTCTAAAAGGATGAGTTTGCAACTACTTTACTTTTGGAGAAAATTCAAAACATTCATTATTCAATAGGGCCCAAACTATCAAAAACCAGCCGTTTCAATGAACACACATTTCTTGGTAGAATCATGCAGGACTGAAATTTTTGATGTTTTTCTACTCCTCTCATGAGCCCAAACAAGTCTCTAAAAGCATGAGTTTGCAACTACTTTACTTTTGGAGAAAATTCAAAACATTCATTATTCAATAGAGCCCAATAGCAAAAACCAGCGTTTTGAATGAAGAATCACATTTCTTGGTAGAATCATGCAGGATTGAAATTTTTGATGGTTTTTTACTCCTCTCAACAGCCCAAACAAGTTTCTAAAAGGATGAGTTTGCAACTACTTTACTTTTGGAGAAAATTCAAAACATTCATTATTCAATAGGGCCCAAACTATCAAAAACCAGCCGTTTCAATGAACACACATTTCTTGGTAGAATCATGCAGGACTGAAATTTTTGATGTTTTTCTACTCCTCTCATGAGCCCAAACAAGTCTCTAAAAGCATGAGTTTGCAACTACTTTACTTTTGGAGAAAATTCAAAACATTCATTATTCAATAGAGCCCAATAGCAAAAACCAGCGTTTTGAATGAAGAATCACATTTCTTGGTAGAATCATGCAGGATTGAAATTTTTGATGGTTTTTTACTCCTCTCAACAGCCCAAACAAGTTTCTAAAAGGATGAGTTTGCAACTACTTTACTTTTGGAGAAAATTCAAAACATTCATTATTCAATAGAGCCCAATAGCAAAAACCAGCGTTTTGAATGAAGAATCACATTTCTTGGTAGAATCATGCAGGATTGAAATTTTTGATGGTTTTTTACTCCTCTCAACAGCCCAAACAAGTTTCTAAAAGGATGAGTTTGCAACTACTTTACTTTTGGAGAAAATTCAAAACATTCATTATTCAATAGGGCCCAAACTATCAAAAACCAGCGGTTTCAATGAACACACATTTCTTGGTAGAATCATGCAGGACTGAAATTTTTGATGTTTTTCTACTCCTCTCATGAGCCCAAACAAGTCTCTAAAAGCATGAGTTTGCAACTACTTTACTTTTGGAGAAAATTCAAAACATTCATTATTCAATAGAGCCCAATAGCAAAAACCAGCGTTTTGAATGAAGAATCACATTTCTTGGTAGAATCATGCAGGATTGAAATTTTTGATGGTTTTTTACTCCTCTCAACAGCCCAAACAAGTTTCTAAAAGGATGAGTTTGCAACTACTTTACTTTTGGAGAAAATTCAAAACATTCATTATTCAATAGGGCCCAAACTATCAAAAACCAGCCGTTTCAATGAACACACATGTCTTGGTAGAATCATGCAGGACTGAAATTTTTGATGTTTTTCTACTCATCTCATGAGCCCAAACAAGTCTCTAAAAGCATGAGTTTGCAACTACTTTACTTTTGGAGAAAATTCAAAACATTCACTATTCAATAGAGCCCAATAGCAAAAATCAGGTTTTGAATGAAGAATCACATTTCTTGGTAAAATCATGCAGGATTGAAATTTTTGATGGTTTTTTACTCCTCTCAACAGCCCAAACAAGTTTCTAAAAGGATGAGTTTGCAACTACTTTACTTTTGGAGAAAATTCAAAACATTCATTATTCAATAGGGCCCAAACTATCAAAAACCAGCCGTTTCAATGAACACACATTTCTTGGTAGAATCATGCAGGACTGAAATTTTTGATGTTTTTCTACTCCTCTCATGAGCCCAAACAAGTCTCTAAAAGCATGAGTTTGCAACTACTTTACTTTTGGAGAAAATTCAAAACATTCACTATTCAATAGAGCCCAATAGCAAAAATCAGGTTTTGAATGAAGAATCACATTTCTTGGTAAAATCATGCAGGATTGAAATTTTTGATGGTTTTTTACTCCTCTCAACAGCCCAAACAAGTTTCTAAAAGGATGAGTTTGCAACTACTTTACTTTTGGAGAAAATTCAAAACATTCATTATTCAATAGGGCCCAAACTATCAAAAACCAGCGGTTTCAATGAACACACATTTCTTGGTAGAATCATGCAGGATTGAAATTTTTGATGTTTTTCTACTCCTCTCATGAGCCCAAACAAGTCTCTAAAAGCATGAGTTTGCAACTACTTTACTTTTGGAGAAAATTCAAAACATTCATTATTCAATAGAGCCCAATAGCAAAAACCAGCGTTTTGAATGAAGAATCACATTTCTTGGTAGAATCATGCAGGATTGAAATTTTTGATGGTTTTTTACTCCTCTCAACAGCCCAAACAAGTTTCTAAAAGGATGAGTTTGCAACTACTTTACTTTTGGAGAAAATTCAAAACATTAATTATTCAATAGGGCCCAAACTATCAAAAACCAGCGGTTTGAATGAACACATTTCTTGGTAGAATCATGCAGGACTGAAATTTGTGATGTTTTTCTACTCCTCTCATGAGCCCAAACAAGTCTCTAAAAGCATGAGTTTGCAACTACTTTACTTTTGGAGAAAATTCAAAACATTCACTATTCAATAGAGCCCAATAGCAAAAATCAGGTTTTGAATGAAGAATCACATTTCTTGGTAAAATCATGCAGGATTGAAATTTTTGATGGTTTTTAACTCCTCTCAACAGCCCAAACAAGTTTCTAAAAGGATGAGTTTGCAACTACTTTACTTTTGGAGAAAATTCAAAACATTCATTATTCAATAGGGCCCAAACTATCAAAAACCAGCGGTTTCAATGAACACACATTTCTTGGTAGAATCATGCAGGACTGAAATTTTTGATGTTTTTCTACTCCTCTCATGAGCCCAAACAAGTCTCTAAAAGCATGAGTTTGCAACTACTTTACTTTTGGAGAAAATTCAAAACATTCATTATTCAATAGAGCCCAATAGCAAAAACCAGCGTTTTGAATGAAGAATCACATTTCTTGGTAGAATCATGCAGGATTGAAATTTTTGATGGTTTTTTACTCCTCTCAACAGCCCAAACAAGTTTCTAAAAGGATGAGTTTGCAACTACTTTACTTTTGGAGAAAATTCAAAACATTCATTATTCAATAGGGCCCAAACTATCAAAAACCAGCGGTTTCAATGAACACACATTTCTTGGTAGAATCATGCAGGACTGAAATTTTTGATGTTTTTCTACTCCTCTCATGAGCCCAAACAAGTCTCTAAAAGCATGAGTTTGCAACTACTTTACTTTTGGAGAAAATTCAAAACATTCATTATTCAATAGAGCCCAATAGCAAAAACCAGCGTTTTGAATGAAGAATCACATTTCTTGGTAGAATCATGCAGGATTGAAATTTTTGATGGTTTTTTACTCCTCTCAACAGCCCAAACAAGTTTCTAAAAGGATGAGTTTGCAACTACTTTACTTTTGGAGAAAATTCAAAACATTCATTATGCAATAGGGCCCAAACTATCAAAAACCAGCCGTTTCAATGAACACACATTTCTTGGTAGAATCATGCAGGACTGAAATTTTTGATGTTTTTCTACTCCTCTCATGAGCCCAAACAAGTCTCTAAAAGCATGAGTTTGCAACTACTTTACTTTTGGAGAAAATTCAAAACATTCATTATTCAATAGAGCCCAATAGCAAAAACCAGCGTTTTGAATGAAGAATCACATTTCTTGGTAGAATCATGCAGGATTGAAATTTTTGATGGTTTTTTACTCCTCTCAACAGCCCAAACAAGTTTCTAAAAGGATGAGTTTGCAACTACTTTACTTTTGGAGAAAATTCAAAACATTCATTATTCAATAGGGCCCAAACTATCAAAAACCAGCGGTTTCAATGAACACACATTTCTTGGTAGAATCATGCAGGACTGAAATTTTTGATGTTTTTCTACTCCTCTCATGAGCCCAAACAAGTCTCTAAAAGCATGAGTTTGCAACTACTTTACTTTTGGAGAAAATTCAAAACATTCACTATTCAATAGAGCCCAATAGCAAAAATCAGGTTTTGAATGAAGAATCACATTTCTTGGTAAAATCATGCAGGATTGAAATTTTTGATGGTTTTTTACTCCTCTCAACAGCCCAAACAAGTTTCTAAAAGGATGAGTTTGCAACTACTTTACTTTTGGAGAAAATTCAAAACATTCATTATTCAATAGGGCCCAAACTATCAAAAACCAGCGGTTTCAATGAACACACATTTCTTGGTAGAATCATGCAGGATTGAAATTTTTGATGTTTTTCTACTCCTCTCATGAGCCCAAACAAGTCTCTAAAAGCATGAGTTTGCAACTACTTTACTTTTGGAGAAAATTCAAAACATTCATTATTCAATAGAGCCCAATAGCAAAAACCAGCGTTTTGAATGAAGAATCACATTTCTTGGTAGAATCATGCAGGATTGAAATTTTTGATGGTTTTTTACTCCTCTCAACAGCCCAAACAAGTTTCTAAAAGGATGAGTTTGCAACTACTTTACTTTTGGAGAAAATTCAAAACATTCATTATTCAATAGGGCCCAAACTATCAAAAACCAGCGGTTTGAATGAACACATTTCTTGGTAGAATCATGCAGGACTGAAATTTTTGATGTTTTTCTACTCCTCTCATGAGCCCAAACAAGTCTCTAAAAGCATGAGTTTGCAACTACTTTACTTTTGGAGAAAATTCAAAACATTCACTATTCAATAGAGCCCAATAGCAAAAATCAGGTTTTGAATGAAGAATCACATTTCTTGGTAAAATCATGCAGGATTGAAATTTTTGATGGTTTTTTACTCCTCTCAACAGCCCAAACAAGTTTCTAAAAGGATGAGTTTGCAACTACTTTACTTTTGGAGAAAATTCAAAACATTCATTATTCAATAGGGCCCAAACTATCAAAAACCAGCGGTTTCAATGAACACACATTTCTTGGTAGAATCATGCAGGACTGAAATTTTTGATGTTTTTCTACTCCTCTCATGAGCCCAAACAAGTCTCTAAAAGCATGAGTTTGCAACTACTTTACTTTTGGAGAAAATTCAAAACATTCATTATTCAATAGAGCCCAATAGCAAAAACCAGCGTTTTAAATGAAGAATCACATTTCTTGGTAGAATCATGCAGGATTGAAATTTTTGATGGTTTTTTATTCCTCTCAACAGCCCAAACAAGTTTCTAAAAGGATGAGTTTGCAACTACTTTACTTTTGGAGAAAATTCAAAACATTCATTATTCAATAGGGCCCAAACTATCAAAAACCAGCCGTTTCAATGAACACACATTTCTTGGTAGAATCATGCAGGACTGAAATTTTTGATGTTTTTCTACTCCTCTCATGAGCCCAAACAAGTCTCTAAAAGCATGAGTTTGCAACTACTTTACTTTTGGAGAAAATTCAAAACATTCATTATTCAATAGAGCCCAATAGCAAAAACCAGCGTTTTGAATGAAGAATCACATTTCTTGGTAGAATCATGCAGGATTGAAATTTTTGATGGTTTTTTACTCCTCTCAACAGCCCAAACAAGTTTCTAAAAGGATGAGTTTGCAACTACTTTACTTTTGGAGAAAATTCAAAACATTCATTATGCAATAGGGCCCAAACTATCAAAAACCAGCCGTTTCAATGAACACACATTTCTTGGTAGAATCATGCAGGACTGAAATTTTTGATGTTTTTCTACTCCTCTCATGAGCCCAAACAAGTCTCTAAAAGCATGAGTTTGCAACTACTTTACTTTTGGAGAAAATTCAAAACATTCATTATTCAATAGAGCCCAATAGCAAAAACCAGCGTTTTGAATGAAGAATCACATTTCTTGGTAGAATCATGCAGGATTGAAATTTTTGATGGTTTTTTACTCCTCTCAACAGCCCAAACAAGTTTCTAAAAGGATGAGTTTGCAACTACTTTACTTTTGGAGAAAATTCAAAACATTCATTATTCAATAGGGCCCAAACTATCAAAAACCAGCGGTTTCAATGAACACACATTTCTTGGTAGAATCATGCAGGACTGAAATTTTTGATGTTTTTCTACTCCTCTCATGAGCCCAAACAAGTCTCTAAAAGCATGAGTTTGCAACTACTTTACTTTTGGAGAAAATTCAAAACATTCATTATTCAATAGAGCCCAATAGCAAAAACCAGCGTTTTGAATGAAGAATCACATTTCTTGGTAGAATCATGCAGGATTGAAATTTTTGATGGTTTTTTACTCCTCTCAACAGCCCAAACAAGTTTCTAAAAGGATGAGTTTGCAACTACTTTACTTTTGGAGAAAATTCAAAACATTCATTATTCAATAGGGCCCAAACTATCAAAAACCAGCGGTTTCAATGAACACACATTTCTTGGTAGAATCATGCAGGACTGAAATTTTTGATGTTTTTCTACTCCTCTCATGAGCCCAAACAAGTCTCTAAAAGCATGAGTTTGCAACTACTTTACTTTTGGAGAAAATTCAAAACATTCATTATTCAATAGAGCCCAATAGCAAAAACCAGCGTTTTGAATGAAGAATCACATTTCTTGGTAGAATCATGCAGGATTGAAATTTTTGATGGTTTTTTACTCCTCTCAACAGCCCAAACAAGTTTCTAAAAGGATGAGTTTGCAACTACTTTACTTTTGGAGAAAATTCAAAACATTCATTATGCAATAGGGCCCAAACTATCAAAAACCAGCCGTTTCAATGAACACACATTTCTTGGTAGAATCATGCAGGACTGAAATTTTTGATGTTTTTCTACTCCTCTCATGAGCCCAAACAAGTCTCTAAAAGCATGAGTTTGCAACTACTTTACTTTTGGAGAAAATTCAAAACATTCATTATTCAATAGAGCCCAATAGCAAAAACCAGCGTTTTGAATGAAGAATCACATTTCTTGGTAGAATCATGCAGGATTGAAATTTTTGATGGTTTTTTACTCCTCTCAACAGCCCAAACAAGTTTCTAAAAGGATGAGTTTGCAACTACTTTACTTTTGGAGAAAATTCAAAACATTCATTATTCAATAGGGCCCAAACTATCAAAAACCAGCGGTTTCAATGAACACACATTTCTTGGTAGAATCATGCAGGACTGAAATTTTTGATGTTTTTCTACTCCTCTCATGAGCCCAAACAAGTCTCTAAAAGCATGAGTTTGCAACTACTTTACTTTTGGAGAAAATTCAAAACATTCATTATTCAATAGAGCCCAATAGCAAAAACCAGCGTTTTAAATGAAGAATCACATTTCTTGGTAGAATCATGCAGGATTGAAATTTTTGATGGTTTTTTATTCCTCTCAACAGCCCAAACAAGTTTCTAAAAGGATGAGTTTGCAACTACTTTACTTTTGGAGAAAATTCAAAACATTCATTATTCAATAGGGCCCAAACTATCAAAAACCAGCCGTTTCAATGAACACACATTTCTTGGTAGAATCATGCAGGACTGAAATTTTTGATGTTTTTCTACTCCTCTCATGAGCCCAAACAAGTCTCTAAAAGCATGAGTTTGCAACTACTTTACTTTTGGAGAAAATTCAAAACATTCATTATTCAATAGAGCCCAATAGCAAAAACCAGCGTTTTGAATGAAGAATCACATTTCTTGGTAGAATCATGCAGGATTGAAATTTTTGATGGTTTTTTACTCCTCTCAACAGCCCAAACAAGTTTCTAAAAGGATGAGTTTGCAACTACTTTACTTTTGGAGAAAATTCAAAACATTCATTATGCAATAGGGCCCAAACTATCAAAAACCAGCCGTTTCAATGAACACACATTTCTTGGTAGAATCATGCAGGACTGAAATTTTTGATGTTTTTCTACTCCTCTCATGAGCCCAAACAAGTCTCTAAAAGCATGAGTTTGCAACTACTTTACTTTTGGAGAAAATTCAAAACATTCATTATTCAATAGAGCCCAATAGCAAAAACCAGCGTTTTGAATGAAGAATCACATTTCTTGGTAGAATCATGCAGGATTGAAATTTTTGATGGTTTTTTACTCCTCTCAACAGCCCAAACAAGTTTCTAAAAGGATGAGTTTGCAACTACTTTACTTTTGGAGAAAATTCAAAACATTCATTATTCAATAGGGCCCAAACTATCAAAAACCAGCGGTTTCAATGAACACACATTTCTTGGTAGAATCATGCAGGACTGAAATTTTTGATGTTTTTCTACTCCACTCATGAGCCCAAACAAGTCTCTAAAAGCATGAGTTTGCAACTACTTTACTTTTGGAGAAAATTCAAAACATTCATTATTCAATAGAGCCCAATAGCAAAAACCAGCGTTTTGAATGAAGAATCACATTTCTTGGTAGAATCATGCAGGATTGAAATTTTTGATGGTTTTTTACTCCTCTCAACAGCCCAAACAAGTTTCTAAAAGGATGAGTTTGCAACTACTTTACTTTTGGAGAAAATTCAAAACATTCATTATTCAATAGGGCCCAAACTATCAAAAACCAGCGGTTTCAATGAACACACATTTCTTGGTAGAATCATGCAGGACTGAAATTTTTGATGTTTTTCTACTCCTCTCATGAGCCCAAACAAGTCTCTAAAAGCATGAGTTTGCAACTACTTTACTTTTGGAGAAAATTCAAAACATTCATTATTCAATAGAGCCCAATAGCAAAAACCAGCGTTTTGAATGAAGAATCACATTTCTTGGTAGAATCATGCAGGATTGAAATTTTTGATGGTTTTTTACTCCTCTCAACAGCCCAAACAAGTTTCTAAAAGGATGAGTTTGCAACTACTTTACTTTTGGAGAAAATTCAAAACATTCATTATGCAATAGGGCCCAAACTATCAAAAACCAGCCGTTTCAATGAACACACATTTCTTGGTAGAATCATGCAGGACTGAAATTTTTGATGTTTTTCTACTCCTCTCATGAGCCCAAACAAGTCTCTAAAAGCATGAGTTTGCAACTACTTTACTTTTGGAGAAAATTCAAAACATTCATTATTCAATAGAGCCCAATAGCAAAAACCAGCGTTTTGAATGAAGAATCACATTTCTTGGTAGAATCATGCAGGATTGAAATTTTTGATGGTTTTTTACTCCTCTCAACAGCCCAAACAAGTTTCTAAAAGGATGAGTTTGCAACTACTTTACTTTTGGAGAAAATTCAAAACATTCATTATTCAATAGGGCCCAAACTATCAAAAACCAGCGGTTTCAATGAACACACATTTCTTGGTAGAATCATGCAGGACTGAAATTTTTGATGTTTTTCTACTCCTCTCATGAGCCCAAACAAGTCTCTAAAAGCATGAGTTTGCAACTACTTTACTTTTGGAGAAAATTCAAAACATTCATTATTCAATAGAGCCCAATAGCAAAAACCAGCGTTTTGAATGAAGAATCACATTTCTTGGTAGAATCATGCAGGATTGAAATTTTTGATGGTTTTTTACTCCTCTCAACAGCCCAAACAAGTTTCTAAAAGGATGAGTTTGCAACTACTTTACTTTTGGAGAAAATTCAAAACATTCATTATTCAATAGGGCCCAAACTATCAAAAACCAGCGGTTTCAATGAACACACATTTCTTGGTAGAATCATGCAGGACTGAAATTTTTGATGTTTTTCTACTCCTCTCATGAGCCCAAACAAGTCTCTAAAAGCATGAGTTTGCAACTACTTTACTTTTGGAGAAAATTCAAAACATTCATTATTCAATAGAGCCCAATAGCAAAAACCAGCGTTTTGAATGAAGAATCACATTTCTTGGTAGAATCATGCAGGATTGAAATTTTTGATGGTTTTTTACTCCTCTCAACAGCCCAAACAAGTTTCTAAAAGGATGAGTTTGCAACTACTTTACTTTTGGAGAAAATTCAAAACATTCATTATGCAATAGGGCCCAAACTATCAAAAACCAGCCGTTTCAATGAACACACATTTCTTGGTAGAATCATGCAGGACTGAAATTTTTGATGTTTTTCTACTCCTCTCATGAGCCCAAACAAGTCTCTAAAAGCATGAGTTTGCAACTACTTTACTTTTGGAGAAAATTCAAAACATTCATTATTCAATAGAGCCCAATAGCAAAAACCAGCGTTTTGAATGAAGAATCACATTTCTTGGTAGAATCATGCAGGATTGAAATTTTTGATGGTTTTTTACTCCTCTCAACAGCCCAAACAAGTTTCTAAAAGGATGAGTTTGCAACTACTTTACTTTTGGAGAAAATTCAAAACATTCATTATTCAATAGGGCCCAAACTATCAAAAACCAGCGGTTTCAATGAACACACATTTCTTGGTAGAATCATGCAGGACTGAAATTTTTGATGTTTTTCTACTCCTCTCATGAGCCCAAACAAGTCTCTAAAAGCATGAGTTTGCAACTACTTTACTTTTGGAGAAAATTCAAAACATTCATTATTCAATAGAGCCCAATAGCAAAAACCAGCGTTTTGAATGAAGAATCACATTTCTTGGTAGAATCATGCAGGATTGAAATTTTTGATGGTTTTTTACTCCTCTCAACAGCCCAAACAAGTTTCTAAAAGGATGAGTTTGCAACTACTTTACTTTTGGAGAAAATTCAAAACATTCATTATTCAATAGGGCCCAAACTATCAAAAACCAGCGGTTTCAATGAACACACATTTCTTGGTAGAATCATGCAGGACTGAAATTTTTGATGTTTTTCTACTCCTCTCATGAGCCCAAACAAGTCTCTAAAAGCATGAGTTTGCAACTACTTTACTTTTGGAGAAAATTCAAAACATTCATTATTCAATAGAGCCCAATAGCAAAAACCAGCGTTTTGAATGAAGAATCACATTTCTTGGTAGAATCATGCAGGATTGAAATTTTTGATGGTTTTTTACTCCTCTCAACAGCCCAAACAAGTTTCTAAAAGGATGAGTTTGCAACTACTTTACTTTTGGAGAAAATTCAAAACATTCATTATTCAATAGGGCACAAACTATCAAAAACCAGCGGTTTCAATGAACACACATTTCTTGGTAGAATCATGCAGGACTTAAATTTTTGATGTTTTTCTACTCCTCTCATGAGCCCAAACAAGTCTCTAAAAGCATGAGTTTGCAACTACTTTACTTTTGGAGAAAATTCAAAACATTCATTATTCAACAGAGCCCAATAGCAAAAACCAGCGTTTTGAATGAAGAATCACATTTCTTGGTAGAATCATGCAGGATTGAAATTTTTGATGGTTTTTTACTCCTCTCAACAGCCCAAACAAGTTTCTAAAAGGATGAGTTTGCAACTACTTTACTTTTGGAGAAAATTCAAAACATTCATTATTCAATAGGGCCCAAACTATCAAAAACCAGCGGTTTCAATGAACACACATTTCTTGGTAGAATCATGCAGGACTGAAATTTTTGATGTTTTTCTACTCCTCTCATGAGCCCAAACAAGTCTCTAAAAGCATGAGTTTGCAACTACTTTATTTTTGGAGAAAATTCAAAACATTCATTATTCAATAGAGCCCAATAGCAAAAACCAGCGTTTTGAATGAAGAATCACATTTCTTGGTAGAATCATGCAGGATTGAAATTTTTGATGGTTTTTTACTCCTCTCAACAGCCCAAACAAGTTTCTAAAAGGATGAGTTTGCAACTACTTTACTTTTGGAGAAAATTCAAAACATTCATTATTCAATAGAGCCCAATAGCAAAAACCAGCGTTTTGAATGAAGAATCACATTACTTGGTAGAATCATGCAGGATTGAAATTTTTGATGGTTTTTTACTCCTCTCAACAGCCCAAACAAGTTTCTAAAAGGATGAGTTTGCAACTACTTTACTTTTGGAGAAAATTCAAAACATTCATTATTCAATAGGGCCCAAACTATCAAAAACCAGCCGTTTCAATGAACACACATTTCTTGGTAGAATCATGCAGGACTGAAATTTTTGATGTTTTTCTACTCCTCTCATGAGCCCAAACAAGTCTCTAAAAGCATGAGTTTGCAACTACTTTACTTTTGGAGAAAATTCAAAACATTCATTATTCAATAGAGCCCAATAGCAAAAACCAGCGTTTTGAATGAAGAATCACATTTCTTGGTAGAATCATGCAGGATTGAAATTTTTGATGGTTTTTTACTCCTCTCAACAGCCCAAACAAGTTTCTAAAATCCAAAAGTAAAGTAGTTGCAAACTCATCCTTTTAGAAACTTGTTTGGGCTGTTGAGAGGAGTAAAAAACCATCAAAAATTTCAATCCTGCATGATTCTACCAAGAAATGTGATTCTTCATTCAAAACCTGATTTTTGCTATTGGGCTCTATTGAATAGTGAATGTTTTGAATTTTCTCCAAAAGTAAAGTAGTTGCAAGCTCATGCTTTTAGAGACTTGTTTGGGCTCATGAGAGGAGTAGAAAAACATCAAAAATTTCAGTCCTGCATGATTCTACCAAGAAATGTGTTCATTCAAACCGCTGGTTTTTGATAGTTTGGGCCCTATTGAATAATTAATGTTTTGAATTTTCTCCAAAAGTAAAGTAGTTGCAAACTCATCCTTTTAGAAACTTGTTTGGGCTGTTGAGAGGAGTAAAAAACCATCAAAAATTTCAATCCTGCATGATTCTACCAAGAAATGTGATTCTTCATTCAAAACGCTGGTTTTTGCTATTGGGCTCTATTGAATAATGAATGTTTTGAATTTTCTCCAAAAGTAAAGTAGTTGCAAACTCATGCTTTTAGAGACTTGTTTGGGCTCATGAGAGGAGTAGAAAAACATCAAAAATTTCAGTCCTGCATGATTCTACCAAGAAATGTGTGTTCATTGAAACCGCTGGTTTTTGATAGTTTGGGCCCTATTGAATAATGAATGTTTTGAATTTTCTCCAAAAGTAAAGTAGTTGCAAACTCATCCTTTTAGAAACTTGTTTGGGCTGTTGAGAGGAGTAAAAAACCATCAAAAATTTCAATCCTGCATGATTTTACCAAGAAATGTGATTCTTCATTCAAAACCTGATTTTTGCTATTGGGCTCTATTGAATAGTGAATGTTTTGAATTTTCTCCAAAAGTAAAGTAGTTGCAAACTCATGCTTTTAGAGACTTGTTTGGGCTCATGAGAGGAGTAGAAAAACATCAAAAATTTCAGTCCTGCATGATTCTACCAAGAAATGTGTTCATTCAAACCGCTGGTTTTTGATAGTTTGGGCCCTATTGAATAATGAATGTTTTGAATTTTCTCCAAAAGTAAAGTAGTTGCAAACTCATCCTTTTAGAAACTTGTTTGGGCTGTTGAGAGGAGTAAAAAACCATCAAAAATTTCAATCCTGCATGATTCTACCAAGAAATGTGATTCTTCATTCAAAACGCTGGTTTTTGCTATTGGGCTCTATTGAATAATGAATGTTTTGAATTTTCTCCAAAAGTAAAGTAGTTGCAAACTCATGCTTTTAGAGACTTGTTTGGGCTCATGAGAGGAGTAGAAAAACATCAAAAATTTCAGTCCTGCATGATTCTACCAAGAAATGTGTGTTCATTGAAACCGCTGGTTTTTGATAGTTTGGGCCCTATTGAATAATGAATGTTTTGAATTTTCTCCAAAAGTAAAGTAGTTGCAAACTCATCCTTTTAGAAACTTGTTTGGGCTGTTGAGAGGAGTAAAAAACCATCAAAAATTTCAATCCTGCATGATTTTACCAAGAAATGTGATTCTTCATTCAAAACCTGATTTTTGCTATTGGGCTCTATTGAATAGTGAATGTTTTGAATTTTCTCCAAAAGTAAAGTAGTTGCAAACTCATGCTTTTAGAGACTAGTTTGGGCTCATGAGAGTAGAAAAACATCAAAAATTTCAGTCCTGCATGATTCTACCAAGAAATGTGTGTTCATTGAAACCGCTGGTTTTTGATAGTTTGGGCCCTATTGAATAATGAATGTTTTGAATTTTCTCCAAAAGTAAAGTAGTTGCAAACTCATCCTTTTAGAAACTTGTTTGGGCTGTTGAGAGGAGTAAAAAACCATCAAAAATTTCAATCCTGCATGATTTTACCAAGAAATGTGATTCTTCATTCAAAACCTGATTTTTGCTATTGGGCTCTATTGAATAGTGAATGTTTTGAATTTTCTCCAAAAGTAAAGTAGTTGCAAACTCATGCTTTTAGAGACTAGTTTGGGCTCATGAGAGGAGTAGAAAAACATCAAAAATTTCAGTCCTGCATGATTCTACCAAGAAATGTGTGTTCATTGAAACCGCTGGTTTTTGATAGTTTGGGCCCTATTGAATAATGAATGTTTTGAATTTTCTCCAAAAGTAAAGTAGTTGCAAACTCATCCTTTTAGAAACTTGTTTGGGCTGTTGAGAGGAGTAAAAAACCATCAAAAATTTCAATCCTGCATGATTTTACCAAGAAATGTGATTCTTCATTCAAAACCTGATTTTTGCTATTGGGCTCTATTGAATAGTGAATGTTTTGAATTTTCTCCAAAAGTAAAGTAGTTGCAAACTCATGCTTTTAGAGACTTGTTTGGGCTCATGAGATGAGTAGAAAAACATCAAAAATTTCAGTCCTGCATGATTCTACCAAGACATGTGTGTTCATTGAAACGGCTGGTTTTTGATAGTTTGGGCCCTATTGAATAATGAATGTTTTGAATTTTCTCCAAAAGTAAAGTAGTTGCAAACTCATGCTTTTAGAGACTTGTTTGGGCTCATGAGAGGAGTAGAAAAACATCAAAAATTTCAGTCCTGCATGATTCTACCAAGAAATGTGTGTTCATTGAAACCGCTGGTTTTTGATAGTTTGGGCCCTATTGAATAATGAATGTTTTGAATTTTCTCCAAAAGTAAAGTAGTTGCAAACTCATCCTTTTAGAAACTTGTTTGGGCTGTTGAGAGGAGTAAAAAACCATCAAAAATTTCAATCCTGCATGATTCTACCAAGAAATGTGATTCTTCATTCAAAACGCTGGTTTTTGCTATTGGGCTCTATTGAATAATGAATGTTTTGAATTTTCTCCAAAAGTAAAGTAGTTGCAAACTCATGCTTTTAGAGACTTGTTTGGGCTCATGAGAGGAGTAGAAAAACATCAAAAATTTCAGTCCTGCATGATTCTACCAAGAAATGTGTGTTCATTGAAACCGCTGGTTTTTGATAGTTTGGGCCCTATTGAATAATGAATGTTTTGAATTTTCTCCAAAAGTAAAGTAGTTGCAAACTCATCCTTTTAGAAACTTGTTTGGGCTGTTGAGAGGAGTAAAAAACCATCAAAAATTTCAATCCTGCATGATTTTACCAAGAAATGTGATTCTTCATTCAAAACCTGATTTTTGCTATTGGGCTCTATTGAATAGTGAATGTTTTGAATTTTCTCCAAAAGTAAAGTAGTTGCAAACTCATGCTTTTAGAGACTAGTTTGGGCTCATGAGAGGAGTAGAAAAACATCAAAAATTTCAGTCCTGCATGATTCTACCAAGAAATGTGTGTTCATTGAAACCGCTGGTTTTTGATAGTTTGGGCCCTATTGAATAATGAATGTTTTGAATTTTCTCCAAAAGTAAAGTAGTTGCAAACTCATCCTTTTAGAAACTTGTTTGGGCTGTTGAGAGGAGTAAAAAACCATCAAAAATTTCAATCCTGCATGATTTTACCAAGAAATGTGATTCTTCATTCAAAACCTGATTTTTGCTATTGGGCTCTATTGAATAGTGAATGTTTTGAATTTTCTCCAAAAGTAAAGTAGTTGCAAACTCATGCTTTTAGAGACTTGTTTGGGCTCATGAGATGAGTAGAAAAACATCAAAAATTTCAGTCCTGCATGATTCTACCAAGACATGTGTGTTCATTGAAACGGCTGGTTTTTGATAGTTTGGGCCCTATTGAATAATTAATGTTTTGAATTTTCTCCAAAAGTAAAGTAGTTGCAAACTCATCCTTTTAGAAACTTGTTTGGGCTGTTGAGAGGAGTAAAAAACCATCAAAAATTTCAATCCTGCATGATTCTACCAAGAAATGTGATTCTTCATTCAAAACGCTGGTTTTTGCTATTGGGCTCTATTGAATAATGAATGTTTTGAATTTTCTCCAAAAGTAAAGTAGTTGCAAACTCATGCTTTTAGAGACTTGTTTGGGCTCATGAGAGGAGTAGAAAAACATCAAAAATTTCAGTCCTGCATGATTCTACCAAGAAATGTGTGTTCATTCAAACCGCTGGTTTTTGATAGTTTGGGCCCTATTGAATAATGAATGTTTTGAATTTTCTCCAAAAGTAAAGTAGTTGCAAACTCATGCTTTTAGAGACTTGTTTGGGCTCATGAGAGGAGTAGAAAAACATCAAAAATTTCAGTCCTGCATGATTCTACCAAGAAATGTGTGTTCATTGAAACCGCTGGTTTTTGATAGTTTGGGCCCTATTGAATAATGAATGTTTTGAATTTTCTCCAAAAGTAAAGTAGTTGCAAACTCATCCTTTTAGAAACTTGTTTGGGCTGTTGAGAGGAGTAAAAAACCATCAAAAATTTCAATCCTGCATGATTTTACCAAGAAATGTGATTCTTCATTCAAAACCTGATTTTTGCTATTGGGCTCTATTGAATAGTGAATGTTTTGAATTTTCTCCAAAAGTAAAGTAGTTGCAAACTCATGCTTTTAGAGACTTGTTTGGGCTCATGAGAGGAGTAGAAAAACATCAAAAATTTCAGTCCTGCATGATTCTACCAAGAAATGTGTTCATTCAAACCGCTGGTTTTTGATAGTTTGGGCCCTATTGAATAATGAATGTTTTGAATTTTCTCCAAAAGTAAAGTAGTTGCAAACTCATCCTTTTAGAAACTTGTTTGGGCTGTTGAGAGGAGTAAAAAACCATCAAAAATTTCAATCCTGCATGATTCTACCAAGAAATGTGATTCTTCATTCAAAACGCTGGTTTTTGCTATTGGGCTCTATTGAATAATGAATGTTTTGAATTTTCTCCAAAAGTAAAGTAGTTGCAAACTCATGCTTTTAGAGACTTGTTTGGGCTCATGAGAGGAGTAGAAAAACATCAAAAATTTCAGTCCTGCATGATTCTACCAAGAAATGTGTTCATTCAAACCGCTGGTTTTTGATAGTTTGGGCCCTATTGAATAATGAATGTTTTAAATTTTCTCCAAAAGTAAAGTAGTTGCAAACTCATCCTTTTAGAAACTTGTTTGGGCTGTTGAGAGGAGTAAAAAACCATCAAAAATTTCAATCCTGCATGATTCTACCAAGAAATGTGATTCTTCATTCAAAACGCTGGTTTTTGCTATTGGGCTCTATTGAATAATGAATGTTTTGAATTTTCTCCAAAAGTAAAGTAGTTGCAAACTCATGCTTTTAGAGACTTGTTTGGGCTCATGAGAGGAGTAGAAAAACATCAAAAATTTCAGTCCTGCATGATTCTACCAAGAAATGTGTGTTCATTGAAACCGCTGGTTTTTGATAGTTTGGGCCCTATTGAATAATGAATGTTTTGAATTTTCTCCAAAAGTAAAGTAGTTGCAAACTCATCCTTTTAGAAACTTGTTTGGGCTGTTGAGAGGAGTAAAAAACCATCAAAAATTTCAATCCTGCATGATTTTACCAAGAAATGTGATTCTTCATTCAAAACCTGATTTTTGCTATTGGGCTCTATTGAATAGTGAATGTTTTGAATTTTCTCCAAAAGTAAAGTAGTTGCAAACTCATGCTTTTAGAGACTAGTTTGGGCTCATGAGAGGAGTAGAAAAACATCAAAAATTTCAGTCCTGCATGATTCTACCAAGAAATGTGTGTTCATTGAAACCGCTGGTTTTTGATAGTTTGGGCCCTATTGAATAATGAATGTTTTGAATTTTCTCCAAAAGTAAAGTAGTTGCAAACTCATCCTTTTAGAAACTTGTTTGGGCTGTTGAGAGGAGTAAAAAACCATCAAAAATTTCAATCCTGCATGATTTTACCAAGAAATGTGATTCTTCATTCAAAACCTGATTTTTGCTATTGGGCTCTATTGAATAGTGAATGTTTTGAATTTTCTCCAAAAGTAAAGTAGTTGCAAACTCATGCTTTTAGAGACTTGTTTGGGCTCATGAGATGAGTAGAAAAACATCAAAAATTTCAGTCCTGCATGATTCTACCAAGACATGTGTGTTCATTGAAACGGCTGGTTTTTGATAGTTTGGGCCCTATTGAATAATGAATGTTTTGAATTTTCTCCAAAAGTAAAGTAGTTGCAAACTCATCCTTTTAGAAACTTGTTTGGGCTGTTGAGAGGAGTAAAAAACCATCAAAAATTTCAATCCTGCATGATTCTACCAAGAAATGTGATTCTTCATTCAAAACGCTGGTTTTTGCTATTGGGCTCTATTGAATAATGAATGTTTTGAATTTTCTCCAAAAGTAAAGTAGTTGCAAACTCATGCTTTTAGAGACTTGTTTGGGCTCATGAGAGGAGTAGAAAAACATCAAAAATTTCAGTCCTGCATGTTTCTACCAAGAAATGTGTGTTCATTCAAACCGCTGGTTTTTGATAGTTTGGGCCCTATTGAATAATGAATGTTTTGAATTTTCTCCAAAAGTAAAGTAGTTGCAAACTCATGCTTTTAGAGACTTGTTTGGGCTCATGAGAGGAGTAGAAAAACATCAAAAATTTCAGTCCTGCATGATTCTACCAAGAAATGTGTGTTCATTGAAACCGCTGGTTTTTGATAGTTTGGGCCCTATTGAATAATGAATGTTTTGAATTTTCTCCAAAAGTAAAGTAGTTGCAAACTCATCCTTTTAGAAACTTGTTTGGGCTGTTGAGAGGAGTAAAAAACCATCAAAAATTTCAATCCTGCATGATTCTACCAAGAAATGTGATTCTTCATTCAAAACGCTGGTTTTTGCTATTGGGCTCTATTGAATAATGAATGTTTTGAATTTTCTCCAAAAGTAAAGTAGTTGCAAACTCATGCTTTTAGAGACTTGTTTGGGCTCATGAGAGGAGTAGAAAAACATCAAAAATTTCAGTCCTGCATGATTCTACCAAGAAATGTGTTCATTCAAACCGCTGGTTTTTGATAGTTTGGGCCCTATTGAATAATGAATGTTTTGAATTTTCTCCAAAAGTAAAG
Source organism: Dendrobates tinctorius (assembly GCF_039654945.1). Classification (NCBI taxonomy): domain Eukaryota; kingdom Metazoa; phylum Chordata; class Amphibia; order Anura; family Dendrobatidae; genus Dendrobates; species Dendrobates tinctorius. The sequence continues at coordinate 186,668 of NW_027362096.1, forward strand.
TAGTTGCAAACTCATCCTTTTAGAAACTTGTTTGGGCTGTTGAGAGGAGTAAAAAACCATCAAAAATTTCAATCCTGCATGATTCTACCAAGAAATGTGATTCTTCATTCAAAACGCTGGTTTTTGCTATTGGGCTCTATTGAATAATGAATGTTTTGAATTTTCTCCAAAAGTAAAGTAGTTGCAAACTCATGCTTTTAGAGACTTGTTTGGGCTCATGAGAGGAGTAGAAAAACATCAAAAATTTCAGTCCTGCATGATTCTACCAAGAAATGTGTGTTCATTGAAACCGCTGGTTTTTGATAGTTTGGGCCCTATTGAATAATGAATGTTTTGAATTTTCTCCAAAAGTAAAGTAGTTGCAAACTCATCCTTTTAGAAACTTGTTTGGGCTGTTGAGAGGAGTAAAAAACCATCAAAAATTTCAATCCTGCATGATTTTACCAAGAAATGTGATTCTTCATTCAAAACCTGATTTTTGCTATTGGGCTCTATTGAATAGTGAATGTTTTGAATTTTCTCCAAAAGTAAAGTAGTTGCAAACTCATGCTTTTAGAGACTAGTTTGGGCTCATGAGAGGAGTAGAAAAACATCAAAAATTTCAGTCCTGCATGATTCTACCAAGAAATGTGTGTTCATTGAAACCGCTGGTTTTTGATAGTTTGGGCCCTATTGAATAATGAATGTTTTGAATTTTCTCCAAAAGTAAAGTAGTTGCAAACTCATCCTTTTAGAAACTTGTTTGGGCTGTTGAGAGGAGTAAAAAACCATCAAAAATTTCAATCCTGCATGATTTTACCAAGAAATGTGATTCTTCATTCAAAACCTGATTTTTGCTATTGGGCTCTATTGAATAGTGAATGTTTTGAATTTTCTCCAAAAGTAAAGTAGTTGCAAACTCATGCTTTTAGAGACTTGTTTGGGCTCATGAGATGAGTAGAAAAACATCAAAAATTTCAGTCCTGCATGATTCTACCAAGACATGTGTGTTCATTGAAACGGCTGGTTTTTGATAGTTTGGGCCCTATTGAATAATTAATGTTTTGAATTTTCTCCAAAAGTAAAGTAGTTGCAAACTCATCCTTTTAGAAACTTGTTTGGGCTGTTGAGAGGAGTAAAAAACCATCAAAAATTTCAATCCTGCATGATTCTACCAAGAAATGTGATTCTTCATTCAAAACGCTGGTTTTTGCTATTGGGCTCTATTGAATAATGAATGTTTTGAATTTTCTCCAAAAGTAAAGTAGTTGCAAACTCATGCTTTTAGAGACTTGTTTGGGCTCATGAGAGGAGTAGAAAAACATCAAAAATTTCAGTCCTGCATGATTCTACCAAGAAATGTGTGTTCATTCAAACCGCTGGTTTTTGATAGTTTGGGCCCTATTGAATAATGAATGTTTTGAATTTTCTCCAAAAGTAAAGTAGTTGCAAACTCATGCTTTTAGAGACTTGTTTGGGCTCATGAGAGGAGTAGAAAAACATCAAAAATTTCAGTCCTGCATGATTCTACCAAGAAATGTGTGTTCATTGAAACCGCTGGTTTTTGATAGTTTGGGCCCTATTGAATAATGAATGTTTTGAATTTTCTCCAAAAGTAAAGTAGTTGCAAACTCATCCTTTTAGAAACTTGTTTGGGCTGTTGAGAGGAGTAAAAAACCATCAAAAATTTCAATCCTGCATGATTCTACCAAGAAATGTGATTCTTCATTCAAAACGCTGGTTTTTGCTATTGGGCTCTATTGAATAATGAATGTTTTGAATTTTCTCCAAAAGTAAAGTAGTTGCAAACTCATGCTTTTAGAGACTTGTTTGGGCTCATGAGAGGAGTAGAAAAACATCAAAAATTTCAGTCCTGCATGATTCTACCAAGAAATGTGTTCATTCAAACCGCTGGTTTTTGATAGTTTGGGCCCTATTGAATAATGAATGTTTTGAATTTTCTCCAAAAGTAAAGTAGTTGCAAACTCATCCTTTTAGAAACTTGTTTGGGCTGTTGAGAGGAGTAAAAAACCATCAAAAATTTCAATCCTGCATGATTCTACCAAGAAATGTGATTCTTCATTCAAAACGCTGGTTTTTGCTATTGGGCTCTATTGAATAATGAATGTTTTGAATTTTCTCCAAAAGTAAAGTAGTTGCAAACTCATGCTTTTAGAGACTTGTTTGGGCTCATGAGAGGAGTAGAAAAACATCAAAAATTTCAGTCCTGCATGATTCTACCAAGAAATGTGTGTTCATTGAAACCGCTGGTTTTTGATAGTTTGGGCCCTATTGAATAATGAATGTTTTGAATTTTCTCCAAAAGTAAAGTAGTTGCAAACTCATCCTTTTAGAAACTTGTTTGGGCTGTTGAGAGGAGTAAAAAACCATCAAAAATTTCAATCCTGCATGATTTTACCAAGAAATGTGATTCTTCATTCAAAACCTGATTTTTGCTATTGGGCTCTATTGAATAGTGAATGTTTTGAATTTTCTCCAAAAGTAAAGTAGTTGCAAACTCATGCTTTTAGAGACTAGTTTGGGCTCATGAGAGGAGTAGAAAAACATCAAAAATTTCAGTCCTGCATGATTCTACCAAGAAATGTGTGTTCATTGAAACCGCTGGTTTTTGATAGTTTGGGCCCTATTGAATAATGAATGTTTTGAATTTTCTCCAAAAGTAAAGTAGTTGCAAACTCATCCTTTTAGAAACTTGTTTGGGCTGTTGAGAGGAGTAAAAAACCATCAAAAATTTCAATCCTGCATGATTTTACCAAGAAATGTGATTCTTCATTCAAAACCTGATTTTTGCTATTGGGCTCTATTGAATAGTGAATGTTTTGAATTTTCTCCAAAAGTAAAGTAGTTGCAAACTCATGCTTTTAGAGACTTGTTTGGGCTCATGAGATGAGTAGAAAAACATCAAAAATTTCAGTCCTGCATGATTCTACCAAGACATGTGTGTTCATTGAAACGGCTGGTTTTTGATAGTTTGGGCCCTATTGAATAATTAATGTTTTGAATTTTCTCCAAAAGTAAAGTAGTTGCAAACTCATCCTTTTAGAAACTTGTTTGGGCTGTTGAGAGGAGTAAAAAACCATCAAAAATTTCAATCCTGCATGATTCTACCAAGAAATGTGATTCTTCATTCAAAACGCTGGTTTTTGCTATTGGGCTCTATTGAATAATGAATGTTTTGAATTTTCTCCAAAAGTAAAGTAGTTGCAAACTCATGCTTTTAGAGACTTGTTTGGGCTCATGAGAGGAGTAGAAAAACATCAAAAATTTCAGTCCTGCATGATTCTACCAAGAAATGTGTGTTCATTCAAACCGCTGGTTTTTGATAGTTTGGGCCCTATTGAATAATGAATGTTTTGAATTTTCTCCAAAAGTAAAGTAGTTGCAAACTCATGCTTTTAGAGACTTGTTTGGGCTCATGAGAGGAGTAGAAAAACATCAAAAATTTCAGTCCTGCATGATTCTACCAAGAAATGTGTGTTCATTGAAACCGCTGGTTTTTGATAGTTTGGGCCCTATTGAATAATGAATGTTTTGAATTTTCTCCAAAAGTAAAGTAGTTGCAAACTCATCCTTTTAGAAACTTGTTTGGGCTGTTGAGAGGAGTAAAAAACCATCAAAAATTTCAATCCTGCATGATTCTACCAAGAAATGTGATTCTTCATTCAAAACGCTGGTTTTTGCTCTTGGGCTCTATTGAATAATGAATGTTTTGAATTTTCTCCAAAAGTAAAGTAGTTGCAAACTCATGCTTTTAGAGACTTGTTTGGGCTCATGAGAGGAGTAGAAAAACATCAAAAATTTCAGTCCTGCATGATTCTACCAAGAAATGTGTGTTCATTGAAACCGCTGGTTTTTGATAGTTTGGGCCCTATTGAATAATGAATGTTTTGAATTTTCTCCAAAAGTAAAGTAGTTGCAAACTCATCCTTTTAGAAACTTGTTTGGGCTGTTGAGAGGAGTAAAAAACCATCAAAAATTTCAATCCTGCATGATTCTACCAAGAAATGTGATTCTTCATTCAAAACGCTGGTTTTTGCTATTGGGCTCTATTGAATAATGAATGTTTTGAATTTTCTCCAAAAGTAAAGTAGTTGCAAACTCATGCTTTTAGAGACTTGTTTGGGCTCATGAGAGGAGTAGAAAAACATCAAAAATTTCAGTCCTGCATGATTCTACCAAGAAATGTGTGTTCATTGAAACCGCTGGTTTTTGATAGTTTGGGCCCTATTGAATAATGAATGTTTTGAATTTTCTCCAAAAGTAAAGTAGTTGCAAACTCATCCTTTTAGAAACTTGTTTGGGCTGTTGAGAGGAGTAAAAAACCATCAAAAATTTCAATCCTGCATGATTCTACCAAGAAATGTGATTCTTCATTCAAAACGCTGGTTTTTGCTATTGGGCTCTATTGAATAATGAATGTTTTGAATTTTCTCCAAAAGTAAAGTAGTTGCAAACTCATGCTTTTAGAGACTTGTTTGGGCTCATGAGAGGAGTAGAAAAACATCAAAAATTTCAGTCCTGCATGATTCTACCAAGAAATGTGTGTTCATTGAAACCGCTGGTTTTTGATAGTTTGGGCCCTATTGAATAATGAATGTTTTGAATTTTCTCCAAAAGTAAAGTAGTTGCAAACTCATCCTTTTAGAAACTTGTTTGGGCTGTTGAGAGGAGTAAAAAACCATCAAAAATTTCAATCCTGCATGATTCTACCAAGAAATGTGATTCTTCATTCAAAACGCTGGTTTTTGCTATTGGGCTCTATTGAATAATGAATGTTTTGAATTTTCTCCAAAAGTAAAGTAGTTGCAAACTCATGCTTTTAGAGACTTGTTTGGGCTCATGAGAGGAGTAGAAAAACATCAAAAATTTCAGTCCTGCATGATTCTACCAAGAAATGTGTGTTCATTGAAACCGCTGGTTTTTGATAGTTTGGGCCCTATTGAATAATGAATGTTTTGAATTTTCTCCAAAAGTAAAGTAGTTGCAAACTCATCCTTTTAGAAACTTGTTTGGGCTGTTGAGAGGAGTAAAAAACCATCAAAAATTTCAATCCTGCATGATTCTACCAAGAAATGTGATTCTTCATTCAAAACGCTGGTTTTTGCTATTGGGCTCTATTGAATAATGAATGTTTTGAATTTTCTCCAAAAGTAAAGTAGTTGCAAACTCATGCTTTTAGAGACTTGTTTGGGCTCATGAGAGGAGTAGAAAAACATCAAAAATTTCAGTCCTGCATGATTCTACCAAGAAATGTGTGTTCATTGAAACCGCTGGTTTTTGATAGTTTGGGCCCTATTGAATAATGAATGTTTTGAATTTTCTCCAAAAGTAAAGTAGTTGCAAACTCATCCTTTTAGAAACTTGTTTGGGCTGTTGAGAGGAGTAAAAAACCATCAAAAATTTCAATCCTGCATGATTCTACCAAGAAATGTGATTCTTCATTCAAAACGCTGGTTTTTGCTATTGGGCTCTATTGAATAATGAATGTTTTGAATTTTCTCCAAAAGTAAAGTAGTTGCAAACTCATGCTTTTAGAGACTTGTTTGGGCTCATGAGAGGAGTAGAAAAACATCAAAAATTTCAGTCCTGCATGATTCTACCAAGAAATGTGTGTTCATTGAAACGGCTGGTTTTTGATAGTTTGGGCCCTATTGAATAATGAATGTTTTGAATTTTCTCCAAAAGTAAAGTAGTTGCAAACTCATCCTTTTAGAAACTTGTTTGGGCTGTTGAGAGGAGTAAAAAACCATCAAAAATTTCAATCCTGCATGATTCTACCAAGAAATGTGATTCTTCATTCAAAACCTGATTTTTGCTATTGGGCTCTATTGAATAGTGAATGTTTTGAATTTTCTCCAAAAGTAAAGTAGTTGCAAACTCATGCTTTTAGAGACTTGTTTGGGCTCATGAGAGGAGTAGAAAAACATCAAAAATTTCAGTCCTGCATGATTCTACCAAGAAATGTGTTCATTCAAACCGCTGGTTTTTGATAGTTTGGGCCCTATTGAATAATTAATGTTTTGAATTTTCTCCAAAAGTAAAGTAGTTGCAAACTCATCCTTTTAGAAACTTGTTTGGGCTGTTGAGAGGAGTAAAAAACCATCAAAAATTTCAATCCTGCATGATTCTACCAAGAAATGTGATTCTTCATTCAAAACGCTGGTTTTTGCTATTGGGCTCTATTGAATAATGAATGTTTTGAATTTTCTCCAAAAGTAAAGTAGTTGCAAACTCATGCTTTTAGAGACTTGTTTGGGCTCATGAGAGGAGTAGAAAAACATCAAAAATTTCAGTCCTGCATGATTCTACCAAGAAATGTGTGTTCATTGAAACCGCTGGTTTTTGATAGTTTGGGCCCTATTGAATAATGAATGTTTTGAATTTTCTCCAAAAGTAAAGTAGTTGCAAACTCATCCTTTTAGAAACTTGTTTGGGCTGTTGAGAGGAGTAAAAAACCATCAAAAATTTCAATCCTGCATGATTTTACCAAGAAATGTGATTCTTCATTCAAAACCTGATTTTTGCTATTGGGCTCTATTGAATAGTGAATGTTTTGAATTTTCTCCAAAAGTAAAGTAGTTGCAAACTCATGCTTTTAGAGACTTGTTTGGGCTCATGAGAGGAGTAGAAAAACATCAAAAATTTCAGTCCTGCATGATTCTACCAAGAAATGTGTTCATTCAAACCGCTGGTTTTTGATAGTTTGGGCCCTATTGAATAATGAATGTTTTGAATTTTCTCCAAAAGTAAAGTAGTTGCAAACTCATCCTTTTAGAAACTTGTTTGGGCTGTTGAGAGGAGTAAAAAACCATCAAAAATTTCAATCCTGCATGATTCTACCAAGAAATGTGATTCTTCATTCAAAACGCTGGTTTTTGCTATTGGGCTCTATTGAATAATGAATGTTTTGAATTTTCTCCAAAAGTAAAGTAGTTGCAAACTCATGCTTTTAGAGACTTGTTTGGGCTCATGAGAGGAGTAGAAAAACATCAAAAATTTCAGTCCTGCATGATTCTACCAAGAAATGTGTGTTCATTCAAACCGCTGGTTTTTGATAGTTTGGGCCCTATTGAATAATGAATGTTTTGAATTTTCTCCAAAAGTAAAGTAGTTGCAAACTCATGCTTTTAGAGACTTGTTTGGGCTCATGAGAGGAGTAGAAAAACATCAAAAATTTCAGTCCTGCATGATTCTACCAAGAAATGTGTGTTCATTGAAACCGCTGGTTTTTGATAGTTTGGGCCCTATTGAATAATGAATGTTTTGAATTTTCTCCAAAAGTAAAGTAGTTGCAAACTCATCCTTTTAGAAACTTGTTTGGGCTGTTGAGAGGAGTAAAAAACCATCAAAAATTTCAATCCTGCATGATTCTACCAAGAAATGTGATTCTTCATTCAAAACGCTGGTTTTTGCTATTGGGCTCTATTGAATAATGAATGTTTTGAATTTTCTCCAAAAGTAAAGTAGTTGCAAACTCATGCTTTTAGAGACTTGTTTGGGCTCATGAGAGGAGTAGAAAAACATCAAAAATTTCAGTCCTGCATGATTCTACCAAGAAATGTGTTCATTCAAACCGCTGGTTTTTGATAGTTTGGGCCCTATTGAATAATGAATGTTTTGAATTTTCTCCAAAAGTAAAGTAGTTGCAAACTCATCCTTTTAGAAACTTGTTTGGGCTGTTGAGAGGAGTAAAAAACCATCAAAAATTTCAATCCTGCATGATTCTACCAAGAAATGTGATTCTTCATTCAAAACGCTGGTTTTTGCTATTGGGCTCTATTGAATAATGAATGTTTTGAATTTTCTCCAAAAGTAAAGTAGTTGCAAACTCATGCTTTTAGAGACTTGTTTGGGCTCATGAGAGGAGTAGAAAAACATCAAAAATTTCAGTCCTGCATGATTCTACCAAGAAATGTGTGTTCATTGAAACCGCTGGTTTTTGATAGTTTGGGCCCTATTGAATAATGAATGTTTTGAATTTTCTCCAAAAGTAAAGTAGTTGCAAACTCATCCTTTTAGAAACTTGTTTGGGCTGTTGAGAGGAGTAAAAAACCATCAAAAATTTCAATCCTGCATGATTTTACCAAGAAATGTGATTCTTCATTCAAAACCTGATTTTTGCTATTGGGCTCTATTGAATAGTGAATGTTTTGAATTTTCTCCAAAAGTAAAGTAGTTGCAAACTCATGCTTTTAGAGACTAGTTTGGGCTCATGAGAGGAGTAGAAAAACATCAAAAATTTCAGTCCTGCATGATTCTACCAAGAAATGTGTGTTCATTGAAACCGCTGGTTTTTGATAGTTTGGGCCCTATTGAATAATGAATGTTTTGAATTTTCTCCAAAAGTAAAGTAGTTGCAAACTCATCCTTTTAGAAACTTGTTTGGGCTGTTGAGAGGAGTAAAAAACCATCAAAAATTTCAATCCTGCATGATTTTACCAAGAAATGTGATTCTTCATTCAAAACCTGATTTTTGCTATTGGGCTCTATTGAATAGTGAATGTTTTGAATTTTCTCCAAAAGTAAAGTAGTTGCAAACTCATGCTTTTAGAGACTTGTTTGGGCTCATGAGATGAGTAGAAAAACATCAAAAATTTCAGTCCTGCATGATTCTACCAAGACGTGTGTTCATTGAAACGGCTGGTTTTTGATAGTTTGGGCCCTATTGAATAATTAATGTTTTGAATTTTCTCCAAAAGTAAAGTAGTTGCAAACTCATCCTTTTAGAAACTTGTTTGGGCTGTTGAGAGGAGTAAAAAACCATCAAAAATTTCAATCCTGCATGATTCTACCAAGAAATGTGATTCTTCATTCAAAACGCTGGTTTTTGCTATTGGGCTCTATTGAATAATGAATGTTTTGAATTTTCTCCAAAAGTAAAGTAGTTGCAAACTCATGCTTTTAGAGACTTGTTTGGGCTCATGAGAGGAGTAGAAAAACATCAAAAATTTCAGTCCTGCATGATTCTACCAAGAAATGTGTGTTCATTCAAACCGCTGGTTTTTGATAGTTTGGGCCCTATTGAATAATGAATGTTTTGAATTTTCTCCAAAAGTAAAGTAGTTGCAAACTCATGCTTTTAGAGACTTGTTTGGGCTCATGAGAGGAGTAGAAAAACATCAAAAATTTCAGTCCTGCATGATTCTACCAAGAAATGTGTGTTCATTGAAACCGCTGGTTTTTGATAGTTTGGGCCCTATTGAATAATGAATGTTTTGAATTTTCTCCAAAAGTAAAGTAGTTGCAAACTCATCCTTTTAGAAACTTGTTTGGGCTGTTGAGAGGAGTAAAAAACCATCAAAAATTTCAATCCTGCATGATTCTACCAAGAAATGTGATTCTTCATTCAAAACGCTGGTTTTTGCTATTGGGCTCTATTGAATAATGAATGTTTTGAATTTTCTCCAAAAGTAAAGTAGTTGCAAACTCATGCTTTTAGAGACTTGTTTGGGCTCATGAGAGGAGTAGAAAAACATCAAAAATTTCAGTCCTGCATGATTCTACCAAGAAATGTGTGTTCATTGAAACCGCTGGTTTTTGATAGTTTGGGCCCTATTGAATAATGAATGTTTTGAATTTTCTCCAAAAGTAAAGTAGTTGCAAACTCATCCTTTTAGAAACTTGTTTGGGCTGTTGAGAGGAGTAAAAAACCATCAAAAATTTCAATCCTGCATGATTCTACCAAGAAATGTGATTCTTCATTCAAAACGCTGGTTTTTGCTATTGGGCTCTATTGAATAATGAATGTTTTGAATTTTCTCCAAAAGTAAAGTAGTTGCAAACTCATGCTTTTAGAGACTTGTTTGGGCTCATGAGAGGAGTAGAAAAACATCAAAAATTTCAGTCCTGCATGATTCTACCAAGAAATGTGTGTTCATTGAAACGGCTGGTTTTTGATAGTTTGGGCCCTATTGAATAATGAATGTTTTGAATTTTCTCCAAAAGTAAAGTAGTTGCAAACTCATCCTTTTAGAAACTTGTTTGGGCTGTTGAGAGGAGTAAAAAACCATCAAAAATTTCAATCCTGCATGATTCTACCAAGAAATGTGATTCTTCATTCAAAACCTGATTTTTGCTATTGGGCTCTATTGAATAGTGAATGTTTTGAATTTTCTCCAAAAGTAAAGTAGTTGCAAACTCATGCTTTTAGAGACTTGTTTGGGCTCATGAGAGGAGTAGAAAAACATCAAAAATTTCAGTCCTGCATGATTCTACCAAGAAATGTGTTCATTCAAACCGCTGGTTTTTGATAGTTTGGGCCCTATTGAATAATTAATGTTTTGAATTTTCTCCAAAAGTAAAGTAGTTGCAAACTCATCCTTTTAGAAACTTGTTTGGGCTGTTGAGAGGAGTAAAAAACCATCAAAAATTTCAATCCTGCATGATTCTACCAAGAAATGTGATTCTTCATTCAAAACGCTGGTTTTTGCTATTGGGCTCTATTGAATAATGAATGTTTTGAATTTTCTCCAAAAGTAAAGTAGTTGCAAACTCATGCTTTTAGAGACTTGTTTGGGCTCATGAGAGGAGTAGAAAAACATCAAAAATTTCAGTCCTGCATGATTCTACCAAGAAATGTGTGTTCATTGAAACCGCTGGTTTTTGATAGTTTGGGCCCTATTGAATAATGAATGTTTTGAATTTTCTCCAAAAGTAAAGTAGTTGCAAACTCATCCTTTTAGAAACTTGTTTGGGCTGTTGAGAGGAGTAAAAAACCATCAAAAATTTCAATCCTGCATGATTTTACCAAGAAATGTGATTCTTCATTCAAAACCTGATTTTTGCTATTGGGCTCTATTGAATAGTGAATGTTTTGAATTTTCTCCAAAAGTAAAGTAGTTGCAAACTCATGCTTTTAGAGACTTGTTTGGGCTCATGAGAGGAGTAGAAAAACATCAAAAATTTCAGTCCTGCATGATTCTACCAAGAAATGTGTTCATTCAAACCGCTGGTTTTTGATAGTTTGGGCCCTATTGAATAATGAATGTTTTGAATTTTCTCCAAAAGTAAAGTAGTTGCAAACTCATCCTTTTAGAAACTTGTTTGGGCTGTTGAGAGGAGTAAAAAACCATCAAAAATTTCAATCCTGCATGATTCTACCAAGAAATGTGATTCTTCATTCAAAACGCTGGTTTTTGCTATTGGGCTCTATTGAATAATGAATGTTTTGAATTTTCTCCAAAAGTAAAGTAGTTGCAAACTCATGCTTTTAGAGACTTGTTTGGGCTCATGAGAGGAGTAGAAAAACATCAAAAATTTCAGTCCTGCATGATTCTACCAAGAAATGTGTGTTCATTCAAACCGCTGGTTTTTGATAGTTTGGGCCCTATTGAATAATGAATGTTTTGAATTTTCTCCAAAAGTAAAGTAGTTGCAAACTCATGCTTTTAGAGACTTGTTTGGGCTCATGAGAGGAGTAGAAAAACATCAAAAATTTCAGTCCTGCATGATTCTACCAAGAAATGTGTGTTCATTGAAACCGCTGGTTTTTGATAGTTTGGGCCCTATTGAATAATGAATGTTTTGAATTTTCTCCAAAAGTAAAGTAGTTGCAAACTCATCCTTTTAGAAACTTGTTTGGGCTGTTGAGAGGAGTAAAAAACCATCAAAAATTTCAATCCTGCATGATTCTACCAAGAAATGTGATTCTTCATTCAAAACGCTGGTTTTTGCTATTGGGCTCTATTGAATAATGAATGTTTTGAATTTTCTCCAAAAGTAAAGTAGTTGCAAACTCATGCTTTTAGAGACTTGTTTGGGCTCATGAGAGGAGTAGAAAAACATCAAAAATTTCAGTCCTGCATGAGTCTACCAAGAAATGTGTTCATTCAAACCGCTGGTTTTTGATAGTTTGGGCCCTATTGAATAATGAATGTTTTGAATTTTCTCCAAAAGTAAAGTAGTTGCAAACTCATCCTTTTAGAAACTTGTTTGGGCTGTTGAGAGGAGTAAAAAACCATCAAAAATTTCAATCCTGCATGATTCTACCAAGAAATGTGATTCTTCATTCAAAACGCTGGTTTTTGCTATTGGGCTCTATTGAATAATGAATGTTTTGAATTTTCTCCAAAAGTAAAGTAGTTGCAAACTCATGCTTTTAGAGACTTGTTTGGGCTCATGAGAGGAGTAGAAAAACATCAAAAATTTCAGTCCTGCATGATTCTACCAAGAAATGTGTGTTCATTGAAACCGCTGGTTTTTGATAGTTTGGGCCCTATTGAATAATGAATGTTTTGAATTTTCTCCAAAAGTAAAGTAGTTGCAAACTCATCCTTTTAGAAACTTGTTTGGGCTGTTGAGAGGAGTAAAAAACCATCAAAAATTTCAATCCTGCATGATTTTACCAAGAAATGTGATTCTTCATTCAAAACCTGATTTTTGCTATTGGGCTCTATTGAATAGTGAATGTTTTGAATTTTCTCCAAAAGTAAAGTAGTTGCAAACTCATGCTTTTAGAGACTAGTTTGGGCTCATGAGAGGAGTAGAAAAACATCAAAAATTTCAGTCCTGCATGATTCTACCAAGAAATGTGTGTTCATTGAAACGGCTGGTTTTTGATAGTTTGGGCCCTATTGAATAATGAATGTTTTGAATTTTCTCCAAAAGTAAAGTAGTTGCAAACTCATCCTTTTAGAAACTTGTTTGGGCTGTTGAGAGGAGTAAAAAACCATCAAAAATTTCAATCCTGCATGATTTTACCAAGAAATGTGATTCTTCATTCAAAACCTGATTTTTGCTATTGGGCTCTATTGAATAGTGAATGTTTTGAATTTTCTCCAAAAGTAAAGTAGTTGCAAACTCATGCTTTTAGAGACTTGTTTGGGCTCATGAGATGAGTAGAAAAACATCAAAAATTTCAGTCCTGCATGATTCTACCAAGACGTGTGTTCATTGAAACGGCTGGTTTTTGATAGTTTGGGCCCTATTGAATAATTAATGTTTTGAATTTTCTCCAAAAGTAAAGTAGTTGCAAACTCATCCTTTTAGAAACTTGTTTGGGCTGTTGAGAGGAGTAAAAAACCATCAAAAATTTCAATCCTGCATGATTCTACCAAGAAATGTGATTCTTCATTCAAAACGCTGGTTTTTGCTATTGGGCTCTATTGAATAATGAATGTTTTGAATTTTCTCCAAAAGTAAAGTAGTTGCAAACTCATGCTTTTAGAGACTTGTTTGGGCTCATGAGAGGAGTAGAAAAACATCAAAAATTTCAGTCCTGCATGATTCTACCAAGAAATGTGTGTTCATTCAAACCGCTGGTTTTTGATAGTTTGGGCCCTATTGAATAATGAATGTTTTGAATTTTCTCCAAAAGTAAAGTAGTTGCAAACTCATGCTTTTAGAGACTTGTTTGGGCTCATGAGAGGAGTAGAAAAACATCAAAAATTTCAGTCCTGCATGATTCTACCAAGAAATGTGTGTTCATTGAAACCGCTGGTTTTTGATAGTTTGGGCCCTATTGAATAATGAATGTTTTGAATTTTCTCCAAAAGTAAAGTAGTTGCAAACTCATCCTTTTAGAAACTTGTTTGGGCTGTTGAGAGGAGTAAAAAACCATCAAAAATTTCAATCCTGCATGATTCTACCAAGAAATGTGATTCTTCATTCAAAACGCTGGTTTTTGCTATTGGGCTCTATTGAATAATGAATGTTTTGAATTTTCTCCAAAAGTAAAGTAGTTGCAAACTCATGCTTTTAGAGACTTGTTTGGGCTCATGAGAGGAGTAGAAAAACATCAAAAATTTCAGTCCTGCATGATTCTACCAAGAAATGTGTTCATTCAAACCGCTGGTTTTTGATAGTTTGGGCCCTATTGAATAATGAATGTTTTGAATTTTCTCCAAAAGTAAAGTAGTTGCAAACTCATCCTTTTAGAAACTTGTTTGGGCTGTTGAGAGGAGTAAAAAACCATCAAAAATTTCAATCCTGCATGATTCTACCAAGAAATGTGATTCTTCATTCAAAACGCTGGTTTTTGCTATTGGGCTCTATTGAATAATGAATGTTTTGAATTTTCTCCAAAAGTAAAGTAGTTGCAAACTCATGCTTTTAGAGACTTGTTTGGGCTCATGAGAGGAGTAGAAAAACATCAAAAATTTCAGTCCTGCATGATTCTACCAAGAAATGTGTGTTCATTGAAACCGCTGGTTTTTGATAGTTTGGGCCCTATTGAATAATGAATGTTTTGAATTTTCTCCAAAAGTAAAGTAGTTGCAAACTCATCCTTTTAGAAACTTGTTTGGGCTGTTGAGAGGAGTAAAAAACCATCAAAAATTTCAATCCTGCATGATTTTACCAAGAAATGTGATTCTTCATTCAAAACCTGATTTTTGCTATTGGGCTCTATTGAATAGTGAATGTTTTGAATTTTCTCCAAAAGTAAAGTAGTTGCAAACTCATGCTTTTAGAGACTAGTTTGGGCTCATGAGAGGAGTAGAAAAACATCAAAAATTTCAGTCCTGCATGATTCTACCAAGAAATGTGTGTTCATTGAAACCGCTGGTTTTTGATAGTTTGGGCCCTATTGAATAATGAATGTTTTGAATTTTCTCCAAAAGTAAAGTAGTTGCAAACTCATCCTTTTAGAAACTTGTTTGGGCTGTTGAGAGGAGTAAAAAACCATCAAAAATTTCAATCCTGCATGATTTTACCAAGAAATGTGATTCTTCATTCAAAACCTGATTTTTGCTATTGGGCTCTATTGAATAGTGAATGTTTTTAATTTTCTCCAAAAGTAAAGTAGTTGCAAACTCATGCTTTTAGAGACTTGTTTGGGCTCATGAGATGAGTAGAAAAACATCAAAAATTTCAGTCCTGCATGATTCTACCAAGACATGTGTGTTCATTGAAACGGCTGGTTTTTGATAGTTTGGGCCCTATTGAATAATTAATGTTTTGAATTTTCTCCAAAAGTAAAGTAGTTGCAAACTCATCCTTTTAGAAACTTGTTTGGGCTGTTGAGAGGAGTAAAAAACCATCAAAAATTTCAATCCTGCATGATTCTACCAAGAAATGTGATTCTTCATTCAAAACGCTGGTTTTTGCTATTGGGCTCTATTGAATAATGAATGTTTTGAATTTTCTCCAAAAGTAAAGTAGTTGCAAACTCATGCTTTTAGAGACTTGTTTGGGCTCATGAGAGGAGTAGAAAAACATCAAAAATTTCAGTCCTGCATGATTCTACCAAGAAATGTGTGTTCATTCAAACCGCTGGTTTTTGATAGTTTGGGCCCTATTGAATAATGAATGTTTTGAATTTTCTCCAAAAGTAAAGTAGTTGCAAACTCATGCTTTTAGAGACTTGTTTGGGCTCATGAGAGGAGTAGAAAAACATCAAAAATTTCAGTCCTGCATGATTCTACCAAGAAATGTGTGTTCATTGAAACCGCTGGTTTTTGATAGTTTGGGCCCTATTGAATAATGAATGTTTTGAATTTTCTCCAAAAGTAAAGTAGTTGCAAACTCATCCTTTTAGAAACTTGTTTGGGCTGTTGAGAGGAGTAAAAAACCATCAAAAATTTCAATCCTGCATGATTCTACCAAGAAATGTGATTCTTCATTCAAAACGCTGGTTTTTGCTATTGGGCTCTATTGAATAATGAATGTTTTGAATTTTCTCCAAAAGTAAAGTAGTTGCAAACTCATGCTTTTAGAGACTTGTTTGGGCTCATGAGAGGAGTAGAAAAACATCAAAAATTTCAGTCCTGCATGATTCTACCAAGAAATGTGTGTTCATTGAAACCGCTGGTTTTTGATAGTTTGGGCCCTATTGAATAATGAATGTTTTGAATTTTCTCCAAAAGTAAAGTA
This sequence comes from Dendrobates tinctorius, assembly GCF_039654945.1. NCBI lineage: Eukaryota > Metazoa > Chordata > Amphibia > Anura > Dendrobatidae > Dendrobates > Dendrobates tinctorius. The sequence goes on from NW_027362096.1 coordinate 202,478, forward strand.
GTTGCAAACTCATCCTTTTAGAAACTTGTTTGGGCTGTTGAGAGGAGTAAAAAACCATCAAAAATTTCAATCCTGCATGATTCTACCAAGAAATGTGATTCTTCATTCAAAACGCTGGTTTTTGCTATTGGGCTCTATTGAATAATGAATGTTTTGAATTTTCTCCAAAAGTAAAGTAGTTGCAAACTCATGCTTTTAGAGACTTGTTTGGGCTCATGAGAGGAGTAGAAAAACATCAAAAATTTCAGTCCTGCATGATTCTACCAAGAAATGTGTGTTCATTGAAACCGCTGGTTTTTGATAGTTTGGGCCCTATTGAATAATGAATGTTTTGAATTTTCTCCAAAAGTAAAGTAGTTGCAAACTCATCCTTTTAGAAACTTGTTTGGGCTGTTGAGAGGAGTAAAAAACCATCAAAAATTTCAATCCTGCATGATTCTACCAAGAAATGTGATTCTTCATTCAAAACGCTGGTTTTTGCTATTGGGCTCTATTGAATAATGAATGTTTTGAATTTTCTCCAAAAGTAAAGTAGTTGCAAACTCATGCTTTTAGAGACTTGTTTGGGCTCATGAGAGGAGTAGAAAAACATCAAAAATTTCAGTCCTGCATGATTCTACCAAGAAATGTGTGTTCATTCAAACCGCTGGTTTTTGATAGTTTGGGCCCTATTGAATAATGAATGTTTTGAATTTTCTCCAAAAGTAAAGTAGTTGCAAACTCATGCTTTTAGAGACTTGTTTGGGCTCATGAGAGGAGTAGAAAAACATCAAAAATTTCAGTCCTGCATGATTCTACCAAGAAATGTGTGTTCATTGAAACCGCTGGTTTTTGATAGTTTGGGCCCTATTGAATAATGAATGTTTTGAATTTTCTCCAAAAGTAAAGTAGTTGCAAACTCATCCTTTTAGAAACTTGTTTGGGCTGTTGAGAGGAGTAAAAAACCATCAAAAATTTCAATCCTGCATGATTCTACCAAGAAATGTGATTCTTCATTCAAAACGCTGGTTTTTGCTATTGGGCTCTATTGAATAATGAATGTTTTGAATTTTCTCCAAAAGTAAAGTAGTTGCAAACTCATGCTTTTAGAGACTTGTTTGGGCTCATGAGAGGAGTAGAAAAACATCAAAAATTTCAGTCCTGCATGATTCTACCAAGAAATGTGTGTTCATTGAAACCGCTGGTTTTTGATAGTTTGGGCCCTATTGAATAATGAATGTTTTGAATTTTCTCCAAAAGTAAAGTAGTTGCAAACTCATCCTTTTAGAAACTTGTTTGGGCTGTTGAGAGGAGTAAAAAACCATCAAAAATTTCAATCCTGCATGATTCTACCAAGAAATGTGATTCTTCATTCAAAACGCTGGTTTTTGCTATTGGGCTCTATTGAATAATGAATGTTTTGAATTTTCTCCAAAAGTAAAGTAGTTGCAAACTCATGCTTTTAGAGACTTGTTTGGGCTCATGAGAGGAGTAGAAAAACATCAAAAATTTCAGTCCTGCATGATTCTACCAAGAAATGTGTGTTCATTGAAACCGCTGGTTTTTGATAGTTTGGGCCCTATTGAATAATGAATGTTTTGAATTTTCTCCAAAAGTAAAGTAGTTGCAAACTCATCCTTTTAGAAACTTGTTTGGGCTGTTGAGAGGAGTAAAAAACCATCAAAAATTTCAATCCTGCATGATTCTACCAAGAAATGTGATTCTTCATTCAAAACGCTGGTTTTTGCTATTGGGCTCTATTGAATAATGAATGTTTTGAATTTTCTCCAAAAGTAAAGTAGTTGCAAACTCATGCTTTTAGAGACTTGTTTGGGCTCATGAGAGGAGTAGAAAAACATCAAAAATTTCAGTCCTGCATGATTCTACCAAGAAATGTGTGTTCATTGAAACCGCTGGTTTTTGATAGTTTGGGCCCTATTGAATAATGAATGTTTTGAATTTTCTCCAAAAGTAAAGTAGTTGCAAACTCATCCTTTTAGAAACTTGTTTGGGCTGTTGAGAGGAGTAAAAAACCATCAAAAATTTCAATCCTGCATGATTCTACCAAGAAATGTGATTCTTCATTCAAAACGCTGGTTTTTGCTATTGGGCTCTATTGAATAATGAATGTTTTGAATTTTCTCCAAAAGTAAAGTAGTTGCAAACTCATGCTTTTAGAGACTTGTTTGGGCTCATGAGAGGAGTAGAAAAACATCAAAAATTTCAGTCCTGCATGATTCTACCAAGAAATGTGTGTTCATTGAAACCGCTGGTTTTTGATAGTTTGGGCCCTATTGAATAATGAATGTTTTGAATTTTCTCCAAAAGTAAAGTAGTTGCAAACTCATCCTTTTAGAAACTTGTTTGGGCTGTTGAGAGGAGTAAAAAACCATCAAAAATTTCAATCCTGCATGATTCTACCAAGAAATGTGATTCTTCATTCAAAACGCTGGTTTTTGCTATTGGGCTCTATTGAATAATGAATGTTTTGAATTTTCTCCAAAAGTAAAGTAGTTGCAAACTCATGCTTTTAGAGACTTGTTTGGGCTCATGAGAGGAGTAGAAAAACATCAAAAATTTCAGTCCTGCATGATTCTACCAAGAAATGTGTGTTCATTGAAACCGCTGGTTTTTGATAGTTTGGGCCCTATTGAATAATGAATGTTTTGAATTTTCTCCAAAAGTAAAGTAGTTGCAAACTCATCCTTTTAGAAACTTGTTTGGGCTGTTGAGAGGAGTAAAAAACCATCAAAAATTTCAATCCTGCATGATTCTACCAAGAAATGTGATTCTTCATTCAAAACGCTGGTTTTTGCTATTGGGCTCTATTGAATAATGAATGTTTTGAATTTTCTCCAAAAGTAAAGTAGTTGCAAACTCATGCTTTTAGAGACTTGTTTGGGCTCATGAGAGGAGTAGAAAAACATCAAAAATTTCAGTCCTGCATGATTCTACCAAGAAATGTGTGTTCATTGAAACCGCTGGTTTTTGATAGTTTGGGCCCTATTGAATAATGAATGTTTTGAATTTTCTCCAAAAGTAAAGTAGTTGCAAACTCATCCTTTTAGAAACTTGTTTGGGCTGTTGAGAGGAGTAAAAAACCATCAAAAATTTCAATCCTGCATGATTCTACCAAGAAATGTGATTCTTCATTCAAAACGCTGGTTTTTGCTATTGGGCTCTATTGAATAATGAATGTTTTGAATTTTCTCCAAAAGTAAAGTAGTTGCAAACTCATGCTTTTAGAGACTTGTTTGGGCTCATGAGAGGAGTAGAAAAACATCAAAAATTTCAGTCCTGCATGATTCTACCAAGAAATGTGTGTTCATTGAAACCGCTGGTTTTTGATAGTTTGGGCCCTATTGAATAATGAATGTTTTGAATTTTCTCCAAAAGTAAAGTAGTTGCAAACTCATCCTTTTAGAAACTTGTTTGGGCTGTTGAGAGGAGTAAAAAACCATCAAAAATTTCAATCCTGCATGATTCTACCAAGAAATGTGATTCTTCATTCAAAACGCTGGTTTTTGCTATTGGGCTCTATTGAATAATGAATGTTTTGAATTTTCTCCAAAAGTAAAGTAGTTGCAAACTCATGCTTTTAGAGACTTGTTTGGGCTCATGAGAGGAGTAGAAAAACATCAAAAATTTCAGTCCTGCATGATTCTACCAAGAAATGTGTGTTCATTGAAACGGCTGGTTTTTGATAGTTTGGGCCCTATTGAATAATGAATGTTTTGAATTTTCTCCAAAAGTAAAGTAGTTGCAAACTCATCCTTTTAGAAACTTGTTTGGGCTGTTGAGAGGAGTAAAAAACCATCAAAAATTTCAATCCTGCATGATTCTACCAAGAAATGTGATTCTTCATTCAAAACCTGATTTTTGCTATTGGGCTCTATTGAATAGTGAATGTTTTGAATTTTCTCCAAAAGTAAAGTAGTTGCAAACTCATGCTTTTAGAGACTTGTTTGGGCTCATGAGAGGAGTAGAAAAACATCAAAAATTTCAGTCCTGCATGATTCTACCAAGAAATGTGTTCATTCAAACCGCTGGTTTTTGATAGTTTGGGCCCTATTGAATAATTAATGTTTTGAATTTTCTCCAAAAGTAAAGTAGTTGCAAACTCATCCTTTTAGAAACTTGTTTGGGCTGTTGAGAGGAGTAAAAAACCATCAAAAATTTCAATCCTGCATGATTCTACCAAGAAATGTGATTCTTCATTCAAAACGCTGGTTTTTGCTATTGGGCTCTATTGAATAATGAATGTTTTGAATTTTCTCCAAAAGTAAAGTAGTTGCAAACTCATGCTTTTAGAGACTTGTTTGGGCTCATGAGAGGAGTAGAAAAACATCAAAAATTTCAGTCCTGCATGATTCTACCAAGAAATGTGTGTTCATTGAAACCGCTGGTTTTTGATAGTTTGGGCCCTATTGAATAATGAATGTTTTGAATTTTCTCCAAAAGTAAAGTAGTTGCAAACTCATCCTTTTAGAAACTTGTTTGGGCTGTTGAGAGGAGTAAAAAACCATCAAAAATTTCAATCCTGCATGATTTTACCAAGAAATGTGATTCTTCATTCAAAACCTGATTTTTGCTATTGGGCTCTATTGAATAGTGAATGTTTTGAATTTTCTCCAAAAGTAAAGTAGTTGCAAACTCATGCTTTTAGAGACTTGTTTGGGCTCATGAGAGGAGTAGAAAAACATCAAAAATTTCAGTCCTGCATGATTCTACCAAGAAATGTGTTCATTCAAACCGCTGGTTTTTGATAGTTTGGGCCCTATTGAATAATGAATGTTTTGAATTTTCTCCAAAAGTAAAGTAGTTGCAAACTCATCCTTTTAGAAACTTGTTTGGGCTGTTGAGAGGAGTAAAAAACCATCAAAAATTTCAATCCTGCATGATTCTACCAAGAAATGTGATTCTTCATTCAAAACGCTGGTTTTTGCTATTGGGCTCTATTGAATAATGAATGTTTTGAATTTTCTCCAAAAGTAAAGTAGTTGCAAACTCATGCTTTTAGAGACTTGTTTGGGCTCATGAGAGGAGTAGAAAAACATCAAAAATTTCAGTCCTGCATGATTCTACCAAGAAATGTGTTCATTCAAACCGCTGGTTTTTGATAGTTTGGGCCCTATTGAATAATGAATGTTTTGAATTTTCTCCAAAAGTAAAGTAGTTGCAAACTCATCCTTTTAGAAACTTGTTTGGGCTGTTGAGAGGAGTAAAAAACCATCAAAAATTTCAATCCTGCATGATTCTACCAAGAAATGTGATTCTTCATTCAAAACGCTGGTTTTTGCTATTGGGCTCTATTGAATAATGAATGTTTTGAATTTTCTCCAAAAGTAAAGTAGTTGCAAACTCATGCTTTTAGAGACTTGTTTGGGCTCATGAGAGGAGTAGAAAAACATCAAAAATTTGAGTCCTGCAAGATTCTACCAAGAAATGTGTGTTCATTGAAACCGCTGGTTTTTGATAGTTTGGGCCCTATTGAATAATGAATGTTTTGAATTTTCTCCAAAAGTAAAGTAGTTGCAAACTCATCCTTTTAGAAACTTGTTTGGGCTGTTGAGAGGAGTAAAAAACCATCAAAAATTTCAATCCTGCATGATTTTACCAAGAAATGTGATTCTTCATTCAAAACCTGATTTTTGCTATTGGGCTCTATTGAATAGTGAATGTTTTGAATTTTCTCCAAAAGTAAAGTAGTTGCAAACTCATGCTTTTAGAGACTTGTTTGGGCTCATGAGAGGAGTAGAAAAACATCAAAAATTTCAGTCCTGCATGATTCTACCAAGAAATGTGTGTTCATTGAAACCGCTGGTTTTTGATAGTTTGGGCCCTATTGAATAATGAATGTTTTGAATTTTCTCCAAAAGTAAAGTAGTTGCAAACTCATCCTTTTAGAAACTTGTTTGGGCTGTTGAGAGGAGTAAAAAACCATCAAAAATTTCAATCCTGCATGATTTTACCAAGAAATGTGATTCTTCATTCAAAACCTGATTTTTGCTATTGGGCTCTATTGAATAGTGAATGTTTTGAATTTTCTCCAAAAGTAAAGTAGTTGCAAACTCATGCTTTTAGAGACTTGTTTGGGCTCATGAGATGAGTAGAAAAACATCAAAAATTTCAGTCCTGCATTATTCTACCAAGACATGTGTGTTCATTGAAACGGCTGGTTTTTGATAGTTTGGGCCCTATTGAATAATGAATGTTTTGAATTTTCTCCAAAAGTAAAGTAGTTGCAAACTCATCCTTTTAGAAACTTGTTTGGGCTGTTGAGAGGAGTAAAAAACCATCAAAAATTTCAATCCTGCATGATTCTACCAAGAAATGTGATTCTTCATTCAAAACGCTGGTTTTTGCTATTGGGCTCTATTGAATAATGAATGTTTTGAATTTTCTCCAAAAGTAAAGTAGTTGCAAACTCATCCTTTTAGAAACTTGTTTGGGCTGTTGAGAGGAGTAAAAAACCATCAAAAATTTCAATCCTGCATGATTCTACCAAGAAATGTGATTCTTCATTCAAAACGCTGGTTTTTGCTATTGGGCTCTATTGAATAATGAATGTTTTGAATTTTCTCCAAAAGTAAAGTAGTTGCAAACTCATGCTTTTAGAGACTTGTTTGGGCTCATGAGAGGAGTAGAAAAACATCAAAAATTTCAGTCCTGCATGATTCTACCAAGAAATGTGTGTTCATTGAAACCGCTGGTTTTTGATAGTTTGGGCCCTATTGAATAATGAATGTTTTGAATTTTCTCCAAAAGTAAAGTAGTTGCAAACTCATCCTTTTAGAAACTTGTTTGGGCTGTTGAGAGGAGTAAAAAACCATCAAAAATTTCAATCCTGCATGATTCTACCAAGAAATGTGATTCTTCATTCAAAACGCTGGTTTTTGCTATTGGGCTCTATTGAATAATGAATGTTTTGAATTTTCTCCAAAAGTAAAGTAGTTGCAAACTCATGCTTTTAGAGACTTGTTTGGGCTCATGAGAGGAGTAGAAAAACATCAAAAATTTCAGTCCTGCATGATTCTACCAAGAAATGTGTGTTCATTGAAACCGCTGGTTTTTGATAGTTTGGGCCCTATTGAATAATGAATGTTTTGAATTTTCTCCAAAAGTAAAGTAGTTGCAAACTCATCCTTTTAGAAACTTGTTTGGGCTGTTGAGAGGAGTAAAAAACCATCAAAAATTTCAATCCTGCATGATTCTACCAAGAAATGTGATTCTTCATTCAAAACGCTGGTTTTTGCTATTGGGCTCTATTGAATAATGAATGTTTTGAATTTTCTCCAAAAGTAAAGTAGTTGCAAACTCATGCTTTTAGAGACTTGTTTGGGCTCATGAGAGGAGTAGAAAAACATCAAAAATTTCAGTCCTGCATGATTCTACCAAGAAATGTGTGTTCATTGAAACCGCTGGTTTTTGATAGTTTGGGCCCTATTGAATAATGAATGTTTTGAATTTTCTCCAAAAGTAAAGTAGTTGCAAACTCATCCTTTTAGAAACTTGTTTGGGCTGTTGAGAGGAGTAAAAAACCATCAAAAATTTCAATCCTGCATGATTCTACCAAGAAATGTGATTCTTCATTCAAAACGCTGGTTTTTGCTATTGGGCTCTATTGAATAATGAATGTTTTGAATTTTCTCCAAAAGTAAAGTAGTTGCAAACTCATGCTTTTAGAGACTTGTTTGGGCTCATGAGAGGAGTAGAAAAACATCAAAAATTTCAGTCCTGCATGATTCTACCAAGAAATGTGTGTTCATTGAAACCGCTGGTTTTTGATAGTTTGGGCCCTATTGAATAATGAATGTTTTGAATTTTCTCCAAAAGTAAAGTAGTTGCAAACTCATCCTTTTAGAAACTTGTTTGGGCTGTTGAGAGGAGTAAAAAACCATCAAAAATTTCAATCCTGCATGATTCTACCAAGAAATGTGATTCTTCATTCAAAACGCTGGTTTTTGCTATTGGGCTCTATTGAATAATGAATGTTTTGAATTTTCTCCAAAAGTAAAGTAGTTGCAAACTCATGCTTTTAGAGACTTGTTTGGGCTCATGAGAGGAGTAGAAAAACATCAAAAATTTCAGTCCTGCATGATTCTACCAAGAAATGTGTGTTCATTGAAACCGCTGGTTTTTGATAGTTTGGGCCCTATTGAATAATGAATGTTTTGAATTTTCTCCAAAAGTAAAGTAGTTGCAAACTCATCCTTTTAGAAACTTGTTTGGGCTGTTGAGAGGAGTAAAAAACCATCAAAAATTTCAATCCTGCATGATTCTACCAAGAAATGTGATTCTTCATTCAAAACGCTGGTTTTTGCTATTGGGCTCTATTGAATAATGAATGTTTTGAATTTTCTCCAAAAGTAAAGTAGTTGCAAACTCATGCTTTTAGAGACTTGTTTGGGCTCATGAGAGGAGTAGAAAAACATCAAAAATTTCAGTCCTGCATGATTCTACCAAGAAATGTGTGTTCATTGAAACGGCTGGTTTTTGATAGTTTGGGCCCTATTGAATAATGAATGTTTTGAATTTTCTCCAAAAGTAAAGTAGTTGCAAACTCATCCTTTTAGAAACTTGTTTGGGCTGTTGAGAGGAGTAAAAAACCATCAAAAATTTCAATCCTGCATGATTCTACCAAGAAATGTGATTCTTCATTCAAAACCTGATTTTTGCTATTGGGCTCTATTGAATAGTGAATGTTTTGAATTTTCTCCAAAAGTAAAGTAGTTGCAAACTCATGCTTTTAGAGACTTGTTTGGGCTCATGAGAGGAGTAGAAAAACATCAAAAATTTCAGTCCTGCATGATTCTACCAAGAAATGTGTTCATTCAAACCGCTGGTTTTTGATAGTTTGGGCCCTATTGAATAATTAATGTTTTGAATTTTCTCCAAAAGTAAAGTAGTTGCAAACTCATCCTTTTAGAAACTTGTTTGGGCTGTTGAGAGGAGTAAAAAACCATCAAAAATTTCAATCCTGCATGATTCTACCAAGAAATGTGATTCTTCATTCAAAACGCTGGTTTTTGCTATTGGGCTCTATTGAATAATGAATGTTTTGAATTTTCTCCAAAAGTAAAGTAGTTGCAAACTCATGCTTTTAGAGACTTGTTTGGGCTCATGAGAGGAGTAGAAAAACATCAAAAATTTCAGTCCTGCATGATTCTACCAAGAAATGTGTGTTCATTGAAACCGCTGGTTTTTGATAGTTTGGGCCCTATTGAATAATGAATGTTTTGAATTTTCTCCAAAAGTAAAGTAGTTGCAAACTCATCCTTTTAGAAACTTGTTTGGGCTGTTGAGAGGAGTAAAAAACCATCAAAAATTTCAATCCTGCATGATTTTACCAAGAAATGTGATTCTTCATTCAAAACCTGATTTTTGCTATTGGGCTCTATTGAATAGTGAATGTTTTGAATTTTCTCCAAAAGTAAAGTAGTTGCAAACTCATGCTTTTAGAGACTTGTTTGGGCTCATGAGAGGAGTAGAAAAACATCAAAAATTTCAGTCCTGCATGATTCTACCAAGAAATGTGTTCATTCAAACCGCTGGTTTTTGATAGTTTGGGCCCTATTGAATAATGAATGTTTTGAATTTTCTCCAAAAGTAAAGTAGTTGCAAACTCATCCTTTTAGAAACTTGTTTGGGCTGTTGAGAGGAGTAAAAAACCATCAAAAATTTCAATCCTGCATGATTCTACCAAGAAATGTGATTCTTCATTCAAAACGCTGGTTTTTGCTATTGGGCTCTATTGAATAATGAATGTTTTGAATTTTCTCCAAAAGTAAAGTAGTTGCAAACTCATGCTTTTAGAGACTTGTTTGGGCTCATGAGAGGAGTAGAAAAACATCAAAAATTTCAGTCCTGCATGATTCTACCAAGAAATGTGTTCATTCAAACCGCTGGTTTTTGATAGTTTGGGCCCTATTGAATAATGAATGTTTTGAATTTTCTCCAAAAGTAAAGTAGTTGCAAACTCATCCTTTTAGAAACTTGTTTGGGCTGTTGAGAGGAGTAAAAAACCATCAAAAATTTCAATCCTGCATGATTCTACCAAGAAATGTGATTCTTCATTCAAAACGCTGGTTTTTGCTATTGGGCTCTATTGAATAATGAATGTTTTGAATTTTCTCCAAAAGTAAAGTAGTTGCAAACTCATGCTTTTAGAGACTTGTTTGGGCTCATGAGAGGAGTAGAAAAACATCAAAAATTTGAGTCCTGCAAGATTCTACCAAGAAATGTGTGTTCATTGAAACCGCTGGTTTTTGATAGTTTGGGCCCTATTGAATAATGAATGTTTTGAATTTTCTCCAAAAGTAAAGTAGTTGCAAACTCATCCTTTTAGAAACTTGTTTGGGCTGTTGAGAGGAGTAAAAAACCATCAAAAATTTCAATCCTGCATGATTTTACCAAGAAATGTGATTCTTCATTCAAAACCTGATTTTTGCTATTGGGCTCTATTGAATAGTGAATGTTTTGAATTTTCTCCAAAAGTAAAGTAGTTGCAAACTCATGCTTTTAGAGACTTGTTTGGGCTCATGAGAGGAGTAGAAAAACATCAAAAATTTCAGTCCTGCATGATTCTACCAAGAAATGTGTGTTCATTGAAACCGCTGGTTTTTGATAGTTTGGGCCCTATTGAATAATGAATGTTTTGAATTTTCTCCAAAAGTAAAGTAGTTGCAAACTCATCCTTTTAGAAACTTGTTTGGGCTGTTGAGAGGAGTAAAAAACCATCAAAAATTTCAATCCTGCATGATTTTACCAAGAAATGTGATTCTTCATTCAAAACCTGATTTTTGCTATTGGGCTCTATTGAATAGTGAATGTTTTGAATTTTCTCCAAAAGTAAAGTAGTTGCAAACTCATGCTTTTAGAGACTTGTTTGGGCTCATGAGATGAGTAGAAAAACATCAAAAATTTCAGTCCTGCATTATTCTACCAAGACATGTGTGTTCATTGAAACGGCTGGTTTTTGATAGTTTGGGCCCTATTGAATAATGAATGTTTTGAATTTTCTCCAAAAGTAAAGTAGTTGCAAACTCATCCTTTTAGAAACTTGTTTGGGCTGTTGAGAGGAGTAAAAAACCATCAAAAATTTCAATCCTGCATGATTCTACCAAGAAATGTGATTCTTCATTCAAAACGCTGGTTTTTGCTATTGGGCTCTATTGAATAATGAATGTTTTGAATTTTCTCCAAAAGTAAAGTAGTTGCAAACTCATGCTTTTAGAGACTTGTTTGGGCTCATGAGAGGAGTAGAAAAACATCAAAAATTTCAGTCCTGCATGATTCTACCAAGAAATGTGTGTTCATTCAAACCGCTGGTTTTTGATAGTTTGGGCCCTATTGAATAATGAATGTTTTGAATTTTCTCCAAAAGTAAAGTAGTTGCAAACTCATGCTTTTAGAGACTTGTTTGGGCTCATGAGAGGAGTAGAAAAACATCAAAAATTTCAGTCCTGCATGATTCTACCAAGAAATGTGTGTTCATTGAAACCGCTGGTTTTTGATAGTTTGGGCCCTATTGAATAATGAATGTTTTGAATTTTCTCCAAAAGTAAAGTAGTTGCAAACTCATCCTTTTAGAAACTTGTTTGGGCTGTTGAGAGGAGTAAAAAAACATCAAAAATTTCAATCCTGCATGATTCTACCAAGAAATGTGATTCTTCATTCAAAACGCTGGTTTTTGCTATTGGGCTCTATTGAATAATGAATGTTTTGAATTTTCTCCAAAAGTAAAGTAGTTGCAAACTCATGCTTTTAGAGACTTGTTTGGGCTCATGAGAGGAGTAGAAAAACATCAAAAATTTCAGTCCTGCATGATTCTACCAAGAAATGTGTGTTCATTGAAACCGCTGGTTTTTGATAGTTTGGGCCCTATTGAATAATGAATGTTTTGAATTTTCTCCAAAAGTAAAGTAGTTGCAAACTCATCCTTTTAGAAACTTGTTTGGGCTGTTGAGAGGAGTAAAAAACCATCAAAAATTTCAATCCTGCATGATTCTACCAAGAAATGTGATTCTTCATTCAAAACGCTGGTTTTTGCTATTGGGCTCTATTGAATAATGAATGTTTTGAATTTTCTCCAAAAGTAAAGTAGTTGCAAACTCATGCTTTTAGAGACTTGTTTGGGCTCATGAGAGGAGTAGAAAAACATCAAAAATTTCAGTCCTGCATGATTCTACCAAGAAATGTGTGTTCATTGAAACCGCTGGTTTTTGATAGTTTGGGCCCTATTGAATAATGAATGTTTTGAATTTTCTCCAAAAGTAAAGTAGTTGCAAACTCATCCTTTTAGAAACTTGTTTGGGCTGTTGAGAGGAGTAAAAAACCATCAAAAATATCAATCCTGCATGATTCTACCAAGAAATGTGATTCTTCATTCAAAACGCTGGTTTTTGCTATTGGGCTCTATTGAATAATGAATGTTTTGAATTTTCTCCAAAAGTAAAGTAGTTGCAAACTCATGCTTTTAGAGACTTGTTTGGGCTCATGAGAGGAGTAGAAAAACATCAAAAATTTCAGTCCTGCATGATTCTACCAAGAAATGTGTGTTCATTGAAACGGCTGGTTTTTGATAGTTTGGGCCCTATTGAATAATGAATGTTTTGAATTTTCTCCAAAAGTAAAGTAGTTGCAAACTCATCCTTTTAGAAACTTGTTTGGGCTGTTGAGAGGAGTAAAAAACCATCAAAAATTTCAATCCTGCATGATTCTACCAAGAAATGTGATTCTTCATTCAAAACCTGATTTTTGCTATTGGGCTCTATTGAATAGTGAATGTTTTGAATTTTCTCCAAAAGTAAAGTAGTTGCAAACTCATGCTTTTAGAGACTTGTTTGGGCTCATGAGAGGAGTAGAAAAACATCAAAAATTTCAGTCCTGCATGATTCTACCAAGAAATGTGTTCATTCAAACCGCTGGTTTTTGATAGTTTGGGCCCTATTGAATAATTAATGTTTTGAATTTTCTCCAAAAGTAAAGTAGTTGCAAACTCATCCTTTTAGAAACTTGTTTGGGCTGTTGAGAGGAGTAAAAAACCATCAAAAATTTCAATCCTGCATGATTCTACCAAGAAATGTGATTCTTCATTCAAAACGCTGGTTTTTGCTATTGGGCTCTATTGAATAATGAATGTTTTGAATTTTCTCCAAAAGTAAAGTAGTTGCAAACTCATGCTTTTAGAGACTTGTTTGGGCTCATGAGAGGAGTAGAAAAACATCAAAAATTTCAGTCCTGCATGATTCTACCAAGAAATGTGTGTTCATTGAAACCGCTGGTTTTTGATAGTTTGGGCCCTATTGAATAATGAATGTTTTGAATTTTCTCCAAAAGTAAAGTAGTTGCAAACTCATCCTTTTAGAAACTTGTTTGGGCTGTTGAGAGGAGTAAAAAACCATCAAAAATTTCAATCCTGCATGATTTTACCAAGAAATGTGATTCTTCATTCAAAACCTGATTTTTGCTATTGGGCTCTATTGAATAGTGAATGTTTTGAATTTTCTCCAAAAGTAAAGTAGTTGCAAACTCATGCTTTTAGAGACTTGTTTGGGCTCATGAGAGGAGTAGAAAAACATCAAAAATTTCAGTCCTGCATGATTCTACCAAGAAATGTGTTCATTCAAACCGCTGGTTTTTGATAGTTTGGGCCCTATTGAATAATGAATGTTTTGAATTTTCTCCAAAAGTAAAGTAGTTGCAAACTCATCCTTTTAGAAACTTGTTTGGGCTGTTGAGAGGAGTAAAAAACCATCAAAAATTTCAATCCTGCATGATTCTACCAAGAAATGTGATTCTTCATTCAAAACGCTGGTTTTTGCTATTGGGCTCTATTGAATAATGAATGTTTTGAATTTTCTCCAAAAGTAAAGTAGTTGCAAACTCATGCTTTTAGAGACTTGTTTGGGCTCATGAGAGGAGTAGAAAAACATCAAAAATTTCAGTCCTGCATGATTCTACCAAGAAATGTGTTCATTCAAACCGCTGGTTTTTGATAGTTTGGGCCCTATTGAATAATGAATGTTTTGAATTTTCTCCAAAAGTAAAGTAGTTGCAAACTCATCCTTTTAGAAACTTGTTTGGGCTGTTGAGAGGAGTAAAAAACCATCAAAAATTTCAATCCTGCATGATTCTACCAAGAAATGTGATTCTTCATTCAAAACGCTGGTTTTTGCTATTGGGCTCTATTGAATAATGAATGTTTTGAATTTTCTCCAAAAGTAAAGTAGTTGCAAACTCATGCTTTTAGAGACTTGTTTGGGCTCATGAGAGGAGTAGAAAAACATCAAAAATTTGAGTCCTGCATGATTCTACCAAGAAATGTGTGTTCATTGAAACCGCTGGTTTTTGATAGTTTGGGCCCTATTGAATAATGAATGTTTTGAATTTTCTCCAAAAGTAAAGTAGTTGCAAACTCATCCTTTTAGAAACTTGTTTGGGCTGTTGAGAGGAGTAAAAAACCATCAAAAATTTCAATCCTGCATGATTTTACCAAGAAATGTGATTCTTCATTCAAAACCTGATTTTTGCTATTGGGCTCTATTGAATAGTGAATGTTTTGAATTTTCTCCAAAAGTAAAGTAGTTGCAAACTCATGCTTTTAGAGACTTGTTTGGGCTCATGAGAGGAGTAGAAAAACATCAAAAATTTCAGTCCTGCATGATTCTACCAAGAAATGTGTGTTCATTGAAACCGCTGGTTTTTGATAGTTTGGGCCCTATTGAATAATGAATGTTTTGAATTTTCTCCAAAAGTAAAGTAGTTGCAAACTCATCCTTTTAGAAACTTGTTTGGGCTGTTGAGAGGAGTAAAAAACCATCAAAAATTTCAATCCTGCATGATTTTACCAAGAAATGTGATTCTTCATTCAAAACCTGATTTTTGCTATTGGGCTCTATTGAATAGTGAATGTTTTGAATTTTCTTAAACAATATTTTTATTGAGTTTTCAAAATAATAGGAATGTATAAACATACCTCATATATATCATGTTCGAATAGAGTCAAGATAATGTACATCAGGACATCATCATATGGTATCTGAACATCATATCATCATTTAAAGTATGTACAATTAACATTAATTGAAATAGATTTGAAAAACAATTACAACAGTACAGGCAAACACCAAATACATGTGAAATTTTGGCACACAAAAAGAGCAAAAATCAAGATATCAAGATATAAATTCTTCTTCTATCTTAGATTTGAGTTTCAACCATCTATGCCATCTGTCGTCAAATAACTTTATTGACATATTGTTAATATAATGAATTTTTTCATAAACACAATGTTTGTCCACCAACATGATCAATGTGGCAATGTTCGGAGGTTGCTTGTTGTTCCAACCTTTCGCTATAAGGTATATTGCAGACATGAGTATGTGGGCAACCAAATACTTTGTTGTTTTGAATCTGCAAATATCTATGAGTAGTAAGGCCAAGGCAGGGTGCAACTGAACACGCCAGTTGCATATGATCGAAATCAAATTGGAGACCTTAAGCCAGTATGGTTTCAGTACCGGGCATCCCCAGAAAATATGGAGTAAGTCAGCCTGAGACCCGCATCCCCGCCAACACAGATCAGATCCCCCTTCCCCAAAATGTTTAATCCTGTTTGGGGTCAAGTAATATCTGTGGACTAGTTTGTAATGTGTTTCCAAAATGTTCATGCAATTTGTAGACCTCACTGCAGTCTTAAAAGACAATGTCCACTGTGGGGCACAAATCTGCTTCTGCAGAGTAGTCTCCCATTTTTCAAAGCATCCACCCTTAGAAAAGGTGTATTTGCCGGTCAGGAAGTTATACAGGGGTTTAAGAGAGCTCTTGTGCCTGGGGGTTGTGCTGGTTAGGAAATTATAAATGGTATGGTTGACCAAAATTATCTTGCAGAAATATCTCTTAAATTTGTTATATTCCTCTTTGAGTATGAGGTATTTCATATATTCCGTATTAGGGATTTTAAATTTAGCCTTGACCAACTCAAAAGGCATGACTTTATTATTGTCCAATAAATCATCCACATAAGCAATGGGGAATGTTTTCCAGTTATCAAACATGGGTCTCAAAGAAACCTTGACAGGTGCCAAAAAGTGAAGTCTCAGTCTTTTGGTTGAAACAGGGGAGACATTAAACCTTCTCCTGCACATATGTGACCAGCTCTGCACAGAGGCTCTGAGTATTGGGTTTTCTATGTCTCCAATCTCTCCTCTGTGCAGAAGAAAATAGGAAACATAAAGTGTCGGTTCTTTATTAGGCATTAAATCTCTTTCAATTTTTGGCCATCCCAGTTCTGTCTGTTCTGTGAGCCACATTTTTGTCAATTCAGTTGTGGTGGCAAAGTAATACGCCTCCAAGTCTGGAAGGGCTATCCCCCCATTTTCTCTAGATTTAAGTAGTGTGTGTTTCTTTACCCTAGGCTTTTTATTATTCCAAATAAATCTGTTCATTTGATGAGTTAATTTTTGTATGTGTTGCATTGATAAAGGCAGAGGGACATTCCTGTACAAAAACAACACCTTTGGGAGGCAGAACATCTTATATAGTACTATTCTTCCCAACCAAGTGGCTGGGGTTTTTGACAATTCTCCCAACTTAGTGTCAAGGGATTTCAAAAGGCTATCTATGTTTACCTCACTTGTGTGTGTGAGGTCGCTTGTGAGCCAAATTCCTAGATATGGGATTTTAGTGCAGTCCCAAGTAAAAGGGTACTTATCTTGTAATTGCTGTTTTATAGGGGCTGAAATAAATAGTGACAAAACGTTAGTCTTTTTTACATTGAGTTTATAATATGATATTGAACCAAACAACTCTATGATGTCCCAAGTCGCCTTCAACGACTCAACAGGATCTGTCAGTGTGAGTATGATATCGTCTGCATATAAATTTATTTTATGCTCTACATCTCCCAACCGTACTCCCCTCACCTCACTCGAGTCCCTTATCCTTTGAGCCAGTGGTTCCAGACTCAGGATAAAAATAATTGGGGACAGAGGGCATCCCTGTCTTGTTCCGTTTGTTATGTCAAATTTCCCTGACATCGTGCTATTGACCAGCACAGAGGCAGACGGTTGGGAGTACAGAGCCTGAACACTTTTCAACATCTCCTCACCAAAACCCATCTTCTTTAATACTGCGAATGCATATGTCCAATTGATGCGGTCAAAAGCTTTCTCCGCATCAAGGGCCACAAACAGACTGGGAATTTTTTTCTTGTTACAAAAGTGTATATGGTGCAAGACACTTCTTGAACTGTCAGAAGTCTGTCTAAATTTTACAAAACCCACTTGATCGGGATGTATGAGATATTGGATAACATCCTGCACCCTTTCTGCCAGTATTTTTGCATAGACCTTGATGTCTGCATTCAGGAGGGATATGGGTCTATAGTTTTCTATCTTGGTGGGATCTTTGTCCGGTTTGGGGATTACCACTATGGTGGCTCTCAGCATATCTGCACTACATGTTCCTTTTGATTTTATAAAATTTAGGGTGTTTGTTAAATAGGGGACCAGATTTTCCTGAAATGTTTTATAATATTCCACAGGGAATCCGTCTGGACCAGGAGCCTTATTACATTTGAGATTTTTTATTGCCAGAGAGACCTCTCCCTCAGAGAAGGGTGCATCAAGCATTTCCCTTTGCTCAGAAGACAGAGATCTCAACTCTACTCCTCCCAGGAAATTATCTATCATCTCCTCTGTAGGAGGGGGATAAGTCCCATTTTTCCCTATATTGTAAAGGTTTGAGTAGTATTTTTCAAAAGCCAAAGCTATGTCCCTTGGCTTTTCTATATTCACTGAGTTCTGGGAAAGTTTTTTAATTAAATGCTTTTTATTTATGGGTTTGAATCTATTTGCCATAGTTTTTGAGTTTTTGTTGTTATTTATGTAGAACCCTGCCCTGTTAAACAGAGTCTTTTTTTCGTAAATATTTATGAGAAGATTTCTAAATTCCAATCTAAGGGAGTATAACTCCTTGTATTTAGTAAAAGATTTTTCCACTTTGGCCTGGTCTTCAAGTTTTTTGATTTGTTCTAGTAACAGCCTCTGTTTGCTCTCTCTTTCCCTCTTTTGTCTTGAGGCCATCTGAATTAAGTGGCCTCTAATGACACATTTATGTGCTAACCATAAGGTTTCAGGGGAGATTTCCTGGGAGTCATTTTCTTTAAAATAATTCATTATAGTGTTTTTTATTGTTGCTATATTATCTGGGGAGTCTACTACAAATTTGCTATATCTCCAATTGTAGTGTCTTTGAGTCGAAGAGGAAACCTGTAATGTTAATAGAATTGGAGCATGGTCCGACCATGTGATGGGGCCAGTTTGGAAATCTATATACGAATCTAGTAAGGAAAAACTGGTAAATATATGATCTATTTTGGTATAAGATCTGTTGTGTGGGCAGAATCTGGTGTATTCTCTAGAATTAGGGTTCAATATTTTACAACTGTCGTGCAGGTTAGCATTGCTCAGCCACTTCCCCAAATTCACACTTCTGTAGTATGGAGCAGAGGATGAGCAATCAGTGCTTGGGTCAACAATACAATTAAAGTCTCCCCCCCATATGATTTGTCCCTTGCTAAATTTGGATAATTTTCTTTTGACTTTATTGAGAAAGCTAATTTGTCTCACATTAGGGGCGTATACATTAACCACAGTGTATTCCATTCCCTCCAAGGTAAAATTGATGATTAAATATCTGCCTTTATTGTCTTTATAAACATCTGAAATAACCACTGGTAGGTCTCTGTGGAAGGCAATGGCCACCCCAGCTTTTTTCCCTCCCTCGTTGTTGGAGAAGAAAATCTGAGGATAATCTTTGTTTTTAAATCTGTTATTATCAGTTTCCAGGAGGTGGGTTTCCTGTATCATAGCAACATTTGCTTTCAATCTTTTGATCTCCTTCCACAGAGCATACCTTTTAAAGGGACTATTAAGCCCATTTACATTAAATGATAGGATTTTCAACTCCATAATATATCAAAAAGAAAGAAATGTGTTAAATAACTCAATAAGATAGAATAGTCCATCTGGACATATATCCAAGAAGAGTGGTATTTCTCTAGAAATTTGTTGTCAGTGCCTGGTGTGCCTGTGAATAGAAACATGTTATAACCTGGAATAACCTAGAACAAAACAAACTTGTTAACAAGGAAGGTGAATTTCTCAAAAGAAATGATACCAAGAGAAATCTCTCGGTTAGTGTTTGGGGATGAAAGTTCAGGCCAAGAGCCAGGGTCAACACCTACCAAGTCCATTATCTTTTCTTTTGTGTGGTCCAGGACTGTGACAAACGTCTTGGCTGTCGTGAAGAGTTGCTCCTCTCTTGATTGTAGGATAAAGATGAGTTCTTCATTGGAGGAATACCAAGGTCCTGAAAGAATCTATCACAGTTATCAATGTTAGATAAGGCAAAAGTAGTGTTTTCCTTCATGACCAATATTTTTGTAGGAAAGCCCCATCTGTATAGCACCCTGTGCTCCCGTAGGTGTGCAGTGATAGGGAAAAAGTCTCTCCTTTTTTGCAACGTGGCTTTTGAAAAGTCTGCAAAGATCTTAATACCCTCATATGGTCTTGGTAAGATGGGTGACTGCTTGCTCTTCCTCAAAATGTCCTCCTTTGTCAGAAAATAGTGAAAGAATGCAATAACATCCCGCGGAGCTCTTTCAGGGGCATATTTGGACTTAGGTAGTCTGTGTATGCGTTCTATTAAGAGGTCTCCTTTGGAAGCACCTGGGAGCATAGCATGGAGCATTTTTTGCACATATGAATCAAGATCTCTGTCCTTGACATTCTCAGGTATTCCTCTGAATTTAAGGTTGTTTCTCCTACTCCTGTCCTCTTGTTCTATCAGTCTTGACTTTAGGAAGGTAACTTCTTTCTCTAAGGCATAATGTTCGTCTATCAAATTGTTGTGAGACTGGACTATCTCCTCCATTTTCGACTCCAAGTGATTCACCCTCTGACCCAGACTGTCTATATTGTTTTGGAGGTTTGTATTATATCCCTCTAGTTGTTTTTGGAATGTCTTTGCAAGAAGGCACACCATATTTTTTATGAACATTTCTGAAGCTGCTTTGTTGGTAGCCTCTACCTCAGTCAAAACATGTAAAAAGTTTTCAGGCATGGGGTTATCTGGAGTGCAGAAGTCCTCCATCTGCGTCTCACTTTGCAGCTCAGCCGAGCTACTGCTTAATCTGCAGCTATTTTGTGAGGCAGGGGACAGTTCCCTCTGTGGTGGCGTTAGAGGGGTGTCTGAAATTGTGGAGATATCTGGACAAGATGAGGAGGCCCTTATTGTATTTGTGGCCTCCATAGCGGCTGTGAGCGTTGCTGCTGTGCAAGATTTCACAGGCTGCGCAAGATTTTTGCTTAAGGTACGCAATTTGCGTACTTGCTGCGCAATCCCGTCTGTTTCCCGGTTAATCTCGCGATATTTTGCCTCCTTCTTCTCAGCGCTACTTTTAACACTGAATTTAGCGCTTTCTTTAATATATGGAGCGGCGGTTTTTGCAGGGATGGGGGCAGACTTACCCCCTGACTTGAATACTGCGTGTTTCAGTCTCTGTGGCGTTCTCTCCCGCTGTGCGCCGCTCAGGCTGGGGCTGCAGGCTGTGGCTGCTGTGTGGCGGGCGCCATCTTGGCTCCTCAGCATGAGGGGAGAGCGCTCCAGATTTTTTGATTTTCCTGCTTTTCTATTAAGCGGATCCATTATGTGGGGGCACCGCTGGTGCCTATGGAGGTTCCCACAAGTTTTCAGCCAGTCCTGGCTTGTAAGTCGCTTGTTAATAGCGCTTGGTAGGCTGCCCTGTGGAGGAGCTCAGAGCTCAGGCTTCCATTCAGCTCAGACGCTGGCCACGCCCCCAATGTTTTGAATTTTCTCCAAAAGTAAAGTAGTTGCAAACTCATGCTTTTAGAGACTTGTTTGGGCTCATGAGATGAGTAGAAAAACATCAAAAATTTCAGTCCTGCATGATTCTACCAAGACATGTGTGTTCATTGAAACGGCTGGTTTTTGATAGTTTGGGCCCTATTGAATAATGAATGTTTTGAATTTTCTCCAAAAGTAAAGTAGTTGCAAACTCATCCTTTTAGAAACTTGTTTGGGCTGTTGAGAGGAGTAAAAAAAACCATCAAAAATTTCAATCCTGCATGATTCTACCAAGAAATGTGATTCTTCATTCAAAACGCTGGTTTTTGCTATTGGGCTCTATTGAATAATGAATGTTTTGAATTTTCTCCAAAAGTAAAGTAGTTGCAAACTCATGCTTTTAGAGACTTGTTTGGGCTCATGAGAGGAGTAGAAAAACATCAAAAATTTCAGTCCTGCATGATTCTACCAAGAAATGTGTGTTCATTCAAACCGCTGGTTTTTGATAGTTTGGGCCCTATTGAATAATGAATGTTTTGAATTTTCTCCAAAAGTAAAGTAGTTGCAAACTCATGCTTTTAGAGACTTGTTTGGGCTCATGAGAGGAGTAGAAAAACATCAAAAATTTCAGTCCTGCATGATTCTACCAAGAAATGTGTGTTCATTGAAACCGCTGGTTTTTGATAGTTTGGGCCCTATTGAATAATGAATGTTTTGAATTTTCTCCAAAAGTAAAGTAGTTGCAAACTCATCCTTTTAGAAACTTGTTTGGGCTGTTGAGAGGAGTAAAAAACCATCAAAAATTTCAATCCTGCATGATTCTACCAAGAAATGTGATTCTTCATTCAAAACGCTGGTTTTTGCTATTGGGCTCTATTGAATAATGAATGTTTTGAATTTTCTCCAAAAGTAAAGTAGTTGCAAACTCATGCTTTTAGAGACTTGTTTGGGCTCATGAGAGGAGTAGAAAAACATCAAAAATTTCAGTCCTGCATGATTCTACCAAGAAATGTGTTCATTCAAACCGCTGGTTTTTGATAGTTTGGGCCCTATTGAATAATGAATGTTTTGAATTTTCTCCAAAAGTAAAGTAGTTGCAAACTCATCCTTTTAGAAACTTGTTTGGGCTGTTGAGAGGAGTAAAAAACCATCAAAAATTTCAATCCTGCATGATTCTACCAAGAAATGTGATTCTTCATTCAAAACGCTGGTTTTTGCTATTGGGCTCTATTGAATAATGAATGTTTTGAATTTTCTCCAAAAGTAAAGTAGTTGCAAACTCATGCTTTTAGAGACTTGTTTGGGCTCATGAGAGGAGTAGAAAAACATCAAAAATTTGAGTCCTGCATGATTCTACCAAGAAATGTGTGTTCATTCAAACCGCTGGTTTTTGATAGTTTGGGCCCTATTGAATAATGAATGTTTTGAATTTTCTCCAAAAGTAAAGTAGTTGCAAACTCATGCTTTTAGAGACTTGTTTGGGCTCATGAGAGGAGTAGAAAAACATCAAAAATTTCAGTCCTGCATGATTCTACCAAGAAATGTGTGTTCATTGAAACCGCTGGTTTTTGATAGTTTGGGCCCTATTGAATAATGAATGTTTTGAATTTTCTCCAAAAGTAAAGTAGTTGCAAACTCATCCTTTTAGAAACTTGTTTGGGCTGTTGAGAGGAGTAAAAAACCATCAAAAATTTCAATCCTGCATGATTCTACCAAGAAATGTGATTCTTCATTCAAAACGCTGGTTTTTGCTATTGGGCTCTATTGAATAATGAATGTTTTGAATTTTCTCCAAAAGTAAAGTAGTTGCAAACTCATGCTTTTAGAGACTTGTTTGGGCTCATGAGAGGAGTAGAAAAACATCAAAAATTTCAGTCCTGCATGATTCTACCAAGAAATGTGTTCATTCAAACCGCTGGTTTTTGATAGTTTGGGCCCTATTGAATAATGAATGTTTTGAATTTTCTCCAAAAGTAAAGTAGTTGCAAACTCATCCTTTTAGAAACTTGTTTGGGCTGTTGAGAGGAGTAAAAAACCATCAAAAATTTCAATCCTGCATGATTCTACCAAGAAATGTGATTCTTCATTCAAAACGCTGGTTTTTGCTATTGGGCTCTATTGAATAATGAATGTTTTGAATTTTCTCCAAAAGTAAAGTAGTTGCAAACTCATGCTTTTAGAGACTTGTTTGGGCTCATGAGAGGAGTAGAAAAACATCAAAAATTTGAGTCCTGCATGATTCTACCAAGAAATGTGTGTTCATTGAAACCGCTGGTTTTTGATAGTTTGGGCCCTATTGAATAATGAATGTTTTGAATTTTCTCCAAAAGTAAAGTAGTTGCAAACTCATCCTTTTAGAAACTTGTTTGGGCTGTTGAGAGGAGTAAAAAACCATCAAAAATTTCAATCCTGCATGATTTTACCAAGAAATGTGATTCTTCATTCAAAACCTGATTTTTGCTATTGGGCTCTATTGAATAGTGAATGTTTTGAATTTTCTCCAAAAGTAAAGTAGTTGCAAACTCATGCTTTTAGAGACTTGTTTGGGCTCATGAGAGGAGTAGAAAAACATCAAAAATTTCAGTCCTGCATGATTCTACCAAGAAATGTGTGTTCATTGAAACCGCTGGTTTTTGATAGTTTGGGCCCTATTGAATAATGAATGTTTTGAATTTTCTCCAAAAGTAAAGTAGTTGCAAACTCATCCTTTTAGAAACTTGTTTGGGCTGTTGAGAGGAGTAAAAAACCATCAAAAATTTCAATCCTGCATGATTTTACCAAGAAATGTGATTCTTCATTCAAAACCTGATTTTTGCTATTGGGCTCTATTGAATAGTGAATGTTTTGAATTTTCTCCAAAAGTAAAGTAGTTGCAAACTCATGCTTTTAGAGACTTGTTTGGGCTCATGAGATGAGTAGAAAAACATCAAAAATTTCAGTCCTGCATGATTCTACCAAGACATGTGTGTTCATTGAAACGGCTGGTTTTTGATAGTTTGGGCCCTATTGAATAATGAATGTTTTGAATTTTCTCCAAAAGTAAAGTAGTTGCAAACTCATCCTTTTAGAAACTTGTTTGGGCTGTTGAGAGGAGTAAAAAACCATCAAAAATTTCAATCCTGCATGATTCTACCAAGAAATGTGATTCTTCATTCAAAACGCTGGTTTTTGCTATTGGGCTCTATTGAATAATGAATGTTTTGAATTTTCTCCAAAAGTAAAGTAGTTGCAAACTCATGCTTTTAGAGACTTGTTTGGGCTCATGAGAGGAGTAGAAAAACATCAAAAATTTCAGTCCTGCATGATTCTACCAAGAAATGTGTGTTCATTCAAACCGCTGGTTTTTGATAGTTTGGGCCCTATTGAATAATGAATGTTTTGAATTTTCTCCAAAAGTAAAGTAGTTGCAAACTCATGCTTTTAGAGACTTGTTTGGGCTCATGAGAGGAGTAGAAAAACATCAAAAATTTCAGTCCTGCATGATTCTACCAAGAAATGTGTGTTCATTGAAACCGCTGGTTTTTGATAGTTTGGGCCCTATTGAATAATGAATGTTTTGAATTTTCTCCAAAAGTAAAGTAGTTGCAAACTCATCCTTTTAGAAACTTGTTTGGGCTGTTGAGAGGAGTAAAAAACCATCAAAAATTTCAATCCTGCATGATTCTACCAAGAAATGTGATTCTTCATTCAAAACGCTGGTTTTTGCTATTGGGCTCTATTGAATAATGAATGTTTTGAATTTTCTCCAAAAGTAAAGTAGTTGCAAACTCATGCTTTTAGAGACTTGTTTGGGCTCATGAGAGGAGTAGAAAAACATCAAAAATTTCAGTCCTGCATGATTCTACCAAGAAATGTGTTCATTCAAACCGCTGGTTTTTGATAGTTTGGGCCCTATTGAATAATGAATGTTTTGAATTTTCTCCAAAAGTAAAGTAGTTGCAAACTCATCCTTTTAGAAACTTGTTTGGGCTGTTGAGAGGAGTAAAAAACCATCAAAAATTTCAATCCTGCATGATTCTACCAAGAAATGTGATTCTTCATTCAAAACGCTGGTTTTTGCTATTGGGCTCTATTGAATAATGAATGTTTTGAATTTTCTCCAAAAGTAAAGTAGTTGCAAACTCATGCTTTTAGAGACTTGTTTGGGCTCATGAGAGGAGTAGAAAAACATCAAAAATTTCAGTCCTGCATGATTCTACCAAGAAATGTGTGTTCATTCAAACCGCTGGTTTTTGATAGTTTGGGCCCTATTGAATAATGAATGTTTTGAATTTTCTCCAAAAGTAAAGTAGTTGCAAACTCATGCTTTTAGAGACTTGTTTGGGCTCATGAGAGGAGTAGAAAAACATCAAAAATTTCAGTCCTGCATGATTCTACCAAGAAATGTGTGTTCATTGAAACCGCTGGTTTTTGATAGTTTGGGCCCTATTGAATAATGAATGTTTTGAATTTTCTCCAAAAGTAAAGTAGTTGCAAACTCATCCTTTTAGAAACTTGTTTGGGCTGTTGAGAGGAGTAAAAAACCATCAAAAATTTCAATCCTGCATGATTCTACCAAGAAATGTGATTCTTCATTCAAAACGCTGGTTTTTGCTATTGGGCTCTATTGAATAATGAATGTTTTGAATTTTCTCCAAAAGTAAAGTAGTTGCAAACTCATGCTTTTAGAGACTTGTTTGGGCTCATGAGAGGAGTAGAAAAACATCAAAAATTTCAGTCCTGCATGATTCTACCAAGAAATGTGTTCATTCAAACCGCTGGTTTTTGATAGTTTGGGCCCTATTGAATAATGAATGTTTTGAATTTTCTCCAAAAGTAAAGTAGTTGCAAACTCATCCTTTTAGAAACTTGTTTGGGCTGTTGAGAGGAGTAAAAAACCATCAAAAATTTCAATCCTGCATGATTCTACCAAGAAATGTGATTCTTCATTCAAAACGCTGGTTTTTGCTATTGGGCTCTATTGAATAATGAATGTTTTGAATTTTCTCCAAAAGTAAAGTAGTTGCAAACTCATGCTTTTAGAGACTTGTTTGGGCTCATGAGAGGAGTAGAAAAACATCAAAAATTTCAGTCCTGCATGATTCTACCAAGAAATGTGTTCATTCAAACCGCTGGTTTTTGATAGTTTGGGCCCTATTGAATAATGAATGTTTTGAATTTTCTCCAAAAGTAAAGTAGTTGCAAACTCATCCTTTTAGAAACTTGTTTGGGCTGTTGAGAGGAGTAAAAAACCATCAAAAATTTCAATCCTGCATGATTCTACCAAGAAATGTGATTCTTCATTCAAAACGCTGGTTTTTGCTATTGGGCTCTATTGAATAATGAATGTTTTGAATTTTCTCCAAAAGTAAAGTAGTTGCAAACTCATGCTTTTAGAGACTTGTTTGGGCTCATGAGAGGAGTAGAAAAACATCAAAAATTTCAGTCCTGCATGATTCTACCAAGAAATGTGTGTTCATTCAAACCGCTGGTTTTTGATAGTTTGGGCCCTATTGAATAATGAATGTTTTGAATTTTCTCCAAAAGTAAAGTAGTTGCAAACTCATGCTTTTAGAGACTTGTTTGGGCTCATGAGAGGAGTAGAAAAACATCAAAAATTTCAGTCCTGCATGATTCTACCAAGAAATGTGTTCATTCAAACCGCTGGTTTTTGATAGTTTGGGCCCTATTGAATAATGAATGTTTTGAATTTTCTCCAAAAGTAAAGTAGTTGCAAACTCATCCTTTTAGAAACTTGTTTGGGCTGTTGAGAGGAGTAAAAAACCATCAAAAATTTCAATCCTGCATGATTCTACCAAGAAATGTGATTCTTCATTCAAAACGCTGGTTTTTGCTATTGGGCTCTATTGAATAATGAATGTTTTGAATTTTCTCCAAAAGTAAAGTAGTTGCAAACTCATGCTTTTAGAGACTTGTTTGGGCTCATGAGATGAGTAGAAAAACATCAAAAATTTCAGTCCTGCATGATTCTACCAAGACATGTGTGTTCATTGAAACCGCTGGTTTTTGATAGTTTGGGCCCTATTGAATAATGAATGTTTTGAATTTTCTCCAAAAGTAAAGTAGTTGCAAACTCATCCTTTTAGAAACTTGTTTGGGCTGTTGAGAGGAGTAAAAAACCATCAAAAATTTCAATCCTGCATGATTTTACCAAGAAATGTGATTCTTCATTCAAAACCTGATTTTTGCTATTGGGCTCTATTGAATAGTGAATGTTTTGAATTTTCTCCAAAAGTAAAGTAGTTGCAAACTCATGCTTTTAGAGACTTGTTTGGGCTCATGAGATGAGTAGAAAAACATCAAAAATTTCAGTCCTGCATGATTCTACCAAGACATGTGTGTTCATTGAAACGGCTGGTTTTTGATAGTTTGGGCCCTATTGAATAATTAATGTTTTGAATTTTCTCCAAAAGTAAAGTAGTTGCAAACTCATCCTTTTAGAAACTTGTTTGGGCTGTTGAGAGGAGTAAAAAACCATCAAAAATTTCAATCCTGCATGATTCTACCAAGAAATGTGATTCTTCATTCAAAACGCTGGTTTTTGCTATTGGGCTCTATTGAATAATGAATGTTTTGAATTTTCTCCAAAAGTAAAGTAGTTGCAAACTCATGCTTTTAGAGACTTGTTTGGGCTCATGAGAGGAGTAGAAAAACATCAAAAATTTCAGTCCTGCATGATTCTACCAAGAAATGTGTGTTCATTCAAACCGCTGGTTTTTGATAGTTTGGGCCCTATTGAATAATGAATGTTTTGAATTTTCTCCAAAAGTAAAGTAGTTGCAAACTCATGCTTTTAGAGACTTGTTTGGGCTCATGAGAGGAGTAGAAAAACATCAAAAATTTCAGTCCTGCATGATTCTACCAAGAAATGTGTGTTCATTGAAACCGCTGGTTTTTGATAGTTTGGGCCCTATTGAATAATGAATGTTTTGAATTTTCTCCAAAAGTAAAGTAGTTGCAAACTCATCCTTTTAGAAACTTGTTTGGGCTGTTGAGAGGAGTAAAAAACCATCAAAAATTTCAATCCTGCATGATTCTACCAAGAAATGTGATTCTTCATTCAAAACGCTGGTTTTTGCTATTGGGCTCTATTGAATAATGAATGTTTTGAATTTTCTCCAAAAGTAAAGTAGTTGCAAACTCATGCTTTTAGAGACTTGTTTGGGCTCATGAGAGGAGTAGAAAAACATCAAAAATTTCAGTCCTGCATGATTCTACCAAGAAATGTGTGTTCATTGAAACCGCTGGTTTTTGATAGTTTGGGCCCTATTGAATAATGAATGTTTTGAATTTTCTCCAAAAGTAAAGTAGTTGCAAACTCATCCTTTTAGAAACTTGTTTGGGCTGTTGAGAGGAGTAAAAAACCATCAAAAATTTCAATCCTGCATGATTCTACCAAGAAATGTGATTCTTCATTCAAAACGCTGGTTTTTGCTATTGGGCTCTATTGAATAATGAATGTTTTGAATTTTCTCCAAAAGTAAAGTAGTTGCAAACTCATGCTTTTAGAGACTTGTTTGGGCTCATGAGAGGAGTAGAAAAACATCAAAAATTTCAGTCCTGCATGATTCTACCAAGAAATGTGTGTTCATTGAAACCGCTGGTTTTTGATAGTTTGGGCCCTATTGAATAATGAATGTTTTGAATTTTCTCCAAAAGTAAAGTAGTTGCAAACTCATCCTTTTAGAAACTTGTTTGGGCTGTTGAGAGGAGTAAAAAACCATCAAAAATTTCAATCCTGCATGATTCTACCAAGAAATGTGATTCTTCATTCAAAACGCTGGTTTTTGCTATTGGGCTCTATTGAATAATGAATGTTTTGAATTTTCTCCAAAAGTAAAGTAGTTGCAAACTCATGCTTTTAGAGACTTGTTTGGGCTCATGAGAGGAGTAGAAAAACATCAAAAATTTCAGTCCTGCATGATTCTACCAAGAAATGTGTGTTCATTGAAACCGCTGGTTTTTGATAGTTTGGGCCCTATTGAATAATGAATGTTTTGAATTTTCTCCAAAAGTAAAGTAGTTGCAAACTCATCCTTTTAGAAACTTGTTTGGGCTGTTGAGAGGAGTAAAAAACCATCAAAAATTTCAATCCTGCATGATTCTACCAAGAAATGTGATTCTTCATTCAAAACGCTGGTTTTTGCTATTGGGCTCTATTGAATAATGAATGTTTTGAATTTTCTCCAAAAGTAAAGTAGTTGCAAACTCATGCTTTTAGAGACTTGTTTGGGCTCATGAGAGGAGTAGAAAAACATCAAAAATTTCAGTCCTGCATGATTCTACCAAGAAATGTGTGTTCATTGAAACCGCTGGTTTTTGATAGTTTGGGCCCTATTGAATAATGAATGTTTTGAATTTTCTCCAAAAGTAAAGTAGTTGCAAACTCATCCTTTTAGAAACTTGTTTGGGCTGTTGAGAGGAGTAAAAAACCATCAAAAATTTCAATCCTGCATGATTTTACCAAGAAATGTGATTCTTCATTCAAAACCTGATTTTTGCTATTGGGCTCTATTGAATAGTGAATGTTTTGAATTTTCTCCAAAAGTAAAGTAGTTGCAAACTCATGCTTTTAGAGACTTGTTTGGGCTCATGAGATGAGTAGAAAAACATCAAAAATTTCAGTCCTGCATGATTCTACCAAGACATGTGTGTTCATTGAAACGGCTGGTTTTTGATAGTTTGGGCCCTATTGAATAATGAATGTTTTGAATTTTCTCCAAAAGTAAAGTAGTTGCAAACTCATCCTTTTAGAAACTTGTTTGGGCTGTTGAGAGGAGTAAAAAACCATCAAAAATTTCAATCCTGCATGATTCTACCAAGAAATGTGATTCTTCATTCAAAACGCTGGTTTTTGCTATTGGGCTCTATTGAATAATGAATGTTTTGAATTTTCTCCAAAAGTAAAGTAGTTGCAAACTCATGCTTTTAGAGACTTGTTTGGGCTCATGAGAGGAGTAGAAAAACATCAAAAATTTCAGTCCTGCATGATTCTACCAAGAAATGTGTGTTCATTCAAACCGCTGGTTTTTGATAGTTTGGGCCCTATTGAATAATGAATGTTTTGAATTTTCTCCAAAAGTAAAGTAGTTGCAAACTCATGCTTTTAGAGACTTGTTTGGGCTCATGAGAGGAGTAGAAAAACATCAAAAATTTCAGTCCTGCATGATTCTACCAAGAAATGTGTGTTCATTGAAACCGCTGGTTTTTGATAGTTTGGGCCCTATTGAATAATGAATGTTTTGAATTTTCTCCAAAAGTAAAGTAGTTGCAAACTCATCCTTTTAGAAACTTGTTTGGGCTGTTGAGAGGAGTAAAAAACCATCAAAAATTTCAATCCTGCATGATTCTACCAAGAAATGTGATTCTTCATTCAAAACGCTGGTTTTTGCTATTGGGCTCTATTGAATAATGAATGTTTTGAATTTTCTCCAAAAGTAAAGTAGTTGCAAACTCATGCTTTTAGAGACTTGTTTGGGCTCATGAGAGGAGTAGAAAAACATCAAAAATTTCAGTCCTGCATGATTCTACCAAGAAATGTGTTCATTCAAACCGCTGGTTTTTGATAGTTTGGGCCCTATTGAATAATGAATGTTTTGAATTTTCTCCAAAAGTAAAGTAGTTGCAAACTCATCCTTTTAGAAACTTGTTTGGGCTGTTGAGAGGAGTAAAAAACCATCAAAAATTTCAATCCTGCATGATTCTACCAAGAAATGTGATTCTTCATTCAAAACGCTGGTTTTTGCTATTGGGCTCTATTGAATAATGAATGTTTTGAATTTTCTCCAAAAGTAAAGTAGTTGCAAACTCATGCTTTTAGAGACTTGTTTGGGCTCATGAGAGGAGTAGAAAAACATCAAAAATTTCAGTCCTGCATGATTCTACCAAGAAATGTGTGTTCATTCAAACCGCTGGTTTTTGATAGTTTGGGCCCTATTGAATAATGAATGTTTTGAATTTTCTCCAAAAGTAAAGTAGTTGCAAACTCATGCTTTTAGAGACTTGTTTGGGCTCATGAGAGGAGTAGAAAAACATCAAAAATTTCAGTCCTGCATGATTCTACCAAGAAATGTGTGTTCATTGAAACCGCTGGTTTTTGATAGTTTGGGCCCTATTGAATAATGAATGTTTTGAATTTTCTCCAAAAGTAAAGTAGTTGCAAACTCATCCTTTTAGAAACTTGTTTGGGCTGTTGAGAGGAGTAAAAAACCATCAAAAATTTCAATCCTGCATGATTCTACCAAGAAATGTGATTCTTCATTCAAAACGCTGGTTTTTGCTATTGGGCTCTATTGAATAATGAATGTTTTGAATTTTCTCCAAAAGTAAAGTAGTTGCAAACTCATGCTTTTAGAGACTTGTTTGGGCTCATGAGAGGAGTAGAAAAACATCAAAAATTTCAGTCCTGCATGATTCTACCAAGAAATGTGTTCATTCAAACCGCTGGTTTTTGATAGTTTGGGCCCTATTGAATAATGAATGTTTTGAATTTTCTCCAAAAGTAAAGTAGTTGCAAACTCATCCTTTTAGAAACTTGTTTGGGCTGTTGAGAGGAGTAAAAAACCATCAAAAATTTCAATCCTGCATGATTCTACCAAGAAATGTGATTCTTCATTCAAAACGCTGGTTTTTGCTATTGGGCTCTATTGAATAATGAATGTTTTGAATTTTCTCCAAAAGTAAAGTAGTTGCAAACTCATGCTTTTAGAGACTTGTTTGGGCTCATGAGAGGAGTAGAAAAACATCAAAAATTTCAGTCCTGCATGATTCTACCAAGAAATGTGTTCATTCAAACCGCTGGTTTTTGATAGTTTGGGCCCTATTGAATAATGAATGTTTTGAATTTTCTCCAAAAGTAAAGTAGTTGCAAACTCATCCTTTTAGAAACTTGTTTGGGCTGTTGAGAGGAGTAAAAAACCATCAAAAATTTCAATCCTGCATGATTCTACCAAGAAATGTGATTCTTCATTCAAAACGCTGGTTTTTGCTATTGGGCTCTATTGAATAATGAATGTTTTGAATTTTCTCCAAAAGTAAAGTAGTTGCAAACTCATGCTTTTAGAGACTTGTTTGGGCTCATGAGAGGAGTAGAAAAACATCAAAAATTTCAGTCCTGCATGATTCTACCAAGAAATGTGTGTTCATTCAAACCGCTGGTTTTTGATAGTTTGGGCCCTATTGAATAATGAATGTTTTGAATTTTCTCCAAAAGTAAAGTAGTTGCAAACTCATTCTTTTAGAGACTTGTTTGGGCTCATGAGAGGAGTAGAAAAACATCAAAAATTTCAGTCCTGCATGATTCTACCAAGAAATGTGTGTTCATTGAAACCGCTGGTTTTTGATAGTTTGGGCCCTATTGAATAATGAATGTTTTGAATTTTCTCCAAAAGTAAAGTAGTTGCAAACTCATCCTTTTAGAAACTTGTTTGGGCTGTTGAGAGGAGTAAAAAACCATCAAAAATTTCAATCCTGCATGATTCTACCAAGAAATGTGATTCTTCATTCAAAACGCTGGTTTTTGCTATTGGGCTCTATTGAATAATGAATGTTTTGAATTTTCTCCAAAAGTAAAGTAGTTGCAAACTCATGCTTTTAGAGACTTGTTTGGGCTCATGAGAGGAGTAGAAAAACATCAAAAATTTCAGTCCTGCATGATTCTACCAAGAAATGTGTTCATTCAAACCGCTGGTTTTTGATAGTTTGGGCCCTATTGAATAATGAATGTTTTGAATTTTCTCCAAAAGTAAAGTAGTTGCAAACTCATCCTTTTAGAAACTTGTTTGGGCTGTTGAGAGGAGTAAAAAACCATCAAAAATTTCAATCCTGCATGATTCTACCAAGAAATGTGATTCTTCATTCAAAACGCTGGTTTTTGCTATTGGGCTCTATTGAATAATGAATGTTTTGAATTTTCTCCAAAAGTAAAGTAGTTGCAAACTCATGCTTTTAGAGACTTGTTTGGGCTCATGAGAGGAGTAGAAAAACATCAAAAATTTCAGTCCTGCATGATTCTACCAAGAAATGTGTGTTCATTGAAACCGCTGGTTTTTGATAGTTTGGGCCCTATTGAATAATGAATGTTTTGAATTTTCTCCAAAACTAAAGTAGTTGCAAACTCATCCTTTTAGAAACTTGTTTGGGCTGTTGAGAGGAGTAAAAAACCATCAAAAATTTCAATCCTGCATGATTTTACCAAGAAATGTGATTCTTCATTCAAAACCTGATTTTTGCTATTGGGCTCTATTGAATAGTGAATGTTTTGAATTTTCTCCAAAAGTAAAGTAGTTGCAAACTCATGCTTTTAGAGACTAGTTTGGGCTCATGAGAGGAGTAGAAAAACATCAAAAATTTCAGTCCTGCATGATTCTACCAAGAAATGTGTGTTCATTGAAACCGCTGGTTTTTGATAGTTTGGGCCCTATTGAATAATGAATGTTTTGAATTTTCTCCAAAAGTAAAGTAGTTGCAAACTCATCCTTTTAGAAACTTGTTTGGGCTGTTGAGAGGAGTAAAAAACCATCAAAAATTTCAATCCTGCATGATTTTACCAAGAAATGTGATTCTTCATTCAAAACCTGATTTTTGCTATTGGGCTCTATTGAATAGTGAATGTTTTGAATTTTCTCCAAAAGTAAAGTAGTTGCAAACTCATGCTTTTAGAGACTTGTTTGGGCTCATGAGATGAGTAGAAAAACATCAAAAATTTCAGTCCTGCATGATTCTACCAAGACATGTGTGTTCATTGAAACGGCTGGTTTTTGATAGTTTGGGCCCTATTGAATAATTAATGTTTTGAATTTTCTCCAAAAGTAAAGTAGTTGCAAACTCATCCTTTTAGAAACTTGTTTGGGCTGTTGAGAGGAGTAAAAAACCATCAAAAATTTCAATCCTGCATGATTCTACCAAGAAATGTGATTCTTCATTCAAAACGCTGGTTTTTGCTATTGGGCTCTATTGAATAATGAATGTTTTGAATTTTCTCCAAAAGTAAAGTAGTTGCAAACTCATGCTTTTAGAGACTTGTTTGGGCTCATGAGAGGAGTAGAAAAACATCAAAAATTTCAGTCCTGCATGATTCTACCAAGAAATGTGTGTTCATTCAAACCGCTGGTTTTTGATAGTTTGGGCCCTATTGAATAATGAATGTTTTGAATTTTCTCCAAAAGTAAAGTAGTTGCAAACTCATGCTTTTAGAGACTTGTTTGGGCTCATGAGAGGAGTAGAAAAACATCAAAAATTTCAGTCCTGCATGATTCTACCAAGAAATGTGTGTTCATTGAAACCGCTGGTTTTTGATAGTTTGGGCCCTATTGAATAATGAATGTTTTGAATTTTCTCCAAAAGTAAAGTAGTTGCAAACTCATCCTTTTAGAAACTTGTTTGGGCTGTTGAGAGGAGTAAAAAACCATCAAAAATTTCAATCCTGCATGATTCTACCAAGAAATGTGATTCTTCATTCAAAACGCTGGTTTTTGCTATTGGGCTCTATTGAATAATGAATGTTTTGAATTTTCTCCAAAAGTAAAGTAGTTGCAAACTCATGCTTTTAGAGACTTGTTTGGGCTCATGAGAGGAGTAGAAAAACATCAAAAATTTCAGTCCTGCATGATTCTACCAAGAAATGTGTGTTCATTGAAACCGCTGGTTTTTGATAGTTTGGGCCCTATTGAATAATGAATGTTTTGAATTTTCTCCAAAAGTAAAGTAGTTGCAAACTCATCCTTTTAGAAACTTGTTTGGGCTGTTGAGAGGAGTAAAAAACCATCAAAAATTTCAATCCTGCATGATTCTACCAAGAAATGTGATTCTTCATTCAAAACGCTGGTTTTTGCTATTGGGCTCTATTGAATAATGAATGTTTTGAATTTTCTCCAAAAGTAAAGTAGTTGCAAACTCATGCTTTTAGAGACTTGTTTGGGCTCATGAGAGGAGTAGAAAAACATCAAAAATTTCAGTCCTGCATGATTCTACCAAGAAATGTGTGTTCATTGAAACCGCTGGTTTTTGATAGTTTGGGCCCTATTGAATAATGAATGTTTTGAATTTTCTCCAAAAGTAAAGTAGTTGCAAACTCATCCTTTTAGAAACTTGTTTGGGCTGTTGAGAGGAGTAAAAAACCATCAAAAATTTCAATCCTGCATGATTCTACCAAGAAATGTGATTCTTCATTCAAAACGCTGGTTTTTGCTATTGGGCTCTATTGAATAATGAATGTTTTGAATTTTCTCCAAAAGTAAAGTAGTTGCAAACTCATGCTTTTAGAGACTTGTTTGGGCTCATGAGAGGAGTAGAAAAACATCAAAAATTTCAGTCCTGCATGATTCTACCAAGAAATGTGTGTTCATTGAAACCGCTGGTTTTTGATAGTTTGGGCCCTATTGAATAATGAATGTTTTGAATTTTCTCCAAAAGTAAAGTAGTTGCAAACTCATCCTTTTAGAAACTTGTTTGGGCTGTTGAGAGGAGTAAAAAACCATCAAAAATTTCAATCCTGCATGATTCTACCAAGAAATGTGATTCTTCATTCAAAACGCTGGTTTTTGCTATTGGGCTCTATTGAATAATGAATGTTTTGAATTTTCTCCAAAA
This sequence comes from Dendrobates tinctorius, assembly GCF_039654945.1. Taxonomy (NCBI): domain Eukaryota; kingdom Metazoa; phylum Chordata; class Amphibia; order Anura; family Dendrobatidae; genus Dendrobates; species Dendrobates tinctorius. The sequence goes on from NW_027362096.1 coordinate 237,920, forward strand.
GTAAAGTAGTTGCAAACTCATGCTTTTAGAGACTTGTTTGGGCTCATGAGAGGAGTAGAAAAACATCAAAAATTTCAGTCCTGCATGATTCTACCAAGAAATGTGTGTTCATTGAAACCGCTGGTTTTTGATAGTTTGGGCCCTATTGAATAATGAATGTTTTGAATTTTCTCCAAAAGTAAAGTAGTTGCAAACTCATCCTTTTAGAAACTTGTTTGGGCTGTTGAGAGGAGTAAAAAACCATCAAAAATTTCAATCCTGCATGATTCTACCAAGAAATGTGATTCTTCATTCAAAACGCTGGTTTTTGCTATTGGGCTCTATTGAATAATGAATGTTTTGAATTTTCTCCAAAAGTAAAGTAGTTGCAAACTCATGCTTTTAGAGACTTGTTTGGGCTCATGAGAGGAGTAGAAAAACATCAAAAATTTCAGTCCTGCATGATTCTACCAAGAAATGTGTGTTCATTGAAACCGCTGGTTTTTGATAGTTTGGGCCCTATTGAATAATGAATGTTTTGAATTTTCTCCAAAAGTAAAGTAGTTGCAAACTCATCCTTTTAGAAACTTGTTTGGGCTGTTGAGAGGAGTAAAAAAACATCAAAAATTTCAATCCTGCATGATTTTACCAAGAAATGTGATTCTTCATTCAAAACCTGATTTTTGCTATTGGGCTCTATTGAATAGTGAATGTTTTGAATTTTCTCCAAAAGTAAAGTAGTTGCAAACTCATGCTTTTAGAGACTTGTTTGGGCTCATGAGAGGAGTAGAAAAACATCAAAAATTTCAGTCCTGCATGATTCTACCAAGAAATGTGTTCATTCAAACCGCTGGTTTTTGATAGTTTGGGCCCTATTGAATAATGAATGTTTTGAATTTTCTCCAAAAGTAAAGTAGTTGCAAACTCATCCTTTTAGAAACTTGTTTGGGCTGTTGAGAGGAGTAAAAAACCATCAAAAATTTCAATCCTGCATGATTCTACCAAGAAATGTGATTCTTCATTCAAAACGCTGGTTTTTGCTATTGGGCTCTATTGAATAATGAATGTTTTGAATTTTCTCCAAAAGTAAAGTAGTTGCAAACTCATGCTTTTAGAGACTTGTTTGGGCTCATGAGAGGAGTAGAAAAACATCAAAAATTTCAGTCCTGCATGATTCTACCAAGAAATGTGTTCATTCAAACCGCTGGTTTTTGATAGTTTGGGCCCTATTGAATAATGAATGTTTTGAATTTTCTCCAAAAGTAAAGTAGTTGCAAACTCATCCTTTTAGAAACTTGTTTGGGTTGTTGAGAGGAGTAAAAAACCATCAAAAATTTCAATCCTGCATGATTCTACCAAGAAATGTGATTCTTCATTCAAAACGCTGGTTTTTGCTATTGGGCTCTATTGAATAATGAATGTTTTGAATTTTCTCCAAAAGTAAAGTAGTTGCAAACTCATGCTTTTAGAGACTTGTTTGGGCTCATGAGAGGAGTAGAAAAACATCAAAAATTTCAGTCCTGCATGATTCTACCAAGAAATGTGTGTTCATTGAAACCGCTGGTTTTTGATAGTTTGGGCCCTATTGAATAATGAATGTTTTGAATTTTCTCCAAAAGTAAAGTAGTTGCAAACTCATCCTTTTAGAAACTTGTTTGGGCTGTTGAGAGGAGTAAAAAACCATCAAAAATTTCAATCCTGCATGATTTTACCAAGAAATGTGATTCTTCATTCAAAACCTGATTTTTGCTATTGGGCTCTATTGAATAGTGAATGTTTTGAATTTTCTCCAAAAGTAAAGTAGTTGCAAACTCATGCTTTTAGAGACTTGTTTGGGCTCATGAGAGGAGTAGAAAAACATCAAAAATTTCAGTCCTGCATGATTCTACCAAGAAATGTGTGTTCATTGAAACCGCTGGTTTTTGATAGTTTGGGCCCTATTGAATAATGAATGTTTTGAATTTTCTCCAAAAGTAAAGTAGTTGCAAACTCATCCTTTTAGAAACTTGTTTGGGCTGTTGAGAGGAGTAAAAAACCATCAAAAATTTCAATCCTGCATGATTTTACCAAGAAATGTGATTCTTCATTCAAAACCTGATTTTTGCTATTGGGCTCTATTGAATAGTGAATGTTTTGAATTTTCTCCAAAAGTAAAGTAGTTGCAAACTCATGCTTTTAGAGACTTGTTTGGGCTCATGAGATGAGTAGAAAAACATCAAAAATTTCAGTCCTGCATGATTCTACCAAGACATGTGTGTTCATTGAAACGGCTGGTTTTTGATAGTTTGGGCCCTATTGAATAATGAATGTTTTGAATTTTCTCCAAAAGTAAAGTAGTTGCAAACTCATCCTTTTAGAAACTTGTTTGGGCTGTTGAGAGGAGTAAAAAACCATCAAAAATTTCAATCCTGCATGATTCTACCAAGAAATGTGATTCTTCATTCAAAACGCTGGTTTTTGCTATTGGGCTCTATTGAATAATGAATGTTTTGAATTTTCTCCAAAAGTAAAGTAGTTGCAAACTCATGCTTTTAGAGACTTGTTTGGGCTCATGAGAGGAGTAGAAAAACATCAAAAATTTCAGTCCTGCATGATTCTACCAAGAAATGTGTGTTCATTCAAACCGCTGGTTTTTGATAGTTTGGGCCCTATTGAATAATGAATGTTTTGAATTTTCTCCAAAAGTAAAGTAGTTGCAAACTCATGCTTTTAGAGACTTGTTTGGGCTCATGAGAGGAGTAGAAAAACATCAAAAATTTCAGTCCTGCATGATTCTACCAAGAAATGTGTGTTCATTGAAACCGCTGGTTTTTGATAGTTTGGGCCCTATTGAATAATGAATGTTTTGAATTTTCTCCAAAAGTAAAGTAGTTGCAAACTCATCCTTTTAGAAACTTGTTTGGGCTGTTGAGAGGAGTAAAAAACCATCAAAAATTTCAATCCTGCATGATTCTACCAAGAAATGTGATTCTTCATTCAAAACGCTGGTTTTTGCTATTGGGCTCTATTGAATAATGAATGTTTTGAATTTTCTCCAAAAGTAAAGTAGTTGCAAACTCATGCTTTTAGAGACTTGTTTGGGCTCATGAGAGGAGTAGAAAAACATCAAAAATTTCAGTCCTGCATGATTCTACCAAGAAATGTGTTCATTCAAACCGCTGGTTTTTGATAGTTTGGGCCCTATTGAATAATGAATGTTTTGAATTTTCTCCAAAAGTAAAGTAGTTGCAAACTCATCCTTTTAGAAACTTGTTTGGGCTGTTGAGAGGAGTAAAAAACCATCAAAAATTTCAATCCTGCATGATTCTACCAAGAAATGTGATTCTTCATTCAAAACGCTGGTTTTTGCTATTGGGCTCTATTGAATAATGAATGTTTTGAATTTTCTCCAAAAGTAAAGTAGTTGCAAACTCATGCTTTTAGAGACTTGTTTGGGCTCATGAGAGGAGTAGAAAAACATCAAAAATTTCAGTCCTGCATGATTCTACCAAGAAATGTGTGTTCATTGAAACCGCTGGTTTTTGATAGTTTGGGCCCAATTGAATAATGAATGTTTTGAATTTTCTCCAAAAGTAAAGTAGTTGCTAACTCATCCTTTTAGAAACTTGTTTGGGCTGTTGAGAGGAGTAAAAAACCATCAAAAATTTCAATCCTGCATGATTTTACCAAGAAATGTGATTCTTCATTCAAAACCTGATTTTTGCTATTGGGCTCTATTGAATAGTGAATGTTTTGAATTTTCTCCAAAAGTAAAGTAGTTGCAAACTCATGCTTTTATAGACTAGTTTGGGCTCATGAGAGGAGTAGAAAAACATCAAAAATTTCAGTCCTGCATGATTCTACCAAGAAATGTGTGTTCATTGAAACCGCTGGTTTTTGATAGTTTGGGCCCTATTGAATAATGAATGTTTTGAATTTTCTCCAAAAGTAAAGTAGTTGCAAACTCATCCTTTTAGAAACTTGTTTGGGCTGTTGAGAGGAGTAAAAAACCATCAAAAATTTCAATCCTGCATGATTTTACCAAGAAATGTGATTCTTCATTCAAAACCTGATTTTTGCTATTGGGCTCTATTGAATAGTGAATGTTTTGAATTTTCTCCAAAAGTAAAGTAGTTGCAAACTCATGCTTTTAGAGACTTGTTTGGGCTCATGAGAGGAGTAGAAAAACATCAAAAATTTCAGTCCTGCATGATTCTACCAAGAAATGTGTGTTCATTGAAACCGCTGGTTTTTGATAGTTTGGGCCCTATTGAATAATGAATGTTTTGAATTTTCTCCAAAAGTAAAGTAGTTGCAAACTCATCCTTTTAGAAACTTGTTTGGGCTGTTGAGAGGAGTAAAAAACCATCAAAAATTTCAATCCTGCATGATTTTACCAAGAAATGTGATTCTTCATTCAAAACCTGATTTTTGCTATTGGGCTCTATTGAATAGTGAATGTTTTGAATTTTCTCCAAAAGTAAAGTAGTTGCAAACTCATGCTTTTAGAGACTTGTTTGGGCTCATGAGATGAGTAGAAAAACATCAAAAATTTCAGTCCTGCATGATTCTACCAAGACATGTGTGTTCATTGAAACGGCTGGTTTTTGATAGTTTGGGCCCTATTGAATAATGAATGTTTTGAATTTTCTCCAAAAGTAAAGTAGTTGCAAACTCATCCTTTTAGAAACTTGTTTGGGCTGTTGAGAGGAGTAAAAAACCATCAAAAATTTCAATCCTGCATGATTCTACCAAGAAATGTGATTCTTCATTCAAAACGCTGGTTTTTGCTATTGGGCTCTATTGAATAATGAATGTTTTGAATTTTCTCCAAAAGTAAAGTAGTTGCAAACTCATGCTTTTAGAGACTTGTTTGGGCTCATGAGAGGAGTAGAAAAACATCAAAAATTTCAGTCCTGCATGATTCTACCAAGAAATGTGTGTTCATTCAAACCGCTGGTTTTTGATAGTTTGGGCCCTATTGAATAATGAATGTTTTGAATTTTCTCCAAAAGTAAAGTAGTTGCAAACTCATGCTTTTAGAGACTTGTTTGGGCTCATGAGAGGAGTAGAAAAACATCAAAAATTTCAGTCCTGCATGATTCTACCAAGAAATGTGTGTTCATTGAAACCGCTGGTTTTTGATAGTTTGGGCCCTATTGAATAATGAATGTTTTGAATTTTCTCCAAAAGTAAAGTAGTTGCAAACTCATCCTTTTAGAAACTTGTTTGGGCTGTTGAGAGGAGTAAAAAACCATCAAAAATTTCAATCCTGCATGATTCTACCAAGAAATGTGATTCTTCATTCAAAACGCTGGTTTTTGCTATTGGGCTCTATTGAATAATGAATGTTTTGAATTTTCTCCAAAAGTAAAGTAGTTGCAAACTCATGCTTTTAGAGACTTGTTTGGGCTCATGAGAGGAGTAGAAAAACATCAAAAATTTCAGTCCTGCATGATTCTACCAAGAAATGTGTTCATTCAAACCGCTGGTTTTTGATAGTTTGGGCCCTATTGAATAATGAATGTTTTGAATTTTCTCCAAAAGTAAAGTAGTTGCAAACTCATCCTTTTAGAAACTTGTTTGGGCTGTTGAGAGGAGTAAAAAACCATCAAAAATTTCAATCCTGCATGATTCTACCAAGAAATGTGATTCTTCATTCAAAACGCTGGTTTTTGCTATTGGGCTCTATTGAATAATGAATGTTTTGAATTTTCTCCAAAAGTAAAGTAGTTGCAAACTCATGCTTTTAGAGACTTGTTTGGGCTCATGAGAGGAGTAGAAAAACATCAAAAATTTCAGTCCTGCATGATTCTACCAAGAAATGTGTGTTCATTGAAACCGCTGGTTTTTGATAGTTTGGGCCCAATTGAATAATGAATGTTTTGAATTTTCTCCAAAAGTAAAGTAGTTGCTAACTCATCCTTTTAGAAACTTGTTTGGGCTGTTGAGAGGAGTAAAAAACCATCAAAAATTTCAATCCTGCATGATTTTACCAAGAAATGTGATTCTTCATTCAAAACCTGATTTTTGCTATTGGGCTCTATTGAATAGTGAATGTTTTGAATTTTCTCCAAAAGTAAAGTAGTTGCAAACTCATGCTTTTATAGACTAGTTTGGGCTCATGAGAGGAGTAGAAAAACATCAAAAATTTCAGTCCTGCATGATTCTACCAAGAAATGTGTGTTCATTGAAACCGCTGGTTTTTGATAGTTTGGGCCCTATTGAATAATGAATGTTTTGAATTTTCTCCAAAAGTAAAGTAGTTGCAAACTCATCCTTTTAGAAACTTGTTTGGGCTGTTGAGAGGAGTAAAAAACCATCAAAAATTTCAATCCTGCATGATTTTACCAAGAAATGTGATTCTTCATTCAAAACCTGATTTTTGCTATTGGGCTCTATTGAATAGTGAATGTTTTGAATTTTCTCCAAAAGTAAAGTAGTTGCAAACTCATGCTTTTAGAGACTTGTTTGGGCTCATGAGATGAGTAGAAAAACATCAAAAATTTCAGTCCTGCATGATTCTACCAAGACATGTGTGTTCATTGAAACGGCTGGTTTTTGATAGTTTGGGCCCTATTGAATAATGAATGTTTTGAATTTTCTCCAAAAGTAAAGTAGTTGCAAACTCATCCTTTTAGAAACTTGTTTGGGCTGTTGAGAGGAGTAAAAAACCATCAAAAATTTCAATCCTGCATGATTCTACCAAGAAATGTGATTCTTCATTCAAAACGCTGGTTTTTGCTATTGGGCTCTATTGAATAATGAATGTTTTGAATTTTCTCCAAAAGTAAAGTAGTTGCAAACTCATGCTTTTAGAGACTTGTTTGGGCTCATGAGAGGAGTAGAAAAACATCAAAAATTTCAGTCCTGCATGATTCTACCAAGAAATGTGTGTTCATTCAAACCGCTGGTTTTTGATAGTTTGGGCCCTATTGAATAATGAATGTTTTGAATTTTCTCCAAAAGTAAAGTAGTTGCAAACTCATGCTTTTAGAGACTTGTTTGGGCTCATGAGAGGAGTAGAAAAACATCAAAAATTTCAGTCCTGCATGATTCTACCAAGAAATGTGTGTTCATTGAAACCGCTGGTTTTTGATAGTTTGGGCCCTATTGAATAATGAATGTTTTGAATTTTCTCCAAAAGTAAAGTAGTTGCAAACTCATCCTTTTAGAAACTTGTTTGGGCTGTTGAGAGGAGTAAAAAACCATCAAAAATTTCAATCCTGCATGATTTTACCAAGAAATGTGATTCTTCATTCAAAACCTGATTTTTGCTATTGGGCTCTATTGAATAGTGAATGTTTTGAATTTTCTCCAAAAGTAAAGTATTTGCAAACTCATGCTTTTAGAGACTTGTTTGGGCTCATGAGAGGAGTAGAAAAACATCAAAAATTTCAGTCCTGCATGATTCTACCAAGAAATGTGTTCATTCAAACCGCTGGTTTTTGATAGTTTGGGCCCTATTGAATAATGAATGTTTTGAATTTTCTCCAAAAGTAAAGTAGTTGCAAACTCATCCTTTTAGAAACTTGTTTGGGCTGTTGAGAGGAGTAAAAAACCATCAAAAATTTCAATCCTGCATGATTCTACCAAGAAATGTGATTCTTCATTCAAAACGCTGGTTTTTGCTATTGGGCTCTATTGAATAATGAATGTTTTGAATTTTCTCCAAAAGTAAAGTAGTTGCAAACTCATGCTTTTAGAGACTTGTTTGGGCTCATGAGAGGAGTAGAAAAACATCAAAAATTTCAGTCCTGCATGATTCTACCAAGAAATGTGTGTTCATTCAAACCGCTGGTTTTTGATAGTTTGGGCCCTATTGAATAATGAATGTTTTGAATTTTCTCCAAAAGTAAAGTAGTTGCAAACTCATCCTTTTAGAAACTTGTTTTGGCTGTTGAGAGGAGTAAAAAACCATCAAAAATTTCAATCCTGCATGATTCTACCAAGAAATGTGATTCTTCATTCAAAACGCTGGTTTTTGCTATTGGGCTCTATTGAATAATGAATGTTTTGAATTTTCTCCAAAAGTAAAGTAGTTGCAAACTCATGCTTTTAGAGACTTGTTTGGGCTCATGAGAGGAGTAGAAAAACATCAAAAATTTCAGTCCTGCATGATTCTACCAAGAAATGTGTGTTCATTGAAACCGCTGGTTTTTGATAGTTTGGGCCCTATTGAATAATGAATGTTTTGAATTTTCTCCAAAAGTAAAGTAGTTGCAAACTCATCCTTTTAGAAACTTGTTTGGGCTGTTGAGAGGAGTAAAAAACCATCAAAAATTTCAATCCTGCATGATTTTACCAAGAAATGTGATTCTTCATTCAAAACCTGATTTTTGCTATTGGGCTCTATTGAATAGTGAATGTTTTGAATTTTCTCCAAAAGTAAAGTAGATGCAAACTCATGCTTTTAGAGACTAGTTTGGGCTCATGAGAGGAGTAGAAAAACATCAAAAATTTCAGTCCTGCATGATTCTACCAAGAAATGTGTGTTCATTGAAACCGCTGGTTTTTGATAGTTTGGGCCCTATTGAATAATGAATGTTTTGAATTTTCTCCAAAAGTAAAGTAGTTGCAAACTCATCCTTTTAGAAACTTGTTTGGGCTGTTGAGAGGAGTAAAAAACCATCAAAAATTTCAATCCTGCATGATTTTACCAAGAAATGTGATTCTTCATTCAAAACCTGATTTTTGCTATTGGGCTCTATTGAATAGTGAATGTTTTGAATTTTCTCCAAAAGTAAAGTAGTTGCAAACTCATGCTTTTAGAGACTTGTTTGGGCTCATGAGATGAGTAGAAAAACATCAAAAATTTCAGTCCTGCATGATTCTACCAAGACATGTGTGTTCATTGAAACGGCTGGTTTTTGATAGTTTGGGCCCTATTGAATAATGAATGTTTTGAATTTTCTCCAAAAGTAAAGTAGTTGCAAACTCATCCTTTTAGAAACTTGTTTGGGCTGTTGAGAGGAGTAAAAAACCATCAAAAATTTCAATCCTGCATGATTCTACCAAGAAATGTGATTCTTCATTCAAAACGCTGGTTTTTGCTATTGGGCTCTATTGAATAATGAATGTTTTGAATTTTCTCCAAAAGTAAAGTAGTTGCAAACTCATGCTTTTAGAGACTTGTTTGGGCTCATGAGAGGAGTAGAAAAACATCAAAAATTTCAGTCCTGCATGATTCTACCAAGAAATGTGTGTTCATTCAAACCGCTGGTTTTTGATAGTTTGGGCCCTATTGAATAATGAATGTTTTGAATTTTCTCCAAAAGTAAAGTAGTTGCAAACTCATGCTTTTAGAGACTTGTTTGGGCTCATGAGAGGAGTAGAAAAACATCAAAAATTTCAGTCCTGCATGATTCTACCAAGAAATGTGTGTTCATTGAAACCGCTGGTTTTTGATAGTTTGGGCCCTATTGAATAATGAATGTTTTGAATTTTCTCCAAAAGTAAAGTAGTTGCAAACTCATCCTTTTAGAAACTTGTTTGGGCTGTTGAGAGGAGTAAAAAACCATCAAAAATTTCAATCCTGCATGATTCTACCAAGAAATGTGATTCTTCATTCAAAACGCTGGTTTTTGCTATTGGGCTCTATTGAATAATGAATGTTTTGAATTTTCTCCAAAAGTAAAGTAGTTGCAAACTCATGCTTTTAGAGACTTGTTTGGGCTCATGAGAGGAGTAGAAAAACATCAAAAATTTCAGTCCTGCATGATTCTACCAAGAAATGTGTTCATTCAAACCGCTGGTTTTTGATAGTTTGGGCCCTATTGAATAATGAATGTTTTGAATTTTCTCCAAAAGTAAAGTAGTTGCAAACTCATCCTTTTAGAAACTTGTTTGGGCTGTTGAGAGGAGTAAAAAACCATCAAAAATTTCAATCCTGCATGATTCTACCAAGAAATGTGATTCTTCATTCAAAACGCTGGTTTTTGCTATTGGGCTCTATTGAATAATGAATGTTTTGAATTTTCTCCAAAAGTAAAGTAGTTGCAAACTCATGCTTTTAGAGACTTGTTTGGGCTCATGAGAGGAGTAGAAAAACATCAAAAATTTCAGTCCTGCATGATTCTACCAAGAAATGTGTGTTCATTGAAACCGCTGGTTTTTGATAGTTTGGGCCCTATTGAATAATGAATGTTTTGAATTTTCTCCAAAAGTAAAGTAGTTGCAAACTCATCCTTTTAGAAACTTGTTTGGGCTGTTGAGAGGAGTAAAAAACCATCAAAAATTTCAATCCTGCATGATTTTACCAAGAAATGTGATTCTTCATTCAAAACCTGATTTTTGCTATTGGGCTCTATTGAATAGTGAATGTTTTGAATTTTCTCCAAAAGTAAAGTAGTTGCAAACTCATGCTTTTAGAGACTAGTTTGGGCTCATGAGAGGAGTAGAAAAACATCAAAAATTTCAGTCCTGCATGATTCTACCAAGAAATGTGTGTTCATTGAAACCGCTGGTTTTTGATAGTTTGGGCCCTATTGAATAATGAATGTTTTGAATTTTCTCCAAAAGTAAAGTAGTTGCAAACTCATCCTTTTAGAAACTTGTTTGGGCTGTTGAGAGGAGTAAAAAACCATCAAAAATTTCAATCCTGCATGATTTTACCAAGAAATGTGATTCTTCATTCAAAACCTGATTTTTGCTATTGGGCTCTATTGAATAGTGAATGTTTTGAATTTTCTCCAAAAGTAAAGTAGTTGCAAACTCATGCTTTTAGAGACTTGTTTGGGCTCATGAGATGAGTAGAAAAACATCAAAAATTTCAGTCCTGCATGATTCTACCAAGACATGTGTGTTCATTGAAACGGCTGGTTTTTGATAGTTTGGGCCCTATTGAATAATGAATGTTTTGAATTTTCTCCAAAAGTAAAGTAGTTGCAAACTCATCCTTTTAGAAACTTGTTTGGGCTGTTGAGAGGAGTAAAAAACCATCAAAAATTTCAATCCTGCATGATTCTACCAAGAAATGTGATTCTTCATTCAAAACGCTGGTTTTTGCTATTGGGCTCTATTGAATAATGAATGTTTTGAATTTTCTCCAAAAGTAAAGTAGTTGCAAACTCATGCTTTTAGAGACTTGTTTGGGCTCATGAGAGGAGTAGAAAAACATCAAAAATTTCAGTCCTGCATGATTCTACCAAGAAATGTGTGTTCATTCAAACCGCTGGTTTTTGATAGTTTGGGCCCTATTGAATAATGAATGTTTTGAATTTTCTCCAAAAGTAAAGTAGTTGCAAACTCATGCTTTTAGAGACTTGTTTGGGCTCATGAGAGGAGTAGAAAAACATCAAAAATTTCAGTCCTGCATGATTCTACCAAGAAATGTGTGTTCATTGAAACCGCTGGTTTTTGATAGTTTGGGCCCTATTGAATAATGAATGTTTTGAATTTTCTCCAAAAGTAAAGTAGTTGCAAACTCATCCTTTTAGAAACTTGTTTGGGCTGTTGAGAGGAGTAAAAAACCATCAAAAATTTCAATCCTGCATGATTCTACCAAGAAATGTGATTCTTCATTCAAAACGCTGGTTTTTGCTATTGGGCTCTATTGAATAATGAATGTTTTGAATTTTCTCCAAAAGTAAAGTAGTTGCAAACTCATGCTTTTAGAGACTTGTTTGGGCTCATGAGAGGAGTAGAAAAACATCAAAAATTTCAGTCCTGCATGATTCTACCAAGAAATGTGTGTTCATTGAAACCGCTGGTTTTTGATAGTTTGGGCCCTATTGAATAATGAATGTTTTGAATTTTCTCCAAAAGTAAAGTAGTTGCAAACTCATCCTTTTAGAAACTTGTTTGGGCTGTTGAGAGGAGTAAAAAACCATCAAAAATTTCAATCCTGCATGATTCTACCAAGAAATGTGATTCTTCATTCAAAACGCTGGTTTTTGCTAATGGGCTCTATTGAATAATGAATGTTTTGAATTTTCTCCAAAAGTAAAGTAGTTGCAAACTCATCCTTTTAGAAACTTGTTTGGGCTGTTGAGAGGAGTAAAAAACCATCAAAAATTTCAATCCTGCATGATTCTACCAAGAAATGTGATTCTTCATTCAAAACGCTGGTTTTTGCTATTGGGCTCTATTGAATAATGAATGTTTTGAATTTTCTCCAAAAGTAAAGTAGTTGCAAACTCATGCTTTTAGAGACTTGTTTGGGCTCATGAGAGGAGTAGAAAAACATCAAAAATGTCAGTCCTGCATGATTCTACCAAGAAATGTGTTCATTCAAACCGCTGGTTTTTGATAGTTTGGGCCCTATTGAATAATGAATGTTTTGAATTTTCTCCAAAAGTAAAGTAGTTGCAAACTCATCCTTTTAGAAACTTGTTTGGGCTGTTGAGAGGAGTAAAAAACCATCAAAAATTTCAATCCTGCATGATTCTACCAAGAAATGTGATTCTTCATTCAAAACGCTGGTTTTTGCTATTGGGCTCTATTGAATAATGAATGTTTTGAATTTTCTCCAAAAGTAAAGTAGTTGCAAACTCATGCTTTTAGAGACTTGTTTGGGCTCATGAGAGGAGTAGAAAAACATCAAAAATTTCAGTCCTGCATGATTCTACCAAGAAATGTGTGTTCATTGAAACCGCTGGTTTTTGATAGTTTGGGCCCTATTGAATAATGAATGTTTTGAATTTTCTCCAAAAGTAAAGTAGTTGCAAACTCATCCTTTTAGAAACTTGTTTGGGCTGTTGAGAGGAGTAAAAAAACATCAAAAATTTCAATCCTGCATGATTTTACCAAGAAATGTGATTCTTCATTCAAAACCTGATTTTTGCTATTGGGCTCTATTGAATAGTGAATGTTTTGAATTTTCTCCAAAAGTAAAGTAGTTGCAAACTCATGCTTTTAGAGACTAGTTTGGGCTCATGAGAGGAGTAGAAAAACATCAAAAATTTCAGTCCTGCATGATTCTACCAAGAAATGTGTGTTCATTGAAACCGCTGGTTTTTGATAGTTTGGGCCCTATTGAATAATGAATGTTTTGAATTTTCTCCAAAAGTAAAGTAGTTGCAAACTCATCCTTTTAGAAACTTGTTTGGGCTGTTGAGAGGAGTAAAAAACCATCAAAAATTTCAATCCTGCATGATTTTACCAAGAAATGTGATTCTTCATTCAAAACCTGATTTTTGCTATTGGGCTCTATTGAATAGTGAATGTTTTGAATTTTCTCCAAAAGTAAAGTAGTTGCAAACTCATGCTTTTAGAGACTTGTTTGGGCTCATGAGATGAGTAGAAAAACATCAAAAATTTCAGTCCTGCATGATTCTACCAAGACATGTGTGTTCATTGAAACGGCTGGTTTTTGATAGTTTGGGCCCTATTGAATAATGAATGTTTTGAATTTTCTCCAAAAGTAAAGTAGTTGCAAACTCATCCTTTTAGAAACTTGTTTGGGCTGTTGAGAGGAGTAAAAAAACATCAAAAATTTCAATCCTGCATGATTCTACCAAGAAATGTGATTCTTCATTCAAAACGCTGGTTTTTGCTATTGGGCTCTATTGAATAATGAATGTTTTGAATTTTCTCCAAAAGTAAAGTAGTTGCAAACTCATGCTTTTAGAGACTTGTTTGGGCTCATGAGAGGAGTAGAAAAACATCAAAAATTTCAGTCCTGCATGATTCTACCAAGAAATGTGTGTTCATTCAAACCGCTGGTTTTTGATAGTTTGGGCCCTATTGAATAATGAATGTTTTGAATTTTCTCCAAAAGTAAAGTAGTTGCAAACTCATGCTTTTAGAGACTTGTTTGGGCTCATGAGAGGAGTAGAAAAACATCAAAAATTTCAGTCCTGCATGATTCTACCAAGAAATGTGTGTTCATTGAAACCGCTGGTTTTTGATAGTTTGGGCCCTATTGAATAATGAATGTTTTGAATTTTCTCCAAAAGTAAAGTAGTTGCAAACTCATCCTTTTAGAAACTTGTTTGGGCTGTTGAGAGGAGTAAAAAACCATCAAAAATTTCAATCCTGCATGATTCTACCAAGAAATGTGATTCTTCATTCAAAACGCTGGTTTTTGCTATTGGGCTCTATTGAATAATGAATGTTTTGAATTTTCTCCAAAAGTAAAGTAGTTGCAAACTCATGCTTTTAGAGACTTGTTTGGGCTCATGAGAGGAGTAGAAAAACATCAAAAATTTCAGTCCTGCATGATTCTACCAAGAAATGTGTGTTCATTGAAACCGCTGGTTTTTGATAGTTTGGGCCCTATTGAATAATGAATGTTTTGAATTTTCTCCAAAAGTAAAGTAGTTGCAAACTCATCCTTTTAGAAACTTGTTTGGGCTGTTGAGAGGAGTAAAAAACCATCAAAAATTTCAATCCTGCATGATTCTACCAAGAAATGTGATTCTTCATTCAAAACGCTGGTTTTTGCTAATGGGCTCTATTGAATAATGAATGTTTTGAATTTTCTCCAAAAGTAAAGTAGTTGCAAACTCATCCTTTTAGAAACTTGTTTGGGCTGTTGAGAGGAGTAAAAAACCATCAAAAATTTCAATCCTGCATGATTCTACCAAGAAATGTGATTCTTCATTCAAAACGCTGGTTTTTGCTATTGGGCTCTATTGAATAATGAATGTTTTGAATTTTCTCCAAAAGTAAAGTAGTTGCAAACTCATGCTTTTAGAGACTTGTTTGGGCTCATGAGAGGAGTAGAAAAACATCAAAAATTTCAGTCCTGCATGATTCTACCAAGAAATGTGTTCATTCAAACCGCTGGTTTTTGATAGTTTGGGCCCTATTGAATAATGAATGTTTTGAATTTTCTCCAAAAGTAAAGTAGTTGCAAACTCATCCTTTTAGAAACTTGTTTGGGCTGTTGAGAGGAGTAAAAAACCATCAAAAATTTCAATCCTGCATGATTCTACCAAGAAATGTGATTCTTCATTCAAAACGCTGGTTTTTGCTATTGGGCTCTATTGAATAATGAATGTTTTGAATTTTCTCCAAAAGTAAAGTAGTTGCAAACTCATGCTTTTAGAGACTTGTTTGGGCTCATGAGAGGAGTAGAAAAACATCAAAAATTTCAGTCCTGCATGATTCTACCAAGAAATGTGTGTTCATTGAAACCGCTGGTTTTTGATAGTTTGGGCCCTATTGAATAATGAATGTTTTGAATTTTCTCCAAAAGTAAAGTAGTTGCAAACTCATCCTTTTAGAAACTTGTTTGGGCTGTTGAGAGGAGTAAAAAAACATCAAAAATTTCAATCCTGCATGATTTTACCAAGAAATGTGATTCTTCATTCAAAACCTGATTTTTGCTATTGGGCTCTATTGAATAGTGAATGTTTTGAATTTTCTCCAAAAGTAAAGTAGTTGCAAACTCATGCTTTTAGAGACTAGTTTGGGCTCATGAGAGGAGTAGAAAAACATCAAAAATTTCAGTCCTGCATGATTCTACCAAGAAATGTGTGTTCATTGAAACCGCTGGTTTTTGATAGTTTGGGCCCTATTGAATAATGAATGTTTTGAATTTTCTCCAAAAGTAAAGTAGTTGCAAACTCATCCTTTTAGAAACTTGTTTGGGCTGTTGAGAGGAGTAAAAAACCATCAAAAATTTCAATCCTGCATGATTTTACCAAGAAATGTGATTCTTCATTCAAAACCTGATTTTTGCTATTGGGCTCTATTGAATAGTGAATGTTTTGAATTTTCTCCAAAAGTAAAGTAGTTGCAAACTCATGCTTTTAGAGACTTGTTTGGGCTCATGAGAAGAGTAGAAAAACATCAAAAATTTCAGTCCTGCATGATTCTACCAAGACATGTGTGTTCATTGAAACGGCTGGTTTTTGATAGTTTGGGCCCTATTGAATAATGAATGTTTTGAATTTTCTCCAAAAGTAAAGTAGTTGCAAACTCATCCTTTTAGAAACTTGTTTGGGCTGTTGAGAGGAGTAAAAAACCATCAAAAATTTCAATCCTGCATGATTCTACCAAGAAATGTGATTCTTCATTCAAAACGCTGGTTTTTGCTATTGGGCTCTATTGAATAATGAATGTTTTGAATTTTCTCCAAAAGTAAAGTAGTTGCAAACTCATGCTTTTAGAGACTTGTTTGGGCTCATGAGAGGAGTAGAAAAACATCAAAAATTTCAGTCCTGCATGATTCTACCAAGAAATGTGTGTTCATTCAAACCGCTGGTTTTTGATAGTTTGGGCCCTATTGAATAATGAATGTTTTGAATTTTCTCCAAAAGTAAAGTAGTTGCAAACTCATGCTTTTAGAGACTTGTTTGGGCTCATGAGAGGAGTAGAAAAACATCAAAAATTTCAGTCCTGCATGATTCTACCAAGAAATGTGTGTTCATTGAAACCGCTGGTTTTTGATAGTTTGGGCCCTATTGAATAATGAATGTTTTGAATTTTCTCCAAAAGTAAAGTAGTTGCAAACTCATCCTTTTAGAAACTTGTTTGGGCTGTTGAGAGGAGTAAAAAACCATCAAAAATTTCAATCCTGCATGATTCTACCAAGAAATGTGATTCTTCATTCAAAACGCTGGTTTTTGCTATTGGGCTCTATTGAATAATGAATGTTTTGAATTTTCTCCAAAAGTAAAGTAGTTGCAAACTCATGCTTTTAGAGACTTGTTTGGGCTCATGAGAGGAGTAGAAAAACATCAAAAATTTCAGTCCTGCATGATTCTACCAAGAAATGTGTGTTCATTGAAACCGCTGGTTTTTGATAGTTTGGGCCCTATTGAATAATGTATGTTTTGAATTTTCTCCAAAAGTAAAGTAGTTGCAAACTCATCCTTTTAGAAACTTGTTTGGGCTGTTGAGAGGAGTAAAAAACCATCAAAAATTTCAATCCTGCATGATTCTACCAAGAAATGTGATTCTTCATTCAAAACGCTGGTTTTTGCTATTGGGCTCTATTGAATAATGAATGTTTTGAATTTTCTACAAAAGTAAAGTAGTTGCAAACTCATGCTTTTAGAGACTTGTTTGGGCTCATGAGAGGAGTAGAAAAACATCAAAAATTTCAGTCCTGCATGATTCTACCAAGAAATGTGTGTTCATTGAAACGGCTGGTTTTTGATAGTTTGGGCCCTATTGAATAATGAATGTTTTGAATTTTCTCCAAAAGTAAAGTAGTTGCAAACTCATCCTTTTAGAAACTTGTTTGGGCTGTTGAGAGGAGTAAAAAACCATCAAAAATTTCAATCCTGCATGATTCTACCAAGTAATGTGATTCTTCATTCAAAACGCTGGTTTTTGCTATTGGGCTCTATTGAATAATGAATGTTTTGAATTTTCTCCAAAAGTAAAGTAGTTGCAAACTCATCCTTTTAGAAACTTGTTTGGGCTGTTGAGAGGAGTAAAAAACCATCAAAAATTTCAATCCTGCATGATTCTACCAAGAAATGTGATTCTTCATTCAAAACGCTGGTTTTTGCTATTGGGCTCTATTGAATAATGAATGTTTTGAATTTTCTCCAAAAGTAAAGTAGTTGCAAACTCATGCTTTTAGAGACTTGTTTGGGCTCATGAGAGGAGTAGAAAAACATCAAAAATTTCAGTCCTGCATGATTCTACCAAGAAATGTGTGTTCATTGAAACCGCTGGTTTTTGATAGTTTGGGCCCTATTGAATAATGAATGTTTTGAATTTTCTCCAAAAGTAAAGTAGTTGCAAACTCATCCTTTTAGAAACTTGTTTGGGCTGTTGAGAGGAGTAAAAAACCATCAAAAATTTCAATCCTGCATGATTCTACCAAGAAATGTGATTCTTCATTCAAAACGCTGGTTTTTGCTATTGGGCTCTGTTGAATAATGAATGTTTTGAATTTTCTCCAAAAGTAAAGTAGTTGCAAACTCATGCTTTTAGAGACTTGTTTGGGCTCATGAGAGGAGTAGAAAAACATCAAAAATTTAAGTCCTGCATGATTCTACCAAGAAATGTGTGTTCATTGAAACCGCTGGTTTTTGATAGTTTGGGCCCTATTGAATAATGAATGTTTTGAATTTTCTCCAAAAGTAAAGTAGTTGCAAACTCATCCTTTTAGAAACTTGTTTGGGCTGTTGAGAGGAGTAAAAAACCATCAAAAATTTCAATCCTGCATGATTCTACCAAGAAATGTGATTCTTCATTCAAAACGCTGGTTTTTGCTATTGGGCTCTATTGAATAATGAATGTTTTGAATTTTCTCCAAAAGTAAAGTAGTTGCAAACTCATGCTTTTAGAGACTTGTTTGGGCTCATGAGAGGAGTAGAAAAACATCAAAAATTTCAGTCCTGCATGATTCTACCAAGAAATGTGTGTTCATTGAAACCGCTGGTTTTTGATAGTTTGGGCCCTATTGAATAATGAATGTTTTGAATTTTCTCCAAAAGTAAAGTAGTTGCAAACTCATCCTTTTAGAAACTTGTTTGGGCTGTTGAGAGGAGTAAAAAACCATCAAAAATTTCAATCCTGCATGATTCTACCAAGAAATGTGATTCTTCATTCAAAACGCTGGTTTTTGCTATTGGGCTCTATTGAATAATGAATGTTTTGAATTTTCTCCAAAAGTAAAGTAGTTGCAAACTCATGCTTTTAGAGACTTGTTTGGGCTCATGAGAGGAGTAGAAAAACATCAAAAATTTCAGTCCTGCATGATTCTACCAAGAAATGTGTGTTCATTGAAACCGCTGGTTTTTGATAGTTTGGGCCCTATTGAATAATGAATGTTTTGAATTTTCTCCAAAAGTAAAGTAGTTGCAAACTCATCCTTTTAGAAACTTGTTTGGGCTGTTGAGAGGAGTAAAAAACCATCAAAAATTTCAATCCTGCATGATTCTACCAAGAAATGTGATTCTTCATTCAAAACGCTGGTTTTTGCTATTGGGCTCTATTGAATAATGAATGTTTTGAATTTTCTCCAAAAGTAAAGTAGTTGCAAACTCATGCTTTTAGAGACTTGTTTGGGCTCATGAGAGGAGTAGAAAAACATCAAAAATTTCAGTCCTGCATGATTCTACCAAGAAATGTGTGTTCATTGAAACGGCTGGTTTTTGATAGTTTGGGCCCTATTGAATAATGAATGTTTTGAATTTTCTCCAAAAGTAAAGTAGTTGCAAACTCATCCTTTTAGAAACTTGTTTGGGCTGTTGAGAGGAGTAAAAAACCATCAAAAATTTCAATCCTGCATGATTCTACCAAGAAATGTGATTCTTCATTCAAAACGCTGGTTTTTGCTATTGGGCTCTATTGAATAATGAATGTTTTGAATTTTCTCCAAAAGTAAAGTAGTTGCAAACTCATGCTTTTAGAGACTTGTTTGGGCTCACGAGAGGAGTAGAAAAACATCAAAAATTTCAGTCCTGCATGATTCTACCAAAAAATGTGTGTTCATTGAAACCGCTGGTTTTTGATAGTTTGGGCCCTATTGAATAATGAATGTTTTGAATTTTCTCCAAAAGTAAAGTAGTTGCAAACTCATCCTTTTAGAAACTTGTTTGGGCTGTTGAGAGGAGTAAAAAACCATCAAAAATTTCAATCCTGCATGATTCTACCAAGAAATGTGATTCTTCATTCAAAACGCTGGTTTTTGCTATTGGGCTCTATTGAATAATGAATGTTTTGAATTTTCTCCAAAAGTAAAGTAGTTGCAAACTCATGCTTTTAGAGACTTGTTTGGGCTCATGAGAGGAGTAGAAAAACATCAAAAATTTCAGTCCTGCATGATTCTACCAAGAAATGTGTGTTCATTCAAACCGCTGGTTTTTGATAGTTTGGGCCCTATTGAATAATGAATGTTTTGAATTTTCTCCAAAAGTAAAGTAGTTGCAAACTCATCCTTTTAGAAACTTGTTTGGGCTGTTGAGAGGAGTAAAAAACCATCAAAAATTTCAATCCTGCATGATTCTACCAAGAAATGTGATTCTTCATTCAAAACGCTGGTTTTTGCTATTTGGCTCTATTGAATAATGAATGTTTTGAATTTTCTCCAAAAGTAAAGTAGTTGCAAACTCATGCTTTTAGAGACTTGTTTGGGCTCATGAGAGGAGTAGAAAAACATCAAAAATTTCAGTCCTGCATGATTCTACCAAGAAATGTGTGTTCATTGAAACCGCTGGTTTTTGATAGTTTGGGCCCTATTGAATAATGAATGTTTTGAATTTTCTCCAAAAGTAAAGTAGTTGCAAACTCATCCTTTTAGAAACTTGTTTGGGCTGTTGAGAGGAGTAAAAAACCATCAAAAATTTCAATCCTGCATGATTCTACCAAGAAATGTGATTCTTCATTCAAAACGCTGGTTTTTGCTATTGGGCTCTATTGAATAATGAATGTTTTGAATTTTCTCCAAAAGTAAAGTAGTTGCAAACTCATGCTTTTAGAGACTTGTTTGGGCTCACGAGAGGAGTAGAAAAACATCAAAAATTTCAGTCCTGCATGATTCTACCAAGAAATGTGTGTTCATTGAAACCGCTGGTTTTTGATAGTTTGGGCCCTATTGAATAATGAATGTTTTGAATTTTCTCCAAAAGTAAAGTAGTTGCAAACTCATCCTTTTAGAAACTTGTTTGGGCTGTTGAGAGGAGTAAAAAACCATCAAAAATTTCAATCCTGCATGATTCTACCAAGAAATGTGATTCTTCATTCAAAACGCTGGTTTTTGCTATTGGGCTCTATTGAATAATGAATGTTTTGAATTTTCTCCAAAAGTAAAGTAGTTGCAAACTCATGCTTTTAGAGACTTGTTTGGGCTCATGAGAGGAGTAGAAAAACATCAAAAATTTCAGTCCTGCATGATTCTACCAAGAAATGTGTGTTCATTGAAACCGCTGGTTTTTGATAGTTTGGGCCCTATTGAATAATGAATGTTTTGAATTTTCTCCAAAAGTAAAGTAGTTGCAAACTCATCCTTTTAGAAACTTGTTTGGGCTGTTGAGAGGAGTAAAAAACCATCAAAAATTTCAATCCTGCATGATTTTACCAAGAAATGTGATTCTTCATTCAAAACCTGATTTTTGCTATTGGGCTCTATTGAATAGTGAATGGTTTGAATTTTCTCCAAAAGTAAAGTAGTTGCAAACTCATGCTTTTAGAGACTTGTTTGGGCTCATGAGAGGAGTAGAAAAACATCAAAAATTTCAGTCCTGCATGATTCTACCAAGAAATGTGTGTTCATTGAAACGGCTGGTTTTTGATAGTTTGGGCCCTATTGAATAATGAATGTTTTGAATTTTCTCCAAAAGTAAAGTAGTTGCAAACTCATCCTTTTAGAAACTTGTTTGGGCTGTTGAGAGGAGTAAAAAACCATCAAAAATTTCAATCCTGCATGATTCTACCAAGAAATGTGATTCTTCATTCAAAACGCTGGTTTTTGCTATTGGGCTCTATTGAATAATGAATGTTTTGAATTTTCTCCAAAAGTAAAGTAGTTGCAAACTCATGCTTTTAGAGACTTGTTTGGGCTCACGAAAGGAGTAGAAAAACATCAAAAATGTCAGTCCTGCATGATTCTACCAAGAAATGTGTGTTCATTGAAACCGCTGGTTTTTGATAGTTTGGGCCCTATTGAATAATGAATGTTTTGAATTTTCTCCAAAAGTAAAGTAGTTGCAAACTCATCCTTTTAGAAACTTGTTTGGGCTGTTGAGAGGAGTAAAAAACCATCAAAAATTTCAATCCTGCATGATTCTACCAAGAAATGTGATTCTTCATTCAAAACGCTGGTTTTTGCTATTGGGCTCTATTGAATAATGAATGTTTTGAATTTTCTCCAAAAGTAAAGTAGTTGCAAACTCATGCTTTTAGAGACTTGTTTGGGCTCATGAGAGGAGTAGAAAAACATCAAAAATTTCAGTCCTGCATGATTCTACCAAGAAATGTGTGTTCATTGAAACCGCTGGTTTTTGATAGTTTGGGCCCTATTGAATAATGAATGTTTTGAATTTTCTCCAAAAGTAAAGTAGTTGCAAACTCATCCTTTTAGAAACTTGTTTGGGCTGTTGAGAGGAGTAAAAAACCATCAAAAATTTCAATCCTGCATGATTTTACCAAGAAATGTGATTCTTCATTCAAAACCTGATTTTTGCTATTGGGCTCTATTGAATAGTGAATGGTTTGAATTTTCTCCAAAAGTAAAGTAGTTGCAAACTCATGCTTTTAGAGACTTGTTTGGGCTCATGAGAGGAGTAGAAAAACATCAAAAATTTCAGTCCTGCATGATTCTACCAAGAAATGTGTGTTCATTGAAACCGCTGGTTTTTGATAGTTTGGGCCCTATTGAATAATGAATGTTTTGAATTTTCTCCAAAAGTAAAGTAGTTGCAAACTCATCCTTTTAGAAACTTGTTTGGGCTGTTGAGAGGAGTAAAAAACCATCAAAAATTTCAATCCTGCATGATTCTACCAAGAAATGTGATTCTTCATTCAAAACGCTGGTTTTTGCTATTGGGCTCTATTGAATAATGAATGTTTTGAATTTTCTCCAAAAGTAAAGTAGTTGCAAACTCATGCTTTTAGAGACTTGTTTGGGCTCATGAGAGGAGTAGAAAAACATCAAAAATTTCAGTCCTGCATGATTCTACCAAGAAATGTGTGTTCATTGAAACCGCTGGTTTTTGATAGTTTGGGCCCTATTGAATAATGAATGTTTTGAATTTTCTCCAAAAGTAAAGTAGTTGCAAACTCATCCTTTTAGAAACTTGTTTGGGCTGTTGAGAGGAGTAAAAAACCATCAAAAATTTCAATCCTGCATGATTTTACCAAGAAATGTGATTCTTCATTCAAAACCTGATTTTTGCTATTGGGCTCTATTGAATAGTGAATGGTTTGAATTTTCTCCAAAAGTAAAGTAGTTGCAAACTCATGCTTTTAGAGACTTGTTTGGGCTCATGAGAGGAGTAGAAAAACATCAAAAATTTCAGTCCTGCATGATTCTACCAAGAAATGTGTGTTCATTGAAACCGCTGGTTTTTGATAGTTTGGGCCCTATTGAATAATGAATGTTTTGAATTTTCTCCAAAAGTAAAGTAGTTGCAAACTCATCCTTTTAGAAACTTGTTTGGGCTGTTGAGAGGAGTAAAAAACCATCAAAAATTTCAATCCTGCATGATTCTACCAAGAAATGTGATTCTTCATTCAAAACGCTGGTTTTTGCTATTGGGCTCTATTGAATAATGAATGTTTTGAATTTTCTCCAAAAGTAAAGTAGTTGCAAACTCATGCTTTTAGAGACTTGTTTGGGCTCATGAGAGGAGTAGAAAAACATCAAAAATTTCAGTCCTGCATGATTCTACCAAGAAATGTGTGTTCATTGAAACCGCTGGTTTTTGATAGTTTGGGCCCTATTGAATAATGAATGTTTTGAATTTTCTCCAAAAGTAAAGTAGTTGCAAACTCATCCTTTTAGAAACTTGTTTGGGCTGTTGAGAGGAGTAAAAAACCATCAAAAATTTCAATCCTGCATGATTTTACCAAGAAATGTGATTCTTCATTCAAAACCTGATTTTTGCTATTGGGCTCTATTGAATAGTGAATGTTTTGAATTTTCTCCAAAAGTAAAGTAGTTGCAAACTCATGCTTTTAGAGACTTGTTTGGGCTCATGAGAGGAGTAGAAAAACATCAAAAATTTCAGTCCTGCATGATTCTACCAAGAAATGTGTTCATTCAAACCGCTGGTTTTTGATAGTTTGGGCCCTATTGAATAATGAATGTTTTGAATTTTCTCCAAAAGTAAAGTAGTTGCAAACTCATCCTTTTAGAAACTTGTTTGGGCTGTTGAGAGGAGTAAAAAACCATCAAAAATTTCAATCCTGCATGATTCTACCAAGAAATGTGATTCTTCATTCAAAACGCTGGTTTTTGCTATTGGGCTCTATTGAATAATGAATGTTTTGAATTTTCTACAAAAGTAAAGTAGTTGCAAACTCATGCTTTTAGAGACTTGTTTGGGCTCATGAGAGGAGTAGAAAAACATCAAAAATTTCAGTCCTGCATGATTCTACCAAGAAATGTGTGTTCATTGAAACCGCTGGTTTTTGATAGTTTGGGCCCTATTGAATAATGAATGTTTTGAATTTTCTCCAAAAGTAAAGTAGTTGCAAACTCATCCTTTTAGAAACTTGTTTGGGCTGTTGAGAGGAGTAAAAAACCATCAAAAATTTCAATCCTGCATGATTTTACCAAGAAATGTGATTTTTCATTCAAAACCTGATTTTTGCTATTGGGCTCTATTGAATAGTGAATGTTTTGAATTTTCTCCAAAAGTAAAGTAGTTGCAAACTCATGCTTTTAGAGACTTGTTTGGGCTCATGAGAGGAGTAGAAAAACATCAAAAATTTAAGTCCTGCATGATTCTACCAAGAAATGTGTTCATTCAAACCGCTGGTTTTTGATAGTTTGGGCCCTATTGAATAATGAATGTTTTGAATTTTCTCCAAAAGTAAAGTAGTTGCAAACTCATCCTTTTAGAAACTTGTTTGGGCTGTTGAGAGGAGTAAAAAACCATCAAAAATTTCAATCCTGCATGATTCTACCAAGAAATGTGATTCTTCATTCAAAACGCTGGTTTTTGCTATTGGGCTCTATTGAATAATGAATGTTTTGAATTTTCTCCAAAAGTAAAGTAGTTGCAAACTCATGCTTTTAGAGACTTGTTTGGGCTCATGAGAGGAGTAGAAAAACATCAAAAATTTCAGTCCTGCATGATTCTACCAAGAAATGTGTTCATTCAAACCGCTGGTTTTTGATAGTTTGGGCCCTATTGAATAATGAATGTTTTGAATTTTCTCCAAAAGTAAAGTAGTTGCAAACTCATCCTTTTAGAAACTTGTTTGGGCTGTTGAGAGGAGTAAAAAACCATCAAAAATTTCAATCCTGCATGATTCTACCAAGAAATGTGATTCTTCATTTAAAACGCTGGTTTTTGCTATTGGGCTCTATTGAATAATGAATGTTTTGAATTTTCTCCAAAAGTAAAGTAGTTGCAAACTCATGCTTTTAGAGACTTGTTTGGGCTCATGAGAGGAGTAGAAAAACATCAAAAATTTCAGTCCTGCATGATTCTACCAAGAAATGTGTGTTCATTGAAACCGCTGGTTTTTGATAGTTTGGGCCCTATTGAATAATGAATGTTTTGAATTTTCTCCAAAAGTAAAGTAGTTGCAAACTCATCCTTTTAGAAACTTGTTTGGGCTGTTGAGAGGAGTAAAAAACCATCAAAAATTTCAATCCTGCATGATTTTACCAAGAAATGTGATTCTTCATTCAAAACCTGATTTTTGCTATTGGGCTCTATTGAATAGTGAATGTTTTGAATTTTCTCCAAAAGTAAAGTAGTTGCAAACTCATGCTTTTAGAGACTAGTTTGGGCTCATGAGAGGAGTAGAAAAACATCAAAAATTTCAGTCCTGCATGATTCTACCAAGAAATGTGTGTTCATTGAAACCGCTGGTTTTTGATAGTTTGGGCCCTATTGAATAATGAATGTTTTGAATTTTCTCCAAAAGTAAAGTAGTTGCAAACTCATCCTTTTAGAAACTTGTTTGGGCTGTTGAGAGGAGTAAAAAACCATCAAAAATTTCAATCCTGCATGATTTTACCAAGAAATGTGATTCTTCATTCAAAACCTGATTTTTGCTATTGGGCTCTATTGAATAGTGAATGTTTTGAATTTTCTCCAAAAGTAAAGTAGTTGCAAACTCATGCTTTTAGAGACTTGTTTGGGCTCATGAGATGAGTAGAAAAACATCAAAAATTTCAGTCCTGCATGATTCTACCAAGACATGTGTGTTCATTGAAACGGCTGGTTTTTGATAGTTTGGGCCCTATTGAATAATGAATGTTTTGAATTTTCTCCAAAAGTAAAGTAGTTGCAAACTCATCCTTTTAGAAACTTGTTTGGGCTGTTGAGAGGAGTAAATAACCATCAAAAATTTCAATCCTGCATGATTCTACCAAGAAATGTGATTCTTCATTCAAAACGCTGGTTTTTGCTATTGGGCTCTATTGAATAATGAATGTTTTGAATTTTCTTAAAAAAAAAAATAGTTGCAAACTCATGCTTTTAGAGACTTGTTTGGGCTCATGAGAGGAGTAGAAAAACATCAAAAATTTCAGTCCTGCATGATTCTACCAAGAAATGTGTGTTCATTCAAACCGCTGGTTTTTGATAGTTTGGGCCCTATTGAATAATGAATGTTTTGAATTTTCTCCAAAAGTAAAGTAGTTGCAAACTCATGCTTTTAGAGACTTGTTTGGGCTCATGAGAGGAGTAGAAAAACATCAAAAATTTCAGTCCTGCATGATTCTACCAAGAAATGTGTGTTCATTGAAACCGCTGGTTTTTGATAGTTTGGGCCCTATTGAATAATGAATGTTTTGAATTTTCTTCAAAAGTAAAGTAGTTGCAAACTCATCTTTTTAGAAACTTGTTTGGGCTGTTGAGAGGAGTAAAAAACCATCAAAAATTTCAATCCTGCATGATTCTACCAAGAAATGTGATTCTTCATTCAAAACGCTGGTTTTTGCTATTGGGCTCTATTGAATAATGAATGTTTTGAATTTTCTCCAAAAGTAAAGTAGTTGCAAACTCATGCTTTTAGAGACTTGTTTGGGCTCATGAGAGGAGTAGAAAAACATCAAAAATTTCAGTCCTGCATGATTCTACCAAGAAATGTGTGTTCATTGAAACCGCTGGTTTTTGATAGTTTGGGCCCTATTGAATAATGAATGTTTTGAATTTTCTCCAAAAGTAAAGTAGTTGCAAACTCATCCTTTTAGAAACTTGTTTGGGCTGTTGAGAGGAGTAAAAAACCATCAAAAATTTCAATCCTGCATGATTCTACCAAGAAATGTGATTCTTCATTCAAAACGCTGGTTTTTGCTATTGGGCTCTATTGAATAATGAATGTTTTGAATTTTCTCCAAAAGTAAAGTAGTTGCAAACTCATGCTTTTAGAGATTTGTTTGGGCTCATGAGAGGAGTAGAAAAACATCAAAAATTTCAGTCCTGCATGATTCTACCAAGAAATGTGTGTTCATTGAAACCGCTGGTTTTTGATAGTTTGGGCCCTATTGAATAATGAATGTTTTAAATTTTCTCCAAAAGTAAAGTAGTTGCAAACTCATCCTTTTAGAAACTTGTTTGGGCTGTTGAGAGGAGTAAAAAACCATCAAAAATTTCAATCCTGCATGATTTTACCAAGAAATGTGATTCTTCATTCAAAACCTGATTTTTGCTATTGGGCTCTATTGAATAGTGAATGTTTTGAATTTTCTCCAAAAGTAAAGTAGTTGCAAACTCATGCTTTTAGAGACTTGTTTGGGCTCATGAGAGGAGTAGAAAAACATCAAAAATTTCAGTCCTGCATGATTCTACCAAGAAATGTGTGTTCATTGAAACCGCTGGTTTTTGATAGTTTGGGCCCTATTGAATAATGAATGTTTTGAATTTTCTCCAAAAGTAAAGTAGTTGCAAACTCATCCTTTTAGAAACTTGTTTGGGCTGTTGAGAGGAGTAAAAAACCATCAAAAATTTCAATCCTGCATGATTTTACCAAGAAATGTGATTCTTCATTC
Organism: Dendrobates tinctorius; assembly: GCF_039654945.1. Taxonomy (NCBI): domain Eukaryota; kingdom Metazoa; phylum Chordata; class Amphibia; order Anura; family Dendrobatidae; genus Dendrobates; species Dendrobates tinctorius. The sequence goes on from NW_027362096.1 coordinate 265,401, forward strand.
AAAACCTGATTTTTGCTATTGGGCTCTATTGAATAGTGAATGTTTTGAATTTTCTCCAAAAGTAAAGTAGTTGCAAACTCATGCTTTTAGAGACTAGTTTGGGCTCATGAGAGGAGTAGAAAAACATCAAAAATTTCAGTCCTGCATGATTCTACAAAGAAATGTGTGTTCATTGAAACCGCTGGTTTTTGATAGTTTGGGCCCTATTGAATAATGAATGTTTTGAATTTTCTCCAAAAGTAAAGTAGTTGCAAACTCATCCTTTTAGAAACTTGTTTGGGCTGTTGAGAGGAGTAAAAAACCATCAAAAATTTCAATCCTGCATGATTTTACCAAGAAATGTGATTCTTCATTCAAAACCTGATTTTTGCTATTGGGCTCTATTGAATAGTGAATGTTTTGAATTTTCTCCAAAAGTAAAGTAGTTGCAAACTCATGCTTTTAGAGACTTGTTTGGGCTCATGAGATGAGTAGAAAAACATCAAAAATTTCAGTCCTGCATGATTCTACCAAGACATGTGTGTTCATTGAAACGGCTGGTTTTTGATAGTTTGGGCCCTATTGAATAATGAATGTTTTGAATTTTCTCCAAAAGTAAAGTAGTTGCAAACTCATCCTTTTAGAAACTTGTTTGGGCTGTTGAGAGGAGTAAAAAACCATCAAAAATTTCAATCCTGCATGATTCTACCAAGAAATGTGATTCTTCATTCAAAACGCTGGTTTTTGCTATTGGGCTCTATTGAATAATGAATGTTTTGAATTTTCTCCAAAAGTAAAGTAGTTGCAAACTCATGCTTTTAGAGATTTGTTTGGGCTCATGAGAGGAGTAGAAAAACATCAAAAATTTCAGTCCTGCATGATTCTACCAAGAAATGTGTGTTCATTGAAACCGCTGGTTTTTGATAGTTTGGGCCCTATTGAATAATGAATGTTTTAAATTTTCTCCAAAAGTAAAGTAGTTGCAAACTCATCCTTTTAGAAACTTGTTTGGGCTGTTGAGAGGAGTAAAAAACCATCAAAAATTTCAATCCTGCATGATTTTACCAAGAAATGTGATTCTTCATTCAAAACCTGATTTTTGCTATTGGGCTCTATTGAATAGTGAATGTTTTGAATTTTCTCCAAAAGTAAAGTAGTTGCAAACTCATGCTTTTAGAGACTTGTTTGGGCTCATGAGAGGAGTAGAAAAACATCAAAAATTTCAGTCCTGCATGATTCTACCAAGAAATGTGTGTTCATTGAAACCGCTGGTTTTTGATAGTTTGGGCCCTATTGAATAATGAATGTTTTGAATTTTCTCCAAAAGTAAAGTAGTTGCAAACTCATCCTTTTAGAAACTTGTTTGGGCTGTTGAGAGGAGTAAAAAACCATCAAAAATTTCAATCCTGCATGATTTTACCAAGAAATGTGATTCTTCATTCAAAACCTGATTTTTGCTATTGGGCTCTATTGAATAGTGAATGTTTTGAATTTTCTCCAAAAGTAAAGTAGTTGCAAACTCATGCTTTTAGAGACTAGTTTGGGCTCATGAGAGGAGTAGAAAAACATCAAAAATTTCAGTCCTGCATGATTCTACAAAGAAATGTGTGTTCATTGAAACCGCTGGTTTTTGATAGTTTGGGCCCTATTGAATAATGAATGTTTTGAATTTTCTCCAAAAGTAAAGTAGTTGCAAACTCATCCTTTTAGAAACTTGTTTGGGCTGTTGAGAGGAGTAAAAAACCATCAAAAATTTCAATCCTGCATGATTTTACCAAGAAATGTGATTCTTCATTCAAAACCTGATTTTTGCTATTGGGCTCTATTGAATAGTGAATGTTTTGAATTTTCTCCAAAAGTAAAGTAGTTGCAAACTCATGCTTTTAGAGACTTGTTTGGGCTCATGAGATGAGTAGAAAAACATCAAAAATTTCAGTCCTGCATGATTCTACCAAGACATGTGTGTTCATTGAAACGGCTGGTTTTTGATAGTTTGGGCCCTATTGAATAATGAATGTTTTGAATTTTCTCCAAAAGTAAAGTAGTTGCAAACTCATCCTTTTAGAAACTTGTTTGGGCTGTTGAGAGGAGTAAAAAACCATCAAAAATTTCAATCCTGCATGATTCTACCAAGAAATGTGATTCTTCATTCAAAACGCTGGTTTTTGCTATTGGGCTCTATTGAATAATGAATGTTTTGAATTTTCTCCAAAAGTAAAGTAGTTGCAAACTCATGCTTTTAGAGACTTGTTTGGGCTCATGAGAGGAGTAGAAAAACATCAAAAATTTCAGTCCTGCATGATTCTACCAAGAAATGTGTGTTCATTCAAACCGCTGGTTTTTGATAGTTTGGGCCCTATTGAATAATGAATGTTTTGAATTTTCTCCAAAAGTAAAGTAGTTGCAAACTCATGCTTTTAGAGACTTGTTTGGGCTCATGAGAGGAGTAGAAAAACATCAAAAATTTCAGTCCTGCATGATTCTACCAAGAAATGTGTGTTCATTGAAACCGCTGGTTTTTGATAGTTTGGGCCCTATTGAATAATGAATGTTTTGAATTTTCTCCAAAAGTAAAGTAGTTGCAAACTCATCCTTTTAGAAACTTGTTTGGGCTGTTGAGAGGAGTGAAAAACCATCAAAAATTTCAATCCTGCATGATTCTACCAAGAAATGTGATTCTTCATTCAAAACGCTGGTTTTTGCTATTGGGCTCTATTGAATAATGAATGTTTTGAATTTTCTCCAAAAGTAAAGTAGTTGCAAACTCATGCTTTTAGAGACTTGTTTGGGCTCATGAGAGGAGTAGAAAAACATCAAAAATTTCAGTCCTGCATGATTCTACCAAGAAATGTGTGTTCATTGAAACGGCTGGTTTTTGATAGTTTGGGCCCTATTGAATAATGAATGTTTTGAATTTTCTCCAAAAGTAAAGTAGTTGCAAACTCATCCTTTTAGAAACTTGTTTGGGCTGTTGAGAGGAGTAAAAAACCATCAAAAATTTCAATCCTGCATGATTCTACCAAGAAATGTGATTCTTCATTCAAAACGCTGGTTTTTGCTATTGGGCTCTATTGAATAATGAATGTTTTGAATTTTCTCCAAAAGTAAAGTAGTTGCAAACTCATGCTTTTAGAGACTTGTTTGGGCTCATGAGAGGAGTAGAAAAACATCAAAAATTTCAGTCCTGCATGATTCTACCAAGAAATGTGTGTTCATTGAAACCGCTGGTTTTTGATAGTTTGGGCCCTATTGAATAATGAATGTTTTGAATTTTCTCCAAAAGTAAAGTAGTTGCAAACTCATCCTTTTAGAAACTTGTTTGGGCTGTTGAGAGGAGTAAAAAACCATCAAAAATTTCAATCCTGCATGATTCTACCAAGAAATGTGATTCTTCATTCAAAACGCTGGTTTTTGCTATTGGGCTCTATTGAATAATGAATGTTTTGAATTTTCTCCAAAAGTAAAGTAGTTGCAAACTCATGCTTTTAGAGACTTGTTTGGGCTCATGAGAGGAGTAGAAAAACATCAAAAATTTCAGTCCTGCATGATTCTACCAAGAAATGTGTGTTCATTGAAACGGCTGGTTTTTGATAGTTTGGGCCCTATTGAATAATGAATGTTTTGAATTTTCTCCAAAAGTAAAGTAGTTGCAAACTCATCCTTTTAGAAACTTGTTTGGGCTGTTGAGAGGAGTAAAAAACCATCAAAAATTTCAATCCTGCATGATTCTACCAAGAAATGTGATTCTTCATTCAAAACGCTGGTTTTTGCTATTGGGCTCTATTGAATAATGAATGTTTTGAATTTTCTCCAAAAGTAAAGTAGTTGCAAACTCATGCTTTTAGAGACTTGTTTGGGCTCACGAGAGGAGTAGAAAAACTTCAAAAATTTCAGTCCTGCATGATTCTACCAAGAAATGTGTGTTCATTGAAACCGCTGGTTTTTGATAGTTTGGGCCCTATTGAATAATGAATGTTTTGAATTTTCTCCATTTTCAATAACTTTGTTAAAAATTTTACATAAAGTTAACAGTAGTATTTTTACAGCATACTGTTGACAGTAGGGTTCAGGATAATATACAAAATAACAGTAATGTATTACATTGAGTAGATCAGTAGGAGTAACAATACACCTAACAATAACACTTAACAGTAGTGTGGTATATTGTCAAGAACCAAGAGATAATCCTAAAATAAACAAACGTAATGAGTTACCTTGTATTCTGTTTTAAGAGAGTAATGCGCGTTTTTACCAGATAAATTCAGAGAGGAGAGATATCAGCAGTAAAAATAAAAAAAATCACATAGTGGGAGAGACCAAGAGCAGTTCAATTAGGAGAAATTCTGATCAGAGGTAAATCTTATCCAAGAATTCCACCTTTTGCTATATGTACTGAAGTAGTCATTTGCCAAAGCATGGCTTTTTTCGTATGAGCAATGTAATGACATCTTGTCTACAATATCACTAATTTTGGGAGTAGCCTCTTCGTTCCATAAGGATGCTATGGCATTTTTAGTTATTAGAAAAAGGTGGATAACTGTTGGGATATGAGATGTATGAATCACTTCTAAACCTATGGACAGTAATGCCATCTGTGGCGTAAGGGTGATGTTTTGTTTAGTCAGAATATTAATTGTTCTAGAGATTTCTATCCAAATGGGCCTGATTTTAGGACATTCCCAGAATACATGTAATAGTGTACCTGTGAATCCGCAATCTCTCCAACAATCTGGGGATCTACCTGGGAACATCCTGGCCAGCTTCACAGGAGTATAGTACCACCTAGATGTCAGTTTGTAAAAGGATTCATGTAGGGATGCGCAAATGTTGGATGAATATGTCTGTTTAAGAGCCAGCTCCCATTGTTCCAGAGAGAATAGAGTATCAAAATCGCTCTCCCATTTAATCATATATGGAGTCTTTTCTCCAATTTCAGAGCCGTTCAAAAAATCATATATATTTCTTGATCTCCAATGGACCTTAACATTAGGATTACAAAGTAGCAAACTTGTAGATTCTGTAATGTAAGATTTTTTTTTCAAAAATTTTGAGATATTTTTCTTAATCAAGGGAAGGAGTTCCAAATCCCGGCAAGAAAAATTATTTTGAGATATTAAAGATTCGTTGCTTATAAATTTCTTACCATCAAACAAATCTCCTATCACCTTAATACCAAATTTTATCCATTCTTTCGGGATTTTTTTATCCATTAGTAAACCAAGAAATTTGATAGGGATATTTTTTAATTGAACGTATCTCTGGCTTCTGTTTCTCTTAACCTGCGGCTTAGCCAGTTGCTTCCATGCAGAGAGAGTTGCGGAGATTATTGGGGAGTCATAACGTAAAGGAGTAGATGACCCCAAACACTCTAGAATTGCGCTTAAAAGAGTTTTGTTTTTATTAAAATATGTCTCGATTTCTACCCAAGCTGGGACGTTATTTGAATTAACCCAAGAAAAGTATTGTTTTATTAAATTGGCATAGTAATAATTAATTAAATTTGGAAGGGCTAGGCCTCCATTGACTTTGCTTCTGTATAGTATATGGGAAGCCACTCTCGCCCTTTTCTTATTCCAAACGAACTTATTTATAATAGACTGAAGTTTCCTAATAAATTTTAAGGGAACAAGTAAAGGTATTGCTCTAAAGATATATAGTATCTTTGGAAGGGTAAAAAGTTTAAATAGTGTTATCCTTCCCACCCATGAAATTTCGTGAGTCGCAAAATTGTTCAATTCGATCTGAGTCTTTTTTGTAATGTTTTGTATGTTCAACTCAACTGTCTTCCTAAAGTTCCTGGATATACGAATACCCAAATATGAAACATCCTCTTTCTCCCAATCAAACCGGGAAATTTCCTTAATGCGTGAGATGGTTAGGTCATCTAGAAAGAAATCCAAGATTTTAGATTTGTTCTCATTGATTTTGTAAAATGAGATTTTAGAGAAATTCTCGATAGTAGATAATACACCCCTAATAGAGTTCAGTGGATCTGATAGACTCAGTATAATGTCATCAGCGAATAGACCGATTTTAAATTGGTGATCTTCAATTTGGATACCTTGGATCTCATCATTGGTTCTTATTGCTTCTGCTAAGGGTTCCATAATCAGCGCAAATAACAGGGGGGAGAGTGGGCATCCCTGTCTAGTTCCGTTAGTTATCATGATGCGATCTGAAGTGTGGTTATTTGTATAAACATTAGCGGAAGGGTTTGTGTATAAAGCCATTATAGTTTTTATTATATTATCACTGAAGCCAAATTTATTCAGAGTTGCTTTAAGGAAGTCCCAATTAACCCTGTCGAAGGCTTTCTCTGCGTCTAAAGCCAGGAGGAGAGAGGGGATTTTCTTTCTTTTAATAAAATTTACCAAGTTCAATGTTCTCCTAGTGCCATCGGTAGTCTGGCGTCCCTCTATAAACCCGAGTTGATCTTTATGAATAATGTTTGGGAGGATATTTTTTAGTCTATTTGCTATAATTTTTGAGTATAGTTTGACGTCGGTATTTATTAGAGAGATAGGCCTATAATTTTTGACTGACTCCGGGTCTCCCTTAGGTTTGGGTATTAAAATTATATTAGCCTGTAACATTTCCTGAGGAAATTTTCCAGTCCGAGATGCCTTGTCAAAAATGCGGACTAAGTGTGGGGTTATGATATTTGCGAATGCTTGGTAATATTCATTCGAGAATCCATCGGGGCCCGGAGTTTTCTTTTTTTTAGATGATTTAATTACTTCCAGGACTTCAGACGTAGAGAAAGGGGCCTCAAGTTTAGACAGTTGTTGGGGAGTAATCTTAGGTAACCCCAGAGGGGCAAGAAAATCCTTTATGCCTTGTTCGTCGGGTTGTTGGGTATGTTCATCTAGTTTAAGATTGTAAATAGACGAATAGTATTTAGCAAATGCTTCAACGATTTTCTTGGGGTGTTCTAATTTATTGCCCTCATGGTTAATTTTATTGATTTTGCATTTGATCCTAATTGATCTGAATTTTTGTGCCATAAGTCTAGTGGGTTTGTTGTATGAAGAATAATAGTTTGATTTCATTAGTTTTGCGAATTTTTCGTATTCACTGAATAACTCCGATCTAAGATCTATTCTTAGTTTAAGAATCTCCGAGTGTATATTTGGTGGAGGAGAGGATGAATTTTGTAATATTGCTTCCAATTTTTGTAACTCTAATTGTAAGGTACGGATTTTTTCTTTGGAAAGTTTTTTTTTGTTGTAGGCCAGATATGTCATAACCCCCCTAATTACTGCCTTGTGCGCGTTCCAAAGGGTGAATGGGCAAATGTTGTTTATATCATTTTCTATGAAATAATTATTTAAGGCTTTTTCAATTTCTTTTTTAAATTTTGGGTTGAACAACAGGGATGAGTCGCATCTCCATTGGGATCTGAACTCTGCCGACCTACCAAGAAAAATTTCTGCAACAATTGGAGAGTGATCAGAAAATGTTTTGGAGAGAATTTCAATTTTCTTAAATTTCGAAATTGAGAACGTATCTGTCAAAAACAAGTCAATCCTAGCGAAAGACTTGTGTGCCTCTGAGAAATGGGTATATTCCCTAGAAGATGTATTTAAACATCTGAATACATCTAGGTATTCATGGTTGCAAAGCCAATTTTTTAATTCAGGAAATGATGAGCGAGTGAGAGAGGTGGAGTCCATTGCTCCATCAGGAACAATGTTGAAATCACCCATCAAAACAATAACACCTTTTTTCACTTCCTGGATTTTTCTATCGAGACCATTGAAGAAACGCATTTGACCATTGCATGGAGCATAAACGTTCACAAGTGTCGTTAGTTGATTGTCTATCAGACAAGTAAGAATCAAATATCTGCCCTCGCTGTCAGAGTATTCGTTAATGATTTCGAATGAAATAGTATCTTTAATTAGTATGAGGACTCCTGCTCGTTTCTTTACATTAAGAGATTTGTATATATATGGGAAATTTTTATTCTCTATCTTGGGGTGTCCATCCCTAGCCAATTTCACCTCTTGGAGGCAAATTATATCTGCTCTGCTGCCCCTGATCTCTCTCCACGTGAGATACCTCTTAGCGGGACTATTCAATCCCCTCACATTGAGTGATAGTATCTTAACCATATACTAAAGAATACAAAAATAAAAAAAAAACAGAAATATAAACAGAACAATAAACAGGAAGAGATTACCACAATCTTAGGTAAACTTCCTAAAATGGGGAAAAGCTCGTGAAACTCCGCAGGAAGCCTCCTGCATACAAAATAATGTAAGTAATATAGCCATTAAAATTTGCATTTTTCACCCTGGAGCCTCTTCTCTCTTGTCCAAGGATTTAAGAAAATTTTTCCCCTCTTGTGGAGATAGGATTACTACTACCTTCCCACCATGAATTATCAAAAGCTTAGTAGGGAACCCCCACCTATAAACCACACCCTTTTGTCTCAGAATTGTTGTAACCTCATTAAATCCCTTCCTTGTTTGTATAGTTTCTTTTGAAAGGTCTGCATATGATTTGATGTGATCATAAGGGTGGGGAAGATGTTTATTGGTCCTGAAATAGTTTAAGAATTTTTCTTTGGTGGAGTAAAAATGGAATCTTAAGATAGTGTCTCTAGGGAGCTCAGCTGAGATAGATGCAGGCCTCGGGAGTCTGTGGATTCTATCTATCATTAGTTCTACCTCAGGGACGGATGGCAGAATTTTGATTAAAAAAGTAGACCCAGAAAAGATTATAGTTCTGTAGAGGAGGAGGAGGAGGCTAGTAGCAGTGGACATGAGGGTCTGGAAAATTTCCAGGCTTCTGAGAGAGGGGTCTCTGAAAAATATATTAAAGACTTAATTCTAGCATTAAATAAAAGCTTTGAGTCCTCTCTGAATAAACATGTAAACAGTCTACAATCCAATCTTGACACAGTTAACACCAGGATTGATAATAATGAAAAGAAATTAGAAGCTCTAGGGAAAACCTCAGATTCCATTCAAAAACAACAAACTAATGCCCAAAAAGAGATCCTTTTTTTACGAAATAAAGTAGCCGACCTAGAAGACCGCAGTAGGAGGAACAACATTAAATTGAGAGGAATCTCGGAAAAAATTAACCAGCACAATCTACAAAAATATGTTGAATTTTCTCCAAAAGTAAAGTAGTTGCAAACTCATCCTTTTAGAAACTTGTTTGGGCTGTTGAGAGGAGTAAAAAACCATCAAAAATTTCAATCCTGCATGATTCTACCAAGAAATGTGATTCTTCATTCAAAACGCTGGTTTTTGCTATTGGGCTCTATTGAATAATGAATGTTTTGAATTTTCTCCAAAAGTAAAGTAGTTGCAAACTCATGCTTTTAGAGACTTGTTTGGGCTCATGAGAGGAGTAGAAAAACATCAAAAATTTCAGTCCTGCATGATTCTACCAAGAAATGTGTGTTCATTGAAACCGCTGGTTTTTGATAGTTTGGGCCCTATTGAATAATGAATGTTTTGAATTTTCTCCAAAAGTAAAGTAGTTGCAAACTCATCCTTTTAGAAACTTGTTTGGGCTGTTGAGAGGAGTAAAAAACCATCAAAAATTTCAATCCTGCATGATTCTACCAAGAAATGTGATTCTTCATTCAAAACGCTGGTTTTTGCTATTGGGCTCTATTGAATAATGAATGTTTTGAATTTTCTCCAAAAGTAAAGTAGTTGCAAACTCATGCTTTTAGAGACTTGTTTGGGCTCATGAGAGGAGTAGAAAAACATCAAAAATTTCAGTCCTGCATGATTCTACCAAGAAATGTGTGTTCATTGAAACCGCTGGTTTTTGATAGTTTGGGCCCTATTGAATAATGAATGTTTTGAATTTTCTCCAAAAGTAAAGTAGTTGCAAACTCATCCTTTTAGAAACTTGTTTGGGCTGTTGAGAGGAGTAAAAAACCATCAAAAATTTCAATCCTGCATGATTTTACCAAGAAATGTGATTCTTCATTCAAAACCTGATTTTTGCTATTGGGCTCTATTGAATAGTGAATGTTTTGAATTTTCTCCAAAAGTAAAGTAGTTGCAAACTCATGCTTTTAGAGACTAGTTTGGGCTCATGAGAGGAGTAGAAAAACATCAAAAATTTCAGTCCTGCATGATTCTACCAAGAAATGTGTGTTCATTGAAACCGCTGGTTTTTGATAGTTTGGGCCCTATTGAATAATGAATGTTTTGAATTTTCTCCAAAAGTAAAGTAGTTGCAAACTCATCCTTTTAGAAACTTGTTTGGGCTGTTGAGAGGAGTAAAAAACCATCAAAAATTTCAATCCTGCATGATTTTACCAAGAAATGTGATTCTTCATTCAAAACCTGATTTTTGCTATTGGGCTCTATTGAATAGTGAATGTTTTGAATTTTCTCCAAAAGTAAAGTAGTTGCAAACTCATGCTTTTAGAGACTTGTTTGGGCTCATGAGATGAGTAGAAAAACATCAAAAATTTCAGTCCTGCATGATTCTACCAAGACATGTGTGTTCATTGAAACGGCTGGTTTTTGATAGTTTGGGCCCTATTGAATAATGAATGTTTTGAATTTTCTCCAAAAGTAAAGTAGTTGCAAACTCATCCTTTTAGAAACTTGTTTGGGCTGTTGAGAGGAGTAAAAAACCATCAAAAATTTCAATCCTGCATGATTCTACCAAGAAATGTGATTCTTCATTCAAAACGCTGGTTTTTGCTATTGGGCTCTATTGAATAATGAATGTTTTGAATTTTCTCCAAAAGTAAAGTAGTTGCAAACTCATGCTTTTAGAGACTTGTTTGGGCTCATGAGAGGAGTAGAAAAACATCAAAAATTTCAGTCCTGCATGATTCTACCAAGAAATGTGTGTTCATTCAAACCGCTGGTTTTTGATAGTTTGGGCCCTATTGAATAATGAATGTTTTGAATTTTCTCCAAAAGTAAAGTAGTTGCAAACTCATGCTTTTAGAGACTTGTTTGGGCTCATGAGAGGAGTAGAAAAACATCAAAAATTTCAGTCCTGCATGATTCTACCAAGAAATGTGTGTTCATTGAAACCGCTGGTTTTTGATAGTTTGGGCCCTATTGAATAATGAATGTTTTGAATTTTCTCCAAAAGTAAAGTAGTTGCAAACTCATCCTTTTAGAAACTTGTTTGGGCTGTTGAGAGGAGTAAAAAATCATCAAAAATTTCAATCCTGCATGATTCTACCAAGAAATGTGATTCTTCATTCAAAACGCTGGTTTTTGCTATTGGGCTCTATTGAATAATGAATGTTTTGAATTTTCTCCAAAAGTAAAGTAGTTGCAAACTCATGCTTTTAGAGACTTGTTTGGGCTCATGAGAGGAGTAGAAAAACATCAAAAATTTCAGTCCTGCATGATTCTACCAAGAAATGTGTGTTCATTGAAACCGCTGGTTTTTGATAGTTTGGGCCCTATTGAATAATGAATGTTTTGAATTTTCTCCAAAAGTAAAGTAGTTTCAAACTCATCCTTTTAGAAACTTGTTTGGGCTGTTGAGAGGAGTAAAAAACCATCAAAAATTTCAATCCTGCATGATTCTACCAAGAAATGTGATTCTTCATTCAAAACGCTGGTTTTTGCTATTGGGCTCTATTGAATAATGAATGTTTTGAATTTTCTCCAAAAGTAAAGTAGTTGCAAACTCATGCTTTTAGAGACTTGTTTGGGCTCATGAGAGGAGTAGAAAAACATCAAAAATTTCAGTCCTGCATGATTCTACCAAGAAATGTGTGTTCATTGAAACCGCTGGTTTTTGATAGTTTGGGCCCTATTGAATAATGAATGTTTTGAATTTTCTCCAAAAGTAAAGTAGTTGCAAACTCATCCTTTTAGAAACTTGTTTGGGCTGTTGAGAGGAGTAAAAAACCATCAAAAATTTCAATCCTGCATGATTCTACCAAGAAATGTGATTCTTCATTCAAAACGCTGGTTTTTGCTATTGGGCTCTATTGAATAATGAATGTTTTGAATTTTCTCCAAAAGTAAAGTAGTTGCAAACTCATGCTTTTAGAGACTTGTTTGGGCTCATGAGAGGAGTAGAAAAACATCAAAAATTTCAGTCCTGCATGATTCTACCAAGAAATGTGTGTTCATTGAAACGGCTGGTTTTTGATAGTTTGGGCCCTATTGAATAATGAATGTTTTGAATTTTCTCCAAAAGTAAAGTAGTTGCAAACTCATCCTTTTAGAAACTTGTTTGGGCTGTTGAGAGGAGTAAAAAACCATCAAAAATTTCAATCCTGCATGATTCTACCAAGAAATGTGATTCTTCATTCAAAACGCTGGTTTTTGCTATTGGGCTCTATTGAATAATGAATGTTTTGAATTTTCTCCAAAAGTAAAGTAGTTGCAAACTCATGCTTTTAGAGACTTGTTTGGGCTCACGAGAGGAGTAGAAAAACATCAAAAATTTCAGTCCTGCATGATTCTACCAAGAAATGTGTGTTCATTGAAACCGCTGGTTTTTGATAGTTTGGGCCCTATTGAATAATGAATGTTTTGAATTTTCTCCAAAAGTAAAGTAGTTGCAAACTCATCCTTTTAGAAACTTGTTTGGGCTGTTGAGAGGAGTAAAAAACCATCAAAAATTTCAATCCTGCATGATTCTACCAAGAAATGTGATTCTTCATTCAAAACGCTGGTTTTTGCTATTGGGCTCTATTGAATAATGAATGTTTTGAATTTTCTCCAAAAGTAAAGTAGTTGCAAACTCATGCTTTTAGAGACTTGTTTGGGCTCATGAGAGGAGTAGAAAAACATCAAAAATTTCAGTCCTGCATGATTCTACCAAGAAATGTGTGTTCATTGAAACCGCTGGTTTTTGATAGTTTGGGCCCTATTGAATAATGAATGTTTTGAATTTTCTCCAAAAGTAAAGTAGTTGCAAACTCATCCTTTTAGAAACTTGTTTGGGCTGTTGAGAGGAGTAAAAAACCATCAAAAATTTCAATCCTGCATGATTCTACCAAGAAATGTGATTCTTCATTCAAAACGCTGGTTTTTGCTATTGGGCTCTATTGAATAATGAATGTTTTGAATTTTCTCCAAAAGTAAAGTAGTTGCAAACTCATGCTTTTAGAGACTTGTTTGGGCTCATGAGAGGAGTAGAAAAACATCAAAAATTTCAGTCCTGCATGATTCTACCAAGAAATGTGTGTTCATTCAAACCGCTGGTTTTTGATAGTTTGGGCCCTATTGAATAATGAATGTTTTGAATTTTCTCCAAAAGTAAAGTAGTTGCAAACTCATGCTTTTAGAGACTTGTTTGGGCTCATGAGAGGAGTAGAAAAACATCAAAAATTTCAGTCCTGCATGATTCTACCAAGAAATGTGTGTTCATTGAAACCGCTGGTTTTTGATAGTTTGGGCCCTATTGAATAATGAATGTTTTGAATTTTCTCCAAAAGTAAAGTAGTTGCAAACTCATCCTTTTAGAAACTTGTTTGGGCTGTTGAGAGGAGTAAAAAACCATCAAAAATTTCAATCCTGCATGATTCTACCAAGAAATGTGATTCTTCATTCAAAACGCTGGTTTTTGCTATTGGGCTCTATTGAATAATGAATGTTTTGAATTTTCTCCAAAAGTAAAGTAGTTGCAAACTCATGCTTTTAGAGACTTGTTTGGGCTCATGAGAGGAGTAGAAAAACATCAAAAATTTCAGTCCTGCATGATTCTACCAAGAAATGTGTGTTCATTGAAACGGCTGGTTTTTGATAGTTTGGGCCCTATTGAATAATGAATGTTTTGAATTTTCTCCAAAAATAAAGTAGTTGCAAACTCATCCTTTTAGAAACTTGTTTGGGCTGTTGAGAGGAGTAAAAAACCATCAAAAATTTCAATCCTGCATGATTCTACCAAGAAATGTGATTCTTCATTCAAAACGCTGGTTTTTGCTATTGGGCTCTATTGAATAATGAATGTTTTGAATTTTCTCCAAAAGTAAAGTAGTTGCAAACTCATGCTTTTAGAGACTTGTTTGGGCTCATGAGAGGAGTAGAAAAACATCAAAAATTTCAGTCCTGCATGATTCTACCAAGAAATGTGTGTTCATTGAAACCGCTGGTTTTTGATAGTTTGGGCCCTATTGAATAATGAATGTTTTGAATTTTCTCCAAAAGTAAAGTAGTTGCAAACTCATCCTTTTAGAAACTTGTTTGGGCTGTTGAGAGGAGTAAAAAACCATCAAAAATTTCAATCCTGCATGATTCTACCAAGAAATGTGATTCTTCATTCAAAACGCTGGTTTTTGCTATTGGGCTCTATTGAATAATGAATGTTTTGAATTTTCTCCAAAAGTAAAGTAGTTGCAAACTCATGCTTTTAGAGACTTGTTTGGGCTCATGAGAGGAGTAGAAAAACATCAAAAATTTCAGTCCTGCATGATTCTACCAAGAAATGTGTGTTCATTGAAACGGCTGGTTTTTGATAGTTTGGGCCCTATTGAATAATGAATGTTTTGAATTTTCTCCAAAAGTAAAGTAGTTGCAAACTCATCCTTTTAGAAACTTGTTTGGGCTGTTGAGAGGAGTAAAAAACCATCAAAAATTTCAATCCTGCATGATTCTACCAAGAAATGTGATTCTTCATTCAAAACGCTGGTTTTTGCTATTGGGCTCTATTGAATAATGAATGTTTTGAATTTTCTCCAAAAGTAAAGTAGTTGCAAACTCATGCTTTTAGAGACTTGTTTGGGCTCACGAGAGGAGTAGAAAAACTTCAAAAATTTCAGTCCTGCATGATTCTACCAAGAAATGTGTGTTCATTGAAACCGCTGGTTTTTGATAGTTTGGGCCCTATTGAATAATGAATGTTTTGAATTTTCTCCATTTTCAATAACTTTGTTAAAAATTTTACATAAAGTTAACAGTAGTATTTTTACAGCATACTGTTGACAGTAGGGTTCAGGATAATATACAAAATAACAGTAATGTATTACATTGAGTAGATCAGTAGGAGTAACAATACACCTAACAATAACACTTAACAGTAGTGTGGTATATTGTCAAGAACCAAGAGATAATCCTAAAATAAACAAACGTAATGAGTTACCTTGTATTCTGTTTTAAGAGAGTAATGCGCGTTTTTACCAGATAAATTCAGAGAGGAGAGATATCAGCAGTAAAAATAAAAAAAATCACATAGTGGGAGAGACCAAGAGCAGTTCAATTAGGAGAAATTCTGATCAGAGGTAAATCTTATCCAAGAATTCCACCTTTTGCTATATGTACTGAAGTAGTCATTTGCCAAAGCATGGCTTTTTTCGTATGAGCAATGTAATGACATCTTGTCTACAATATCACTAATTTTGGGAGTAGCCTCTTCGTTCCATAAGGATGCTATGGCATTTTTAGTTATTAGAAAAAGGTGGATAACTGTTGGGATATGAGATGTATGAATCACTTCTAAACCTATGGACAGTAATGCCATCTGTGGCGTAAGGGTGATGTTTTGTTTAGTCAGAATATTAATTGTTCTAGAGATTTCTATCCAAATGGGCCTGATTTTAGGACATTCCCAGAATACATGTAATAGTGTACCTGTGAATCCGCAATCTCTCCAACAATCTGGGGATCTACCTGGGAACATCCTGGCCAGCTTCACAGGAGTATAGTACCACCTAGATGTCAGTTTGTAAAAGGATTCATGTAGGGATGCGCAAATGTTGGATGAATATGTCTGTTTAAGAGCCAGCTCCCATTGTTCCAGAGAGAATAGAGTATCAAAATCGCTCTCCCATTTAATCATATATAGAGTCTTTTCTCCAATTTCAGAGCCGTTCAAAAAATCATATATATTTCTTGATCTCCAATGGACCTTAACATTAGGATTACAAAGTAGCAAACTTGTAGATTCTGTAATGTAAGATTTTTTTTTCAAAAATTTTGAGATATTTTTCTTAATCAAGGGAAGGAGTTCCAAATCCCGGCAAGAAAAATTATTTTGAGATATTAAAGATTCGTTGCTTATAAATTTCTTACCATCAAACAAATCTCCTATCACCTTAATACCAAATTTTATCCATTCTTTCGGGATTTTTTTATCCATTAGTAAACCAAGAAATTTGATAGGGATATTTTTTAATTGAACGTATCTCTGGCTTCTGTTTCTCTTAACCTGCGGCTTAGCCAGTTGCTTCCATGCAGAGAGAGTTGCGGAGATTATTGGGGAGTCATAACGTAAAGGAGTAGATGACCCCAAACACTCTAGAATTGCGCTTAAAAGAGTTTTGTTTTTATTAAAATATGTCTCGATTTCTACCCAAGCTGGGACGTTATTTGAATTAACCCAAGAAAAGTATTGTTTTATTAAATTGGCATAGTAATAATTAATTAAATTTGGAAGGGCTAGGCCTCCATTGACTTTGCTTCTGTATAGTATATGGGAAGCCACTCTCGCCCTTTTCTTATTCCAAACGAACTTATTTATAATAGACTGAAGTTTCCTAATAAATTTTAAGGGAACAAGTAAAGGTATTGCTCTAAAGATATATAGTATCTTTGGAAGGGTAAAAAGTTTAAATAGTGTTATCCTTCCCACCCATGAAATTTCGTGAGTCGCAAAATTGTTCAATTCGATCTGAGTCTTTTTTGTAATGTTTTGTATGTTCAACTCAACTGTCTTCCTAAAGTTCCTGGATATACGAATACCCAAATATGAAACATCCTCTTTCTCCCAATCAAACCGGGAAATTTCCTTAATGCGTGAGATGGTTAGGTCATCTAGAAAGAAATCCAAGATTTTAGATTTGTTCTCATTGATTTTGTAAAATGAGATTTTAGAGAAATTCTCGATAGTAGATAATACACCCCTAATAGAGTTCAGTGGATCTGATAGACTCAGTATAATGTCATCAGCGAATAGACCGATTTTAAATTGGTGATCTTCAATTTGGATACCTTGGATCTCATCATTGGTTCTTATTGCTTCTGCTAAGGGTTCCATAATCAGCGCAAATAACAGGGGGGAGAGTGGGCATCCCTGTCTAGTTCCGTTAGTTATCATGATGCGATCTGAAGTGTGGTTATTTGTATAAACATTAGCGGAAGGGTTTGTGTATAAAGCCATTATAGTTTTTATTATATTATCACTGAAGCCAAATTTATTCAGAGTTGCTTTAAGGAAGTCCCAATTAACCCTGTCGAAGGCTTTCTCTGCGTCTAAAGCCAGGAGGAGAGAGGGGATTTTCTTTCTTTTAATAAAATTTACCAAGTTCAATGTTCTCCTAGTGCCATCGGTAGTCTGGCGTCCCTCTATAAACCCGAGTTGATCTTTATGAATAATGTTTGGGAGGATATTTTTTAGTCTATTTGCTATAATTTTTGAGTATAGTTTGACGTCGGTATTTATTAGAGAGATAGGCCTATAATTTTTGACTGACTCCGGGTCTCCCTTAGGTTTGGGTATTAAAATTATATTAGCCTGTAACATTTCCTGAGGAAATTTTCCAGTCCGAGATGCCTTGTCAAAAATGCGGACTAAGTGTGGGGTTATGATATTTGCGAATGCTTGGTAATATTCATTCGAGAATCCATCGGGGCCCGGAGTTTTCTTTTTTTTAGATGATTTAATTACTTCCAGGACTTCAGACGTAGAGAAAGGGGCCTCAAGTTTAGACAGTTGTTGGGGAGTAATCTTAGGTAACCCCAGAGGGGCAAGAAAATCCTTTATGCCTTGTTCGTCGGGTTGTTGGGTATGTTCATCTAGTTTAAGATTGTAAATAGACGAATAGTATTTAGCAAATGCTTCAACGATTTTCTTGGGGTGTTCTAATTTATTGCCCTCATGGTTAATTTTATTGATTTTGCATTTGATCCTAATTGATCTGAATTTTTGTGCCATAAGTCTAGTGGGTTTGTTGTATGAAGAATAATAGTTTGATTTCATTAGTTTTGCGAATTTTTCGTATTCACTGAATAACTCCGATCTAAGATCTATTCTTAGTTTAAGAATCTCCGAGTGTATATTTGGTGGAGGAGAGGATGAATTTTGTAATATTGCTTCCAATTTTTGTAACTCTAATTGTAAGGTACGGATTTTTTCTTTGGAAAGTTTTTTTTTGTTGTAGGCCAGATATGTCATAACCCCCCTAATTACTGCCTTGTGCGCGTTCCAAAGGGTGAATGGGCAAATGTTGTTTATATCATTTTCTATGAAATAATTATTTAAGGCTTTTTCAATTTCTTTTTTAAATTTTGGGTTGAACAACAGGGATGAGTCGCATCTCCATTGGGATCTGAACTCTGCCGACCTACCAAGAAAAATTTCTGCAACAATTGGAGAGTGATCAGAAAATGTTTTGGAGAGAATTTCAATTTTCTTAAATTTCGAAATTGAGAACGTATCTGTCAAAAACAAGTCAATCCTAGCGAAAGACTTGTGTGCCTCTGAGAAATGGGTATATTCCCTAGAAGATGTATTTAAACATCTGAATACATCTAGGTATTCATGGTTGCAAAGCCAATTTTTTAATTCAGGAAATGATGAGCGAGTGAGAGAGGTGGAGTCCATTGCTCCATCAGGAACAATGTTGAAATCACCCATCAAAACAATAACACCTTTTTTCACTTCCTGGATTTTTCTATCGAGACCATTGAAGAAACGCATTTGACCATTGCATGGAGCATAAACGTTCACAAGTGTCGTTAGTTGATTGTCTATCAGACAAGTAAGAATCAAATATCTGCCCTCGCTGTCAGAGTATTCGTTAATGATTTCGAATGAAATAGTATCTTTAATTAGTATGAGGACTCCTGCTCGTTTCTTTACATTAAGAGATTTGTATATATATGGGAAATTTTTATTCTCTATCTTGGGGTGTCCATCCCTAGCCAATTTCACCTCTTGGAGGCAAATTATATCTGCTCTGCTGCCCCTGATCTCTCTCCACGTGAGATACCTCTTAGCGGGACTATTCAATCCCCTCACATTGAGTGATAGTATCTTAACCATATACTAAAGAATACAAAAATAAAAAAAAAACAGAAATATAAACAGAACAATAAACAGGAAGAGATTACCACAATCTTAGGTAAACTTCCTAAAATGGGGAAAAGCTCGTGAAACTCCGCAGGAAGCCTCCTGCATACAAAATAATGTAAGTAATATAGCCATTAAAATTTGCATTTTTCACCCTGGAGCCTCTTCTCTCTTGTCCAAGGATTTAAGAAAATTTTTCCCCTCTTGTGGAGATAGGATTACTACTACCTTCCCACCATGAATTATCAAAAGCTTAGTAGGGAACCCCCACCTATAAACCACACCCTTTTGTCTCAGAATTGTTGTAACCTCATTAAATCCCTTCCTTGTTTGTATAGTTTCTTTTGAAAGGTCTGCATATGATTTGATGTGATCATAAGGGTGGGGAAGATGTTTATTGGTCCTGAAATAGTTTAAGAATTTTTCTTTGGTGGAGTAAAAATGGAATCTTAAGATAGTGTCTCTAGGGAGCTCAGCTGAGATAGATGCAGGCCTCGGGAGTCTGTGGATTCTATCTATCATTAGTTCTACCTCAGGGACGGATGGCAGAATTTTGATTAAAAAAGTAGACCCAGAAAAGATTATAGTTCTGTAGAGGAGGAGGAGGAGGCTAGTAGCAGTGGACATGAGGGTCTGGAAAATTTCCAGGCTTCTGAGAGAGGGGTCTCTGAAAAATATATTAAAGACTTAATTCTAGCATTAAATAAAAGCTTTGAGTCCTCTCTGAATAAACATGTAAACAGTCTACAATCCAATCTTGACACAGTTAACACCAGGATTGATAATAATGAAAAGAAATTAGAAGCTCTAGGGAAAACCTCAGATTCCATTCAAAAACAACAAACTAATGCCCAAAAAGAGATCCTTTTTTTACGAAATAAAGTAGCCGACCTAGAAGACCGCAGTAGGAGGAACAACATTAAATTGAGAGGAATCTCGGAAAAAATTAACCAGCACAATCTACAAAAATATGTTGAATTTTCTCCAAAAGTAAAGTAGTTGCAAACTCATCCTTTTAGAAACTTGTTTGGGCTGTTGAGAGGAGTAAAAAACCATCAAAAATTTCAATCCTGCATGATTCTACCAAGAAATGTGATTCTTCATTCAAAACGCTGGTTTTTGCTATTGGGCTCTATTGAATAATGAATGTTTTGAATTTTCTCCAAAAGTAAAGTAGTTGCAAACT
Source organism: Dendrobates tinctorius (assembly GCF_039654945.1). Taxonomy (NCBI): domain Eukaryota; kingdom Metazoa; phylum Chordata; class Amphibia; order Anura; family Dendrobatidae; genus Dendrobates; species Dendrobates tinctorius. The sequence continues at coordinate 285,538 of NW_027362096.1, forward strand.
CATGCTTTTAGAGACTTGTTTGGGCTCATGAGAGGAGTAGAAAAACATCAAAAATTTCAGTCCTGCATGATTCTACCAAGAAATGTGTGTTCATTGAAACCGCTGGTTTTTGATAGTTTGGGCCCTATTGAATAATGAATGTTTTGAATTTTCTCCAAAAGTAAAGTAGTTGCAAACTCATCCTTTTAGAAACTTGTTTGGGCTGTTGAGAGGAGTAAAAAACCATCAAAAATTTCAATCCTGCATGATTCTACCAAGAAATGTGATTCTTCATTCAAAACGCTGGTTTTTGCTATTGGGCTCTATTGAATAATGAATGTTTTGAATTTTCTCCAAAAGTAAAGTAGTTGCAAACTCATGCTTTTAGAGACTTGTTTGGGCTCATGAGAGGAGTAGAAAAACATCAAAAATTTCAGTCCTGCATGATTCTACCAAGAAATGTGTGTTCATTGAAACCGCTGGTTTTTGATAGTTTGGGCCCTATTGAATAATGAATGTTTTGAATTTTCTCCAAAAGTAAAGTAGTTGCAAACTCATCCTTTTAGAAACTTGTTTGGGCTGTTGAGAGGAGTAAAAAACCATCAAAAATTTCAATCCTGCATGATTTTACCAAGAAATGTGATTCTTCATTCAAAACCTGATTTTTGCTATTGGGCTCTATTGAATAGTGAATGTTTTGAATTTTCTCCAAAAGTAAAGTAGTTGCAAACTCATGCTTTTAGAGACTAGTTTGGGCTCATGAGAGGAGTAGAAAAACATCAAAAATTTCAGTCCTGCATGATTCTACCAAGAAATGTGTGTTCATTGAAACCGCTGGTTTTTGATAGTTTGGGCCCTATTGAATAATGAATGTTTTGAATTTTCTCCAAAAGTAAAGTAGTTGCAAACTCATCCTTTTAGAAACTTGTTTGGGCTGTTGAGAGGAGTAAAAAACCATCAAAAATTTCAATCCTGCATGATTTTACCAAGAAATGTGATTCTTCATTCAAAACCTGATTTTTGCTATTGGGCTCTATTGAATAGTGAATGTTTTGAATTTTCTCCAAAAGTAAAGTAGTTGCAAACTCATGCTTTTAGAGACTTGTTTGGGCTCATGAGATGAGTAGAAAAACATCAAAAATTTCAGTCCTGCATGATTCTACCAAGACATGTGTGTTCATTGAAACGGCTGGTTTTTGATAGTTTGGGCCCTATTGAATAATGAATGTTTTGAATTTTCTCCAAAAGTAAAGTAGTTGCAAACTCATCCTTTTAGAAACTTGTTTGGGCTGTTGAGAGGAGTAAAAAACCATCAAAAATTTCAATCCTGCATGATTCTACCAAGAAATGTGATTCTTCATTCAAAACGCTGGTTTTTGCTATTGGGCTCTATTGAATAATGAATGTTTTGAATTTTCTCCAAAAGTAAAGTAGTTGCAAACTCATGCTTTTAGAGACTTGTTTGGGCTCATGAGAGGAGTAGAAAAACATCAAAAATTTCAGTCCTGCATGATTCTACCAAGAAATGTGTGTTCATTCAAACCGCTGGTTTTTGATAGTTTGGGCCCTATTGAATAATGAATGTTTTGAATTTTCTCCAAAAGTAAAGTAGTTGCAAACTCATGCTTTTAGAGACTTGTTTGGGCTCATGAGAGGAGTAGAAAAACATCAAAAATTTCAGTCCTGCATGATTCTACCAAGAAATGTGTGTTCATTGAAACCGCTGGTTTTTGATAGTTTGGGCCCTATTGAATAATGAATGTTTTGAATTTTCTCCAAAAGTAAAGTAGTTGCAAACTCATCCTTTTAGAAACTTGTTTGGGCTGTTGAGAGGAGTAAAAAATCATCAAAAATTTCAATCCTGCATGATTCTACCAAGAAATGTGATTCTTCATTCAAAACGCTGGTTTTTGCTATTGGGCTCTATTGAATAATGAATGTTTTGAATTTTCTCCAAAAGTAAAGTAGTTGCAAACTCATGCTTTTAGAGACTTGTTTGGGCTCATGAGAGGAGTAGAAAAACATCAAAAATTTCAGTCCTGCATGATTCTACCAAGAAATGTGTGTTCATTGAAACCGCTGGTTTTTGATAGTTTGGGCCCTATTGAATAATGAATGTTTTGAATTTTCTCCAAAAGTAAAGTAGTTGCAAACTCATCCTTTTAGAAACTTGTTTGGGCTGTTGAGAGGAGTAAAAAACCATCAAAAATTTCAATCCTGCATGATTCTACCAAGAAATGTGATTCTTCATTCAAAACGCTGGTTTTTGCTATTGGGCTCTATTGAATAATGAATGTTTTGAATTTTCTCCAAAAGTAAAGTAGTTGCAAACTCATGCTTTTAGAGACTTGTTTGGGCTCATGAGAGGAGTAGAAAAACATCAAAAATTTCAGTCCTGCATGATTCTACCAAGAAATGTGTGTTCATTGAAACCGCTGGTTTTTGATAGTTTGGGCCCTATTGAATAATGAATGTTTTGAATTTTCTCCAAAAGTAAAGTAGTTGCAAACTCATCCTTTTAGAAACTTGTTTGGGCTGTTGAGAGGAGTAAAAAACCATCAAAAATTTCAATCCTGCATGATTCTACCAAGAAATGTGATTCTTCATTCAAAACGCTGGTTTTTGCTATTGGGCTCTATTGAATAATGAATGTTTTGAATTTTCTCCAAAAGTAAAGTAGTTGCAAACTCATGCTTTTAGAGACTTGTTTGGGCTCATGAGAGGAGTAGAAAAACATCAAAAATTTCAGTCCTGCATGATTCTACCAAGAAATGTGTGTTCATTGAAATGGCTGGTTTTTGATAGTTTGGGCCCTATTGAATAATGAATGTTTTGAATTTTCTCCAAAAGTAAAGTAGTTGCAAACTCATCCTTTTAGAAACTTGTTTGGGCTGTTGAGAGGAGTAAAAAACCATCAAAAATTTCAATCCTGCATGATTCTACCAAGAAATGTGATTCTTCATTCAAAACGCTGGTTTTTGCTATTGGGCTCTATTGAATAATGAATGTTTTGAATTTTCTCCAAAAGTAAAGTAGTTGCAAACTCATGCTTTTAGAGACTTGTTTGGGCTCACGAGAGGAGTAGAAAAACATCAAAAATTTCAGTCCTGCATGATTCTACCAAGAAATGTGTGTTCATTGAAACCGCTGGTTTTTGATAGTTTGGGCCCTATTGAATAATGAATGTTTTGAATTTTCTCCAAAAGTAAAGTAGTTGCAAACTCATCCTTTTAGAAACTTGTTTGGGCTGTTGAGAGGAGTAAAAAACCATCAAAAATTTCAATCCTGCATGATTCTACCAAGAAATGTGATTCTTCATTCAAAACGCTGGTTTTTGCTATTGGGCTCTATTGAATAATGAATGTTTTGAATTTTCTCCAAAAGTAAAGTAGTTGCAAACTCATGCTTTTAGAGACTTGTTTGGGCTCATGAGAGGAGTAGAAAAACATCAAAAATTTCAGTCCTGCATGATTCTACCAAGAAATGTGTGTTCATTGAAACCGCTGGTTTTTGATAGTTTGGGCCCTATTGAATAATGAATGTTTTGAATTTTCTCCAAAAGTAAAGTAGTTGCAAACTCATCCTTTTAGAAACTTGTTTGGGCTGTTGAGAGGAGTAAAAAGCCATCAAAAATTTCAATCCTGCATGATTTTACCAAGAAATGTGATTCTTCATTCAAAACCTGATTTTTGCTATTGGGCTCTATTGAATAGTGAATGTTTTGAATTTTCTCCAAAAGTAAAGTAGTTGCAAACTCATGCTTTTAGAGACTTGTTTGGGCTCATGAGAGGAGTAGAAAAACATCAAAAATTTCAGTCCTGCATGATTCTACCAAGAAATGTGTTCATTCAAACCGCTGGTTTTTGATAGTTTGGGCCCTATTGAATAATGAATGTTTTGAATTTTCTCCAAAAGTAAAGTAGTTGCAAACTCATCCTTTTAGAAACTTGTTTGGGCTGTTGAGAGGAGTAAAAAACCATCAAAAATTTCAATCCTGCATGATTCTACCAAGAAATGTGATTCTTCATTCAAAACGCTGGTTTTTGCTATTGGGCTCTATTGAATAATGAATGTTTTGAATTTTCTCCAAAAGTAAAGTAGTTGCAAACTCATGCTTTTAGAGACTTGTTTGGGCTCATGAGAGGAGTAGAAAAACATCAAAAATTTCAGTCCTGCATGATTCTACCAAGAAATGTGTTCATTCAAACCGCTGGTTTTTGATAGTTTGGGCCCTATTGAATAATGAATGTTTTGAATTTTCTCCAAAAGTAAAGTAGTTGCAAACTCATCCTTTTAGAAACTTGTTTGGGCTGTTGAGAGGAGTAAAAAACCATCAAAAATTTCAATCCTGCATGATTCTACCAAGAAATGTGATTCTTCATTCAAAACGCTGGTTTTTGCTATTGGGCTCTATTGAATAATGAATGTTTTGAATTTTCTCCAAAAGTAAAGTAGTTGCAAACTCATGCTTTTAGAGACTTGTTTGGGCTCATGAGAGGAGTAGAAAAACATCAAAAATTTCAATCCTGCATGATTCTACCAAGAAATGTGTGTTCATTGAAACCGCTGGTTTTTGATAGTTTGGGCCCTATTGAATAATGAATGTTTTGAATTTTCTCCAAAAGCAAAGTAGTTGCAAACTCATCCTTTTAGAAACTTGTTTGGGCTGTTGAGAGGAGTAAAAAACCATCAAAAATTTCAATCCTGCATGATTTTACCAAGAAATGTGATTCTTCATTCAAAACCTGATTTTTGCTATTGGGCTCTATTGAATAGTGAATGTTTTGAATTTTCTCCAAAAGTAAAGTAGTTGCAAACTCATGCTTTTAGAGACTTGTTTGGGCTCATGAGAGGAGTAGAAAAACATCAAAAATTTCAGTCCTGCATGATTCTACCAAGAAATGTGTGTTCATTGAAACCGCTGGTTTTTGATAGTTTGGGCCCTATTGAATAATGAATGTTTTGAATTTTCTCCAAAAGTAAAGTAGTTGCAAACTCATCCTTTTAGAAACTTGTTTGGGCTGTTGAGAGGAGTAAAAAACCATCAAAAATTTCAATCCTGCATGATTTTACCAAGAAATGTGATTCTTCATTCAAAACCTGATTTTTGCTATTGGGCTCTATTGAATAGTGAATGTTTTGAATTTTCTCCAAAAGTAAAGTAGTTGCAAACTCATGCTTTTAGAGACTTGTTTGGGCTCATGAGATGAGTAGAAAAACATCAAAAATTTCAGTCCTGCATGATTCTACCAAGACATGTGTGTTCATTGAAACGGCTGGTTTTTGATAGTTTGGGCCCTATTGAATAATGAATGTTTTGAATTTTCTCCAAAAGTAAAGTAGTTGCAAACTCATCCTTTTAGAAACTTGTTTGGGCTGTTGAGAGGAGTAAAAAACCATCAAAAATTTCAATCCTGCATGATTCTACCAAGAAATGTGATTCTTCATTCAAAACGCTGGTTTTTGCTATTGGGCTCTATTGAATAATGAATGTTTTGAATTTTCTCCAAAAGTAAAGTAGTTGCAAACTCATGCTTTTAGAGACTTGTTTGGGCTCATGAGAGGAGTAGAAAAACATCAAAAATTTCAGTCCTGCATGATTCTACCAAGAAATGTGTGTTCATTCAAACCGCTGGTTTTTGATAGTTTGGGCCCTATTGAATAATGAATGTTTTGAATTTTCTCCAAAAGTAAAGTAGTTGCAAACTCATGCTTTTAGAGACTTGTTTGGGCTCATGAGAGGAGTAGAACAACATCAAAAATTTCAGTCCTGCATGATTCTACCAAGAAATGTGTGTTCATTGAAACCGCTGGTTTTTGATAGTTTGGGCCCTATTGAATAATGAATGTTTTGAATTTTCTTCAAAAGTAAAGTAGTTGCAAACTCATCCTTTTAGAAACTTGTTTGGGCTGTTGAGAGGAGTAAAAAACCATCAAAAATTTCAATCCTGCATGATTCTACCAAGAAATGTGATTCTTCATTCAAAACGCTGGTTTTTGCTCTTGGGCTCTATTGAATAATGAATGTTTTGAATTTTCTCCAAAAGTAAAGTAGTTGCAAACTCATGCTTTTAGAGACTTGTTTGGGCTCATGAGAGGAGTAGAAAAACATCAAAAATTTCAGTCCTGCATGATTCTACCAAGAAATGTGTGTTCATTCAAACCGCTGGTTTTTGATAGTTTGGGCCCTATTGAATAATGAATGTTTTGAATTTTCTCCAAAAGTAAAGTAGTTGCAAACTCATCCTTTTAGAAACTTGTTTGGGCTGTTGAGTGGAGTAAAAAACCATCAAAAATTTCAATCCTGCATGATTCTACCAAGAAATGTGATTCTTCATTCAAAACGCTGGTTTCTGCTATTTGGCTCTATTGAATAATGAATGTTTTGAATTTTCTCCAAAAGTAAAGTAGTTGCAAACTCATGCTTTTAGAGACTTGTTTGGGCTCATGAGAGGAGTAGAAAAACATCAAAAATTTCAGTCCTGCATGATTCTACCAAGAAATGTGTGTTCATTGAAACCGCTGGTTTTTGATAGTTTGGGCCCTATTGAATAATGAATGTTTTGAATTTTCTCCAAAAGTAAAGTAGTTGCAAACTCATCCTTTTAGAAACTTGTTTGGGCTGTTGAGAGGAGTAAAAAACCATCAAAAATTTCAATCCTGCATGATTCTACCAAGAAATGTGATTCTTCATTCAAAACGCTGGTTTTTGCTATTGGGCTCTATTGAATAATGAATGTTTTGAATTTTCTCCAAAAGTAAAGTAGTTGCAAACTCATGCTTTTAGAGACTTGTTTGGGCTCACGAGAGGAGTAGAAAAACATCAAAAATTTCAGTCCTGCATGATTCTACCAAGAAATGTGTGTTCATTGAAACCGCTGGTTTTTGATAGTTTGGGCCCTATTGAATAATGAATGTTTTGAATTTTCTCCAAAAGTAAAGTAGTTGCAAACTCATCCTTTTAGAAACTTGTTTGGGCTGTTGAGAGGAGTAAAAAACCATCAAAAATTTCAATCCTGCATGATTCTACCAAGAAATGTGATTCTTCATTCAAAACGCTGGTTTTTGCTATTGGGCTCTATTGAATAATGAATGTTTTGAATTTTCTCCAAAAGTAAAGTAGTTGCAAACTCATGCTTTTAGAGACTTGTTTGGGCTCATGAGAGGAGTAGAAAAACATCAAAAATTTCAGTCCTGCATGATTCTACCAAGAAATGTGTGTTCATTGAAACCGCTGGTTTTTGATAGTTTGGGCCCTATTGAATAATGAATGTTTTGAATTTTCTCCAAAAGTAAAGTAGTTGCAAACTCATCCTTTTAGAAACTTGTTTGGGCTGTTGAGAGGAGTAAAAAACCATCAAAAATTTCAATCCTGCATGATTTTACCAAGAAATGTGATTCTTCATTCAAAACCTGATTTTTGCTATTGGGCTCTATTGAATAGTGAATGGTTTGAATTTTCTCCAAAAGTAAAGTAGTTGCAAACTCATGCTTTTAGAGACTTGTTTGGGCTCATGAGAGGAGTAGAAAAACATCAAAAATTTCAGTCCTGCATGATTCTACCAAGAAATGTGTGTTCATTGAAACCGCTGGTTTTTGATAGTTTGGGCCCTATTGAATAATGAATGTTTTGAATTTTCTCCAAAAGTAAAGTAGTTGCAAACTCATCCTTTTAGAAACTTGTTTGGGCTGTTGAGAGGAGTAAAAAACCATCAAAAATTTCAATCCTGCATGATTCTACCAAGAAATGTGATTCTTCATTCAAAACGCTGGTTTTTGCTATTGGGCTCTATTGAATAATGAATGTTTTGAATTTTCTCCAAAAGTAAAGTAGTTGCAAACTCATGCTTTTAGAGACTTGTTTGGGCTCACGAGAGGAGTAGAAAAACATCAAAAATTTCAGTCCTGCATGATTCTACCAAGAAATGTGTGTTCATTGAAACCGCTGGTTTTTGATAGTTTGGGCCCTATTGAATAATGAATGTTTTGAATTTTCTCCAAAAGTAAAGTAGTTGCAAACTCATCCTTTTAGAAACTTGTTTGGGCTGTTGAGAGGAGTAAAAAACCATCAAAAATTTCAATCCTGCATGATTTTACCAAGAAATGTGATTCTTCATTCAAAACCTGATTTTTGCTATTGGGCTCTATTGAATAGTGAATGGTTTGAATTTTCTCCAAAAGTAAAGTAGTTGCAAACTCATGCTTTTAGAGACTTGTTTGGGCTCATGAGAGGAGTAGAAAAACATCAAAAATTTCAGTCCTGCATGATTCTACCAAGAAATGTGTGTTCATTGAAACCGCTGGTTTTTGATAGTTTGGGCCCTATTGAATAATGAATGTTTTGAATTTTCTCCAAAAGTAAAGTAGTTGCAAACTCATCCTTTTAGAAACTTGTTTGGGCTGTTGAGAGGAGTAAAAAACCATCAAAAATTTCAATCCTGCATGATTCTACCAAGAAATGTGATTCTTCATTCAAAACGCTGGTTTTTGCTATTGGGCTCTATTGAATAATGAATGTTTTGAATTTTCTCCAAAAGTAAAGTAGTTGCAAACTCATGCTTTTAGAGACTTGTTTGGGCTCATGAGAGGAGTAGAAAAACATCAAAAATTTCAGTCCTGCATGATTCTACCAAGAAATGTGTGTTCATTGAAACCGCTGGTTTTTGATAGTTTGGGCCCTATTGAATAATGAATGTTTTGAATTTTCTCCAAAAGTAAAGTAGTTGCAAACTCATCCTTTTAGAAACTTGTTTGGGCTGTTGAGAGGAGTAAAAAACCATCAAAAATTTCAATCCTGCATGATTTTACCAAGAAATGTGATTCTTCATTCAAAACCTGATTTTTGCTATTGGGCTCTATTGAATAGTGAATGTTTTGAATTTTCTCCAAAAGTAAAGTAGTTGCAAACTCATGCTTTTAGAGACTTGTTTGGGCTCATGAGAGGAGTAGAAAAACATCAAAAATTTCAGTCCTGCATGATTCTACCAAGAAATGTGTTCATTCAAACCGCTGGTTTTTGATAGTTTGGGCCCTATTGAATAATGAATGTTTTGAATTTTCTCCAAAAGTAAAGTAGTTGCAAACTCATCCTTTTAGAAACTTGTTTGGGCTGTTGAGAGGAGTAAAAAACCATCAAAAATTTCAATCCTGCATGATTCTACCAAGAAATGTGATTCTTCATTCAAAACGCTGGTTTTTGCTATTGGGCTCTATTGAATAATGAATGTTTTGAATTTTCTCCAAAAGTAAAGTAGTTGCAAACTCATGCTTTTAGAGACTTGTTTGGGCTCATGAGAGGAGTAGAAAAACATCAAAAATTTCAGTCCTGCATGATTCTACCAAGAAATGTGTGTTCATTGAAACCGCTGGTTTTTGATAGTTTGGGCCCTATTGAATAATGAATGTTTTGAATTTTCTCCAAAAGTAAAGTAGTTGCAAACTCATCCTTTTAGAAACTTGTTTGGGCTGTTGAGAGGAGTAAAAAGCCATCAAAAATTTCAATCCTGCATGATTTTACCAAGAAATGTGATTCTTCATTCAAAACCTGATTTTTGCTATTGGGCTCTATTGAATAGTGAATGTTTTGAATTTTCTCCAAAAGTAAAGTAGTTGCAAACTCATGCTTTTAGAGACTTGTTTGGGCTCATGAGAGGAGTAGAAAAACATCAAAAATTTCAGTCCTGCATGATTCTTCCAAGAAATGTGTTCATTGAAACCGCTGGTTTTTGATAGTTTGGGCCCTATTGAATAATGAATGTTTTGAATTTTCTCCAAAAGTAAAGTAGTTGCAAACTCATCCTTTTAGAAACTTGTTTGGGCTGTTGAGAGGAGTAAAAAACCATCAAAAATTTCAATCCTGCATGATTTTACCAAGAAATGTGATTCTTCATTCAAAACCTGATTTTTGCTATTGGGCTCTATTGAATAGTGAATGTTTTGAATTTTCTCCAAAAGTAAAGTAGTTGCAAACTCATGCTTTTAGAGACTTGTTTGGGCTCATGAGAGGAGTAGAAAAACATCAAAAATTTCAGTCCTGCATGATTCTACCAAGAAATGTGTTCATTCAAACCGCTGGTTTTTGATAGTTTGGGCCCTATTGAATAATGAATGTTTTGAATTTTCTCCAAAAGTAAAGTAGTTGCAAACTCATCCTTTTAGAAACTTGTTTGGGCTGTTGAGAGGAGTAAAAAACCATCAAAAATTTCAATCCTGCATGATTCTACCAAGAAATGTGATTCTTCATTCAAAACGCTGGTTTTTGCTATTGGGCTCTATTGAATAATGAATGTTTTGAATTTTCTCCAAAAGTAAAGTAGTTGCAAACTCATGCTTTTAGAGACTTGTTTGGGCTCATGAGAGGAGTAGAAAAACATCAAAAATTTCAGTCCTGCATGATTCTACCAAGAAATGTGTTCATTGAAACCGCTGGTTTTTGATAGTTTGGGCCCTATTGAATAATGAATGTTTTGAATTTTCTCCAAAAGTAAAGTAGTTGCAAACTCATCCTTTTAGAAACTTGTTTGGGCTGTTGAGAGGAGTAAAAAACCATCAAAAATTTCAATCCTGCATGATTCTACCAAGAAATGTGATTCTTCATTCAAAACGCTGGTTTTTGCTATTGGGCTCTATTGAATAATGAATGTTTTGAATTTTCTCCAAAAGTAAAGTAGTTGCAAACTCATGCTTTTAGAGACTTGTTTGGGCTCATGAGAGGAGTAGAAAAACATCAAAAATTTCAGTCCTGCATGATTCTACCAAGAAATGTGTGTTCATTGAAACCGCTGGTTTTTGATAGTTTGGGCCCTATTGAATAATGAATGTTTTGAATTTTCTCCAAAAGTAAAGTAGTTGCAAACTCATCCTTTTAGAAACTTGTTTGGGCTGTTGAGAGGAGTAAAAAGCCATCAAAAATTTCAATCCTGCATGATTTTACCAAGAAATGTGATTCTTCATTCAAAACCTGATTTTTGCTATTGGGCTCTATTGAATAGTGAATGTTTTGAATTTTCTCCAAAAGTAAAGTAGTTGCAAACTCATGCTTTTAGAGACTTGTTTGGGCTCATGAGAGGAGTAGAAAAACATCAAAAATTTCAGTCCTGCATGATTCTACCAAGAAATGTGTTCATTCAAACCGCTGGTTTTTGATAGTTTGGGCCCTATTGAATAATGAATGTTTTGAATTTTCTCCAAAAGTAAAGTAGTTGCAAACTCATCCTTTTAGAAACTTGTTTGGGCTGTTGAGAGGAGTAAAAAACCATCAAAAATTTCAATCCTGCATGATTCTACCAAGAAATGTGATTCTTCATTCAAAACGCTGGTTTTTGCTATTGGGCTCTATTGAATAATGAATGTTTTGAATTTTCTCCAAAAGTAAAGTAGTTGCAAACTCATGCTTTTAGAGACTTGTTTGGGCTCATGAGAGGAGTAGAAAAACATCAAAAATTTCAGTCCTGCATGATTCTACCAAGAAATGTGTTCATTCAAACCGCTGGTTTTTGATAGTTTGGGCCCTATTGAATAATGAATGTTTTGAATTTTCTCCAAAAGTAAAGTAGTTGCAAACTCATCCTTTTAGAAACTTGTTTGGGCTGTTGAGAGGAGTAAAAAACCATCAAAAATTTCAATCCTGCATGATTCTACCAAGAAATGTGATTCTTCATTCAAATCGCTGGTTTTTGCTATTGGGCTCTATTGAATAATGAATGTTTTGAATTTTCTCCAAAAGTAAAGTAGTTGCAAACTCATGCTTTTAGAGACTTGTTTGGGCTCATGAGAGGAGTAGAAAAACATCAAAAATTTCAATCCTGCATGATTCTACCAAGAAATGTGTGTTCATTGAAACCGCTGGTTTTTGATAGTTTGGGCCCTATTGAATAATGAATGTTTTGAATTTTCTCCAAAAGTAAAGTAGTTGCAAACTCATCCTTTTAGAAACTTGTTTGGGCTGTTGAGAGGAGTAAAAAACCATCAAAAATTTCAATCCTGCATGATTTTACCAAGAAATGTGATTCTTCATTCAAAACCTGATTTTTGCTATTGGGCTCTATTGAATAGTGAATGTTTTGAATTTTCTCCAAAAGTAAAGTAGTTGCAAACTCATGCTTTTAGAGACTTGTTTGGGCTCATGAGAGGAGTAGAAAAACATCAAAAATTTCAGTCCTGCATGATTCTACCAAGAAATGTGTGTTCATTGAAACCGCTGGTTTTTGATAGTTTGGGCCCTATTGAATAATGAATGTTTTGAATTTTCTCCAAAAGTAAAGTAGTTGCAAACTCATCCTTTTAGAAACTTGTTTGGGCTGTTGAGAGGAGTAAAAAACCATCAAAAATTTCAATCCTGCATGATTTTACCAAGAAATGTGATTCTTCATTCAAAACCTGATTTTTGCTATTGGGCTCTATTGAATAGTGAATGTTTTGAATTTTCTCCAAAAGTAAAGTAGTTGCAAACTCATGCTTTTAGAGACTTGTTTGGGCTCATGAGATGAGTAGAAAAACATCAAAAATTTCAGTCCTGCATGATTCTACCAAGACATGTGTGTTCATTGAAACTGCTGGTTTTTGATAGTTTGGGCCCTATTGAATAATGAATGTTTTGAATTTTCTCCAAAAGTAAAGTAGTTGCAAACTCATCCTTTTAGAAACTTGTTTGGGCTGTTGAGAGGAGTAAAAAACCATCAAAAATTTCAATCCTGCATGATTCTACCAAGAAATGTGATTCTTCATTCAAAACGCTGGTTTTTGCTATTGGGCTCTATTGAATAATGAATGTTTTGAATTTTCTCCAAAAGTAAAGTAGTTGCAAACTCATGCTTTTAGAGACTTGTTTGGGCTCATGAGAGGAGTAGAAAAACATCAAAAATTTCAGTCCTGCATGATTCTACCAAGAAATGTGTGTTCATTCAAACCGCTGGTTTTTGATAGTTTGGGCCCTATTGAATAATGAATGTTTTGAATTTTCTCCAAAAGTAAAGTAGTTGCAAACTCATGCTTTTAGAGACTTGTTTGGGCTCATGAGAGGAGTAGAAAAACATCAAAAATTTCAGTCCTGCATGATTCTACCAAGAAATGTGTGTTCATTGAAACCGCTGGTTTTTGATAGTTTGGGCCCTATTGAATAATGAATGTTTTGAATTTTCTTCAAAAGTAAAGTAGTTGCAAACTCATCCTTTTAGAAACTTGTTTGGGCTGTTGAGAGGAGTAAAAAACCATCAAAAATTTCAATCCTGCATGATTCTACCAAGAAATGTGATTCTTCATTCAAAACGCTGGTTTTTGCTATTGGGCTCTATTGAATAATGAATGTTTTGAATTTTCTCCAAAAGTAAAGTAGTTGCAAACTCATGCTTTTAGAGACTTGTTTGGGCTCATGAGAGGAGTAGAAAAACATCAAAAATTTCAGTCCTGCATGATTCTACCAAGAAATGTGTGTTCATTCAAACCGCTGGTTTTTGATAGTTTGGGCCCTATTGAATAATGAATGTTTTGAATTTTCTCCAAAAGTAAAGTAGTTGCAAACTCATCCTTTTAGAAACTTGTTTGGGCTGTTGAGAGGAGTAAAAAACCATCAAAAATTTCAATCCTGCATGATTCTACCAAGAAATGTGATTCTTCATTCAAAACGCTGGTTTCTGCTATTTGGCTCTATTGAATAATGAATGTTTTGAATTTTCTCCAAAAGTAAAGTAGTTGCAAACTCATGCTTTTAGAGACTTGTTTGGGCTCATGAGAGGAGTAGAAAAACATCAAAAATTTCAGTCCTGCATGATTCTACCAAGAAATGTGTGTTCATTGAAACCGCTGGTTTTTGATAGTTTGGGCCCTATTGAATAATGAATGTTTTGAATTTTCTCCAAAAGTAAAGTAGTTGCAAACTCATCCTTTTAGAAACTTGTTTGGGCTGTTGAGAGGAGTAAAAAACCATCAAAAATTTCAATCCTGCATGATTCTACCAAGAAATGTGATTCTTCATTCAAAACGCTGGTTTTTGCTATTGGGCTCTATTGAATAATGAATGTTTTGAATTTTCTCCAAAAGTAAAGTAGTTGCAAACTCATGCTTTTAGAGACTTGTTTGGGCTCACGAGAGGAGTAGAAAAACATCAAAAATTTCAGTCCTGCATGATTCTACCAAGAAATGTGTGTTCATTGAAACCGCTGGTTTTTGATAGTTTGGGCCCTATTGAATAATGAATGTTTTGAATTTTCTCCAAAAGTAAAGTAGTTGCAAACTCATCCTTTTAGAAACTTGTTTGGGCTGTTGAGAGGAGTAAAAAACCATCAAAAATTTCAATCCTGCATGATTCTACCAAGAAATGTGATTCTTCATTCAAAACGCTGGTTTTTGCTATTGGGCTCTATTGAATAATGAATGTTTTGAATTTTCTCCAAAAGTAAAGTAGTTGCAAACTCATGCTTTTAGAGACTTGTTTGGGCTCATGAGAGGAGTAGAAAAACATCAAAAATTTCAGTCCTGCATGATTCTACCAAGAAATGTGTGTTCATTGAAACCGCTGGTTTTTGATAGTTTGGGCCCTATTGAATAATGAATGTTTTGAATTTTCTCCAAAAGTAAAGTAGTTGCAAACTCATCCTTTTAGAAACTTGTTTGGGCTGTTGAGAGGAGTAAAAAACCATCAAAAATTTCAATCCTGCATGATTTTACCAAGAAATGTGATTCTTCATTCAAAACCTGATTTTTGCTATTGGGCTCTATTGAATAGTGAATGGTTTGAATTTTCTCCAAAAGTAAAGTAGTTGCAAACTCATGCTTTTAGAGACTTGTTTGGGCTCATGAGAGGAGTAGAAAAACATCAAAAATTTCAGTCCTGCATGATTCTACCAAGAAATGTGTGTTCATTGAAACCGCTGGTTTTTGATAGTTTGGGCCCTATTGAATAATGAATGTTTTGAATTTTCTCCAAAAGTAAAGTAGTTGCAAACTCATCCTTTTAGAAACTTGTTTGGGCTGTTGAGAGGAGTAAAAAACCATCAAAAATTTCAATCCTGCATGATTCTACCAAGAAATGTGATTCTTCATTCAAAACGCTGGTTTTTGCTATTGGGCTCTATTGAATAATGAATGTTTTGAATTTTCTCCAAAAGTAAAGTAGTTGCAAACTCATGCTTTTAGAGACTTGTTTGGGCTCACGAGAGGAGTAGAAAAACATCAAAAATTTCAGTCCTGCATGATTCTACCAAGAAATGTGTGTTCATTGAAACCGCTGGTTTTTGATAGTTTGGGCCCTATTGAATAATGAATGTTTTGAATTTTCTCCAAAAGTAAAGTAGTTGCAAACTCATCCTTTTAGAAACTTGTTTGGGCTGTTGAGAGGAGTAAAAAACCATCAAAAATTTCAATCCTGCATGATTCTACCAAGAAATGTGATTCTTCATTCAAAACGCTGGTTTTTGCTATTGGGCTCTATTGAATAATGAATGTTTTGAATTTTCTCCAAAAGTAAAGTAGTTGCAAACTCATGCTTTTAGAGACTTGTTTGGGCTCATGAGAGGAGTAGAAAAACATCAAAAATTTCAGTCCTGCATGATTCTACCAAGAAATGTGTGTTCATTGAAACCGCTGGTTTTTGATAGTTTGGGCCCTATTGAATAATGAATGTTTTGAATTTTCTCCAAAAGTAAAGTAGTTGCAAACTCATCCTTTTAGAAACTTGTTTGGGCTGTTGAGAGGAGTAAAAAACCATCAAAAATTTCAATCCTGCATGATTTTACCAAGAAATGTGATTCTTCATTCAAAACCTGATTTTTGCTATTGGGCTCTATTGAATAGTGAATGGTTTGAATTTTCTCCAAAAGTAAAGTAGTTGCAAACTCATGCTTTTAGAGACTTGTTTGGGCTCATGAGAGGAGTAGAAAAACATCAAAAATTTCAGTCCTGCATGATTCTACCAAGAAATGTGTGTTCATTGAAACCGCTGGTTTTTGATAGTTTGGGCCCTATTGAATAATGAATGTTTTGAATTTTCTCCAAAAGTAAAGTAGTTGCAAACTCATCCTTTTAGAAACTTGTTTGGGCTGTTGAGAGGAGTAAAAAACCATCAAAAATTTCAATCCTGCATGATTCTACCAAGAAATGTGATTCTTCATTCAAAACGCTGGTTTTTGCTATTGGGCTCTATTGAATAATGAATGTTTTGAATTTTCTCCAAAAGTAAAGTAGTTGCAAACTCATGCTTTTAGAGACTTGTTTGGGCTCATGAGAGGAGTAGAAAAACATCAAAAATTTCAGTCCTGCATGATTCTACCAAGAAATGTGTGTTCATTGAAACCGCTGGTTTTTGATAGTTTGGGCCCTATTGAATAATGAATGTTTTGAATTTTCTCCAAAAGTAAAGTAGTTGCAAACTCATCCTTTTAGAAACTTGTTTGGGCTGTTGAGAGGAGTAAAAAAACATCAAAAATTTCAATCCTGCATGATTTTACCAAGAAATGTGATTCTTCATTCAAAACCTGATTTTTGCTATTGGGCTCTATTGAATAGTGAATGTTTTGAATTTTCTCCAAAAGTAAAGTAGTTGCAAACTCATGCTTTTAGAGACTTGTTTGGGCTCATGAGAGGAGTAGAAAAACATCAAAAATTTCAGTCCTGCATGATTCTACCAAGAAATGTGTTCATTCAAACCGCTGGTTTTTGATAGTTTGGGCCCTATTGAATAATGAATGTTTTGAATTTTCTCCAAAAGTAAAGTAGTTGCAAACTCATCCTTTTAGAAACTTGTTTGGGCTGTTGAGAGGAGTAAAAAACCATCAAAAATTTCAATCCTGCATGATTCTACCAAGAAATGTGATTCTTCATTCAAAACGCTGGTTTTTGCTATTGGGCTCTATTGAATAATGAATGTTTTGAATTTTCTCCAAAAGTAAAGTAGTTGCAAACTCATGCTTTTAGAGACTTGTTTGGGCTCATGAGAGGAGTAGAAAAACATCAAAAATTTCAGTCCTGCATGATTCTACCAAGAAATGTGTGTTCATTGAAACCGCTGGTTTTTGATAGTTTGGGCCCTATTGAATAATGAATGTTTTGAATTTTCTCCAAAAGTAAAGTAGTTGCAAACTCATCCTTTTAGAAACTTGTTTGGGCTGTTGAGAGGAGTAAAAAGCCATCAAAAATTTCAATCCTGCATGATTTTACCAAGAAATGTGATTCTTCATTCAAAACCTGATTTTTGCTATTGGGCTCTATTGAATAGTGAATGTTTTGAATTTTCTCCAAAAGTAAAGTAGTTGCAAACTCATGCTTTTAGAGACTTGTTTGGGCTCATGAGAGGAGTAGAAAAACATCAAAAATTTCAGTCCTGCATGATTCTTCCAAGAAATGTGTTCATTGAAACCGCTGGTTTTTGATAGTTTGGGCCCTATTGAATAATGAATGTTTTGAATTTTCTCCAAAAGTAAAGTAGTTGCAAACTCATCCTTTTAGAAACTTGTTTGGGCTGTTGAGAGGAGTAAAAAACCATCAAAAATTTCAATCCTGCATGATTTTACCAAGAAATGTGATTCTTCATTCAAAACCTGATTTTTGCTATTGGGCTCTATTGAATAGTGAATGTTTTGAATTTTCTCCAAAAGTAAAGTAGTTGCAAACTCATGCTTTTAGAGACTTGTTTGGGCTCATGAGAGGAGTAGAAAAACATCAAAAATTTCAGTCCTGCATGATTCTACCAAGAAATGTGTTCATTCAAACCGCTGGTTTTTGATAGTTTGGGCCCTATTGAATAATGAATGTTTTGAATTTTCTCCAAAAGTAAAGTAGTTGCAAACTCATCCTTTTAGAAACTTGTTTGGGCTGTTGAGAGGAGTAAAAAACCATCAAAAATTTCAATCCTGCATGATTCTACCAAGAAATGTGATTCTTCATTCAAAACGCTGGTTTTTGCTATTGGGCTCTATTGAATAATGAATGTTTTGAATTTTCTCCAAAAGTAAAGTAGTTGCAAACTCATGCTTTTAGAGACTTGTTTGGGCTCATGAGAGGAGTAGAAAAACATCAAAAATTTCAGTCCTGCATGATTCTACCAAGAAATGTGTTCATTCAAACCGCTGGTTTTTGATAGTTTGGGCCCTATTGAATAATGAATGTTTTGAATTTTCTCCAAAAGTAAAGTAGTTGCAAACTCATCCTTTTAGAAACTTGTTTGGGCTGTTGAGAGGAGTAAAAAACCATCAAAAATTTCAATCCTGCATGATTCTACCAAGAAATGTGATTCTTCATTTAAAACGCTGGTTTTTGCTATTGGGCTCTATTGAATAATGAATGTTTTGAATTTTCTCCAAAAGTAAAGTAGTTGCAAACTCATGCTTTTAGAGACTTGTTTGGGCTCATGAGAGGAGTAGAAAAACATCAAAAATTTCAGTCCTGCATGATTCTACCAAGAAATGTGTGTTCATTGAAACCGCTGGTTTTTGATAGTTTGGGCCCTATTGAATAATGAATGTTTTGAATTTTCTCCAAAAGTAAAGTAGTTGCAAACTCATCCTTTTAGAAACTTGTTTGGGCTGTTGAGAGGAGTAAAAAACCATCAAAAATTTCAATCCTGCATGATTTTACCAAGAAATGTGATTCTTCATTCAAAACCTGATTTTTGCTATTGGGCTCTATTGAATAGTGAATGGTTTGAATTTTCTCCAAAAGTAAAGTAGTTGCAAACTCATGCTTTTAGAGACTTGTTTGGGCTCATGAGAGGAGTAGAAAAACATCAAAAATTTCAGTCCTGCATGATTCTACCAAGAAATGTGTGTTCATTGAAACCGCTGGTTTTTGATAGTTTGGGCCCTATTGAATAATGAATGTTTTGAATTTTCTCCAAAAGTAAAGTAGTTGCAAACTCATCCTTTTAGAAACTTGTTTGGGCTGTTGAGAGGAGTAAAAAACCATCAAAAATTTCAATCCTGCATGATTTTACCAAGAAATGTGATTCTTCATTCAAAACCTGATTTTTGCTATTGGGCTCTATTGAATAGTGAATGGTTTGAATTTTCTCCAAAAGTAAAGTAGTTGCAAACTCATGCTTTTAGAGACTTGTTTGGGCTCATGAGAGGAGTAGAAAAACATCAAAAATTTCAGTCCTGCATGATTCTACCAAGAAATGTGTGTTCATTGAAACCGCTGGTTTTTGATAGTTTGGGCCCTATTGAATAATGAATGTTTTGAATTTTCTCCAAAAGTAAAGTAGTTGCAAACTCATCCTTTTAGAAACTTGTTTGGGCTGTTGAGAGGAGTAAAAAACCATCAAAAATTTCAATCCTGCATGATTCTACCAAGAAATGTGATTCTTCATTCAAAACGCTGGTTTTTGCTATTGGGCTCTATTGAATAATGAATGTTTTGAATTTTCTCCAAAAGTAAAGTAGTTGCAAACTCATGCTTTTAGAGACTTGTTTGGGCTCATGAGAGGAGTAGAAAAACATCAAAAATTTCAGTCCTGCATGATTCTACCAAGAAATGTGTGTTCATTGAAACCGCTGGTTTTTGATAGTTTGGGCCCTATTGAATAATGAATGTTTTGAATTTTCTCCAAAAGTAAAGTAGTTGCAAACTCATCCTTTTAGAAACTTGTTTGGGCTGTTGAGAGGAGTAAAAAACCATCAAAAATTTCAATCCTGCATGATTTTACCAAGAAATGTGATTCTTCATTCAAAACCTGATTTTTGCTATTGGGCTCTATTGAATAGTGAATGTTTTGAATTTTCTCCAAAAGTAAAGTAGTTGCAAACTCATGCTTTTAGAGACTTGTTTGGGCTCATGAGAGGAGTAGAAAAACATCAAAAATTTCAGTCCTGCATGATTCTACCAAGAAATGTGTTCATTCAAACCGCTGGTTTTTGATAGTTTGGGCCCTATTGAATAATGAATGTTTTGAATTTTCTCCAAAAGTAAAGTAGTTGCAAACTCATCCTTTTAGAAACTTGTTTGGGCTGTTGAGAGGAGTAAAAAACCATCAAAAATTTCAATCCTGCATGATTCTACCAAGAAATGTGATTCTTCATTCAAAACGCTGGTTTTTGCTATTGGGCTCTATTGAATAATGAATGTTTTGAATTTTCTCCAAAAGTAAAGTAGTTGCAAACTCATGCTTTTAGAGACTTGTTTGGGCTCATGAGAGGAGTAGAAAAACATCAAAAATTTCAGTCCTGCATGATTCTACCAAGAAATGTGTGTTCATTGAAACCGCTGGTTTTTGATAGTTTGGGCCCTATTGAATAATGAATGTTTTGAATTTTCTCCAAAAGTAAAGTAGTTGCAAACTCATCCTTTTAGAAACTTGTTTGGGCTGTTGAGAGGAGTAAAAAGCCATCAAAAATTTCAATCCTGCATGATTTTACCAAGAAATGTGATTCTTCATTCAAAACCTGATTTTTGCTATTGGGCTCTATTGAATAGTGAATGTTTTGAATTTTCTCCAAAAGTAAAGTAGTTGCAAACTCATGCTTTTAGAGACTTGTTTGGGCTCATGAGAGGAGTAGAAAAACATCAAAAATTTCAGTCCTGCATGATTCTTCCAAGAAATGTGTTCATTGAAACCGCTGGTTTTTGATAGTTTGGGCCCTATTGAATAATGAATGTTTTGAATTTTCTCCAAAAGTAAAGTAGTTGCAAACTCATCCTTTTAGAAACTTGTTTGGGCTGTTGAGAGGAGTAAAAAACCATCAAAAATTTCAATCCTGCATGATTTTACCAAGAAATGTGATTCTTCATTCAAAACCTGATTTTTGCTATTGGGCTCTATTGAATAGTGAATGTTTTGAATTTTCTCCAAAAGTAAAGTAGTTGCAAACTCATGCTTTTAGAGACTTGTTTGGGCTCATGAGAGGAGTAGAAAAACATCAAAAATTTCAGTCCTGCATGATTCTACCAAGAAATGTGTTCATTCAAACCGCTGGTTTTTGATAGTTTGGGCCCTATTGAATAATGAATGTTTTGAATTTTCTCCAAAAGTAAAGTAGTTGCAAACTCATCCTTTTAGAAACTTGTTTGGGCTGTTGAGAGGAGTAAAAAACCATCAAAAATTTCAATCCTGCATGATTCTACCAAGAAATGTGATTCTTCATTCAAAACGCTGGTTTTTGCTATTGGGCTCTATTGAATAATGAATGTTTTGAATTTTCTCCAAAAGTAAAGTAGTTGCAAACTCATGCTTTTAGAGACTTGTTTGGGCTCATGAGAGGAGTAGAAAAACATCAAAAATTTCAGTCCTGCATGATTCTACCAAGAAATGTGTTCATTCAAACCGCTGGTTTTTGATAGTTTGGGCCCTATTGAATAATGAATGTTTTGAATTTTCTCCAAAAGTAAAGTAGTTGCAAACTCATCCTTTTAGAAACTTGTTTGGGCTGTTGAGAGGAGTAAAAAACCATCAAAAATTTCAATCCTGCATGATTCTACCAAGAAATGTGATTCTTCATTTAAAACGCTGGTTTTTGCTATTGGGCTCTATTGAATAATGAATGTTTTGAATTTTCTCCAAAAGTAAAGTAGTTGCAAACTCATGCTTTTAGAGACTTGTTTGGGCTCATGAGAGGAGTAGAAAAACATCAAAAATTTCAGTCCTGCATGATTCTACCAAGAAATGTGTGTTCATTGAAACCGCTGGTTTTTGATAGTTTGGGCCCTATTGAATAATGAATGTTTTGAATTTTCTCCAAAAGTAAAGTAGTTGCAAACTCATCCTTTTAGAAACTTGTTTGGGCTGTTGAGAGGAGTAAAAAACCATCAAAAATTTCAATCCTGCATGATTTTACCAAGAAATGTGATTCTTCATTCAAAACCTGATTTTTGCTATTGGGCTCTATTGAATAGTGAATGTTTTGAATTTTCTCCAAAAGTAAAGTAGTTGCAAACTCATGCTTTTAGAGACTAGTTTGGGCTCATGAGAGGAGTAGAAAAACATCAAAAATTTCAGTCCTGCATGATTCTACCAAGAAATGTGTGTTCATTGAAACCGCTGGTTTTTGATAGTTTGGGCCCTATTGAATAATGAATGTTTTGAATTTTCTCCAAAAGTAAAGTAGTTGCAAACTCATCCTTTTAGAAACTTGTTTGGGCTGTTGAGAGGAGTAAAAAACCATCAAAAATTTCAATCCTGCATGATTTTACCAAGAAATGTGATTCTTCATTCAAAACCTGATTTTTGCTATTGGGCTCTATTGAATAGTGAATGTTTTGAATTTTCTCCAAAAGTAAAGTAGTTGCAAACTCATGCTTTTAGAGACTTGTTTGGGCTCATGAGATGAGTAGAAAAACATCAAAAATTTCAGTCCTGCATGATTCTACCAAGACATGTGTGTTCATTGAAACGGCTGGTTTTTGATAGTTTGGGCCCTATTGAATAATGAATGTTTTGAATTTTCTCCAAAAGTAAAGTAGTTGCAAACTCATCCTTTTAGAAACTTGTTTGGGCTGTTGAGAGGAGTAAAAAACCATCAAAAATTTCAATCCTGCATGATTCTACCAAGAAATGTGATTCTTCATTCAAAACGCTGGTTTTTGCTATTGGGCTCTATTGAATAATGAATGTTTTGAATTTTCTCCAAAAGTAAAGTAGTTGCAAACTCATGCTTTTAGAGACTTGTTTGGGCTCATGAGAGGAGTAGAAAAACATCAAAAATTTCAGTCCTGCATGATTCTACCAAGAAATGTGTGTTCATTCAAACCGCTGGTTTTTGATAGTTTGGGCCCTATTGAATAATGAATGTTTTGAATTTTCTCCAAAAGTAAAGTAGTTGCAAACTCATGCTTTTAGAGACTTGTTTGGGCTCATGAGAGGAGTAGAAAAACATCAAAAATTTCAGTCCTGCATGATTCTACCAAGAAATGTGTGTTCATTGAAACCGCTGGTTTTTGATAGTTTGGGCCCTATTGAATAATGAATGTTTTGAATTTTCTTCAAAAGTAAAGTAGTTGCAAACTCATCCTTTTAGAAACTTGTTTGGGCTGTTGAGAGGAGTAAAAAACCATCAAAAATTTCAATCCTGCATGATTCTACCAAGAAATGTGATTCTTCATTCAAAACGCTGGTTTTTGCTATTGGGCTCTATTGAATAATGAATGTTTTGAATTTTCTCCAAAAGTAAAGTAGTTGCAAACTCATGCTTTTAGAGACTTGTTTGGGCTCATGAGAGGAGTAGAAAAACATCAAAAATTTCAGTCCTGCATGATTCTACCAAGAAATGTGTGTTCATTGAAACCGCTGGTTTTTGATAGTTTGGGCCCTATTGAATAATGAATGTTTTGAATTTTCTCCAAAAGTAAAGTAGTTGCAAACTCATCCTTTTAGAAACTTGTTTGGGCTGTTGAGAGGAGTAAAAAACCATCAAAAATTTCAATCCTGCATGATTCTACCAAGAAATGTGATTCTTCATTCAAAACGCTGGTTTTTGCTATTGGGCTCTATTGAATAATGAATGTTTTGAATTTTCTCCAAAAGTAAAGTAGTTGCAAACTCATGCTTTTAGAGACTTGTTTGGGCTCATGAGAGGAGTAGAAAAACATCAAAAATTTCAGTCCTGCATGATTCTACCAAGAAATGTGTGTTCATTGAAACCGCTGGTTTTTGATAGTTTGGGCCCTATTGAATAATGAATGTTTTGAATTTTCTCCAAAAGTAAAGTAGTTGCAAACTCATCCTTTTAGAAACTTGTTTGGGCTGTTGAGAGGAATAAAAAGCCATCAAAAATTTCAATCCTGCATGATTTTACCAAGAAATGTGATTCTTCATTCAAAACCTGATTTTTGCTATTGGGCTCTATTGAATAGTGAATGTTTTGAATTTTCTCCAAAAGTAAAGTAGTTGCAAACTCATGCTTTTAGAGACTTGTTTGGGCTCATGAGAGGAGTAGAAAAACATCAAAAATTTCAGTCCTGCATGATTCTTCCAAGAAATGTGTTCATTGAAACCGCTGGTTTTTGATAGTTTGGGCCCTATTGAATAATGAATGTTTTGAATTTTCTCCAAAAGTAAAGTAGTTGCAAACTCATCCTTTTAGAAACTTGTTTGGGCTGTTGAGAGGAGTAAAAAACCATCAAAAATTTCAATCCTGCATGATTTTACCAAGAAATGTGATTCTTCATTCAAAACCCGATTTTTGCTATTGGGCTCTATTGAATAGTGAATGTTTTGAATTTTCTCCAAAAGTAAAGTAGTTGCAAACTCATGCTTTTAGAGACTTGTTTGGGATCATGAGAGGAGTAGAAAAACATCAAAAATTTCAGTCCTGCATGATTCTACCAAGAAATGTGTTCATTCAAACCGCTGGTTTTTGATAGTTTGGGCCCTATTGAATAATGAATGTTTTGAATTTTCTCCAAAAGTAAAGTAGTTGCAAACTCATCCTTTTAGAAACTTGTTTGGGCTGTTGAGAGGAGTAAAAAACCATCAAAAATTTCAATCCTGCATGATTCTACCAAGAAATGTGATTCTTCATTCAAAACGCTGGTTTTTGCTATTGGGCTCTATTGAATAATGAATGTTTTGAATTTTCTCCAAAAGTAAAGTAGTTGCAAACTCATGCTTTTAGAGACTTGTTTGGGCTCATGAGAGGAGTAGAAAAACATCAAAAATTTCAGTCCTGCATGATTCTACCAAGAAATGTGTTCATTCAAACCGCTGGTTTTTGATAGTTTGGGCCCTATTGAATAATGAATGTTTTGAATTTTCTCCAAAAGTAAAGTAGTTGCAAACTCATCCTTTTAGAAACTTGTTTGGGCTGTTGAGAGGAGTAAAAAACCATCAAAAATTTAAATCCTGCATGATTCTACCAAGAAATGTGATTCTTCATTTAAAACGCTGGTTTTTGCTATTGGGCTCTATTGAATAATGAATGTTTTGAATTTTCTCCAAAAGTAAAGTAGTTGCAAACTCATGCTTTTAGAGACTTGTTTGGGCTCATGAGAGGAGTAGAAAAACATCAAAAATTTCAGTCCTGCATGATTCTACCAAGAAATGTGTGTTCATTGAAACCGCTGGTTTTTGATAGTTTGGGCCCTATTGAATAATGAATGTTTTGAATTTTCTCCAAAAGTAAAGTAGTTGCAAACTCATCCTTTTAGAAACTTGTTTGGGCTGTTGAGAGGAGTAAAAAACCATCAAAAATTTCAATCCTGCATGATTTTACCAAGAAATGTGATTCTTCATTCAATACCTGATTTTTGCTATTGGGCTCTATTGAATAGTGAATGTTTTGAATTTTCTCCAAAAGTAAAGTAGTTGCAAACTCATGCTTTTAGAGACTAGTTTGGGCTCATGAGAGGAGTAGAAAAACATCAAAAATTTCAGTCCTGCATGATTCTACCAAGAAATGTGTGTTCATTGAAACCGCTGGTTTTTGATAGTTTGGGCCCTATTGAATAATGAATGTTTTGAATTTTCTCCAAAAGTAAAGTAGTTGCAAACTCATCCTTTTAGAAACTTGTTTGGGCTGTTGAGAGGAGTAAAAAAACATCAAAAATTTCAATCCTGCATGATTTTACCAAGAAATGTGATTCTTCATTCAAAACCTGATTTTTGCTATTGGGCTCTATTGAATAGTGAATGTTTTGAATTTTCTCCAAAAGTAAAGTAGTTGCAAACTCATGCTTTTAGAGACTTGTTTGGGCTCATGAGATGAGTAGAAAAACATCAAAAATTTCAGTCCTGCATGATTCTACCAAGACATGTGTGTTCATTGAAACGGCTGGTTTTTGATAGTTTGGGCCCTATTGAATAATGAATGTTTTGAATTTTCTCCAAAAGTAAAGTAGTTGCAAACTCATCCTTTTAGAAACTTGTTTGGGCTGTTGAGAGGAGTAAAAAACCATCAAAAATTTCAATCCTGCATGATTCTACCAAGAAATGTGATTCTTCATTCAAAACGCTGGTTTTTGCTATTGGGCTCTATTGAATAATGAATGTTTTGAATTTTCTCCAAAAGTAAAGTAGTTGCAAACTCATGCTTTTAGAGACTTGTTTGGGCTCATGAGAGGAGTAGAAAAACATCAAAAATTTCAGTCCTGCATGATTCTACCAAGAAATGTGTGTTCATTCAAACCGCTGGTTTTTGATAGTTTGGGCCCTATTGAATAATGAATGTTTTGAATTTTCTCCAAAAGTAAAGTAGTTGCAAACTCATGCTTTTAGAGACTTGTTTGGGCTCATGAGAGGAGTAGAAAAACATCAAAAATTTCAGTCCTGCATGATTCTACCAAGAAATGTGTGTTCATTGAAACCGCTGGTTTTTGATAGTTTGGGCCCTATTGAATAATGAATGTTTTGAATTTTCTTCAAAAGTAAAGTAGTTGCAAACTCATCCTTTTAGAAACTTGTTTGGGCTGTTGAGAGGAGTAAAAAACCATCAAAAATTTCAATCCTGCATGATTCTACCAAGAAATGTGATTCTTCATTCAAAACGCTGGTTTTTGCTATTGGGCTCTATTGAATAATGAATGTTTTGAATTTTCTCCAAAAGTAAAGTAGTTGCAAACTCATGCTTTTAGAGACTTGTTTGGGCTCATGAGAGGAGTAGAAAAACATCAAAAATTTCAGTCCTGCATGATTCTACCAAGAAATGTGTGTTCATTGAAACCGCTGGTTTTTGATAGTTTGGGCCCTATTGAATAATGAATGTTTTGAATTTTCTCCAAAAGTAAAGTAGTTGCAAACTCATCCTTTTAGAAACTTGTTTGGGCTGTTGAGAGGAGTAAAAAACCATCAAAAATTTCAATCCTGCATGATTCTACCAAGAAATGTGATTCTTCATTCAAAACGCTGGTTTTTGCTATTGGGCTCTATTGAATAATGAATGTTTTGAATTTTCTCCAAAAGTAAAGTAGTTGCAAACTCATGCTTTTAGAGATTTGTTTGGGCTCATGAGAGGAGTAGAAAAACATCAAAAATTTCAGTCCTGCATGATTCTACCAAGAAATGTGTGTTCATTGAAACCGCTGGTTTTTGATAGTTTGGGCCCTATTGAATAATGAATGTTTTAAATTTTCTCCAAAAGTAAAGTAGTTGCAAACTCATCCTTTTAGAAACTTGTTTGGGCTGTTGAGAGGAGTAAAAAACCATCAAAAATTTCAATCCTGCATGATTTTACCAAGAAATGTGATTCTTCATTCAAAACCTGATTTTTGCTATTGGGCTCTATTGAATAGTGAATGTTTTGAATTTTCTCCAAAAGTAAAGTAGTTGCAAACTCATGCTTTTAGAGACTTGTTTGGGCTCATGAGAGGAGTAGAAAAACATCAAAAATTTCAGTCCTGCATGATTCTACCAAGAAATGTGTGTTCATTCAAACCGCTGGTTTTTGATAGTTTGGGCCCTATTGAATAATGAATGTTTTGAATTTTCTCCAAAAGTAAAGTAGTTGCAAACTCATGCTTTTAGAGACTTGTTTGGGCTCATGAGAGGAGTAGAAAAACATCAAAAATTTCAGTCCTGCATGATTCTACCAAGAAATGTGTGTTCATTGAAACCGCTGGTTTTTGATAGTTTGGGCCCTATTGAATAATGAATGTTTTGAATTTTCTCCAAAAGTAAAGTAGTTGCAAACTCATCCTTTTAGAAACTTGTTTGGGCTGTTGAGAGGAGTAAAAAACCATCAAAAATTTAAATCCTGCATGATTCTACCAAGAAATGTGATTCTTCATTCAAAACGCTGGTTTTTGCTATTGGGCTCTATTGAATAATGAATGTTTTGAATTTTCTCCAAAAGTAAAGTAGTTGCAAACTCATGCTTTTAGAGACTTGTTTGGGCTCATGAGAGGAGTAGAAAAACATCAAAAATTTCAGTCCTGCATGATTCTACCAAGAAATGTGTGTTCATTGAAACCGCTGGTTTTTGATAGTTTGGGCCCTATTGAATAATGAATGTTTTGAATTTTCTTCAAAAGTAAAGTAGTTGCAAACTCATCCTTTTAGAAACTTGTTTGGGCTGTTGAGAGGAGTAAAAAACCATCAAAAATTTCAATCCTGCATGATTCTACCAAGAAATGTGATTCTTCATTCAAAACGCTGGTTTTTGCTATTGGGCTCTATTGAATAATGAATGTTTTGAATTTTCTCCAAAAGTAAAGTAGTTGCAAACTCATCCTTTTAGAGACTTGTTTGGGCTCATGAGAGGAGTAGAAAAACATCAAAAATTTCAGTCCTGCATGATTCTACCAAGAAATGTGTGTTCATTGAAACCGCTGGTTTTTGATAGTTTGGGCCCTATTGAATAATGAATGTTTTAAATTTTCTCCAAAAGTAAAGTAGTTGCAAACTCATCCTTTTAGAAACTTGTTTGGGCTGTTGAGAGGAGTAAAAAAACATCAAAAATTTCAATCCTGCATGATTTTACCAAGAAATGTGATTCTTCATTCAAAACCTGATTTTTGCTATTGGGCTCTATTGAATAGTGAATGTTTTGAATTTTCTCCAAAAGTAAAGTAGTTGCAAACTCATGCTTTTAGAGACTTGTTTGGGCTCATGAGAGGAGTAGAAAAACATCAAAAATTTCAGTCCTGCATGATTCTACCAAGAAATGTGTGTTCATTCAAACCGCTGGTTTTTGATAGTTTGGGCCCTATTGAATAATGAATGTTTTGAATTTTCTCCAAAAGTAAAGTAGTTGCAAACTCATGCTTTTAGAGACTTGTTTGTTCTCATGAGAGGAGTAGAAAAACATCAAAAATTTCAGTCCTGCATGATTCTACCAAGAAATGTGTGTTCATTCAAACCGCTGGTTTTTGATAGTTTGGGCCCTATTGAATAATGAATGTTTTGAATTTTCTCCAAAAGTAAAGTAGTTGCAAACTCATCCTTTTAGAAACTTGTTTGGGCTGTTGAGAGGAGTAAAAAACCATCAAAAATTTCAATCCTGCATGATTCTACCAAGAAATGTGTGTTCATTGAAACCGCTGGTTTTTGATAGTTTGGGCCCTATTGAATAATGAATGTTTTGAATTTTCTCCAAAAGTAAAGTAGTTGCAAACTCATCCTTTTAGAAACTTGTTTGGGCTGTTGAGAGGAGTAAAAAACCATCAAAAATTTCAATCCTGCATGATTCTACCAAGAAATGTGATTCTTCATTCAAAACCTGATTTTTGCTATTGGGCTCTATTGAATAATGAATGTTTTGAATTTTCTCCAAAAGTAAAGTAGTTGCAAACTCATCCTTTTAGAAACTTGTTTGGGCTGTTGAGAGGAGTAAAAAACCATCAAAAATTTCAATCCTGCATGATTCTACCAAGAAATGTGATTCTTCATTCAAAACGCTGGTTTTTGCTATTGGGCTCTATTGAATAATGAATGTTTTGAATTTTCTCCAAAAGTAAAGTAGTTGCAAACTCATGCTTTTAGAGACTTGTTTGGGCTCATGAGAGGAGTAGAAAAACATCAAAAATTTCAGTCCTGCATGATTCTACCAAGAAATGTGTGTTCATTGAAACCGCTGGTTTTTGATAGTTTGGGCCCTATTGAATAATGAATGTTTTGAATTTTCTTCAAAAGTAAAGTAGTTGCAAACTCATCCTTTTAGAAACTTGTTTGGGCTGTTGAGAGGAGTAAAAAACCATCAAAAATTTCAATCCTGCATGATTCTACCAAGAAATGTGATTCTTCATTCAAAACGCTGGTTTTTGCTATTGGGCTCTATTGAATAATGAATGTTTTGAATTTTCTCCAAAAGTAAAGTAGTTGCAAACTCATGCTTTTAGAGACTTGTTTGGGCTCATGAGAGGAGTAGAAAAACATCAAAAATTTCAGTCCTGCATGATTCTACCAAGAAATGTGTGTTCATTGAAACCGCTGGTTTTTGATAGTTTGGGCCCTATTGAATAATGAATGTTTTAAATTTTCTCCAAAAGTAAAGTAGTTGCAAACTCATCCTTTTAGAAACTTGTTTGGGCTGTTGAGAGGAGTAAAAAACCATCAAAAATTTCAATCCTGCATGATTTTACCAAGAAATGTGATTCTTCATTCAAAACGCTGGTTTTTGCTATTGGGCTCTATTGAATAATGAATGTTTTGAATTTTCTCCAAAAGTAAAGTAGTTGCAAACTCATGCTTTTAGAGACTTGTTTGGGCTCATGAGAGGAGTAGAAAAACATCAAAAATTTCAGTCCTGCATGATTCTACCAAGAAATGTGTTCATTCAAACCGCTGGTTTTTGATAGTTTGGGCCCTATTGAATAATGAATGTTTTGAATTTTCTCCAAAAGTAAAGTAGTTGCAAACTCATCCTTTTAGAAACTTGTTTGGGCTGTTGAGAGGAGTAAAAAACCATCAAAAATTTCAATCCTGCATGATTCTACCAAGAAATGTGATTCTTCATTCAAAACCTGATTTTTGCTATTGGGCTCTATTGAATAATGAATGTTTTGAATTTTCTCCAAAAGTAAAGTAGTTGCAAACTCATCCTTTTAGAAACTTGTTTGGGCTGTTGAGAGGAGTAAAAAACCATCAAAAATTTCAATCCTGCATGATTCTACCAAGAAATGTGATTCTTCATTCAAAACGCTGGTTTTTGCTATTGGGCTCTATTGAATAATGAATGTTTTGAATTTTCTCCAAAAGTAAAGTAGTTGCAAACTCATGCTTTTAGAGACTTGTTTGGGCTCATGAGAGGAGTAGAAAAACATCAAAAATTTCAGTCCTGCATGATTCTACCAAGAAATGTGTGTTCATTGAAACCGCTGGTTTTTGATAGTTTGGGCCCTATTGAATAATTAATGTTTTGAATTTTCTCCAAAAGTAAAGTAGTTGCAAACTCATCCTTTTAGAAACTTGTTTGGGCTGTTGAGAGGAGTAAAAAACCATCAAAAATTTCAATCCTGCATGATTCTACCAAGAAATGTGATTCTTCATTCAAAACGCTGGTTTTTGCTATTGGGCTCTATTGAATAATGAATGTTTTGAATTTTCTCCAAAAGTAAAGTAGTTGCAAACTCATGCTTTTAGAGACTTGTTTGGGCTCATGAGAGGAGTAGAAAAACATCAAAAATTTCAGTCCTGCATGATTCTACCAAGAAATGTGTGTTCATTGAAACGGCTGGTTTTTGATAGTTTGGGCCCTATTGAATAATGAATGTTTTGAATTTTCTCCAAAAGTAAAGTAGTTGCAAACTCATCCTTTTAGAAACTTGTTTGGGCTGTTGAGAGGAGTAAAAAACCATCAAAAATTTCAATCCTGCATGATTCTACCAAGAAATGTGATTCTTCATTCAAAACGCTGGTTTTTGCTATTGGGCTCTATTGAATAATGAATGTTTTGAATTTTCTCCAAAAGTAAAGTAGTTGCAAACTCATGCTTTTAGAGACTTGTTTGGGCTCATGAGAGGAGTAGAAAAACATCAAAAATTTCAGTCCTGCATGATTCTACCAAGAAATGTGTGTTCATTGAAACGGCTGGTTTTTGATAGTTTGGGCCCTATTGAATAATGAATGTTTTGAATTTTCTCCAAAAGTAAAGTAGTTGCAAACTCATCCTTTTAGAAACTTGTTTGGGCTGTTGAGAGGAGTAAAAAACCATCAAAAATTTCAATCCTGCATGATTCTACCAAGAAATGTGATTCTTCATTCAAAACCTGATTTTTGCTATTGGGCTCTATTGAATAGTGAATGTTTTGAATTTTCTCCAAAAGTAAAGTAGTTGCAAACTCATGCTTTTAGAGACTTGTTTGGGCTCATGAGAGGAGTAGAAAAACATCAAAAATTTCAGTCCTGCATGATTCTACCAAGAAATGTGTTCATTCAAACCGCTGGTTTTTGATAGTTTGGGCCCTATTGAATAATTAATGTTTTGAATTTTCTCCAAAAGTAAAGTAGTTGCAAACTCATCCTTTTAGAAACTTGTTTGGGCTGTTGAGAGGAGTAAAAAACCATCAAAAATTTCAATCCTGCATGATTCTACCAAGAAATGTGATTCTTCATTCAAAACGCTGGTTTTTGCTATTGGGCTCTATTGAATAATGAATGTTTTGAATTTTCTCCAAAAGTAAAGTAGTTGCAAACTCATGCTTTTAGAGACTTGTTTGGGCTCATGAGAGGAGTAGAAAAACATCAAAAATTTCAGTCCTGCATGATTCTACCAAGAAATGTGTGTTCATTGAAACCGCTGGTTTTTGATAGTTTGGGCCCTATTGAATAATGAATGTTTTGAATTTTCTCCAAAAGTAAAGTAGTTGCAAACTCATCCTTTTAGAAACTTGTTTGGGCTGTTGAGAGGAGTAAAAAACCATCAAAAATTTCAATCCTGCATGATTTTACCAAGAAATGTGATTCTTCATTCAAAACCTGATTTTTGCTATTGGGCTCTATTGAATAGTGAATGTTTTGAATTTTCTCCAAAAGTAAAGTAGTTGCAAACTCATGCTTTTAGAGACTTGTTTGGGCTCATGAGAGGAGTAGAAAAACATCAAAAATTTCAGTCCTGCATGATTCTACCAAGAAATGTGTTCATTCAAACCGCTGGTTTTTGATAGTTTGGGCCCTATTGAATAATGAATGTTTTGAATTTTCTCCAAAAGTAAAGTAGTTGCAAACTCATCCTTTTAGAAACTTGTTTGGGCTGTTGAGAGGAGTAAAAAACCATCAAAAATTTCAATCCTGCATGATTCTACCAAGAAATGTGATTCTTCATTCAAAACGCTGGTTTTTGCTATTGGGCTCTATTGAATAATGAATGTTTTGAATTTTCTCCAAAAGTAAAGTAGTTGCAAACTCATGCTTTTAGAGACTTGTTTGGGCTCATGAGAGGAGTAGAAAAACATCAAAAATTTCAGTCCTGCATGATTCTACCAAGAAATGTGTTCATTCAAACCGCTGGTTTTTGATAGTTTGGGCCCTATTGAATAATGAATGTTTTGAATTTTCTCCAAAAGTAAAGTAGTTGCAAACTCATCCTTTTAGAAACTTGTTTGGGCTGTTGAGAGGAGTAAAAAACCATCAAAAATTTCAATCCTGCATGATTCTACCAAGAAATGTGATTCTTCATTCAAAACGCTGGTTTTTGCTATTGGGCTCTATTGAATAATGAATGTTTTGAATTTTCTCCAAAAGTAAAGTAGTTGCAAACTCATGCTTTTAGAGACTTGTTTGGGCTCATGAGAGGAGTAGAAAAACATCAAAAATTTCAGTCCTGCATGATTCTACCAAGAAATGTGTGTTCATTGAAACCGCTGGTTTTTGATAGTTTGGGCCCTATTGAATAATGAATGTTTTGAATTTTCTCCAAAAGTAAAGTAGTTGCAAACTCATCCTTTTAGAAACTTGTTTGGGCTGTTGAGAGGAGTAAAAAACCATCAAAAATTTCAATCCTGCATGATTTTACCAAGAAATGTGATTCTTCATTCAAAACCTGATTTTTGCTATTGGGCTCTATTGAATAGTGAATGTTTTGAATTTTCTCCAAAAGTAAAGTAGTTGCAAACTCATGCTTTTAGAGACTTGTTTGGGCTCATGAGATGAGTAGAAAAACATCAAAAATTTCAGTCCTGCATGATTCTACCAAGACATGTGTGTTCATTGAAACGGCTGGTTTTTGATAGTTTGGGCCCTATTGAATAATGAATGTTTTGAATTTTCTCCAAAAGTAAAGTAGTTGCAAACTCATCCTTTTAGAAACTTGTTTGGGCTGTTGAGAGGAGTAAAAAACCATCAAAAATTTCAATCCTGCATTATTCTACCAAGAAATGTGATTCTTCATTCAAAACGCTGGTTTTTGCTATTGGGCTCTATTGAATAATGAATGTTTTGAATTTTCTCCAAAAGTAAAGTAGTTGCAAACTCATCCTTTTAGAAACTTGTTTGGGCTGTTGAGAGGAGTAAAAAACCATCAAAAATTTCAATCCTGCATGATTTTACCAAGAAATGTGATTCTTCATTCAAAACCTGATTTTTGCTATTGGGCTCTATTGAATAGTGAATGTTTTGAATTTTCTCCAAAAGTAAAGTAGTTGCAAACTCATGCTTTTAGAGACTAGTTTGGGCTCATGAGAGGAGTAGAAAAACATCAAAAATTTCAGTCCTGCATGATTCTACCAAGAAATGTGTGTTCATTGAAACCGCTGGTTTTTGATAGTTTGGGCCCTATTGAATAATGAATGTTTTGAATTTTCTCCAAAAGTAAAGTAGTTGCAAACTCATCCTTTTAGAAACTTGTTTGGGCTGTTGAGAGGAGTAGAAAAACATCAAAAATTTCAGTCCTGCATGATTCTACCAAGAAATGTGTGTTCATTGAAACCGCTGGTTTTTGATAGTTTGGGCCCTATTGAATAATGAATGTTTTGAATTTTCTCCAAAAGTAAAGTAGTTGCAAACTCATCCTTTTAGAAACTTGTTTGGGCTGTTGAGAGGAGTAAAAAACCATCAAAAATTTCAATCCTGCATGATTTTACCAAGAAATGTGATTCTTCATTCAAAACCTGATTTTTGCTATTGGGCTCTATTGAATAGTGAATGTTTTGAATTTTCTCCAAAAGTAAAGTAGTTGCAAACTCATGCTTTTAGAGACTTGTTTGGGCTCATGAGAGGAGTAGAAAAACATCAACAATTTCAGTCCTGCATGATTCTACCAAGAAATGTGTTCATTCAAACCGCTGGTTTTTGATAGTTTGGGCCCTATTGAATAATGAATGTTTTGAATTTTCTCCAAAAGTAAAGTAGTTGCAAACTCATCCTTTTAGAAACTTGTTTGGGCTGTTGAGAGGAGTAAAAAACCATCAAAAATTTCAATCCTGCATGATTCTACCAAGAAATGTGATTCTTCATTCAAAACGCTGGTTTTTGCTATTGGGCTCTATTGAATAATGAATGTTTTGAATTTTCTCCAAAAGTAAAGTAGTTGCAAACTCATGCTTTTAGAGACTTGTTTGGGCTCATGAGAGGAGTAGAAAAACATCAAAAATTTCAGTCCTGCATGATTCTACCAAGAAATGTGTGTTCATTCAAACCGCTGGTTTTTGATAGTTTGGGCCCTATTGAATAATGAATGTTTTGAATTTTCTCCAAAAGTAAAGTAGTTGCAAACTCATCCTTTTAGAAACTTGTTTGGGCTGTTGAGAGGAGTAAAAAACCATCAAAAATTTCAATCCTGCATGATTCTACCAAGAAATGTGATTCTTCATTCAAAACGCTGGTTTTTGCTATTGGGCTCTATTGAATAATGAATGTTTTGAATTTTCTCCAAAAGTAAAGTAGTTGCAAACTCATGCTTTTAGAGACTTGTTTGGGCTCATGAGAGGAGTAGAAAAACATCAAAAATTTCAGTCCTGCATGATTCTACCAAGAAATGTGTGTTCATTGAAACCGCTGGTTTTTGATAGTTTGGGCCCTATTGAATAATGAATGTTTTGAATTTTCTCCAAAAGTAAAGTAGTTGCAAACTCATCCTTTTAGAAACTTGTTTGGGCTGTTGAGAGGAGTAAAAAAACATCAAAAATTTCAATCCTGCATGATTTTACCAAGAAATGTGATTCTTCATTCAAAACCTGATTTTTGCTATTGGGCTCTATTGAATAGTGAATGTTTTGAATTTTCTCCAAAAGTAAAGTAGTTGCAAACTCATGCTTTTAGAGACTAGTTTGGGCTCATGAGAGGAGTAGAAAAACATCAAAAATTTCAGTCCTGCATGATTCTACCAAGAAATGTGTGTTCATTGAAACCGCTGGTTTTTGATAGTTTGGGCCCTATTGAATAATGAATGTTTTGAATTTTCTCCAAAAGTAAAGTAGTTGCAAACTCATCCTTTTAGAAACTTGTTTGGGCTGTTGAGAGGAGTAAAAAACCATCAAAAATTTCAATCCTGCATGATTTTACCAAGAAATGTGATTCTTCATTCAAAACCTGATTTTTGCTATTGGGCTCTATTGAATAGTGAATGTTTTGAATTTTCTCCAAAAGTAAAGTAGTTGCAAACTCATGCTTTTAGAGACTTGTTTGGGCTCATGAGATGAGTAGAAAAACATCAAAAATTTCAGTCCTGCATGATTCTACCAAGACATGTGTGTTCATTGAAACGGCTGGTTTTTGATAGTTTGGGCCCTATTGAATAATGAATGTTTTGAATTTTCTCCAAAAGTAAAGTAGTTGCAAACTCATCCTTTTAGAAACTTGTTTGGGCTGTTGAGAGGAGTAAAAAACCATCAAAAATTTCAATCCTGCATGATTCTACCAAGAAATGTGATTCTTCATTCAAAACGCTGGTTTTTGCTATTGGGCTCTATTGAATAATGAATGTTTTGAATTTTCTCCAAAAGTAAAGTAGTTGCAAACTCATGCTTTTAGAGACTTGTTTGGGCTCATGAGAGGAGTAGAAAAACATCAAAAATTTCAGTCCTGCATGATTCTACCAAGAAATGTGTGTTCATTCAAACCGCTGGTTTTTGATAGTTTGGGCCCTATTGAATAATGAATGTTTTGAATTTTCTCCAAAAGTAAAGTAGTTGCAAACTCATGCTTTTAGAGACTTGTTTGGGCTCATGAGAGGAGTAGAAAAACATCAAAAATTTCAGTCCTGCATGATTCTACCAAGAAATGTGTGTTCATTGAAACCGCTGGTTTTTGATAGTTTGGGCCCTATTGAATAATGAATGTTTTGAATTTTCTCCAAAAGTAAAGTAGTTGCAAACTCATCCTTTTAGAAACTTGTTTGGGCTGTTGAGAGGAGTAAAAAACCATCAAAAATTTCAATCCTGCATGATTCTACCAAGAAATGTGATTCTTCATTCAAAACACTGGTTTTTGCTAATGGGCTCTATTGAATAATGAATGTTTTGAATTTTCTCCAAAAGTAAAGTAGTTGCAAACTCATCCTTTTAGAAACTTGTTTGGGCTGTTGAGAGGAGTAAAAAACCATCAAAAATTTCAATCCTGCATGATTCTACCAAGAAATGTGATTCTTCATTCAAAACGCTGGTTTTTGCTATTGGGCTCTATTGAATAGTGAATGTTTTGAATTTTCTCCAAAAGTAAAGTAGTTGCAAACTCATGCTTTTAGAGACTTGTTTGGGCTCATGAGATGAGTAGAAAAACATCAAAAATTTCAGTCCTGCATGATTCTACCAAGACATGTGTGTTCATTGAAACGGCTGGTTTTTGATAGTTTGGGCCCTATTGAATAATGAATGTTTTGAATTTTCTCCAAAAGTAAAGTAGTTGCAAACTCATCCTTTTAGAAACTTGTTTGGGCTGTTGAGAGGAGTAAAAAACCATCAAAAATTTCAATCCTGCATGATTCTACCAAGAAATGTGATTCTTCATTCAAAACGCTGGTTTTTGCTATTGGGCTCTATTGAATAATGAATGTTTTGAATTTTCTCCAAAAGTAAAGTAGTTGCAAACTCATGCTTTTAGAGACTTGTTTGGGCTCATGAGAGGAGTAGAAAAACATCAAAAATTTCAGTCCTGCATGATTCTACCAAGAAATGTGTGTTCATTCAAACCGCTGGTTTTTGATAGTTTGGGCCCTATTGAATAATGAATGTTTTGAATTTTCTCCAAAAGTAAAGTAGTTGCAAACTCATGCTTTTAGAGACTTGTTTGGGCTCATGAGAGGAGTAGAAAAACATCAAAAATTTCAGTCCTGCATGATTCTACCAAGAAATGTGTGTTCATTGAAACCGCTGGTTTTTGATAGTTTGGGCCCTATTGAATAATGAATGTTTTGAATTTTCTCCAAAAGTAAAGTAGTTGCAAACTCATCCTTTTAGAAACTTGTTTGGGCTGTTGAGAGGAGTAAAAAACCATCAAAAATTTCAATCCTGCATGATTCTACCAAGAAATGTGATTCTTCATTCAAAACACTGGTTTTTGCTAATGGGCTCTATTGAATAATGAATGTTTTGAATTTTCTCCAAAAGTAAAGTAGTTGCAAACTCATCCTTTTAGAAACTTGTTTGGGCTGTTGAGAGGAGTAAAAAACCATCAAAAATTTCAATCCTGCATGATTCTACCAAGAAATGTGATTCTTCATTCAAAACGCTGGTTTTTGCTATTGGGCTCTATTGAATAATGAATGTTTTGAATTTTCTCCAAAAGTAAAGTAGTTGCAAACTCATCCTTTTAGAAACTTGTTTGGGCTGTTGAGAGGAGTAAAAAACCATCAAAAATTTCAATCCTGCATGATTTTACCAAGAAATGTGATTCTTCATTCAAAACCTGATTTTTGCTATTGGGCTCTATTGAATAGTGAATGTTTTGAATTTTCTCCAAAAGTAAAGTAGTTGCAAACTCATGCTTTTAGAGACTTGTTTGGGCTCATGAGATGAGTAGAAAAACATCAAAAATTTCAGTCCTGCATGATTCTACCAAGACATGTGTGTTCATTGAAACGGCTGGTTTTTGATAGTTTGGGCCCTATTGAATAATGAATGTTTTGAATTTTCTCCAAAAGTAAAGTAGTTGCAAACTCATCCTTTTAGAAACTTGTTTGGGCTGTTGAGAGGAGTAAAAAACCATCAAAAATTTCAATCCTGCATGATTCTACCAAGAAATGTGATTCTTCATTCAAAACGCTGGTTTTTGCTATTGGGCTCTATTGAATAATGAATGTTTTGAATTTTCTCCAAAAGTAAAGTAGTTGCAAACTCATGCTTTTAGAGACTTGTTTGGGCTCATGAGAGGAGTAGAAAAACATCAAAAATTTCAGTCCTGCATGATTCTACCAAGAAATGTGTGTTCATTCAAACCGCTGGTTTTTGATAGTTTGGGCCCTATTGAATAATGAATGTTTTGAATTTTCTCCAAAAGTAAAGTAGTTGCAAACTCATGCTTTTAGAGACTTGTTTGGGCTCATGAGAGGAGTAGAAAAACATCAAAAATTTCAGTCCTGCATGATTCTACCAAGAAATGTGTGTTCATTGAAACCGCTGGTTTTTGATAGTTTGGGCCCTATTGAATAATGAATGTTTTGAATTTTCTCCAAAAGTAAAGTAGTTGCAAACTCATCCTTTTAGAAACTTGTTTGGGCTGTTGAGAGGAGTAAAAAACCATCAAAAATTTCAATCCTGCATGATTCTACCAAGAAATGTGATTCTTCATTCAAAACGCTGGTTTTTGCTATTGGGCTCTATTGAATAATGAATGTTTTGAATTTTCTCCAAAAGTAAAGTAGTTGCAAACTCATGCTTTTAGAGACTTGTTTGGGCTCATGAGAGGAGTAGAAAAACATCAAAAATTTCAGTCCTGCATGATTCTACCAAGAAATGTGTGTTCATTGAAACCGCTGGTTTTTGATAGTTTGGGCCCTATTGAATAATGAATGTTTTGAATTTTCTCCAAAAGTAAAGTAGTTGCAAACTCATCCTTTTAGAAACTTGTTTGGGCTGTTGAGAGGAGTAAAAAACCATCAAAAATTTCAATCCTGCATGATTCTACCAAGAAATGTGATTCTTCATTCAAAACACTGGTTTTTGCTAATGGGCTCTATTGAATAATGAATGTTTTGAATTTTCTCCAAAAGTAAAGTAGTTGCAAACTCATCCTTTTAGAAACTTGTTTGGGCTGTTGAGAGGAGTAAAAAACCATCAAAAATTTCAATCCTGCATGATTCTACCAAGAAATGTGATTCTTCATTCAAAACGCTGGTTTTTGCTATTGGGCTCTATTGAATAATGAATGTTTTGAATTTTCTCCAAAAGTAAAGTAGTTGCAAACTCATGCTTTTAGAGACTTGTTTGGGCTCATGAGAGGAGTAGAAAAACATCAAAAATTTCAGTCCTGCATGATTCTACCAAGAAATGTGTTCATTCAAACCGCTGGTTTTTGATAGTTTGGGCCCTATTGAATAATGAATGTTTTGAATTTTCTCCAAAAGTAAAGTAGTTGCAAACTCATCCTTTTAGAAACTTGTTTGGGCTGTTGAGAGGAGTAAAAAACCATCAAAAATTTCAATCCTGCATGATTCTACCAAGAAATGTGATTCTTCATTCAAAACGCTGGTTTTTGCTATTGGGCTCTATTGAATAATGAATGTTTTGAATTTTCTCCAAAAGTAAAGTAGTTGCAAACTCATGCTTTTAGAGACTTGTTTGGGCTCATGAGAGGAGTAGAAAAACATCAAAAATTTCAGTCCTGCATGATTCTACCAAGAAATGTGTGTTCATTGAAACCGCTGGTTTTTGATAGTTTGGGCCCTATTGAATAATGAATGTTTTGAATTTTCTCCAAAAGTAAAGTAGTTGCAAACTCATCCTTTTAGAAACTTGTTTGGGCTGTTGAGAGGAGTAAAAAAACATCAAAAATTTCAATCCTGCATGATTTTACCAAGAAATGTGATTCTTCATTCAAAACCTGATTTTTGCTATTGGGCTCTATTGAATAGTGAATGTTTTGAATTTTCTCCAAAAGTAAAGTAGTTGCAAACTCATGCTTTTAGAGACTAGTTTGGGCTCATGAGAGGAGTAGAAAAACATCAAAAATTTCAGTCCTGCATGATTCTACCAAGAAATGTGTGTTCATTGAAACCGCTGGTTTTTGATAGTTTGGGCCCTATTGAATAATGAATGTTTTGAATTTTCTCCAAAAGTAAAGTAGTTGCAAACTCATCCTTTTAGAAACTTGTTTGGGCTGTTGAGAGGAGTAAAAAACCATCAAAAATTTCAATCCTGCATGATTTTACCAAGAAATGTGATTCTTCATTCAAAACCTGATTTTTGCTATTGGGCTCTATTGAATAGTGAATGTTTTGAATTTTCTCCAAAAGTAAAGTAGTTGCAAACTCATGCTTTTAGAGACTTGTTTGGGCTCATGAGATGAGTAGAAAAACATCAAAAATTTCAGTCCTGCATGATTCTACCAAGACATGTGTGTTCATTGAAACGGCTGGTTTTTGATAGTTTGGGCCCTATTGAATAATGAATGTTTTGAATTTTCTCCAAAAGTAAAGTAGTTGCAAACTCATCCTTTTAGAAACTTGTTTGGGCTGTTGAGAGGAGTAAAAAACCATCAAAAATTTCAATCCTGCATGATTCTACCAAGAAATGTGATTCTTCATTCAAAACGCTGGTTTTTGCTATTGGGCTCTATTGAATAATGAATGTTTTGAATTTTCTCCAAAAGTAAAGTAGTTGCAAACTCATGCTTTTAGAGACTTGTTTGGGCTCATGAGAGGAGTAGAAAAACATCAAAAATTTCAGTCCTGCATGATTCTACCAAGAAATGTGTGTTCATTCAAACCGCTGGTTTTTGATAGTTTGGGCCCTATTGAATAATGAATGTTTTGAATTTTCTCCAAAAGTAAAGTAGTTGCAAACTCATGCTTTTAGAGACTTGTTTGGGCTCATGAGAGGAGTAGAAAAACATCAAAAATTTCAGTCCTGCATGATTCTACCAAGAAATGTGTGTTCATTGAAACCGCTGGTTTTTGATAGTTTGGGCCCTATTGAATAATGAATGTTTTGAATTTTCTCCAAAAGTAAAGTAGTTGCAAACTCATCCTTTTAGAAACTTGTTTGGGCTGTTGAGAGGAGTAAAAAACCATCAAAAATTTCAATCCTGCATGATTCTACCAAGAAATGTGATTCTTCATTCAAAACGCTGGTTTTTGCTATTGGGCTCTATTGAATAATGAATGTTTTGAATTTTCTCCAAAAGTAAAGTAGTTGCAAACTCATGCTTTTAGAGACTTGTTTGGGCTCATGAGAGGAGTAGAAAAACATCAAAAATTTCAGTCCTGCATGATTCTACCAAGAAATGTGTGTTCATTGAAACCGCTGGTTTTTGATAGTTTGGGCCCTATTGAATAATGAATGTTTTGAATTTTCTCCAAAAGTAAAGTAGTTGCAAACTCATCCTTTTAGAAACTTGTTTGGGCTGTTGAGAGGAGTAAAAAACCATCAAAAATTTCAATCCTGCATGATTCTACCAAGAAATGTGATTCTTCATTCAAAACGCTGGTTTTTGCTATTGGGCTCTATTGAATAATGAATGTTTTGAATTTTCTCCAAAAGTAAAGTAGTTGCAAACTCATGCTTTTAGAGACTTGTTTGGGCTCATGAGAGGAGTAGAAAAACATCAAAAATTTCAGTCCTGCATGATTCTACCAAGAAATGTGTGTTCATTGAAACCGCTGGTTTTTGATAGTTTGGGCCCTATTGAATAATGTATGTTTTGAATTTTCTCCAAAAGTAAAGTAGTTGCAAACTCATCCTTTTAGAAACTTGTTTGGGCTGTTGAGAGGAGTAAAAAACCATCAAAAATTTCAATCCTGCATGATTCTACCAAGAAATGTGATTCTTCATTCAAAACGCTGGTTTTTGCTATTGGGCTCTATTGAATAATGAATGTTTTGAATTTTCTACAAAAGTAAAGTAGTTGCAAACTCATGCTTTTAGAGACTTGTTTGGGCTCATGAGAGGAGTAGAAAAACATCAAAAATTTCAGTCCTGCATGATTCTACCAAGAAATGTGTGTTCATTGAAACGGCTGGTTTTTGATAGTTTGGGCCCTATTGAATAATGAATGTTTTGAATTTTCTCCAAAAGTAAAGTAGTTGCAAACTCATCCTTTTAGAAACTTGTTTGGGCTGTTGAGAGGAGTAAAAAACCATCAAAAATTTCAATCCTGCATGATTCTACCAAGTAATGTGATTCTTCATTCAAAACGCTGGTTTTTGCTATTGGGCTCTATTGAATAATGAATGTTTTGAATTTTCTCCAAAAGTAAAGTAGTTGCAAACTCATCCTTTTAGAAACTTGTCTGGGCTGTTGAGAGGAGTAAAAAACCATCAAAAATTTCAATCCTGCATGATTCTACCAAGAAATGTGATTCTTCATTCAAAACGCTGGTTTTTGCTATTGGGCTCTATTGAATAATGAATGTTTTGAATTTTCTCCAAAAGTAAAGTAGTTGCAAACTCATGCTTTTAGAGACTTGTTTGGGCTCATGAGAGGAGTAGAAAAACATCAAAAATTTCAGTCCTGCATGATTCTACCAAGAAATGTGTGTTCATTGAAACCGCTGGTTTTTGATAGTTTGGGCCCTATTGAATAATGAATGTTTTGAATTTTCTCCAAAAGTAAAGTAGTTGCAAACTCATCCTTTTAGAAACTTGTTTGGGCTGTTGAGAGGAGTAAAAAACCATCAAAAATTTCAATCCTGCATGATTCTACCAAGAAATGTGATTCTTCATTCAAAAC
Source organism: Dendrobates tinctorius (assembly GCF_039654945.1). Classification (NCBI taxonomy): domain Eukaryota; kingdom Metazoa; phylum Chordata; class Amphibia; order Anura; family Dendrobatidae; genus Dendrobates; species Dendrobates tinctorius. The sequence goes on from NW_027362096.1 coordinate 328,624, forward strand.
GCTGGTTTTTGCTATTGGGCTCTGTTGAATAATGAATGTTTTGAATTTTCTTAAACAATATTTTATTGAGTTTTCAAAATAATAGGAATGTATAAACATACCTCATATATATCATGTTCGAATAGAGTCAAGATAATGTACATCAGGACATCATCATATGGTATCTGAACATCATATCATCATTTAAAGTATGTACAATTAACATTAATTGAAATAGATTTGAAAAACAATTACAACAGCACAGGCAAACACCAAATACATGTGAAATTTTGGCACACAAAAAGAGCAAAAATCAAGATATCAAGATATAAATTCTTCTTCTATCTTAGATTTGAGTTTCAACCATCTATGCCATCTGTCGTCAAATAACTTTATTGACATATTGTTAATATAATGAATTTTTTCATAAACACAATGTTTGTCCACCAACATGATCAATGTGGCAATGTTCGGAGGTTGCTTATTGTTCCAACCTTTCGCTATAAGGTATATTGCAGACATGAGTATGTGGGCAACCAAATACTTTGTTGTTTTGAATCTGCAAATATCTATGAGTAGTAAGGCCAAGGCAGGGTGCAACTGAACACGCCAGTTGCATATGATCGAAATCAAATTGGAGACCTTAAGCCAGTATGGTTTCAGTACCGGGCATCCCCAGAAAATATGGAGTAAGTCAGCCTGAGACCCGCATCCCCGCCAACACAGATCAGATCCCCCTTCCCCAAAATGTTTAATCCTGTTTGGGGTCAAGTAATATCTGTGGACTAGTTTGTAATGTGTTTCCAGAATGTTCATGCAATTTGTAGACCTCACTGCAGTTTTAAAAGACAATGTCCACTGTGGGGCACAAATCTGCTTCTGCAGAGTAGTCTCCCATTTTTCAAAGCATCCACCCTTAGAAAAGGTGTATTTGCCGGTCAGGAAGTTATACAGGGGTTTAAGAGAGCTCTTGTGCCTGGGGGTTGTGCTGGTTAGGAAATTATAAATGGTATGGTTGACCAAAACTATCTTGCAGAAATATCTCTTAAATTTGTTATATTCCTCTTTGAGTATGAGGTATTTCATATATTCCGTATTAGGGATTTTAAATTTAGCCTTGACCAACTCAAAAGGCATGACTTTATTATTGTCCAATAAATCATCCACATAAGCAATGGGGAATGTTTTCCAATTATCAAACATGGGTCTCAAAGAAACCTTGACAGGTGCCAAAAAGTGAAGTCTCAGTCTTTTGGTTGAAACAGGGGAGACATTAAACCTTCTCCTGCACATATGTGACCAGCTCTGCATAGAGGCTCTGAGTATTGGGTTTTCTATGTCTCCAATCTCTCCTCTGTGCAGAAGAAAATAGGAAACATAAAGTGTCGGTTCTTTATTAGGCATTAAATCTCTTTCAATTTTTGGCCATCCCAATTCTGTCTGTTCTGTGAGCCACATTTTTGTCAATTCAGTTGTGGTGGCAAAGTAATATGCCTCTAAGTCTGGAAGGGCTATCCCCCCATTTTCTCTAGATTTAAGTAGTGTGTGTTTCTTTACCCTAGGCTTTTTATTATTCCAAATAAATCTGTTCATTTGATGAGTTAATTTTTGTATGTGTTGCATTGATAAAGGCAGAGGGACATTCCTGTACAAAAACAACACCTTTGGGAGGCAGAACATCTTATATAGTACTATTCTTCCCAACCAAGTGGCTGGGGTTTTTGACAATTCTCCCAACTTAGTGTCAAGAGATTTCAAAAGGCTATCTATGTTTACCTCACTTGTGTGTGTGAGGTCGCTTGTGAGCCAAATTCCTAGATATGGGATTTTAGTGCAGTCCCAAGTAAAAGGGTACTTATCTTGTAATTGCTGTTTTATAGGGGCTGAAATAAATAGTGACAAAACGTTAGTCTTTTTTACATTGAGTTTATAATATGATATTGAACCGAACAACTCTATGATGTCCCAAGTCGCCTTCAATGACTCAACAGGATCTGTCAGTGTGAGTATGATATCATCTGCATATAAATTTATTTTATGCTCTACATCTCCCAACCGTACTCCCCTCACCTCACTCGAGTCCCTTATCCTTTGAGCCAGTGGTTCCAGACTCAGGATAAAAATAATTGGGGACAGAGGGCATCCCTGTCTTGTTCCGTTTGTTATGTCAAATTTCCCTGACATCGTGCTATTGACCAGCACAGAGGCAGACGGCTGGGAGTACAGAGCCTGAACACTTTTCAACATCTCCTCACCAAAACCCATCTTCTTTAATACTGCGAATGCATATGTCCAATTGATGCGGTCAAAAGCTTTCTCCGCATCAAGGGCCACAAACAGACTGGGAATTTTTTTCTTGTTACAAAAGTGTATATGGTGCAAGACACTTCTTGAACTGTCAGAAGTCTGTCTAAATTTTACAAAACCCACTTGATCGGGATGTATGAGATATTGGATAACATCCTGCACCCTTTCTGCCAGTATTTTTGCATAGACCTTGATATCTGCATTCAGGAGGGATATGGGTCTATAGTTTTCTATCTTGGTGGGATCTTTGTCCGGTTTGGGGATTACCACTATGGTGGCTCTCAGCATATCTGCACTACATGTTCCTTTTGATTTTATAAAATTTAGGGTGTTTGTTAAATAGGGGACCAGATTTTCCTGAAATGTTTTATAATATTCCACAGGGAATCCGTCTGGACCAGGAGCCTTATTACATTTGAGATTTTTTATTGCCAGAGACACCTCTCCCTCAGAGAAGGGTGCATCAAGCATTTCCCTTTGCTCAGAAGACAGAGATCTCAACTCTACTCCTCCCAGGAAATTATCTATCATCTCCTCTGTAGGAGGGGGATAAGTCCCATTTTTTCCTATATTGTAAAGGTTTGAGTAGTATTTTTCAAAAGCCAAAGCTATGTCCCTTGGCTTTTCTATATTCACTGAGTTCTGGGAAAGTTTTTTAAGTAAATGCTTTTTATTTATGGGTTTGAATCTATTTGCCATAGTTTTTGAGTTTTTGTTGTTATTTATGTAAAACCCTGCCCTGTTAAACAGAGTCTTTTTTTCGTAAATATTTATGAGAAGATTTCTAAATTCCAATCTAAGGGAGTATAACTCCTTGTATTTAGTAAAAGATTTTTCCACTTTGGCCTGGTCTTCAAGTTTTTTGATTTGTTCTAGTAACAGCCTCTGTTTGCTCTCTCTTTCCCTCTTTTGTCTTGAGGCCATCTGAATTAAGTGGCCTCTAATGACACATTTATGTGCTAACCATAAGGTTTCAGGGGAGATTTCCTGGGAGTCATTTTCTTTAAAATAATTCATTATAGTGTTTTTTATTGTTGCTATATTATCTGGGGAGTCTACTACAAATTTGCTATATCTCCAATTGTAGTGTCTTTGAGTCGAAGAGGAAACCTGTAATGTTAATAGAATTGGAGCATGGTCCGACCATGTGATGGGGCCAGTTTGGAAATCTATATACGAATCTAGTAAGGAAAAACTGGTAAATATATGATCTATTTTGGTATAAGATCTGTTGTGTGGGCAGAATCTGGTGTATTCTCTAGAATTAGGGTTCAATATTTTACAACTGTCGTGTAGGTTAGCATTGCTCAGCCACTTCCCCAAATTCACACTTCTGTAGTATGGAGCAGAGGATGAGCAATCAGTGCTTGGGTCAACAATACAGTTAAAGTCTCCCCCCCATATGATTTGTCCCTTGCTAAATTTAGATAATTTTCTTTTGACTTTATTAAGAAAGCTAATTTGTCTCACATTAGGGGCGTATACATTAACCACAGTGTATTCCATTCCCTCCAAGGTAAAATTGATGATTAAATATCTGCCTTTATTGTCTTTATAAACATCTGAAATAACCACTGGTAGGTCTCTGTGGAAGGCAATGGCCACCCCAGCTTTTTTCCCTCCCTCGTTGTTGGAGAAGAAAATCTGAGGATAATCTTTGTTTTTAAATCTGTTATTATCAGTTTCCAGGAGGTGGGTTTCCTGTATCATAGCAACATTTGCTTTCAATCTTTTGATCTCCTTCCACAGAGCATACCTTTTAAAGGGACTATTAAGCCCATTTACATTAAATGATAGGATTTTCAACTCCATAATATATCAAAAAGAAAGAAATGTGTTAAATAACTCAATAAGATAGAATAGTCCATCTGGACATATATCCAAAAAGAGTGGTACTTCTCTAGAAATTTGTTGTCAGTGCCTGGTGTGCCTGTGAATAGAAACATGTTATAACCTGGAATAACCTAGAACAAAACAAACTTGTTAACAAGGAAGTTGAATTTCTCAAAAGAAATGATACCAAGAGAAATCTCTCGGTTAGTGTTTGGGGATAAAAGTTCAGGCCAAGAGCCAGGGTCAACACCTACCAAGTCCATTATCTTTTCTTTTGTGTGGTCCAGGACTGTGACAAACGTCTTGGCTGTCGTGAAGAGTTGCTCCTCTCTTGATTGTAGGATAAAGATGAGTTCTTCATTGGAGGAATACCAAGGTCCTGAAAGAATCTATCACAGTTATCAATGTTAGACAAGGCAAAAGTAGTGTTTTCCTTCATGACCAATATTTTTGTAGGAAAGCCCCATCTGTATAGCACCCTGTGCTCCCGTAGGTGTGCAGTGATAGGGAAAAAGTCTCTCCTTTTTTGCAACGTGGCTTTTGAAAAGTCTGCAAAGATCTTAATACCCTCATATGGTCTTGGTAAGATGGGTGACTGCTTGCTCTTCCTCAAAATGTCCTCCTTTGTCAGAAAATAGTGAAAGAATGCAATAACATCCCGCGGAGCTCTTTCAGGGGCATATTTGGACTTAGGTAGTCTGTGTATGCGTTCTATTAAGAGGTCTCCTTTGGAAGCACCTGGGAGCATAGCATGGAGCATTTTTTGCACATATGAATCAAGATCTCTGTCCTTGACATTCTCAGGTATTCCTCTGAATTTAAGGTTGTTTCTCCTACTCCTGTCCTCTTGTTCTATCAGTCTTGACTTTAGGAAGGTAACTTCTTTCTCTAAGGCATAATGTTCGTCTATCAAATTGTTGTGAGACTGGACTATCTCCTCCATTTTCGACTCCAAGTGATTCACCCTCTGGCCCAGACTGTCTATATTGTTTTGGAGGTTTGTATTATATCCCTCTAGTTGTTTTTGGAATGTCTTTGCAAGAAGGCACACCATATTTTTTATGAACATTTCTGAAGCTGCTTTGTTGGTAGCCTCTACCTCAGTCAAAACATGTAAAAAGTTTTCAGGCATGGGGTTATCTGGAGTGCAGAAGTCCTCCATCTGCGTCTCACTTTGCAGCTCAGCCGAGCTACTGCTTAATCTGCAGCTATTTTGTGAGGCAGGGGACAGTTCCCTCTGTGGTGGCGTTAGAGGGGTGTCTGAAATGGTGGAGATATCTGGACAAGATGAGGAGGCCCTTATTGTATTTGTGGCCTCCATAGCGGCTGTGAGCGTTGCTGCTGTGCAAGATTTCACAGGCTGCGCAAGATTTTTGCTTAAGGTACGCAATTTGCATACTTGCTGCGCAATCCCGTCTGTTTCCCGGTTAATCTCGCGATATTTTGCCTCCTTCTTCTCAGCGCTACTTTTAACACTGAATTTAGCGCTTTCTTTAATATATGGAGCGGCGGTTTTTGCAGGGATGGGGGCAGACTTACCCCCTGACTTGAATACTGCGTGTTTCAGTCTCTGTGGCGTTCTCTCCCGCTGTGCGCCGCTCAGGCTGGGGCTGCAGGCTGTGGCTGCTGTGTGGCGGGCGCCATCTTGGCTCCTCAGCATGAGGGGAGAGCGCTCCAGATTTTTTGATTTTCCTGCTTTTCTATTAAGCGGATCCATTATGTGGGGGCACCGCTGGTGCCTATGGAGGTTCCCACAAGTTTTCAGCCAGTCCTGGCTTGTAAGTCGCTTGTTAATAGCGCTTGGTAGGCTGCCCTGTGGAGGAGCTCAGAGCTCAGGCTTCCATTCAGCTCAGACGCTGGCCACGCCCCCCAATGTTTTGAATTTTCTCCAAAAGTAAAGTAGTTGCAAACTCATGCTTTTAGAGACTTGTTTGGGCTCATGAGAGGAGTAGAAAAACATCAAAAATTTAAGTCCTGCATGATTCTACCAAGAAATGTGTGTTCATTGAAACCGCTGGTTTTTGATAGTTTGGGCCCTATTGAATAATGAATGTTTTGAATTTTCTCCAAAAGTAAAGTAGTTGCAAACTCATCCTTTTAGAAACTTGTTTGGGCTGTTGAGAGGAGTAAAAAAGCATCAAAAATTTCAATCCTGCATGATTCTACCAAGAAATGTGATTCTTCATTCAAAACGCTGGTTTTTGCTATTGGGCTCTATTGAATAATGAATGTTTTGAATTTTCTCCAAAAGTAAAGTAGTTGCAAACTCATGCTTTTAGAGACTTGTTTGGGCTCATGAGAGGAGTAGAAAAACATCAAAAATTTCAGTCCTGCATGATTCTACCAAGAAATGTGTGTTCATTCAAACCGCTGGTTTTTGATAGTTTGGGCCCTATTGAATAATGAATGTTTTGAATTTTCTCCAAAAGTAAAGTAGTTGCAAACTCATCCTTTTAGAAACTTGTTTGGGCTGTTGAGAGGAGTAAAAAACCATCAAAAATTTCAATCCTGCATGATTCTACCAAGAAATGTGATTCTTCATTCAAAACGCTGGTTTTTGCTATTTGGCTCTATTGAATAATGAATGTTTTGAATTTTCTCCAAAAGTAAAGTAGTTGCAAACTCATGCTTTTAGAGACTTGTTTGGGCTCATGAGAGGAGTAGAAAAACATCAAAAATTTCAGTCCTGCATGATTCTACCAAGAAATGTGTGTTCATTGAAACCGCTGGTTTTTGATAGTTTGGGCCCTATTGAATAATGAATGTTTTGAATTTTCTCCAAAAGTAAAGTAGTTGCAAACTCATCCTTTTAGAAACTTGTTTGGGCTGTTGAGAGGAGTAAAAAACCATCAAAAATTTCAATCCTGCATGATTCTACCAAGAAATGTGATTCTTCATTCAAAACGCTGGTTTTTGCTATTGGGCTCTATTGAATAATGAATGTTTTGAATTTTCTCCAAAAGTAAAGTAGTTGCAAACTCATGCTTTTAGAGACTTGTTTGGGCTCACGAGAGGAGTAGAAAAACATCAAAAATTTCAGTCCTGCATGATTCTACCAAGAAATGTGTGTTCATTGAAACCGCTGGTTTTTGATAGTTTGGGCCCTATTGAATAATGAATGTTTTGAATTTTCTCCAAAAGTAAAGTAGTTGCAAACTCATCCTTTTAGAAACTTGTTTGGGCTGTTGAGAGGAGTAAAAAACCATCAAAAATTTCAATCCTGCATGATTCTACCAAGAAATGTGATTCTTCATTCAAAACGCTGGTTTTTGCTATTGGGCTCTATTGAATAATGAATGTTTTGAATTTTCTCCAAAAGTAAAGTAGTTGCAAACTCATGCTTTTAGAGACTTGTTTGGGCTCATGAGAGGAGTAGAAAAACATCAAAAATTTCAGTCCTGCATGATTCTACCAAGAAATGTGTGTTCATTGAAACCGCTGGTTTTTGATAGTTTGGGCCCTATTGAATAATGAATGTTTTGAATTTTCTCCAAAAGTAAAGTAGTTGCAAACTCATCCTTTTAGAAACTTGTTTGGGCTGTTGAGAGGAGTAAAAAACCATCAAAAATTTCAATCCTGCATGATTTTACCAAGAAATGTGATTCTTCATTCAAAACCTGATTTTTGCTATTGGGCTCTATTGAATAGTGAATGGTTTGAATTTTCTCCAAAAGTAAAGTAGTTGCAAACTCATGCTTTTAGAGACTTGTTTGGGCTCATGAGAGGAGTAGAAAAACATCAAAAATTTCAGTCCTGCATGATTCTACCAAGAAATGTGTGTTCATTGAAACCGCTGGTTTTTGATAGTTTGGGCCCTATTGAATAATGAATGTTTTGAATTTTCTCCAAAAGTAAAGTAGTTGCAAACTCATCCTTTTAGAAACTTGTTTGGGCTGTTGAGAGGAGTAAAAAACCATCAAAAATTTCAATCCTGCATGATTCTACCAAGAAATGTGATTCTTCATTCAAAACGCTGGTTTTTGCTATTGGGCTCTATTGAATAATGAATGTTTTGAATTTTCTCCAAAAGTAAAGTAGTTGCAAACTCATGCTTTTAGAGACTTGTTTGGGCTCACGAGAGGAGTAGAAAAACATCAAAAATGTCAGTCCTGCATGATTCTACCAAGAAATGTGTGTTCATTGAAACCGCTGGTTTTTGATAGTTTGGGCCCTATTGAATAATGAATGTTTTGAATTTTCTCCAAAAGTAAAGTAGTTGCAAACTCATCCTTTTAGAAACTTGTTTGGGCTGTTGAGAGGAGTAAAAAACCATCAAAAATTTCAATCCTGCATGATTCTACCAAGAAATGTGATTCTTCATTCAAAACGCTGGTTTTTGCTATTGGGCTCTATTGAATAATGAATGTTTTGAATTTTCTCCAAAAGTAAAGTAGTTGCAAACTCATGCTTTTAGAGACTTGTTTGGGCTCATGAGAGGAGTAGAAAAACATCAAAAAATTCAGTCCTGCATGATTCTACCAAGAAATGTGTGTTCATTGAAACCGCTGGTTTTTGATAGTTTGGGCCCTATTGAATAATGAATGTTTTGAATTTTCTCCAAAAGTAAAGTAGTTGCAAACTCATCCTTTTAGAAACTTGTTTGGGCTGTTGAGAGGAGTAAAAAACCATCAAAAATTTCAATCCTGCATGATTTTACCAAGAAATGTGATTCTTCATTCAAAACCTGATTTTTGCTATTGGGCTCTATTGAATAGTGAATGGTTTGAATTTTCTCCAAAAGTAAAGTAGTTGCAAACTCATGCTTTTAGAGACTTGTTTGGGCTCATGAGAGGAGTAGAAAAACATCAAAAATTTCAGTCCTGCATGATTCTACCAAGAAATGTGTGTTCATTGAAACCGCTGGTTTTTGATAGTTTGGGCCCTATTGAATAATGAATGTTTTGAATTTTCTCCAAAAGTAAAGTAGTTGCAAACTCATCCTTTTAGAAACTTGTTTGGGCTGTTGAGAGGAGTAAAAAACCATCAAAAATTTCAATCCTGCATGATTCTACCAAGAAATGTGATTCTTCATTCAAAACGCTGGTTTTTGCTATTGGGCTCTATTGAATAATGAATGTTTTGAATTTTCTCCAAAAGTAAAGTAGTTGCAAACTCATGCTTTTAGAGACTTGTTTGGGCTCATGAGAGGAGTAGAAAAACATCAAAAATTTCAGTCCTGCATGATTCTACCAAGAAATGTGTGTTCATTGAAACCGCTGGTTTTTGATAGTTTGGGCCCTATTGAATAATGAATGTTTTGAATTTTCTCCAAAAGTAAAGTAGTTGCAAACTCATCCTTTTAGAAACTTGTTTGGGCTGTTGAGAGGAGTAAAAAACCATCAAAAATTTCAATCCTGCATGATTTTACCAAGAAATGTGATTCTTCATTCAAAACCTGATTTTTGCTATTGGGCTCTATTGAATAGTGAATGTTTTGAATTTTCTCCAAAAGTAAAGTAGTTGCAAACTCATGCTTTTAGAGACTTGTTTGGGCTCATGAGAGGAGTAGAAAAACATCAAAAATTTCAGTCCTGCATGATTCTACCAAGAAATGTGTTCATTCAAACCGCTGGTTTTTGATAGTTTGGGCCCTATTGAATAATGAATGTTTTGAATTTTCTCCAAAAGTAAAGTAGTTGCAAACTCATCCTTTTAGAAACTTGTTTGGGCTGTTGAGAGGAGTAAAAAACCATCAAAAATTTCAATCCTGCATGATTCTACCAAGAAATGTGATTCTTCATTCAAAACGCTGGTTTTTGCTATTGGGCTCTATTGAATAATGAATGTTTTGAATTTTCTCCAAAAGTAAAGTAGTTGCAAACTCATGCTTTTAGAGACTTGTTTGGGCTCACGAGAGGAGTAGAAAAACATCAAAAATGTCAGTCCTGCATGATTCTACCAAGAAATGTGTGTTCATTGAAACCGCTGGTTTTTGATAGTTTGGGCCCTATTGAATAATGAATGTTTTGAATTTTCTCCAAAAGTAAAGTAGTTGCAAACTCATCCTTTTAGAAACTTGTTTGGGCTGTTGAGAGGAGTAAAAAACCATCAAAAATTTCAATCCTGCATGATTCTACCAAGAAATGTGATTCTTCATTCAAAACGCTGGTTTTTGCTATTGGGCTCTATTGAATAATGAATGTTTTGAATTTTCTCCAAAAGTAAAGTAGTTGCAAACTCATGCTTTTAGAGACTTGTTTGGGCTCATGAGAGGAGTAGAAAAACATCAAAAATTTCAGTCCTGCATGATTCTACCAAGAAATGTGTGTTCATTGAAACCGCTGGTTTTTGATAGTTTGGGCCCTATTGAATAATGAATGTTTTGAATTTTCTCCAAAAGTAAAGTAGTTGCAAACTCATCCTTTTAGAAACTTGTTTGGGCTGTTGAGAGGAGTAAAAAACCATCAAAAATTTCAATCCTGCATGATTTTACCAAGAAATGTGATTCTTCATTCAAAACCTGATTTTTGCTATTGGGCTCTATTGAATAGTGAATGGTTTGAATTTTCTCCAAAAGTAAAGTAGTTGCAAACTCATGCTTTTAGAGACTTGTTTGGGCTCATGAGAGGAGTAGAAAAACATCAAAAATTTCAGTCCTGCATGATTCTACCAAGAAATGTGTGTTCATTGAAACCGCTGGTTTTTGATAGTTTGGGCCCTATTGAATAATGAATGTTTTGAATTTTCTCCAAAAGTAAAGTAGTTGCAAACTCATCCTTTTAGAAACTTGTTTGGGCTGTTGAGAGGAGTAAAAAACCATCAAAAATTTCAATCCTGCATGATTCTACCAAGAAATGTGATTCTTCATTCAAAACGCTGGTTTTTGCTATTGGGCTCTATTGAATAATGAATGTTTTGAATTTTCTCCAAAAGTAAAGTAGTTGCAAACTCATGCTTTTAGAGACTTGTTTGGGCTCATGAGAGGAGTAGAAAAACATCAAAAATTTCAGTCCTGCATGATTCTACCAAGAAATGTGTGTTCATTGAAACCGCTGGTTTTTGATAGTTTGGGCCCTATTGAATAATGAATGTTTTGAATTTTCTCCAAAAGTAAAGTAGTTGCAAACTCATCCTTTTAGAAACTTGTTTGGGCTGTTGAGAGGAGTAAAAAACCATCAAAAATTTCAATCCTGCATGATTTTACCAAGAAATGTGATTCTTCATTCAAAACCTGATTTTTGCTATTGGGCTCTATTGAATAGTGAATGTTTTGAATTTTCTCCAAAAGTAAAGTAGTTGCAAACTCATGCTTTTAGAGACTTGTTTGGGCTCATGAGAGGAGTAGAAAAACATCAAAAATTTCAGTCCTGCATGATTCTACCAAGAAATGTGTTCATTCAAACCGCTGGTTTTTGATAGTTTGGGCCCTATTGAATAATGAATGTTTTGAATTTTCTCCAAAAGTAAAGTAGTTGCAAACTCATCCTTTTAGAAACTTGTTTGGGCTGTTGAGAGGAGTAAAAAACCATCAAAAATTTCAATCCTGCATGATTCTACCAAGAAATGTGATTCTTCATTCAAAACGCTGGTTTTTGCTATTGGGCTCTATTGAATAATGAATGTTTTGAATTTTCTCCAAAAGTAAAGTAGTTGCAAACTCATGCTTTTAGAGACTTGTTTGGGCTCATGAGAGGAGTAGAAAAACATCAAAAATTTCAGTCCTGCATGATTCTACCAAGAAATGTGTGTTCATTGAAACCGCTGGTTTTTGATAGTTTGGGCCCTATTGAATAATGAATGTTTTGAATTTTCTCCAAAAGTAAAGTAGTTGCAAACTCATCCTTTTAGAAACTTGTTTGGGCTGTTGAGAGGAGTAAAAAACCATCAAAAATTTCAATCCTGCTTGATTTTACCAAGAAATGTGATTTTTCATTCAAAACCTGATTTTTGCTATTGGGCTCTATTGAATAGTGAATGTTTTGAATTTTCTCCAAAAGTAAAGTAGTTGCAAACTCATGCTTTTAGAGACTTGTTTGGGCTCATGAGAGGAGTAGAAAAACATCAAAAATTTAAGTCCTGCATGATTCTACCAAGAAATGTGTTCATTCAAACCGCTGGTTTTTGATAGTTTGGGCCCTATTGAATAATGAATGTTTTGAATTTTCTCCAAAAGTAAAGTAGTTGCAAACTCATCCTTTTAGAAACTTGTTTGGGCTGTTGAGAGGAGTAAAAAACCATCAAAAATTTCAATCCTGCATGATTCTACCAAGAAATGTGATTCTTCATTCAAAACGCTGGTTTTTGCTATTGGGCTCTATTGAATAATGAATGTTTTGAATTTTCTCCAAAAGTAAAGTAGTTGCAAACTCATGCTTTTAGAGACTTGTTTGGGCTCATGAGAGGAGTAGAAAAACATCAAAAATTTCAGTCCTGCATGATTCTACCAAGAAATGTGTGTTCATTGAAACCGCTGGTTTTTGATAGTTTGGGCCCTATTGAATAATGAATGTTTTGAATTTTCTCCAAAAGTAAAGTAGTTGCAAACTCATCCTTTTAGAAACTTGTTTGGGCTGTTGAGAGGAGTAAAAAACCATCAAAAATTTCAATCCTGCATGATTCTACCAAGAAATGTGATTCTTCATTCAAAACGCTGGTTTTTGCTATTGGGCTCTATTGAATAATGAATGTTTTGAATTTTCTCCAAAAGTAAAGTAGTTGCAAACTCATGCTTTTAGAGACTTGTTTGGGCTCATGAGAGGAGTAGAAAAACATCAAAAATTTCAGTCCTGCATGATTCTACCAAGAAATGTGTGTTCATTGAAACCGCTGGTTTTTGATAGTTTGGGCCCTATTGAATAATGAATGTTTTGAATTTTCTCCAAAAGTAAAGTAGTTGCAAACTCATCCTTTTAGAAACTTGTTTGGGCTGTTGAGAGGAGTAAAAAACCATCAAAAATTTCAATCCTGCATGATTCTACCAAGAAATGTGATTCTTCATTCAAAACGCTGGTTTTTGCTATTGGGCTCTATTGAATAATGAATGTTTTGAATTTTCTCCAAAAGTAAAGTAGTTGCAAACTCATGCTTTTAGAGACTTGTTTGGGCTCATGAGAGGAGTAGAAAAACATCAAAAATTTCAGTCCTGCATGATTCTACCAAGAAATGTGTGTTCATTGAAACGGCTGGTTTTTGATAGTTTGGGCCCTATTGAATAATGAATGTTTTGAATTTTCTCCAAAAGTAAAGTAGTTGCAAACTCATCCTTTTAGAAACTTGTTTGGGCTGTTGAGAGGAGTAAAAAACCATCAAAAATTTCAATCCTGCATGATTCTACCAAGAAATGTGATTCTTCATTCAAAACGCTGGTTTTTGCTATTGGGCTCTATTGAATAATGAATGTTTTGAATTTTCTCCAAAAGTAAAGTAGTTGCAAACTCATGCTTTTAGAGACTTGTTTGGGCTCACGAGAGGAGTAGAAAAACATCAAAAATTTCAGTCCTGCATGATTCTACCAAGAAATGTGTGTTCATTGAAACCGCTGGTTTTTGATAGTTTGGGCCCTATTGAATAATGAATGTTTTGAATTTTCTCCAAAAGTAAAGTAGTTGCAAACTCATCCTTTTAGAAACTTGTTTGGGCTGTTGAGAGGAGTAAAAAAGCATCAAAAATTTCAATCCTGCATGATTCTACCAAGAAATGTGATTCTTCATTCAAAACGCTGGTTTTTGCTATTGGGCTCTATTGAATAATGAATGTTTTGAATTTTCTCCAAAAGTAAAGTAGTTGCAAACTCATGCTTTTAGAGACTTGTTTGGGCTCATGAGAGGAGTAGAAAAACATCAAAAATTTCAGTCCTGCATGATTCTACCAAGAAATGTGTGTTCATTCAAACCGCTGGTTTTTGATAGTTTGGGCCCTATTGAATAATGAATGTTTTGAATTTTCTCCAAAAGTAAAGTAGTTGCAAACTCATCCTTTTAGAAACTTGTTTGGGCTGTTGAGAGGAGTAAAAAACCATCAAAAATTTCAATCCTGCATGATTCTACCAAGAAATGTGATTCTTCATTCAAAACGCTGGTTTTTGCTATTTGGCTCTATTGAATAATGAATGTTTTGAATTTTCTCCAAAAGTAAAGTAGTTGCAAACTCATGCTTTTAGAGACTTGTTTGGGCTCATGAGAGGAGTAGAAAAACATCAAAAATTTCAGTCCTGCATGATTCTACCAAGAAATGTGTGTTCATTGAAACCGCTGGTTTTTGATAGTTTGGGCCCTATTGAATAATGAATGTTTTGAATTTTCTCCAAAAGTAAAGTAGTTGCAAACTCATCCTTTTAGAAACTTGTTTGGGCTGTTGAGAGGAGTAAAAAACCATCAAAAATTTCAATCCTGCATGATTCTACCAAGAAATGTGATTCTTCATTCAAAACGCTGGTTTTTGCTATTGGGCTCTATTGAATAATGAATGTTTTGAATTTTCTCCAAAAGTAAAGTAGTTGCAAACTCATGCTTTTAGAGACTTGTTTGGGCTCACGAGAGGAGTAGAAAAACATCAAAAATTTCAGTCCTGCATGATTCTACCAAGAAATGTGTGTTCATTGAAACCGCTGGTTTTTGATAGTTTGGGCCCTATTGAATAATGAATGTTTTGAATTTTCTCCAAAAGTAAAGTAGTTGCAAACTCATCCTTTTAGAAACTTGTTTGGGCTGTTGAGAGGAGTAAAAAACCATCAAAAATTTCAATCCTGCATGATTCTACCAAGAAATGTGATTCTTCATTCAAAACGCTGGTTTTTGCTATTGGGCTCTATTGAATAATGAATGTTTTGAATTTTCTCCAAAAGTAAAGTAGTTGCAAACTCATGCTTTTAGAGACTTGTTTGGGCTCATGAGAGGAGTAGAAAAACATCAAAAATTTCAGTCCTGCATGATTCTACCAAGAAATGTGTGTTCATTGAAACCGCTGGTTTTTGATAGTTTGGGCCCTATTGAATAATGAATGTTTTGAATTTTCTCCAAAAGTAAAGTAGTTGCAAACTCATCCTTTTAGAAACTTGTTTGGGCTGTTGAAAGGAGTAAAAAACCATCAAAAATTTCAATCCTGCATGATTTTACCAAGAAATGTGATTCTTCATTCAAAACCTGATTTTTGCTATTGGGCTCTATTGAATAGTGAATGGTTTGAATTTTCTCCAAAAGTAAAGTAGTTGCAAACTCATGCTTTTAGAGACTTGTTTGGGCTCATGAGAGGAGTAGAAAAACATCAAAAATTTCAGTCCTGCATGATTCTACCAAGAAATGTGTGTTCATTGAAACCGCTGGTTTTTGATAGTTTGGGCCCTATTGAATAATGAATGTTTTGAATTTTCTCCAAAAGTAAAGTAGTTGCAAACTCATCCTTTTAGAAACTTGTTTGGGCTGTTGAGAGGAGTAAAAAACCATCAAAAATTTCAATCCTGCATGATTCTACCAAGAAATGTGATTCTTCATTCAAAACGCTGGTTTTTGCTATTGGGCTCTATTGAATAATGAATGTTTTGAATTTTCTCCAAAAGTAAAGTAGTTGCAAACTCATGCTTTTAGAGACTTGTTTGGGCTCACGAGAGGAGTAGAAAAACATCAAAAATGTCAGTCCTGCATGATTCTACCAAGAAATGTGTGTTCATTGAAACCGCTGGTTTTTGATAGTTTGGGCCCTATTGAATAATGAATGTTTTGAATTTTCTCCAAAAGTAAAGTAGTTGCAAACTCATCCTTTTAGAAACTTGTTTGGGCTGTTGAGAGGAGTAAAAAACCATCAAAAATTTCAATCCTGCATGATTCTACCAAGAAATGTGATTCTTCATTCAAAACGCTGGTTTTTGCTATTGGGCTCTATTGAATAATGAATGTTTTGAATTTTCTCCAAAAGTAAAGTAGTTGCAAACTCATGCTTTTAGAGACTTGTTTGGGCTCATGAGAGGAGTAGAAAAACATCAAAAATTTCAGTCCTGCATGATTCTACCAAGAAATGTGTGTTCATTGAAACCGCTGGTTTTTGATAGTTTGGGCCCTATTGAATAATGAATGTTTTGAATTTTCTCCAAAAGTAAAGTAGTTGCAAACTCATCCTTTTAGAAACTTGTTTGGGCTGTTGAGAGGAGTAAAAAACCATCAAAAATTTCAATCCTGCATGATTTTACCAAGAAATGTGATTCTTCATTCAAAACCTGATTTTTGCTATTGGGCTCTATTGAATAGTGAATGGTTTGAATTTTCTCCAAAAGTAAAGTAGTTGCAAACTCATGCTTTTAGAGACTTGTTTGGGCTCATGAGAGGAGTAGAAAAACATCAAAAATTTCAGTCCTGCATGATTCTACCAAGAAATGTGTGTTCATTGAAACCGCTGGTTTTTGATAGTTTGGGCCCTATTGAATAATGAATGTTTTGAATTTTCTCCAAAAGTAAAGTAGTTGCAAACTCATCCTTTTAGAAACTTGTTTGGGCTGTTGAGAGGAGTAAAAAACCATCAAAAATTTCAATCCTGCATGATTCTACCAAGAAATGTGATTCTTCATTCAAAACGCTGGTTTTTGCTATTGGGCTCTATTGAATAATGAATGTTTTGAATTTTCTCCAAAAGTAAAGTAGTTGCAAACTCATGCTTTTAGAGACTTGTTTGGGCTCATGAGAGGAGTAGAAAAACATCAAAAATTTCAGTCCTGCATGATTCTACCAAGAAATGTGTGTTCATTGAAACCGCTGGTTTTTGATAGTTTGGGCCCTATTGAATAATGAATGTTTTGAATTTTCTCCAAAAGTAAAGTAGTTGCAAACTCATCCTTTTAGAAACTTGTTTGGGCTGTTGAGAGGAGTAAAAAACCATCAAAAATTTCAATCCTGCATGATTTTACCAAGAAATGTGATTCTTCATTCAAAACCTGATTTTTGCTATTGGGCTCTATTGAATAGTGAATGTTTTGAATTTTCTCCAAAAGTAAAGTAGTTGCAAACTCATGCTTTTAGAGACTTGTTTGGGCTCATGAGAGGAGTAGAAAAACATCAAAAATTTCAGTCCTGCATGATTCTACCAAGAAATGTGTTCATTCAAACCGCTGGTTTTTGATAGTTTGGGCCCTATTGAATAATGAATGTTTTGAATTTTCTCCAAAAGTAAAGTAGTTGCAAACTCATCCTTTTAGAAACTTGTTTGGGCTGTTGAGAGGAGTAAAAAACCATCAAAAATTTCAATCCTGCATGATTCTACCAAGAAATGTGATTCTTCATTCAAAACGCTGGTTTTTGCTATTGGGCTCTATTGAATAATGAATGTTTTGAATTTTCTCCAAAAGTAAAGTAGTTGCAAACTCATGCTTTTAGAGACTTGTTTGGGCTCACGAGAGGAGTAGAAAAACATCAAAAATGTCAGTCCTGCATGATTCTACCAAGAAATGTGTGTTCATTGAAACCGCTGGTTTTTGATAGTTTGGGCCCTATTGAATAATGAATGTTTTGAATTTTCTCCAAAAGTAAAGTAGTTGCAAACTCATCCTTTTAGAAACTTGTTTGGGCTGTTGAGAGGAGTAAAAAACCATCAAAAATTTCAATCCTGCATGATTCTACCAAGAAATGTGATTCTTCATTCAAAACGCTGGTTTTTGCTATTGGGCTCTATTGAATAATGAATGTTTTGAATTTTCTCCAAAAGTAAAGTAGTTGCAAACTCATGCTTTTAGAGACTTGTTTGGGCTCATGAGAGGAGTAGAAAAACATCAAAAATTTCAGTCCTGCATGATTCTACCAAGAAATGTGTGTTCATTGAAACCGCTGGTTTTTGATAGTTTGGGCCCTATTGAATAATGAATGTTTTGAATTTTCTCCAAAAGTAAAGTAGTTGCAAACTCATCCTTTTAGAAACTTGTTTGGGCTGTTGAGAGGAGTAAAAAACCATCAAAAATTTCAATCCTGCATGATTTTACCAAGAAATGTGATTCTTCATTCAAAACCTGATTTTTGCTATTGGGCTCTATTGAATAGTGAATGGTTTGAATTTTCTCCAAAAGTAAAGTAGTTGCAAACTCATGCTTTTAGAGACTTGTTTGGGCTCATGAGAGGAGTAGAAAAACATCAAAAATTTCAGTCCTGCATGATTCTACCAAGAAATGTGTGTTCATTGAAACCGCTGGTTTTTGATAGTTTGGGCCCTATTGAATAATGAATGTTTTGAATTTTCTCCAAAAGTAAAGTAGTTGCAAACTCATCCTTTTAGAAACTTGTTTGGGCTGTTGAGAGGAGTAAAAAACCATCAAAAATTTCAATTCTGCATGATTCTACCAAGAAATGTGATTCTTCATTCAAAACGCTGGTTTTTGCTATTGGGCTCTATTGAATAATGAATGTTTTGAATTTTCTCCAAAAGTAAAGTAGTTGCAAACTCATGCTTTTAGAGACTTGTTTGGGCTCATGAGAGGAGTAGAAAAACATCAAAAATTTCAGTCCTGCATGATTCTACCAAGAAATGTGTGTTCATTGAAACCGCTGGTTTTTGATAGTTTGGGCCCTATTGAATAATGAATGTTTTGAATTTTCTCCAAAAGTAAAGTAGTTGCAAACTCATCCTTTTAGAAACTTGTTTGGGCTGTTGAGAGGAGTAAAAAACCATCAAAAATTTCAATCCTGCATGATTTTACCAAGAAATGTGATTCTTCATTCAAAACCTGATTTTTGCTATTGGGCTCTATTGAATAGTGAATGTTTTGAATTTTCTCCAAAAGTAAAGTAGTTGCAAACTCATGCTTTTAGAGACTTGTTTGGGCTCATGAGAGGAGTAGAAAAACATCAAAAATTTCAGTCCTGCATGATTCTACCAAGAAATGTGTTCATTCAAACCGCTGGTTTTTGATAGTTTGGGCCCTATTGAATAATGAATGTTTTGAATTTTCTCCAAAAGTAAAGTAGTTGCAAACTCATCCTTTTAGAAACTTGTTTGGGCTGTTGAGAGGAGTAAAAAACCATCAAAAATTTCAATCCTGCATGATTCTACCAAGAAATGTGATTCTTCATTCAAAACGCTGGTTTTTGCTATTGGGCTCTATTGAATAATGAATGTTTTGAATTTTCTCCAAAAGTAAAGTAGTTGCAAACTCATGCTTTTAGAGACTTGTTTGGGCTCATGAGAGGAGTAGAAAAACATCAAAAATTTCAGTCCTGCATGATTCTACCAAGAAATGTGTGTTCATTGAAACCGCTGGTTTTTGATAGTTTGGGCCCTATTGAATAATGAATGTTTTGAATTTTCTCCAAAAGTAAAGTAGTTGCAAACTCATCCTTTTAGAAACTTGTTTGGGCTGTTGAGAGGAGTAAAAAACCATCAAAAATTTCAATCCTGCTTGATTTTACCAAGAAATGTGATTTTTCATTCAAAACCTGATTTTTGCTATTGGGCTCTATTGAATAGTGAATGTTTTGAATTTTCTCCAAAAGTAAAGTAGTTGCAAACTCATGCTTTTAGAGACTTGTTTGGGCTCATGAGAGGAGTAGAAAAACATCAAAAATTTAAGTCCTGCATGATTCTACCAAGAAATGTGTTCATTCAAACCGCTGGTTTTTGACAGTTTGGGCCCTATTGAATAATGAATGTTTTGAATTTTCTCCAAAAGTAAAGTAGTTGCAAACTCATCCTTTTAGAAACTTGTTTGGGCTGTTGAGAGGAGTAAAAAACCATCAAAAATTTCAATCCTGCATGATTCTACCAAGAAATGTGATTCTTCATTCAAAACGCTGGTTTTTGCTATTGGGCTCTATTGAATAATGAATGTTTTGAATTTTCTCCAAAAGTAAAGTAGTTGCAAACTCATGCTTTTAGAGACTTGTTTGGGCTCATGAGAGGAGTAGAAAAACATCAAAAATTTCAGTCCTGCATGATTCTACCAAGAAATGTGTGTTCATTGAAACCGCTGGTTTTTGATAGTTTGGGCCCTATTGAATAATGAATGTTTTGAATTTTCTCCAAAAGTAAAGTAGTTGCAAACTCATCCTTTTAGAAACTTGTTTGGGCTGTTGAGAGGAGTAAAAAACCATCAAAAATTTCAATCCTGCATGATTTTACCAAGAAATGTGATTCTTCATTCAAAACCTGATTTTTGCTATTGGGCTCTATTGAATAGTGAATGTTTTGAATTTTCTCCAAAAGTAAAGTAGTTGCAAACTCATGCTTTTAGAGACTTGTTTGGGCTCATGAGAGGAGTAGAAAAACATCAAAAATTTCAGTCCTGCATGATTCTACCAAGAAATGTGTTCATTCAAACCGCTGGTTTTTGATAGTTTGGGCCCTATTGAATAATGAATGTTTTGAATTTTCTCCAAAAGTAAAGTAGTTGCAAACTCATCCTTTTAGAAACTTGTTTGGGCTGTTGAGTGGAGTAAAAAACCATCAAAAATTTCAATCCTGCATGATTCTACCAAGAAATGTGATTCTTCATTCAAAACGCTGGTTTTTGCTATTGGGCTCTATTGAATAATGAATGTTTTGAATTTTCTCCAAAAGTAAAGTAGTTGCAAACTCATGCTTTTAGAGACTTGTTTGGGCTCATGAGAGGAGTAGAAAAACATCAAAAATTTCAGTCCTGCATGATTCTACCAAGAAATGTGTGTTCATTGAAACCGCTGGTTTTTGATAGTTTGGGCCCTATTGAATAATGAATGTTTTGAATTTTCTCCAAAAGTAAAGTAGTTGCAAACTCATCCTTTTAGAAACTTGTTTGGGCTGTTGAGAGGAGTAAAAAACCATCAAAAATTTCAATCCTGCATGATTTTACCAAGAAATGTGATTTTTCATTCAAAACCTGATTTTTGCTATTGGGCTCTATTGAATAGTGAATGTTTTGAATTTTCTCCAAAAGTAAAGTAGTTGCAAACTCATGCTTTTAGAGACTTGTTTGGGCTCATGAGAGGAGTAGAAAAACATCAAAAATTTAAGTCCTGCATGATTCTACCAAGAAATGTGTTCATTCAAACCGCTGGTTTTTGATAGTTTGGGCCCTATTGAATAATGAATGTTTTGAATTTTCTCCAAAAGTAAAGTAGTTGCAAACTCATCCTTTTAGAAACTTGTTTGGGCTGTTGAGAGGAGTAAAAAACCATCAAAAATTTCAATCCTGCATGATTCTACCAAGAAATGTGATTCTTCATTCAAAACGCTGGTTTTTGCTATTGGGCTCTATTGAATAATGAATGTTTTGAATTTTCTCCAAAAGTAAAGTAGTTGCAAACTCATGCTTTTAGAGACTTGTTTGGGCTCATGAGAGGAGTAGAAAAACATCAAAAATTTCAGTCCTGCATGATTCTACCAAGAAATGTGTTCATTCAAACCGCTGGTTTTTGATAGTTTGGGCCCTATTGAATAATGAATGTTTTGAATTTTCTCCAAAAGTAAAGTAGTTGCAAACTCATCCTTTTAGAAACTTGTTTGGGCTGTTGAGAGGAGTAAAAAACCATCAAAAATTTCAATCCTGCATGATTCTACCAAGAAATGTGATTCTTCATTTAAAACGCTGGTTTTTGCTATTGGGCTCTATTGAATAATGAATGTTTTGAATTTTCTCCAAAAGTAAAGTAGTTGCAAACTCATGCTTTTAGAGACTTGTTTGGGCTCATGAGAGGAGTAGAAAAACATCAAAAATTTCAGTCCTGCATGATTCTACCAAGAAATGTGTGTTCATTGAAACCGCTGGTTTTTGATAGTTTGGGCCCTATTGAATAATGAATGTTTTGAATTTTCTCCAAAAGTAAAGTAGTTGCAAACTCATCCTTTTAGAAACTTGTTTGGGCTGTTGAGAGGAGTAAAAAACCATCAAAAATTTCAATCCTGCATGATTTTACCAAGAAATGTGATTCTTCATTCAAAACCTGATTTTTGCTATTGGGCTCTATTGAATAGTGAATGTTTTGAATTTTCTCCAAAAGTAAAGTAGTTGCAAACTCATGCTTTTAGAGACTAGTTTGGGCTCATGAGAGGAGTAGAAAAACATCAAAAATTTCAGTCCTGCATGATTCTACCAAGAAATGTGTGTTCATTGAAACCGCTGGTTTTTGATAGTTTGGGCCCTATTGAATAATGAATGTTTTGAATTTTCTCCAAAAGTAAAGTAGTTGCAAACTCATCCTTTTAGAAACTTGTTTGGGCTGTTGAGAGGAGTAAAAAACCATCAAAAATTTCAATCCTGCATGATTTTACCAAGAAATGTGATTCTTCATTCAAAACCTGATTTTTGCTATTGGGCTCTATTGAATAGTGAATGTTTTGAATTTTCTCCAAAAGTAAAGTAGTTGCAAACTCATGCTTTTAGAGACTTGTTTGGGCTCATGAGATGAGTAGAAAAACATCAAAAATTTCAGTCCTGCATGATTCTACCAAGACATGTGTGTTCATTGAAACGGCTGGTTTTTGATAGTTTGGGCCCTATTGAATAATGAATGTTTTGAATTTTCTCCAAAAGTAAAGTAGTTGCAAACTCATCCTTTTAGAAACTTGTTTGGGCTGTTGAGAGGAGTAAAAAACCATCAAAAATTTCAATCCTGCATGATTCTACCAAGAAATGTGATTCTTCATTCAAAACGCTGGTTTTTGCTATTGGGCTCTATTGAATAATGAATGTTTTGAATTTTCTCCAAAAGTAAAGTAGTTGCAAACTCATGCTTTTAGAGACTTGTTTGGGCTCATGAGAGGAGTAGAAAAACATCAAAAATTTCAGTCCTGCATGATTCTACCAAGAAATGTGTGTTCATTCAAACCGCTGGTTTTTGATAGTTTGGGCCCTATTGAATAATGAATGTTTTGAATTTTCTCCAAAAGTAAAGTAGTTGCAAACTCATGCTTTTAGAGACTTGTTTGGGCTCATGAGAGGAGTAGAAAAACATCAAAAATTTCAGTCCTGCATGATTCTACCAAGAAATGTGTGTTCATTGAAACCGCTGGTTTTTGATAGTTTGGGCCCTATTGAATAATGAATGTTTTGAATTTTCTTCAAAAGTAAAGTAGTTGCAAACTCATCTTTTTAGAAACTTGTTTGGGCTGTTGAGAGGAGTAAAAAACCATCAAAAATTTCAATCCTGCATGATTCTACCAAGAAATGTGATTCTTCATTCAAAACGCTGGTTTTTGCTATTGGGCTCTATTGAATAATGAATGTTTTGAATTTTCTCCAAAAGTAAAGTAGTTGCAAACTCATGCTTTTAGAGACTTGTTTGGGCTCATGAGAGGAGTAGAAAAACATCAAAAATTTCAGTCCTGCATGATTCTACCAAGAAATGTGTGTTCATTGAAACCGCTGGTTTTTGATAGTTTGGGCCCTATTGAATAATGAATGTTTTGAATTTTCTCCAAAAGTAAAGTAGTTGCAAACTCATCCTTTTAGAAACTTGTTTGGGCTGTTGAGAGGAGTAAAAAACCATCAAAAATTTCAATCCTGCATGATTCTACCAAGAAATGTGATTCTTCATTCAAAACGCTGGTTTTTGCTATTGGGCTCTATTGAATAATGAATGTTTTGAATTTTCTCCAAAAGTAAAGTAGTTGCAAACTCATGCTTTTAGAGATTTGTTTGGGCTCATGAGAGGAGTAGAAAAACATCAAAAATTTCAGTCCTGCATGATTCTACCAAGAAATGTGTGTTCATTGAAACCGCTGGTTTTTGATAGTTTGGGCCCTATTGAATAATGAATGTTTTAAATTTTCTCCAAAAGTAAAGTAGTTGCAAACTCATCCTTTTAGAAACTTGTTTGGGCTGTTGAGAGGAGTAAAAAACCATCAAAAATTTCAATCCTGCATGATTTTACCAAGAAATGTGATTCTTCATTCAAAACCTGATTTTTGCTATTGGGCTCTATTGAATAGTGAATGTTTTGAATTTTCTCCAAAAGTAAAGTAGTTGCAAACTCATGCTTTTAGAGACTTGTTTGGGCTCATGAGAGGAGTAGAAAAACATCAAAAATTTCAGTCCTGCATGATTCTACCAAGAAATGTGTGTTCATTGAAACCGCTGGTTTTTGATAGTTTGGGCCCTATTGAATAATGAATGTTTTGAATTTTCTCCAAAAGTAAAGTAGTTGCAAACTCATCCTTTTAGAAACTTGTTTGGGCTGTTGAGAGGAGTAAAAAACCATCAAAAATTTCAATCCTGCATGATTTTACCAAGAAATGTGATTCTTCATTCAAAACCTGATTTTTGCTATTGGGCTCTATTGAATAGTGAATGTTTTGAATTTTCTCCAAAAGTAAAGTAGTTGCAAACTCATGCTTTTAGAGACTAGTTTGGGCTCATGAGAGGAGTAGAAAAACATCAAAAATTTCAGTCCTGCATGATTCTACAAAGAAATGTGTGTTCATTGAAACCGCTGGTTTTTGATAGTTTGGGCCCTATTGAATAATGAATGTTTTGAATTTTCTCCAAAAGTAAAGTAGTTGCAAACTCATCCTTTTAGAAACTTGTTTGGGCTGTTGAGAGGAGTAAAAAACCATCAAAAATTTCAATCCTGCATGATTTTACCAAGAAATGTGATTCTTCATTCAAAACCTGATTTTTGCTATTGGGCTCTATTGAATAGTGAATGTTTTGAATTTTCTCCAAAAGTAAAGTAGTTGCAAACTCATGCTTTTAGAGACTTGTTTGGGCTCATGAGATGAGTAGAAAAACATCAAAAATTTCAGTCCTGCATGATTCTACCAAGACATGTGTGTTCATTGAAACGGCTGGTTTTTGATAGTTTGGGCCCTATTGAATAATGAATGTTTTGAATTTTCTCCAAAAGTAAAGTAGTTGCAAACTCATCCTTTTAGAAACTTGTTTGGGCTGTTGAGAGGAGTAAAAAACCATCAAAAATTTCAATCCTGCATGATTCTACCAAGAAATGTGATTCTTCATTCAAAACGCTGGTTTTTGCTATTGGGCTCTATTGAATAATGAATGTTTTGAATTTTCTCCAAAAGTAAAGTAGTTGCAAACTCATGCTTTTAGAGACTTGTTTGGGCTCATGAGAGGAGTAGAAAAACATCAAAAATTTCAGTCCTGCATGATTCTACCAAGAAATGTGTGTTCATTCAAACCGCTGGTTTTTGATAGTTTGGGCCCTATTGAATAATGAATGTTTTGAATTTTCTCCAAAAGTAAAGTAGTTGCAAACTCATGCTTTTAGAGACTTGTTTGGGCTCATGAGAGGAGTAGAAAAACATCAAAAATTTCAGTCCTGCATGATTCTACCAAGAAATGTGTGTTCATTGAAACCGCTGGTTTTTGATAGTTTGGGCCCTATTGAATAATGAATGTTTTGAATTTTCTCCAAAAGTAAAGTAGTTGCAAACTCATCCTTTTAGAAACTTGTTTGGGCTGTTGAGAGGAGTAAAAAACCATCAAAAATTTCAATCCTGCATGATTCTACCAAGAAATGTGATTCTTCATTCAAAACGCTGGTTTTTGCTATTGGGCTCTATTGAATAATGAATGTTTTGAATTTTCTCCAAAAGTAAAGTAGTTGCAAACTCATGCTTTTAGAGACTTGTTTGGGCTCATGAGAGGAGTAGAAAAACATCAAAAATTTCAGTCCTGCATGATTCTACCAAGAAATGTGTGTTCATTGAAACGGCTGGTTTTTGATAGTTTGGGCCCTATTGAATAATGAATGTTTTGAATTTTCTCCAAAAGTAAAGTAGTTGCAAACTCATCCTTTTAGAAACTTGTTTGGGCTGTTGAGAGGAGTAAAAAACCATCAAAAATTTCAATCCTGCATGATTCTACCAAGAAATGTGATTCTTCATTCAAAACGCTGGTTTTTGCTATTGGGCTCTATTGAATAATGAATGTTTTGAATTTTCTCCAAAAGTAAAGTAGTTGCAAACTCATGCTTTTAGAGACTTGTTTGGGCTCATGAGAGGAGTAGAAAAACATCAAAAATTTCAGTCCTGCATGATTCTACCAAGAAATGTGTGTTCATTGAAACCGCTGGTTTTTGATAGTTTGGGCCCTATTGAATAATGAATGTTTTGAATTTTCTCCAAAAGTAAAGTAGTTGCAAACTCATCCTTTTAGAAACTTGTTTGGGCTGTTGAGAGGAGTAAAAAACCATCAAAAATTTCAATCCTGCATGATTCTACCAAGAAATGTGATTCTTCATTCAAAACGCTGGTTTTTGCTATTGGGCTCTATTGAATAATGAATGTTTTGAATTTTCTCCAAAAGTAAAGTAGTTGCAAACTCATGCTTTTAGAGACTTGTTTGGGCTCATGAGAGGAGTAGAAAAACATCAAAAATTTCAGTCCTGCATGATTCTACCAAGAAATGTGTGTTCATTGAAACGGCTGGTTTTTGATAGTTTGGGCCCTATTGAATAATGAATGTTTTGAATTTTCTCCAAAAGTAAAGTAGTTGCAAACTCATCCTTTTAGAAACTTGTTTGGGCTGTTGAGAGGAGTAAAAAACCATCAAAAATTTCAATCCTGCATGATTCTACCAAGAAATGTGATTCTTCATTCAAAACGCTGGTTTTTGCTATTGGGCTCTATTGAATAATGAATGTTTTGAATTTTCTCCAAAAGTAAAGTAGTTGCAAACTCATGCTTTTAAAGACTTGTTTGGGCTCACGAGAGGAGTAGAAAAACTTCAAAAATTTCAGTCCTGCATGATTCTACCAAGAAATGTGTGTTCATTGAAACCGCTGGTTTTTGATAGTTTGGGCCCTATTGAATAATGAATGTTTTGAATTTTCTCCATTTTCAATAACTTTATTAAAAATTTTACATAAAGTTAACAGTAGTATTTTTACAGCATACTGTTGACAGTAGGGTTCAGGATAATATACAAAATAACAGTAATGTATTACATTGAGTAGATCAGTAGGAGTAACAATACACCTAACAATAACACTTAACAGTAGTGTGGTATATTGTCAAGAACCAAGAGATAATCCTAAAATAAACAAACGTAATGAGTTACCTTGTATTCTGTTTTAAGAGAGTAATGCGCGTTTTTACCAGATAAATTCAGAGAGGAGAGATATCAGCAGTAAAAATAAAAAAAATCACATAGTGGGAGAGACCAAGAGCAGTTCAATTAGGAGAAATTCTGATCAGAGGTAAATCTTATCCAAGAATTCCACCTTTTGCTATATGTACTGAAGTAGTCATTTGCCAAAGCATGGCTTTTTTCGTATGAGCAATGTAATGACATCTTGTCTACAATATCACTAATTTTGGGAGTAGCCTCTTCGTTCCATAAGGATGCTATGGCATTTTTAGTTATTAGAAAAAGGTGGATAACTGTTGGGATATGAGATGTATGAATCACTTCTAAACCTATGGACAGTAATGCCATCTGTGGCGTAAGGGTGATGTTTTGTTTAGTCAGAATATTAATTGTTCTAGAGATTTCTATCCAAATGGGCCTGATTTTAGGACATTCCCAGAATACATGTAATAGTGTACCTGTGAATCCGCAATCTCTCCAACAATCTGGGGATCTACCTGGGAACATCCTGGCCAGCTTCACAGGAGTATAGTACCACCTAGATGTCAGTTTGTAAAAGGATTCATGTAGGGATGCGCAAATGTTGGATGAATATGTCTGTTTAAGAGCCAGCTCCCATTGTTCCAGAGAGAATAGAGTATCAAAATCGCTCTCCCATTTAATCATATATGGAGTCTTTTCTCCAATTTCAGAGCCGTTCAAAAAATCATATATATTTCTTGATCTCCAATGGACCTTAACATTAGGATTACAAAGTAGCAAACTTGTAGATTCTGTAATGTAAGATTTTTTTTTCAAAAATTTTGAGATATTTTTCTTAATCAAGGGAAGGAGTTCCAAATCCCGGCAAGAAAAATTATTTTGAGATATTAAAGATTCGTTGCTTATAAATTTCTTACCATCAAACAAATCTCCTATCACCTTAATACCAAATTTTATCCATTCTTTCGGGATTTTTTTATCCATTAGTAAACCAAGAAATTTGATAGGGATATTTTTTAATTGAACGTATCTCTGGCTTCTGTTTCTCTTAACCTGCGGCTTAGCCAGTTGCTTCCATGCAGAGAGAGTTGCGGAGATTATTGGGGAGTCATAACGTAAAGGAGTAGATGACCCCAAACACTCTAGAATTGCGCTTAAAAGAGTTTTGTTTTTATTAAAATATGTCTCGATTTCTACCCAAGCTGGGACGTTATTTGAATTAACCCAAGAAAAGTATTGTTTTATTAAATTGGCATAGTAATAATTAATTAAATTTGGAAGGGCTAGGCCTCCATTGACTTTGCTTCTGTATAGTATATGGGAAGCCACTCTCGCCCTTTTCTTATTCCAAACGAACTTATTTATAATAGACTGAAGTTTCCTAATAAATTTTAAGGGAACAAGTAAAGGTATTGCTCTAAAGATATATAGTATCTTTGGAAGGGTAAAAAGTTTAAATAGTGTTATCCTTCCCACCCATGAAATTTCGTGAGTCGCAAAATTGTTCAATTCGATCTGAGTCTTTTTTGTAATGTTTTGTATGTTCAACTCAACTGTCTTCCTAAAGTTCCTGGATATACGAATACCCAAATATGAAACATCCTCTTTCTCCCAATCAAACCGGGAAATTTCCTTAATGCGTGAGATGGTTAGGTCATCTAGAAAGAAATCCAAGATTTTAGATTTGTTCTCATTGATTTTGTAAAATGAGATTTTAGAGAAATTCTCGATAGTAGATAATACACCCCTAATAGAGTTCAGTGGATCTGATAGACTCAGTATAATGTCATCAGCGAATAGACCGATTTTAAATTGGTGATCTTCAATTTGGATACCTTGGATCTCATCATTGGTTCTTATTGCTTCTGCTAAGGGTTCCATAATCAGCGCAAATAACAGGGGGGAGAGTGGGCATCCCTGTCTAGTTCCGTTAGTTATCATGATGCGATCTGAAGTGTGGTTATTTGTATAAACATTAGCGGAAGGGTTTGTGTATAAAGCCATTATAGTTTTTATTATATTATCACTGAAGCCAAATTTATTCAGAGTTGCTTTAAGGAAGTCCCAATTAACCCTGTCGAAGGCTTTCTCTGCGTCTAAAGCCAGGAGGAGAGAGGGGATTTTCTTTCTTTTAATAAAATTTACCAAGTTCAATGTTCTCCTAGTGCCATCGGTAGTCTGGCGTCCCTCTATAAACCCGAGTTGATCTTTATGAATAATGTTTGGGAGGATATTTTTTAGTCTATTTGCTATAATTTTTGAGTATAGTTTGACGTCGGTATTTATTAGAGAGATAGGCCTATAATTTTTGACTGACTCCGGGTCTCCCTTAGGTTTGGGTATTAAAATTATATTAGCCTGTAACATTTCCTGAGGAAATTTTCCAGTCCGAGATGCCTTGTCAAAAATGCGGACTAAGTGTGGGGTTATGATATTTGCGAATGCTTGGTAATATTCATTCGAGAATCCATCGGGGCCCGGAGTTTTCTTTTTTTTAGATGATTTAATTACTTCCAGGACTTCAGACGTAGAGAAAGGGGCCTCAAGTTTAGACAGTTGTTGGGGAGTAATCTTAGGTAACCCCAGAGGGGCAAGAAAATCCTTTATGCCTTGTTCGTCGGGTTGTTGGGTATGTTCATCTAGTTTAAGATTGTAAATAGACGAATAGTATTTAGCAAATGCTTCAACGATTTTCTTGGGGTGTTCTAATTTATTGCCCTCATGGTTAATTTTATTGATTTTGCATTTGATCCTAATTGATCTGAATTTTTGTGCCATAAGTCTAGTGGGTTTGTTGTATGAAGAATAATAGTTTGATTTCATTAGTTTTGCGAATTTTTCGTATTCACTGAATAACTCCGATCTAAGATCTATTCTTAGTTTAAGAATCTCCGAGTGTATATTTGGTGGAGGAGAGGATGAATTTTGTAATATTGCTTCCAATTTTTGTAACTCTAATTGTAAGGTACGGATTTTTTCTTTGGAAAGTTTTTTTTTGTTGTAGGCCAGATATGTCATAACCCCCCTAATTACTGCCTTGTGCGCGTTCCAAAGGGTGAATGGGCAAATGTTGTTTATATCATTTTCTATGAAATAATTATTTAAGGCTTTTTCAATTTCTTTTTTAAATTTTGGGTTGAACAACAGGGATGAGTCGCATCTCCATTGGGATCTGAACTCTGCCGACCTACCAAGAAAAATTTCTGCAACAATTGGAGAGTGATCAGAAAATGTTTTGGAGAGAATTTCAATTTTCTTAAATTTCGAAATTGAGAACGTATCTGTCAAAAACAAGTCAATCCTAGCGAAAGACTTGTGTGCCTCTGAGAAATGGGTATATTCCCTAGAAGATGTATTTAAACATCTGAATACATCTAGGTATTCATGGTTGCAAAGCCAATTTTTTAATTCAGGAAATGATGAGCGAGTGAGAGAGGTGGAGTCCATTGCTCCATCAGGAACAATGTTGAAATCACCCATCAAAACAATAACACCTTTTTTCACTTCCTGGATTTTTCTATCGAGACCATTGAAGAAACGCATTTGACCATTGCATGGAGCATAAACGTTCACAAGTGTCGTTAGTTGATTGTCTATCAGACAAGTAAGAATCAAATATCTGCCCTCGCTGTCAGAGTATTCGTTAATGATTTCGAATGAAATAGTATCTTTAATTAGTATGAGGACTCCTGCTCGTTTCTTTACATTAAGAGATTTGTATATATATGGGAAATTTTTATTCTCTATCTTGGGGTGTCCATCCCTAGCCAATTTCACCTCTTGGAGGCAAATTATATCTGCTCTGCTGCCCCTGATCTCTCTCCACGTGAGATACCTCTTAGCGGGACTATTCAATCCCCTCACATTGAGTGATAGTATCTTAACCATATACTAAAGAATACAAAAATAAAAAAAAAACAGAAATATAAACAGAACAATAAACAGGAAGAGATTACCACAATCTTAGGTAAACTTCCTAAAATGGGGAAAAGCTCGTGAAACTCCGCAGGAAGCCTCCTGCATACAAAATAATGTAAGTAATATAGCCATTAAAATTTGCATTTTTCACCCTGGAGCCTCTTCTCTCTTGTCCAAGGATTTAAGAAAATTTTTCCCCTCTTGTGGAGATAGGATTACTACTACCTTCCCACCATGAATTATCAAAAGCTTAGTAGGGAACCCCCACCTATAAACCACACCCTTTTGTCTCAGAATTGTTGTAACCTCATTAAATCCCTTCCTTGTTTGTATAGTTTCTTTTGAAAGGTCTGCATATGATTTGATGTGATCATAAGGGTGGGGAAGATGTTTATTGGTCCTGAAATAGTTTAAGAATTTTTCTTTGGTGGAGTAAAAATGGAATCTTAAGATAGTGTCTCTAGGGAGCTCAGCTGAGATAGATGCAGGCCTCGGGAGTCTGTGGATTCTATCTATCATTAGTTCTACCTCAGGGACGGATGGCAGAATTTTGATTAAAAAAGTAGACCCAGAAAAGATTATAGTTCTGTAGAGGAGGAGGAGGAGGCTAGTAGCAGTGGACATGAGGGTCTGGAAAATTTCCAGGCTTCTGAGAGAGGGGTCTCTGAAAAATATATTAAAGACTTAATTCTAGCATTAAATAAAAGCTTTGAGTCCTCTCTGAATAAACATGTAAACAGTCTACAATCCAATCTTGACACAGTTAACACCAGGATTGATAATAATGAAAAGAAATTAGAAGCTCTAGGGAAAACCTCAGATTCCATTCAAAAACAACAAACTAATGCCCAAAAAGAGATCCTTTTTTTACGAAATAAAGTAGCCGACCTAGAAGACCGCAGTAGGAGGAACAACATTAAATTGAGAGGAATCTCGGAAAAAATTAACCAGCACAATCTACAAAAATATGTTGAATTTTCTCCAAAAGTAAAGTAGTTGCAAACTCATCCTTTTAGAAACTTGTTTGGGCTGTTGAGAGGAGTAAAAAACCATCAAAAATTTCAATCCTGCATGATTCTACCAAGAAATGTGATTCTTCATTCAAAACGCTGGTTTTTGCTATTGGGCTCTATTGAATAATGAATGTTTTGAATTTTCTCCAAAAGTAAAGTAGTTGCAAACTCATGCTTTTAGAGACTTGTTTGGGCTCATGAGAGGAGTAGAAAAACATCAAAAATTTCAGTCCTGCATGATTCTACCAAGAAATGTGTGTTCATTGAAACCGCTGGTTTTTGATAGTTTGGGCCCTATTGAATAATGAATGTTTTGAATTTTCTCCAAAAGTAAAGTAGTTGCAAACTCATCCTTTTAGAAACTTGTTTGGGCTGTTGAGAGGAGTAAAAAACCATCAAAAATTTCAATCCTGCATGATTCTACCAAGAAATGTGATTCTTCATTCAAAACGCTGGTTTTTGCTATTGGGCTCTATTGAATAATGAATGTTTTGAATTTTCTCCAAAAGTAAAGTAGTTGCAAACTCATGCTTTTAGAGACTTGTTTGGGCTCATGAGAGGAGTAGAAAAACATCAAAAATTTCAGTCCTGCATGATTCTACCAAGAAATGTGTGTTCATTGAAACCGCTGGTTTTTGATAGTTTGGGCCCTATTGAATAATGAATGTTTTGAATTTTCTCCAAAAGTAAAGTAGTTGCAAACTCATCCTTTTAGAAACTTGTTTGGGCTGTTGAGAGGAGTAAAAAACCATCAAAAATTTCAATCCTGCATGATTTTACCAAGAAATGTGATTCTTCATTCAAAACCTGATTTTTGCTATTGGGCTCTATTGAATAGTGAATGTTTTGAATTTTCTCCAAAAGTAAAGTAGTTGCAAACTCATGCTTTTAGAGACTAGTTTGGGCTCATGAGAGGAGTAGAAAAACATCAAAAATTTCAGTCCTGCATGATTCTACCAAGAAATGTGTGTTCATTGAAACCGCTGGTTTTTGATAGTTTGGGCCCTATTGAATAATGAATGTTTTGAATTTTCTCCAAAAGTAAAGTAGTTGCAAACTCATCCTTTTAGAAACTTGTTTGGGCTGTTGAGAGGAGTAAAAAACCATCAAAAATTTCAATCCTGCATGATTTTACCAAGAAATGTGATTCTTCATTCAAAACCTGATTTTTGCTATTGGGCTCTATTGAATAGTGAATGTTTTGAATTTTCTCCAAAAGTAAAGTAGTTGCAAACTCATGCTTTTAGAGACTTGTTTGGGCTCATGAGATGAGTAGAAAAACATCAAAAATTTCAGTCCTGCATGATTCTACCAAGACATGTGTGTTCATTGAAACGGCTGGTTTTTGATAGTTTGGGCCCTATTGAATAATGAATGTTTTGAATTTTCTCCAAAAGTAAAGTAGTTGCAAACTCATCCTTTTAGAAACTTGTTTGGGCTGTTGAGAGGAGTAAAAAACCATCAAAAATTTCAATCCTGCATGATTCTACCAAGAAATGTGATTCTTCATTCAAAACGCTGGTTTTTGCTATTGGGCTCTATTGAATAATGAATGTTTTGAATTTTCTCCAAAAGTAAAGTAGTTGCAAACTCATGCTTTTAGAGACTTGTTTGGGCTCATGAGAGGAGTAGAAAAACATCAAAAATTTCAGTCCTGCATGATTCTACCAAGAAATGTGTGTTCATTCAAACCGCTGGTTTTTGATAGTTTGGGCCCTATTGAATAATGAATGTTTTGAATTTTCTCCAAAAGTAAAGTAGTTGCAAACTCATGCTTTTAGAGACTTGTTTGGGCTCATGAGAGGAGTAGAAAAACATCAAAAATTTCAGTCCTGCATGATTCTACCAAGAAATGTGTGTTCATTGAAACCGCTGGTTTTTGATAGTTTGGGCCCTATTGAATAATGAATGTTTTGAATTTTCTCCAAAAGTAAAGTAGTTGCAAACTCATCCTTTTAGAAACTTGTTTGGGCTGTTGAGAGGAGTAAAAAATCATCAAAAATTTCAATCCTGCATGATTCTACCAAGAAATGTGATTCTTCATTCAAAACGCTGGTTTTTGCTATTGGGCTCTATTGAATAATGAATGTTTTGAATTTTCTCCAAAAGTAAAGTAGTTGCAAACTCATGCTTTTAGAGACTTGTTTGGGCTCATGAGAGGAGTAGAAAAACATCAAAAATTTCAGTCCTGCATGATTCTACCAAGAAATGTGTGTTCATTGAAACCGCTGGTTTTTGATAGTTTGGGCCCTATTGAATAATGAATGTTTTGAATTTTCTCCAAAAGTAAAGTAGTTGCAAACTCATCCTTTTAGAAACTTGTTTGGGCTGTTGAGAGGAGTAAAAAACCATCAAAAATTTCAATCCTGCATGATTCTACCAAGAAATGTGATTCTTCATTCAAAACGCTGGTTTTTGCTATTGGGCTCTATTGAATAATGAATGTTTTGAATTTTCTCCAAAAGTAAAGTAGTTGCAAACTCATGCTTTTAGAGACTTGTTTGGGCTCATGAGAGGAGTAGAAAAACATCAAAAATTTCAGTCCTGCATGATTCTACCAAGAAATGTGTGTTCATTGAAACCGCTGGTTTTTGATAGTTTGGGCCCTATTGAATAATGAATGTTTTGAATTTTCTCCAAAAGTAAAGTAGTTGCAAACTCATCCTTTTAGAAACTTGTTTGGGCTGTTGAGAGGAGTAAAAAACCATCAAAAATTTCAATCCTGCATGATTCTACCAAGAAATGTGATTCTTCATTCAAAACGCTGGTTTTTGCTATTGGGCTCTATTGAATAATGAATGTTTTGAATTTTCTCCAAAAGTAAAGTAGTTGCAAACTCATGCTTTTAGAGACTTGTTTGGGCTCATGAGAGGAGTAGAAAAACATCAAAAATTTCAGTCCTGCATGATTCTACCAAGAAATGTGTGTTCATTGAAACGGCTGGTTTTTGATAGTTTGGGCCCTATTGAATAATGAATGTTTTGAATTTTCTCCAAAAGTAAAGTAGTTGCAAACTCATCCTTTTAGAAACTTGTTTGGGCTGTTGAGAGGAGTAAAAAACCATCAAAAATTTCAATCCTGCATGATTCTACCAAGAAATGTGATTCTTCATTCAAAACGCTGGTTTTTGCTATTGGGCTCTATTGAATAATGAATGTTTTGAATTTTCTCCAAAAGTAAAGTAGTTGCAAACTCATGCTTTTAGAGACTTGTTTGGGCTCACGAGAGGAGTAGAAAAACATCAAAAATTTCAGTCCTGCATGATTCTACCAAGAAATGTGTGTTCATTGAAACCGCTGGTTTTTGATAGTTTGGGCCCTATTGAATAATGAATGTTTTGAATTTTCTCCAAAAGTAAAGTAGTTGCAAACTCATCCTTTTAGAAACTTGTTTGGGCTGTTGAGAGGAGTAAAAAACCATCAAAAATTTCAATCCTGCATGATTCTACCAAGAAATGTGATTCTTCATTCAAAACGCTGGTTTTTGCTATTGGGCTCTATTGAATAATGAATGTTTTGAATTTTCTCCAAAAGTAAAGTAGTTGCAAACTCATGCTTTTAGAGACTTGTTTGGGCTCATGAGAGGAGTAGAAAAACATCAAAAATTTCAGTCCTGCATGATTCTACCAAGAAATGTGTGTTCATTGAAACCGCTGGTTTTTGATAGTTTGGGCCCTATTGAATAATGAATGTTTTGAATTTTCTCCAAAAGTAAAGTAGTTGCAAACTCATCCTTTTAGAAACTTGTTTGGGCTGTTGAGAGGAGTAAAAAGCCATCAAAAATTTCAATCCTGCATGATTTTACCAAGAAATGTGATTCTTCATTCAAAACCTGATTTTTGCTATTGGGCTCTATTGAATAGTGAATGTTTTGAATTTTCTCCAAAAGTAAAGTAGTTGCAAACTCATGCTTTTAGAGACTTGTTTGGGCTCATGAGAGGAGTAGAAAAACATCAAAAATTTCAGTCCTGCATGATTCTACCAAGAAATGTGTTCATTCAAACCGCTGGTTTTTGATAGTTTGGGCCCTATTGAATAATGAATGTTTTGAATTTTCTCCAAAAGTAAAGTAGTTGCAAACTCATCCTTTTAGAAACTTGTTTGGGCTGTTGAGAGGAGTAAAAAACCATCAAAAATTTCAATCCTGCATGATTCTACCAAGAAATGTGATTCTTCATTCAAAACGCTGGTTTTTGCTATTGGGCTCTATTGAATAATGAATGTTTTGAATTTTCTCCAAAAGTAAAGTAGTTGCAAACTCATGCTTTTAGAGACTTGTTTGGGCTCATGAGAGGAGTAGAAAAACATCAAAAATTTCAGTCCTGCATGATTCTACCAAGAAATGTGTTCATTCAAACCGCTGGTTTTTGATAGTTTGGGCCCTATTGAATAATGAATGTTTTGAATTTTCTCCAAAAGTAAAGTAGTTGCAAACTCATCCTTTTAGAAACTTGTTTGGGCTGTTGAGAGGAGTAAAAAACCATCAAAAATTTCAATCCTGCATGATTCTACCAAGAAATGTGATTCTTCATTCAAAACGCTGGTTTTTGCTATTGGGCTCTATTGAATAATGAATGTTTTGAATTTTCTCCAAAAGTAAAGTAGTTGCAAACTCATGCTTTTAGAGACTTGTTTGGGCTCATGAGAGGAGTAGAAAAACATCAAAAATTTCAATCCTGCATGATTCTACCAAGAAATGTGTGTTCATTGAAACCGCTGGTTTTTGATAGTTTGGGCCCTATTGAATAATGAATGTTTTGAATTTTCTCCAAAAGTAAAGTAGTTGCAAACTCATCCTTTTAGAAACTTGTTTGGGCTGTTGAGAGGAGTAAAAAACCATCAAAAATTTCAATCCTGCATGATTTTACCAAGAAATGTGATTCTTCATTCAAAACCTGATTTTTGCTATTGGGCTCTATTGAATAGTGAATGTTTTGAATTTTCTCCAAAAGTAAAGTAGTTGCAAACTCATGCTTTTAGAGACTTGTTTGGGCTCATGAGAGGAGTAGAAAAACATCAAAAATTTCAGTCCTGCATGATTCTACCAAGAAATGTGTGTTCATTGAAACCGCTGGTTTTTGATAGTTTGGGCCCTATTGAATAATGAATGTTTTGAATTTTCTCCAAAAGTAAAGTAGTTGCAAACTCATCCTTTTAGAAACTTGTTTGGGCTGTTGAGAGGAGTAAAAAACCATCAAAAATTTCAATCCTGCATGATTTTACCAAGAAATGTGATTCTTCATTCAAAACCTGATTTTTGCTATTGGGCTCTATTGAATAGTGAATGTTTTGAATTTTCTCCAAAAGTAAAGTAGTTGCAAACTCATGCTTTTAGAGACTTGTTTGGGCTCATGAGATGAGTAGAAAAACATCAAAAATTTCAGTCCTGCATGATTCTACCAAGACATGTGTGTTCATTGAAACGGCTGGTTTTTGATAGTTTGGGCCCTATTGAATAATGAATGTTTTGAATTTTCTCCAAAAGTAAAGTAGTTGCAAACTCATCCTTTTAGAAACTTGTTTGGGCTGTTGAGAGGAGTAAAAAACCATCAAAAATTTCAATCCTGCATGATTCTACCAAGAAATGTGATTCTTCATTCAAAACGCTGGTTTTTGCTATTGGGCTCTATTGAATAATGAATGTTTTGAATTTTCTCCAAAAGTAAAGTAGTTGCAAACTCATGCTTTTAGAGACTTGTTTGGGCTCATGAGAGGAGTAGAAAAACATCAAAAATTTCAGTCCTGCATGATTCTACCAAGAAATGTGTGTTCATTCAAACCGCTGGTTTTTGATAGTTTGGGCCCTATTGAATAATGAATGTTTTGAATTTTCTCCAAAAGTAAAGTAGTTGCAAACTCATGCTTTTAGAGACTTGTTTGGGCTCATGAGAGGAGTAGAAAAACATCAAAAATTTCAGTCCTGCATGATTCTACCAAGAAATGTGTGTTCATTGAAACCGCTGGTTTTTGATAGTTTGGGCCCTATTGAATAATGAATGTTTTGAATTTTCTTCAAAAGTAAAGTAGTTGCAAACTCATGCTTTTAGAAACTTGTTTGGGCTGTTGAGAGGAGTAAAAAACCATCAAAAATTTCAATCCTGCATGATTCTACCAAGAAATGTGATTCTTCATTCAAAACGCTGGTTTTTGCTATTGGGCTCTATTGAATAATGAATGTTTTGAATTTTCTCCAAAAGTAAAGTAGTTGCAAACTCATGCTTTTAGAGACTTGTTTGGGCTCATGAGAGGAGTAGAAAAACATCAAAAATTTCAGTCCTGCATGATTCTACCAAGAAATGTGTGTTCATTCAAACCGCTGGTTTTTGATAGTTTGGGCCCTATTGAATAATGAATGTTTTGAATTTTCTCCAAAAGTAAAGTAGTTGCAAACTCATCCTTTTAGAAACTTGTTTGGGCTGTTGAGAGGAGTAAAAAACCATCAAAAATTTCAATCCTGCATGATTCTACCAAGAAATGTGATTCTTCATTCAAAACGCTGGTTTCTGCTATTTGGCTCTATTGAATAATGAATGTTTTGAATTTTCTCCAAAAGTAAAGTAGTTGCAAACTCATGCTTTTAGAGACTTGTTTGGGCTCATGAGAGGAGTAGAAAAACATCAAAAATTTCAGTCCTGCATGATTCTACCAAGAAATGTGTGTTCATTGAAACCGCTGGTTTTTGATAGTTTGGGCCCTATTGAATAATGAATGTTTTGAATTTTCTCCAAAAGTAAAGTAGTTGCAAACTCATCCTTTTAGAAACTTGTTTGGGCTGTTGAGAGGAGTAAAAAACCATCAAAAATTTCAATCCTGCATGATTCTACCAAGAAATGTGATTCTTCATTCAAAACGCTGGTTTTTGCTATTGGGCTCTATTGAATAATGAATGTTTTGAATTTTCTCCAAAAGTAAAGTAGTTGCAAACTCATGCTTTTAGAGACTTGTTTGGGCTCACGAGAGGAGTAGAAAAACATCAAAAATTTCAGTCCTGCATGATTCTACCAAGAAATGTGTGTTCATTGAAACCGCTGGTTTTTGATAGTTTGGGCCCTATTGAATAATGAATGTTTTGAATTTTCTCCAAAAGTAAAGTAGTTGCAAACTCATCCTTTTAGAAACTTGTTTGGGCTGTTGAGAGGAGTAAAAAACCATCAAAAATTTCAATCCTGCATGATTCTACCAAGAAATGTGATTCTTCATTCAAAACGCTGGTTTTTGCTATTGGGCTCTATTGAATAATGAATGTTTTGAATTTTCTCCAAAAGTAAAGTAGTTGCAAACTCATGCTTTTAGAGACTTGTTTGGGCTCATGAGAGGAGTAGAAAAACATCAAAAATTTCAGTCCTGCATGATTCTACCAAGAAATGTGTGTTCATTGAAACCGCTGGTTTTTGATAGTTTGGGCCCTATTGAATAATGAATGTTTTGAATTTTCTCCAAAAGTAAAGTAGTTGCAAACTCATCCTTTTAGAAACTTGTTTGGGCTGTTGAGAGGAGTAAAAAACCATCAAAAATTTCAATCCTGCATGATTTTACCAAGAAATGTGATTCTTCATTCAAAACCTGATTTTTGCTATTGGGCTCTATTGAATAGTGAATGGTTTGAATTTTCTCCAAAAGTAAAGTAGTTGCAAACTCATGCTTTTAGAGACTTGTTTGGGCTCATGAGAGGAGTAGAAAAACATCAAAAATTTCAGTCCTGCATGATTCTACCAAGAAATGTGTGTTCATTGAAACCGCTGGTTTTTGATAGTTTGGGCCCTATTGAATAATGAATGTTTTGAATTTTCTCCAAAAGTAAAGTAGTTGCAAACTCATCCTTTTAGAAACTTGTTTGGGCTGTTGAGAGGAGTAAAAAACCATCAAAAATTTCAATCCTGCATGATTCTACCAAGAAATGTGATTCTTCATTCAAAACGCTGGTTTTTGCTATTGGGCTCTATTGAATAATGAATGTTTTGAATTTTCTCCAAAAGTAAAGTAGTTGCAAACTCATGCTTTTAGAGACTTGTTTGGGCTCACGAGAGGAGTAGAAAAACATCAAAAATTTCAGTCCTGCATGATTCTACCAAGAAATGTGTGTTCATTGAAACCGCTGGTTTTTGATAGTTTGGGCCCTATTGAATAATGAATGTTTTGAATTTTCTCCAAAAGTAAAGTAGTTGCAAACTCATCCTTTTAGAAACTTGTTTGGGCTGTTGAGAGGAGTAAAAAACCATCAAAAATTTCAATCCTGCATGATTCTACCAAGAAATGTGATTCTTCATTCAAAACGCTGGTTTTTGCTATTGGGCTCTATTGAATAATGAATGTTTTGAATTTTCTCCAAAAGTAAAGTAGTTGCAAACTCATGCTTTTAGAGACTTGTTTGGGCTCATGAGAGGAGTAGAAAAACATCAAAAATTTCAGTCCTGCATGATTCTACCAAGAAATGTGTGTTCATTGAAACCGCTGGTTTTTGATAGTTTGGGCCCTATTGAATAATGAATGTTTTGAATTTTCTCCAAAAGTAAAGTAGTTGCAAACTCATCCTTTTAGAAACTTGTTTGGGCTGTTGAGAGGAGTAAAAAACCATCAAAAATTTCAATCCTGCATGATTTTACCAAGAAATGTGATTCTTCATTCAAAACCTGATTTTTGCTATTGGGCTCTATTGAATAGTGAATGGTTTGAATTTTCTCCAAAAGTAAAGTAGTTGCAAACTCATGCTTTTAGAGACTTGTTTGGGCTCATGAGAGGAGTAGAAAAACATCAAAAATTTCAGTCCTGCATGATTCTACCAAGAAATGTGTGTTCATTGAAACCGCTGGTTTTTGATAGTTTGGGCCCTATTGAATAATGAATGTTTTGAATTTTCTCCAAAAGTAAAGTAGTTGCAAACTCATCCTTTTAGAAACTTGTTTGGGCTGTTGAGAGGAGTAAAAAACCATCAAAAATTTCAATCCTGCATGATTCTACCAAGAAATGTGATTCTTCATTCAAAACGCTGGTTTTTGCTATTGGGCTCTATTGAATAATGAATGTTTTGAATTTTCTCCAAAAGTAAAGTAGTTGCAAACTCATGCTTTTAGAGACTTGTTTGGGCTCATGAGAGGAGTAGAAAAACATCAAAAATTTCAGTCCTGCATGATTCTACCAAGAAATGTGTGTTCATTGAAACCGCTGGTTTTTGATAGTTTGGGCCCTATTGAATAATGAATGTTTTGAATTTTCTCCAAAAGTAAAGTAGTTGCAAACTCATCCTTTTAGAAACTTGTTTGGGCTGTTGAGAGGAGTAAAAAACCATCAAAAATTTCAATCCTGCATGATTTTACCAAGAAATGTGATTCTTCATTCAAAACCTGATTTTTGCTATTGGGCTCTATTGAATAGTGAATGTTTTGAATTTTCTC
This sequence comes from Dendrobates tinctorius, assembly GCF_039654945.1. Classification (NCBI taxonomy): domain Eukaryota; kingdom Metazoa; phylum Chordata; class Amphibia; order Anura; family Dendrobatidae; genus Dendrobates; species Dendrobates tinctorius. Next base: position 369,980 of record NW_027362096.1, read on the forward strand.
CAAAAGTAAAGTAGTTGCAAACTCATGCTTTTAGAGACTTGTTTGGGCTCATGAGAGGAGTAGAAAAACATCAAAAATTTCAGTCCTGCATGATTCTACCAAGAAATGTGTTCATTCAAACCGCTGGTTTTTGATAGTTTGGGCCCTATTGAATAATGAATGTTTTGAATTTTCTCCAAAAGTAAAGTAGTTGCAAACTCATCCTTTTAGAAACTTGTTTGGGCTGTTGAGAGGAGTAAAAAACCATCAAAAATTTCAATCCTGCATGATTCTACCAAGAAATGTGATTCTTCATTCAAAACGCTGGTTTTTGCTATTGGGCTCTATTGAATAATGAATGTTTTGAATTTTCTCCAAAAGTAAAGTAGTTGCAAACTCATGCTTTTAGAGACTTGTTTGGGCTCATGAGAGGAGTAGAAAAACATCAAAAATTTCAGTCCTGCATGACTCTACCAAGAAATGTGTGTTCATTGAAACCGCTGGTTTTTGATAGTTTGGGCCCTATTGAATAATGAATGTTTTGAATTTTCTCCAAAAGTAAAGTAGTTGCAAACTCATCCTTTTAGAAACTTGTTTGGGCTGTTGAGAGGAGTAAAAAACCATCAAAAATTTCAATCCTGCATGATTTTACCAAGAAATGTGATTCTTCATTCAAAACCTGATTTTTGCTATTGGGCTCTATTGAATAGTGAATGTTTTGAATTTTCTCCAAAAGTAAAGTAGTTGCAAACTCATGCTTTTAGAGACTTGTTTGGGCTCATGAGAGGAGTAGAAAAACATCAAAAATTTCAGTCCTGCATGATTCTTCCAAGAAATGTGTTCATTCAAACCGCTGGTTTTTGATAGTTTGGGCCCTATTGAATAATGAATGTTTTGAATTTTCTCCAAAAGTAAAGTAGTTGCAAACTCATCCTTTTAGAAACTTGTTTGGGCTGTTGAGAGGAGTAAAAAACCATCAAAAATTTCAATCCTGCATGATTCTACCAAGAAATGTGATTCTTCATTCAAAACGCTGGTTTTTGCTATTGGGCTCTATTGAATAATGAATGTTTTGAATTTTCTCCAAAAGTAAAGTAGTTGCAAACTCATGCTTTTAGAGACTTGTTTGGGCTCATGAGAGGAGTAGAAAAACATCAAAAATTTCAGTCCTGCATGATTCTACCAAGAAATGTGTGTTCATTGAAACCGCTGGTTTTTGATAGTTTGGGCCCTATTGAATAATGAATGTTTTGAATTTTCTCCAAAAGTAAAGTAGTTGCAAACTCATCCTTTTAGAAACTTGTTTGGGCTGTTGAGAGGAGTAAAAAACCATCAAAAATTTCAATCCTGCATGATTCTACCAAGAAATGTGATTCTTCATTCAAAACGCTGGTTTTTGCTATTGGGCTCTATTGAATAATGAATGTTTTGAATTTTCTCCAAAAGTAAAGTAGTTGCAAACTCATGCTTTTAGAGACTTGTTTGGGCTCATGAGAGGAGTAGAAAAACATCAAAAATTACAGTCCTGCATGATTCTACCAAGAAATGTGTGTTCATTGAAACCGCTGGTTTTTGATAGTTTGGGCCCTATTGAATAATGAATGTTTTGAATTTTCTCCAAAAGTAAAGTAGTTGCAAACTCATCCTTTTAGAAACTTGTTTGGGCTGTTGAGAGGAGTAAAAAAACCATCAAAAATTTCAATCCTGCATGATTTTACCAAGAAATGTGATTCTTCATTCAAAACCTGATTTTTGCTATTGGGCTCTATTGAATAGTGAATGTTTTGAATTTTCTCCAAAAGTAAAGTAGTTGCAAACTCATGCTTTTAGAGACTTGTTTGGGCTCATGAGAGGAGTAGAAAAACATCAAAAATTTCAGTCCTGCATGATTCTACCAAGAAATGTGTTCATTCAAACCGCTGGTTTTTGATAGTTTGGGCCCTATTGAATAATGAATGTTTTGAATTTTCTCCAAAAGTAAAGTAGTTGCAAACTCATCCTTTTAGAAACTTGTTTGGGCTGTTGAGAGGAGTAAAAAACCATCAAAAATTTCAATCCTGCATGATTCTACCAAGAAATGTGATTCTTCATTCAAAACGCTGGTTTTTGCTATTGGGCTCTATTGAATAATGAATGTTTTGAATTTTCTCCATTTTCAATAAACTTTATTAAGTTTTTCTACTTAACAGTTATATTGTTCATCATCATATTTCAATGTGGTTTACAAAATAACAGTAGTATAATAACATGACTTTCAAGTAGCAGATACATTCATAAGTGTCAAGGGAAGAAAGGGGTAGGGGTTTCGGAATGGGTTTAAAGTTGCTTTAATGAAACACACAAAGGAAAAAAAAAAACAAAAGGAGGGGTAAGGAAGGAACAAAGGGAAACATAACAGTAAGTTACGTGTAGAAATAAGATGCTATAAAGTCGTCTAATTATAAATCTAAAAGGGTCATGTCTCCTCAATATGAATGGGCATGAACATACCCCATAAGGAAGAGACAGGACAGACTAACAGTTATCTATTGAGTATTGAATTGGGGGTTATAAGCCCCTAAAGTATTTTGGACAGGCATACATACATTAATATGCCCCAAAAAAAAAGTAAATAACGCTTTAAGTCTGCTTTCAAATGCCTCTAGCTATAGTAAGCCTCTGCACCTGTCACATGACACTTATAAAAGGTATTAATAACACTTAATAAACCTAAACCTGTCATATGACACCTGTAATCAAAATATTAATAACACTTAAATATTTAAACGTAATTGTAAGTAAACCCGTCGTTATTGGTCCGAGTAATCAATACCCAAGGACCATATGGGGGGGAAAGTTCAGCTTTTTTCTCAAATCAGCTCATGGAACATAAACCACAGATCATAATTTTAATCCGACATATATGTAAAAAGCTTTTGAGAGGTCCAAGTGAGTCCAAAGTTTCCCGATAATAAAATCCAAGTAAGATCCAAAGTTCAAGTATGGTGTAAGCGGAGGTCTTGTACAGATGGGTGTAAAGTTTTGGGAAGACAATTGTTAGAAATAAGTCGAGCATTTCTAAGGAAGTCCATACCATCCCGCGGAGACAGAATATGAATTATGTTTGAAGCATATCTCACGATTAATGTAGAAGTTTGGGACCAATTATAATCAATATTAGCCCGACGAAGCACAGTTGTTATTTGTAAAAATGACCTGCGTTTTTGTATGGTGTTCTTACACAAATCCTTAAAGAAAACTAAGTTTTGATAGGGAGATGAAAGAAAGCTAGAATTTTTTGATAAACCAAGGAGGGTGTTTCTGACCCAGTTAGGATAAAATGTGACAATGACATCTCTAGTTAAGTCAGACAGTAGGGAGGAAGGTCTACGAATCCTAAATATCCTCTCAATTAGATTTTTTCCTTTAGTTTCCGGAAATAAATAAGAAATCATTGAGGAAACGTATTCCCTCAATCGAGTTGGTTGAACTGACTCGGGAATACCCCTGATTTTTACATTATTTTTCCTCTTCAAATCCTCAAAATTGGACAAAGAACATCTGAATGAGGCAATCTCCTTCTGTAAATCCCTCAAAGAATCCGAGAGCTCATGAAATTTTGATGCTTCAATAGAGGAGAATTCAAATTGTTTAAACGTAGGTTTTACTGTAGAGAGGGAAATGTCAAGTGTGGTGTTAGGTTTTATTACATTCTCGCTGACTATAATTGAAAAAATATTTTTCATAAGTTGCTTAATCGAGTTTCCTAATAGTTTAATTTTGTCTATTCCCGGGTCTCCCACATTGCCAATCCCCAGATCATTCAACGAAGTCAAAAAAGTTTTGCATGATTTAACTAGGAAATCCTCAACGGGGCAGCTCCCAGGAACCCATATATTATATAGCGAGGATGGATCAATAAATACCTCCTTAACATCAGTCTGCGTCTTCTCTTGAGCTATATTAGTTTTATCATCCTGAGAAGAGTCACCACTTCCGGATTCTCCATAGCTGATAGAGTTCTCAGAAATAAAGGAACGCAACGAAGATGCCTCATCCGTATTGCTTATATCAGTTGAATCAATCAAATCGTTTTTTGAGTCTCCAAGAGAGGCTACCTCCTCCCCAAAGACCTCCGAATCTACATTTTCTGATTCCTCCCCACCGTCGGACGAAGTTTCTGACTTTTTATAATTTAAACCTGACTGGTCATTAGAAGAGGACTCCCCATTAGTGTATAAAGTGAGGAGGGTGCTTTCGAATCGAGCAATCAAAGCCCATATCTCTTCTTTCATAGACTGGAAAAGATCATCCCCCCCAAACTCTTCCTGTCTAGAGGAAACACAGACTGATTTTTCATGAAAGCCATTTTTTTGTAGCCCCTTGTCAACACCAGAATCTACTAATAATCGCTTGTCCCCAACACTTTTTTGAAATCCCATATTGAGATCTATCCCACGGGATGACCGGGCCCCCCCATAGTACGGTGATTTTATCTCCCCATCTAATAATTGTTTAGGTGTGTTTAATGGTGAAAATTCCGCTGCATCATGTCGCAAAAAGCTATTAAAATGTTTGATAGAAGGTGTTAATGATGTAACAGGTGTACATAATGATAAATCTGCGGTAGATTTAAGTAGCGGTAATGCAATCGTTTCGGCTCTGCTACATCTCTCCTGGAGCATTACTACAACGTCAGACTCTTTTCCCCCACTTTCCTCCTCCGCCGATAGTGCTGTGCGGACACCAGAATCCAACAAAGGCGTAGGAACCTCAGCACTGCTATATTCCAATGGCCGCGCTGTTGCAGCACCAGATGTAGTCATCTGACCAAAGTTCTCCCCTGAAGCCTGTGTGGCCCTGACTTCAGAAGCCCTCAGCGGCCCTATGCATGCCGCTGATCGGACTCCCGACTGTCCCTTAATATCCCCAGATCCACCACAGATGGGCGACCCCCCGGATCCGCTCACCGGAGAAGAAGGAAAGGAAGGAGATCCCCCGTCGCGGCTCCTCCACTGTCGCGCGGCCGCGGCTTTCACCGCGATCTCCCCGCTATGATCCTTCAAAGCGGGGATTTCTCCAGGTGCCGGGGACCTCACCGCTGATGTCACAGTAGATCTGCGTGGATCTCCCGCTGCAGAAGACCCATCGGGGGGTGGCACACCTGATCTCAGCAGCGGCGCCGCAACGTCTCCACCGCCGCTCCTCTGCAGCAACGCGGTTTCAGCCTTCACCGCGGTCTCCCCGCTTTGATTTTGTGAAGCAGGGACCGCTGCAGCTGTCAAAGACCACGCTGCCACAGTCCCCACACGTCCACTCGGTCTTCCAGGTGTAGAAGATCTGTCTGGAGATGTCCCAACTGGTTCCACCCGCGATGCCACAGAGACTCCACCGCCGCTTCTCTCCTGCCGCATCACAGCTCCAACAGTCAGCGCGGTCTGCCGATCTCCTCTCAAAACACTGTCAGCTAGTGTCGGGGCCTCTCTGCACCCAAGGGAGCTCACCATTAAAGTCTGATCTGCCCTCTGAGTCTCGCTGGCTCCTTGTTTTTTCTTCCCGCTGCGTTGATCAGTCACATGGCTGGGTTGTTTACATCCAGCGTGGAGGCTTGGGCCCGACAGACTCCCCAGGCTTCTTGGACCCGTTAAACGGTCTTTTCTCACTGGGACCCTTCTGTTTTTCTTGCTGCACCTCTTAGGCATCTTCTTATTAATCCGTGGCTGGATTATTCCACAAGTTAGCAATCTTTTTGTAAGCTTAGAGTAGGGGAAAGCAGGAGCTCCTAGAAAACACGTCTGCTCTGCTCCCCTGCAAGCCACGCCCCCCTTGAATTTTCTCCAAAAGTAAAGTAGTTGCAAACTCATGCTTTTAGAGACTTGTTTGGGCTCATGAGAGGAGTAGAAAAACATCAAAAATTTCAGTCCTGCATGATTCTACCAAGAAATGTGTGTTCATTGAAACCGCTGGTTTTTGATAGTTTGCGCCCTATTGAATAATGAATGTTTTGAATTTTCTCCAAAAGTAAAGTAGTTGCAAACTCATCCTTTTAGAAACTTGTTTGGGCTGTTGAGAGGAGTAAAAAACCATCAAAAATTTCAATCCTGCATGATTTTACCAAGAAATGTGATTCTTCATTCAAAACCTGATTTTTGCTATTGGGCTCTATTGAATAGTGAATGTTTTGAATTTTCTCCAAAAGTAAAGTAGTTGCAAACTCATGCTTTTAGAGACTTGTTTGGGCTCATGAGAGGAGTAGAAAAACATCAAAAATTTCAGTCCTGCATGATTCTTCCAAGAAATGTGTTCATTCAAACCGCTGGTTTTTGATAGTTTGGGCCCTATTGAATAATGAATGTTTTGAATTTTCTCCAAAAGTAAAGTAGTTGCAAACTCATCCTTTTAGAAACTTGTTTGGGCTGTTGAGAGGAGTAAAAAACCATCAAAAATTTCAATCCTGCATGATTCTACCAAGAAATGTGATTCTTCATTCAAAACGCTGGTTTTTGCTATTGGGCTCTATTGAATAATGAATGTTTTGAATTTTCTCCAAAAGTAAAGTAGTTGCAAACTCATGCTTTTAGAGACTTGTTTGGGCTCATGAGAGGAGTAGAAAAACATCAAAAATTTCAGTCCTGCATGATTCTACCAAGAAATGTGTGTTCATTGAAACCGCTGGTTTTTGATAGTTTGGGCCCTATTGAATAATGAATGTTTTGAATTTTCTCCAAAAGTAAAGTAGTTGCAAACTCATCCTTTTAGAAACTTGTTTGGGCTGTTGAGAGGAGTAAAAAACCATCAAAAATTTCAATCCTGCATGATTTTACCAAGAAATGTGATTCTTCATTCAAAACCTGATTTTTGCTATTGGGCTCTATTGAATAGTGAATGTTTTGAATTTTCTCCAAAAGTAAAGTAGTTGCAAACTCATGCTTTTAGAGACTTGTTTGGGCTCATGAGAGGAGTAGAAAAACATCAAAAATTTCAGTCCTGCATGATTCTACCAAGAAATGTGTTCATTCAAACCGCTGGTTTTTGATAGTTTGGGCCCTATTGAATAATGAATGTTTTGAATTTTCTCCAAAAGTAAAGTAGTTGCAAACTCATCCTTTTAGAAACTTGTTTGGGCTGTTGAGAGGAGTAAAAAACCATCAAAAATTTCAATCCTGCATGATTCTACCAAGAAATGTGATTCTTCATTCAAAACGCTGGTTTTTGCTATTGGGCTCTATTGAATAATGAATGTTTTGAATTTTCTCCAAAAGTAAAGTAGTTGCAAACTCATGCTTTTAGAGACTTGTTTGGGCTCATGAGAGGAGTAGAAAAACATCAAAAATTTCAGTCCTGCATGATTCTACCAAGAAATGTGTTCATTCAAACCGCTGGTTTTTGATAGTTTGGGCCCTATTGAATAATGAATGTTTTGAATTTTCTCCAAAAGTAAAGTAGTTGCAAACTCATCCTTTTAGAAACTTGTTTGGGCTGTTGAGAGGAGTAAAAAACCATCAAAAATTTCAATCCTGCATGATTCTACCAAGAAATGTGATTCTTCATTTAAAACGCTGGTTTTTGCTATTGGGCTCTATTGAATAATGAATGTTTTGAATTTTCTCCAAAAGTAAAGTAGTTGCAAACTCATGCTTTTAGAGACTTGTTTGGGCTCATGAGAGGAGTAGAAAAACATCAAAAATTTCAGTCCTGCATGATTCTACCAAGAAATGTGTGTTCATTGAAACCGCTGGTTTTTGATAGTTTGGGCCCTATTGAATAATGAATGTTTTGAATTTTCTCCAAAAGTAAAGTAGTTGCAAACTCATCCTTTTAGAAACTTGTTTGGGCTGTTGAGAGGAGTAAAAAACCATCAAAAATTTCAATCCTGCATGATTTTACCAAGAAATGTGATTCTTCATTCAAAACCTGATTTTTGCTATTGGGCTCTATTGAATAGTGAATGTTTTGAATTTTCTCCAAAAGTAAAGTAGTTGCAAACTCATGCTTTTAGAGACTAGTTTGGGCTCATGAGAGGAGTAGAAAAACATCAAAAATTTCAGTCCTGCATGATTCTACCAAGAAATGTGTGTTCATTGAAACCGCTGGTTTTTGATAGTTTGGGCCCTATTGAATAATGAATGTTTTGAATTTTCTCCAAAAGTAAAGTAGTTGCAAACTCATCCTTTTAGAAACTTGTTTGGGCTGTTGAGAGGAGTAAAAAACCATCAAAAATTTCAATCCTGCATGATTTTACCAAGAAATGTGATTCTTCATTCAAAACCTGATTTTTGCTATTGGGCTCTATTGAATAGTGAATGTTTTGAATTTTCTCCAAAAGTAAAGTAGTTGCAAACTCATGCTTTTAGAGACTTGTTTGGGCTCATGAGATGAGTAGAAAAACATCAAAAATTTCAGTCCTGCATGATTCTACCAAGACATGTGTGTTCATTGAAACGGCTGGTTTTTGATAGTTTGGGCCCTATTGAATAATGAATGTTTTGAATTTTCTCCAAAAGTAAAGTAGTTGCAAACTCATCCTTTTAGAAACTTGTTTGGGCTGTTGAGAGGAGTAAAAAACCATCAAAAATTTCAATCCTGCATGATTCTACCAAGAAATGTGATTCTTCATTCAAAACGCTGGTTTTTGCTATTGGGCTCTATTGAATAATGAATGTTTTGAATTTTCTCCAAAAGTAAAGTAGTTGCAAACTCATGCTTTTAGAGACTTGTTTGGGCTCATGAGAGGAGTAGAAAAACATCAAAAATTTCAGTCCTGCATGATTCTACCAAGAAATGTGTGTTCATTCAAACCGCTGGTTTTTGATAGTTTGGGCCCTATTGAATAATGAATGTTTTGAATTTTCTCCAAAAGTAAAGTAGTTGCAAACTCATGCTTTTAGAGACTTGTTTGGGCTCATGAGAGGAGTAGAAAAACATCAAAAATTTCAGTCCTGCATGATTCTACCAAGAAATGTGTGTTCATTGAAACCGCTGGTTTTTGATAGTTTGGGCCCAATTGAATAATGAATGTTTTGAATTTTCTTCAAAAGTAAAGTAGTTGCAAACTCATCCTTTTAGAAACTTGTTTGGGCTGTTGAGAGGAGTAAAAAACCATCAAAAATTTCAATCCTGCATGATTCTACCAAGAAATGTGATTCTTCATTCAAAACGCTGGTTTTTGCTATTGGGCTCTATTGAATAATGAATGTTTTGAATTTTCTCCAAAAGTAAAGTAGTTGCAAACTCATGCTTTTAGAGACTTGTTTGGGCTCATGAGAGGAGTAGAAAAACATCAAAAATTTCAGTCCTGCATGATTCTACCAAGAAATGTGTGTTCATTGAAACCGCTGGTTTTTGATAGTTTGGGCCCTATTGAATAATGAATGTTTTGAATTTTCTCCAAAAGTAAAGTAGTTGCAAACTCATCCTTTTAGAAACTTGTTTGGGCTGTTGAGAGGAGTAAAAAACCATCAAAAATTTCAATCCTGCATGATTCTACCAAGAAATGTGATTCTTCATTCAAAACGCTGGTTTTTGCTATTGGGCTCTATTGAATAATGAATGTTTTGAATTTTCTCCAAAAGTAAAGTAGTTGCAAACTCATGCTTTTAGAGATTTGTTTGGGCTCATGAGAGGAGTAGAAAAACATCAAAAATTTCAGTCCTGCATGATTCTACCAAGAAATGTGTGTTCATTGAAACCGCTGGTTTTTGATAGTTTGGGCCCTATTGAATAATGAATGTTTTAAATTTTCTCCAAAAGTAAAGTAGTTGCAAACTCATCCTTTTAGAAACTTGTTTGGGCTGTTGAGAGGAGTAAAAAACCATCAAAAATTTCAATCCTGCATGATTTTACCAAGAAATGTGATTCTTCATTCAAAACCTGATTTTTGCTATTGGGCTCTATTGAATAGTGAATGTTTTGAATTTTCTCCAAAAGTAAAGTAGTTGCAAACTCATGCTTTTAGAGACTTGTTTGGGCTCATGAGAGGAGTAGAAAAACATCAAAAATTTCAGTCCTGCATGATTCTACCAAGAAATGTGTGTTCATTCAAACCGCTGGTTTTTGATAGTTTGGGCCCTATTGAATAATGAATGTTTTGAATTTTCTCCAAAAGTAAAGTAGTTGCAAACTCATGCTTTTAGAGACTTGTTTGGGCTCATGAGAGGAGTAGAAAAACATCAAAAATTTCAGTCCTGCATGATTCTACCAAGAAATGTGTGTTCATTGAAACCGCTGGTTTTTGTTAGTTTGGGCCCTATTGAATAATGAATGTTTTGAATTTTCTCCAAAAGTAAAGTAGTTGCAAACTCATCCTTTTAGAAACTTGTTTGGGCTGTTGAGAGGAGTAAAAAACCATCAAAAATTTAAATCCTGCATGATTCTACCAAGAAATGTGATTCTTCATTCAAAACGCTGGTTTTTGCTATTGGGCTCTATTGAATAATGAATGTTTTGAATTTTCTCCAAAAGTAAAGTAGTTGCAAACTCATGCTTTTAGAGACTTGTTTGGGCTCATGAGAGGAGTAGAAAAACATCAAAAATTTCAGTCCTGCATGATTCTACCAAGAAATGTGTGTTCATTGAAACCGCTGGTTTTTGATAGTTTGGGCCCTATTGAATAATGAATGTTTTGAATTTTCTTCAAAAGTAAAGTAGTTGCAAACTCATCCTTTTAGAAACTTGTTTGGGCTGTTGAGAGGAGTAAAAAACCATCAAAAATTTCAATCCTGCATGATTCTACCAAGAAATGTGATTCTTCATTCAAAACGCTGGTTTTTGCTATTGGGCTCTATTGAATAATGAATGTTTTGAATTTTCTCCAAAAGTAAAGTAGTTGCAAACTCATCCTTTTAGAGACTTGTTTGGGCTCATGAGAGGAGTAGAAAAACATCAAAAATTTCAGTCCTGCATGATTCTACCAAGAAATGTGTGTTCATTGAAACCGCTGGTTTTTGATAGTTTGGGCCCTATTGAATAATGAATGTTTTAAATTTTCTCCAAAAGTAAAGTAGTTGCAAACTCATCCTTTTAGAAACTTGTTTGGGCTGTTGAGAGGAGTAAAAAAACATCAAAAATTTCAATCCTGCATGATTTTACCAAGAAATGTGATTCTTCATTCAAAACCTGATTTTTGCTATTGGGCTCTATTGAATAGTGAATGTTTTGAATTTTCTCCAAAAGTAAAGTAGTTGCAAACTCATGCTTTTAGAGACTTGTTTGGGCTCATGAGAGGAGTAGAAAAACATCAAAAATTTCAGTCCTGCATGATTCTACCAAGAAATGTGTGTTCATTCAAACCGCTGGTTTTTGATAGTTTGGGCCCTATTGAATAATGAATGTTTTGAATTTTCTCCAAAAGTAAAGTAGTTGCAAACTCATCCTTTTAGAAACTTGTTTGGGCTGTTGAGAGGAGTAAAAAACCATCAAAAATTTAAATCCTGCATGATTCTACCAAGAAATGTGATTCTTCATTCAAAACGCTGGTTTTTGCTATTGGGCTCTATTGAATAATGAATGTTTTGAATTTTCTCCAAAAGTAAAGTAGTTGCAAACTCATGCTTTTAGAGACTTGTTTGGGCTCATGAGAGGAGTAGAAAAACATCAAAAATTTCAGTCCTGCATGATTCTACCAAGAAATGTGTGTTCATTGAAACCGCTGGTTTTTGATAGTTTGGGCCCTATTGAATAATGAATGTTTTGAATTTTCTTCAAAAGTAAAGTAGTTGCAAACTCATCCTTTTAGAAACTTGTTTGGGCTGTTGAGAGGAGTAAAAAACCATCAAAAATTTCAATCCTGCATGATTCTACCAAGAAATGTGATTCTTCATTCAAAACGCTGGTTTTTGCTATTGGGCTCTATTGAATAATGAATGTTTTGAATTTTCTCCAAAAGTAAAGTAGTTGCAAACTCATCCTTTTAGAGACTTGTTTGGGCTCATGAGAGGAGTAGAAAAACATCAAAAATTTCAGTCCTGCATGATTCTACCAAGAAATGTGTGTTCATTGAAACAGCTGGTTTTTGATAGTTTGGGCCCTATTGAATAATGAATGTTTTAAATTTTCTCCAAAAGTAAAGTAGTTGCAAACTCATCCTTTTAGAAACTTGTTTGGGCTGTTGAGAGGAGTAAAAAAACATCAAAAATTTCAATCCTGCATGATTTTACCAAGAAATGTGATTCTTCATTCAAAACCTGATTTTTGCTATTGGGCTCTATTGAATAGTGAATGTTTTGAATTTTCTCCAAAAGTAAAGTAGTTGCAAACTCATGCTTTTAGAGACTTGTTTGGGCTCATGAGAGGAGTAGAAAAACATCAAAAATTTCAGTCCTGCATGATTCTACCAAGAAATGTGTGTTCATTCAAACCGCTGGTTTTTGATAGTTTGGGCCCTATTGAATAATGAATGTTTTGAATTTTCTCCAAAAGTAAAGTAGTTGCAAACTCATGCTTTTAGAGACTTGTTTGTTCTCATGAGAGGAGTAGAAAAACATCAAAAATTTCAGTCCTGCATGATTCTACCAAGAAATGTGTGTTCATTCAAACCGCTGGTTTTTGATAGTTTGGGCCCTATTGAATAATGAATGTTTTGAATTTTCTCCAAAAGTAAAGTAGTTGCAAACTCATCCTTTTAGAAACTTGTTTGGGCTGTTGATAGGAGTAAAAAACCATCAAAAATTTCAATCCTGCATGATTCTACCAAGAAATGTGTGTTCATTGAAACCGCTGGTTTTTGATAGTTTGGGCCCTATTGAATAATGAATGTTTTGAATTTTCTCCAAAAGTAAAGTAGTTGCAAACTCATCCTTTTAGAAACTTGTTTGGGCTGTTGAGAGGAGTAAAAAACCATCAAAAATTTCAATCCTGCATGATTCTACCAAGAAATGTGATTCTTCATTCAAAACCTGATTTTTGCTATTGGGCTCTATTGAATAATGAATGTTTTGAATTTTCTCCAAAAGTAAAGTAGTTGCAAACTCATCCTTTTAGAAACTTGTTTGGGCTGTTGAGAGGAGTAAAAAACCATCAAAAATTTCAATCCTGCATGATTCTACCAAGAAATGTGATTCTTCATTCAAAACGCTGGTTTTTGCTATTGGGCTCTATTGAATAATGAATGTTTTGAATTTTCTCCAAAAGTAAAGTAGTTGCAAACTCATGCTTTTAGAGACTTGTTTGGGCTCATGAGAGGAGTAGAAAAACATCAAAAATTTCAGTCCTGCATGATTCTACCAAGAAATGTGTGTTCATTGAAACCGCTGGTTTTTGATAGTTTGGGCCCTATTGAATAATGAATGTTTTAAATTTTCTCCAAAAGTAAAGTAGTTGCAAACTCATCCTTTTAGAAACTTGTTTGGGCTGTTGAGAGGAGTAAAAAAACATCAAAAATTTCAATCCTGCATGATTTTACCAAGAAATGTGATTCTTCATTCAAAACCTGATTTTTGCTATTGGGCTCTATTGAATAGTGAATGTTTTGAATTTTCTCCAAAAGTAAAGTAGTTGCAAACTCATGCTTTTAGAGACTTGTTTGGGCTCATGAGAGGAGTAGAAAAACATCAAAAATTTCAGTCCTGCATGATTCTACCAAGAAATGTGTGTTCATTCAAACCGCTGGTTTTTGATAGTTTGGGCCCTATTGAATAATGAATGTTTTGAATTTTCTCCAAAAGTAAAGTAGTTGCAAACTCATGCTTTTAGAGACTTGTTTGTTCTCATGAGAGGAGTAGAAAAACATCAAAAATTTCAGTCCTGCATGATTCTACCAAGAAATGTGTGTTCATTCAAACCGCTGGTTTTTGATAGTTTGGGCCCTATTGAATAATGAATGTTTTGAATTTTCTCCAAAAGTAAAGTAGTTGCAAACTCATCCTTTTAGAAACTTGTTTGGGCTGTTGAGAGGAGTAAAAAACCATCAAAAATTTCAATCCTGCATGATTCTACCAAGAAATGTGATTCTTCATTCAAAACGCTGGTTTTTGCTATTGGGCTCTATTGAATAATGAATGTTTTGAATTTTCTCCAGAAGTAAAGTAGTTGCAAACTCATGCTTTTAGAGACTTGTTTGGGCTCATGAGAGGAGTAGAAAAACATCAAAAATTTCAGTCCTGCATGATTCTACCAAGAAATGTGTGTTCATTGAAACCGCTGGTTTTTGATAGTTTGGGCCCTATTGAATAATGAATGTTTTGAATTTTCTCCAAAAGTAAAGTAGTTGCAAACTCATCCTTTTAGAAACTTGTTTGGGCTGTTGAGAGGAGTAAAAAACCATCAAAAATTTCAATCCTGCATGATTCTACCAAGAAATGTGATTCTTCATTCAAAACCTGATTTTTGCTATTGGGCTCTATTGAATAATGAATGTTTTGAATTTTCTCCAAAAGTAAAGTAGTTGCAAACTCATCCTTTTAGAAACTTGTTTGGGCTGTTGAGAGGAGTAAAAAACCATCAAAAATTTCAATCCTGCATGATTCTACCAAGAAATGTGATTCTTCATTCAAAACGCTGGTTTTTGCTATTGGGCTCTATTGAATAATGAATGTTTTGAATTTTCTCCAAAAGTAAAGTAGTTGCAAACTCATGCTTTTAGAGACTTGTTTGGGCTCATGAGAGGAGTAGAAAAACATCAAAAATTTCAGTCCTGCATGATTCTACCAAGAAATGTGTGTTCATTGAAACCGCTGGTTTTTGATAGTTTGGGCCCTATTGAATAATGAATGTTTTGAATTTTCTCCAAAAGTAAAGTAGTTGCAAACTCATCCTTTTAGAAACTTGTTTGGGCTGTTGAGAGGAGTAAAAAACCATCAAAAATTTCAATCCTGCATGATTCTACCAAGAAATGTGATTCTTCATTCAAAACGCTGGTTTTTGCTATTGGGCTCTATTGAATAATGAATGTTTTGAATTTTCTCCAAAAGTAAAGTAGTTGCAAACTCATCCTTTTAGAGACTTGTTTGGGCTCATGAGAGGAGTAGAAAAACATCAAAAATTTCAGTCCTGCATGATTCTACCAAGAAATGTGTGTTCATTGAAACAGCTGGTTTTTGATAGTTTGGGCCCTATTGAATAATGAATGTTTTAAATTTTCTCCAAAAGTAAAGTAGTTGCAAACTCATCCTTTTAGAAACTTGTTTGGGCTGTTGAGAGGAGTAAAAAAACATCAAAAATTTCAATCCTGCATGATTTTACCAAGAAATGTGATTCTTCATTCAAAACCTGATTTTTGCTATTGGGCTCTATTGAATAGTGAATGTTTTGAATTTTCTCCAAAAGTAAAGTAGTTGCAAACTCATGCTTTTAGAGACTTGTTTGGGCTCATGAGAGGAGTAGAAAAACATCAAAAATTTCAGTCCTGCATGATTCTACCAAGAAATGTGTGTTCATTCAAACCGCTGGTTTTTGATAGTTTGGGCCCTATTGAATAATGAATGTTTTGAATTTTCTCCAAAAGTAAAGTAGTTGCAAACTCATCCTTTTAGAAACTTGTTTGGGCTGTTGAGAGGAGTAAAAAACCATCAAAAATTTAAATCCTGCATGATTCTACCAAGAAATGTGATTCTTCATTCAAAACGCTGGTTTTTGCTATTGGGCTCTATTGAATAATGAATGTTTTGAATTTTCTCCAAAAGTAAAGTAGTTGCAAACTCATGCTTTTAGAGACTTGTTTGGGCTCATGAGAGGAGTAGAAAAACATCAAAAATTTCAGTCCTGCATGATTCTACCAAGAAATGTGTGTTCATTGAAACCGCTGGTTTTTGATAGTTTGGGCCCTATTGAATAATGAATGTTTTGAATTTTCTTCAAAAGTAAAGTAGTTGCAAACTCATCCTTTTAGAAACTTGTTTGGGCTGTTGAGAGGAGTAAAAAACCATCAAAAATTTCAATCCTGCATGATTCTACCAAGAAATGTGATTCTTCATTCAAAACGCTGGTTTTTGCTATTGGGCTCTATTGAATAATGAATGTTTTGAATTTTCTCCAAAAGTAAAGTAGTTGCAAACTCATCCTTTTAGAGACTTGTTTGGGCTCATGAGAGGAGTAGAAAAACATCAAAAATTTCAGTCCTGCATGATTCTACCAAGAAATGTGTGTTCATTGAAACAGCTGGTTTTTGATAGTTTGGGCCCTATTGAATAATGAATGTTTTAAATTTTCTCCAAAAGTAAAGTAGTTGCAAACTCATCCTTTTAGAAACTTGTTTGGGCTGTTGAGAGGAGTAAAAAAACATCAAAAATTTCAATCCTGCATGATTTTACCAAGAAATGTGATTCTTCATTCAAAACCTGATTTTTGCTATTGGGCTCTATTGAATAGTGAATGTTTTGAATTTTCTCCAAAAGTAAAGTAGTTGCAAACTCATGCTTTTAGAGACTTGTTTGGGCTCATGAGAGGAGTAGAAAAACATCAAAAATTTCAGTCCTGCATGATTCTACCAAGAAATGTGTGTTCATTCAAACCGCTGGTTTTTGATAGTTTGGGCCCTATTGAATAATGAATGTTTTGAATTTTCTCCAAAAGTAAAGTAGTTGCAAACTCATGCTTTTAGAGACTTGTTTGTTCTCATGAGAGGAGTAGAAAAACATCAAAAATTTCAGTCCTGCATGATTCTACCAAGAAATGTGTGTTCATTCAAACCGCTGGTTTTTGATAGTTTGGGCCCTATTGAATAATGAATGTTTTGAATTTTCTCCAAAAGTAAAGTAGTTGCAAACTCATCCTTTTAGAAACTTGTTTGGGCTGTTGATAGGAGTAAAAAACCATCAAAAATTTCAATCCTGCATGATTCTACCAAGAAATGTGTGTTCATTGAAACCGCTGGTTTTTGATAGTTTGGGCCCTATTGAATAATGAATGTTTTGAATTTTCTCCAAAAGTAAAGTAGTTGCAAACTCATCCTTTTAGAAACTTGTTTGGGCTGTTGAGAGGAGTAAAAAACCATCAAAAATTTCAATCCTGCATGATTCTACCAAGAAATGTGATTCTTCATTCAAAACCTGATTTTTGCTATTGGGCTCTATTGAATAATGAATGTTTTGAATTTTCTCCAAAAGTAAAGTAGTTGCAAACTCATCCTTTTAGAAACTTGTTTGGGCTGTTGAGAGGAGTAAAAAACCATCAAAAATTTCAATCCTGCATGATTCTACCAAGAAATGTGATTCTTCATTCAAAACGCTGGTTTTTGCTATTGGGCTCTATTGAATAATGAATGTTTTGAATTTTCTCCAAAAGTAAAGTAGTTGCAAACTCATGCTTTTAGAGACTTGTTTGGGCTCATGAGAGGAGTAGAAAAACATCAAAAATTTCAGTCCTGCATGATTCTACCAAGAAATGTGTGTTCATTGAAACCGCTGGTTTTTGATAGTTTGGGCCCTATTGAATAATGAATGTTTTAAATTTTCTCCAAAAGTAAAGTAGTTGCAAACTCATCCTTTTAGAAACTTGTTTGGGCTGTTGAGAGGAGTAAAAAAACATCAAAAATTTCAATCCTGCATGATTTTACCAAGAAATGTGATTCTTCATTCAAAACCTGATTTTTGCTATTGGGCTCTATTGAATAGTGAATGTTTTGAATTTTCTCCAAAAGTAAAGTAGTTGCAAACTCATGCTTTTAGAGACTTGTTTGGGCTCATGAGAGGAGTAGAAAAACATCAAAAATTTCAGTCCTGCATGATTCTACCAAGAAATGTGTGTTCATTCAAACCGCTGGTTTTTGATAGTTTGGGCCCTATTGAATAATGAATGTTTTGAATTTTCTCCAAAAGTAAAGTAGTTGCAAACTCATGCTTTTAGAGACTTGTTTGTTCTCATGAGAGGAGTAGAAAAACATCAAAAATTTCAGTCCTGCATGATTCTACCAAGAAATGTGTGTTCATTCAAACCGCTGGTTTTTGATAGTTTGGGCCCTATTGAATAATGAATGTTTTGAATTTTCTCCAAAAGTAAAGTAGTTGCAAACTCATCCTTTTAGAAACTTGTTTGGGCTGTTGAGAGGAGTAAAAAACCATCAAAAATTTCAATCCTGCATGATTCTACCAAGAAATGTGATTCTTCATTCAAAACGCTGGTTTTTGCTATTGGGCTCTATTGAATAATGAATGTTTTGAATTTTCTCCAGAAGTAAAGTAGTTGCAAACTCATGCTTTTAGAGACTTGTTTGGGCTCATGAGAGGAGTAGAAAAACATCAAAAATTTCAGTCCTGCATGATTCTACCAAGAAATGTGTGTTCATTGAAACCGCTGGTTTTTGATAGTTTGGGCCCTATTGAATAATGAATGTTTTGAATTTTCTCCAAAAGTAAAGTAGTTGCAAACTCATCCTTTTAGAAACTTGTTTGGGCTGTTGAGAGGAGTAAAAAACCATCAAAAATTTCAATCCTGCATGATTCTACCAAGAAATGTGATTCTTCATTCAAAACCTGATTTTTGCTATTGGGCTCTATTGAATAATGAATGTTTTGAATTTTCTCCAAAAGTAAAGTAGTTGCAAACTCATCCTTTTAGAAACTTGTTTGGGCTGTTGAGAGGAGTAAAAAACCATCAAAAATTTCAATCCTGCATGATTCTACCAAGAAATGTGATTCTTCATTCAAAACGCTGGTTTTTGCTATTGGGCTCTATTGAATAATGAATGTTTTGAATTTTCTCCAAAAGTAAAGTAGTTGCAAACTCATGCTTTTAGAGACTTGTTTGGGCTCATGAGAGGAGTAGAAAAACATCAAAAATTTCAGTCCTGCATGATTCTACCAAGAAATGTGTGTTCATTGAAACCGCTGGTTTTTGATAGTTTGGGCCCTATTGAATAATGAATGTTTTGAATTTTCTCCAAAAGTAAAGTAGTTGCAAACTCATCCTTTTAGAAACTTGTTTGGGCTGTTGAGAGGAGTAAAAAACCATCAAAAATTTCAATCCTGCATGATTCTACCAAGAAATGTGATTCTTCATTCAAAACGCTGGTTTTTGCTATTGGGCTCTATTGAATAATGAATGTTTTGAATTTTCTCCAAAAGTAAAGTAGTTGCAAACTCATGCTTTTAGAGACTTGTTTGGGCTCATGAGAGGAGTAGAAAAACATCAAAAATTTCAGTCCTGCATGATTCTACCAAGAAATGTGTGTTCATTGAAACCGCTGGTTTTTGATAGTTTGGGCCCTATTGAATAATGAATGTTTTGAATTTTCTCCAAAAGTAAAGTAGTTGCAAACTCATCCTTTTAGAAACTTGTTTGGGCTGTTGAGAGGAGTAAAAAAACATCAAAAATTTCAATCCTGCATGATTCTACCAAGAAATGTGATTCTTCATTCAAAACGCTGGTTTTTGCTATTGGGCTCTATTGAATAATGAATGTTTTGAATTTTCTCCAAAAGTAAAGTAGTTGCAAACTCATGCTTTTAGAGACTTGTTTGGGCTCATGAGAGGAGTAGAAAAACATCAAAAATTTCAGTCCTGCATGATTCTACCAAGAAATGTGTGTTCATTGAAACCGCTGGTTTTTGATAGTTTGGGCCCTATTGGTTAATGAATGTTTTGAATTTTCTCCAAAAGTAAAGTAGTTGCAAACTCATGCTTTCAGAAACTTGTTTGGGCTGTTGAGAGGAGTAAAAAACCATCAAAAATTTCAATCCTGCATGATTTTACCAAGAAATGTGATTCTTCATTCAAAACCTGATTTTTGCTATTGGGCTCTATTGAATAGTGAATGTTTTGAATTTTCTCCAAAAGTAAAGTAGTTGCAAACTCATGCTTTTAGAGAGTTGTTTGGGCTCATGAGATGAGTAGAAAAACATCAAAAATTTCAGTCCTGCATGATTCTACCAAGACATGTGTGTTCATTGAAACGGCTGGTTTTTGATAGTTTGGGCCCTATTGAATAATGAATGTTTTGAATTTTCTCCAAAAGTAAAGTAGTTGCAAACTCATCCTTTTAGAAACTTGTTTGGGCTGTTGAGAGGAGTAAAAAACCATCAAAAATTTCAATCCTGCATGATTTTACCAAGAAATGTGATTCTTCATTCAAAACGCTGGTTTTTGCTATTGGGCTCTATTGAATAATGAATGTTTTGAATTTTCTCCAAAAGTAAAGTAGTTGCAAACTCATGCTTTTAGAGACTTGTTTGGGCTCATGAGAGGAGTAGAAAAACATCAAAAATTTCAGTCCTGCATGATTCTACCAAGAAATGTGTTCATTCAAACCGCTGGTTTTTGATAGTTTGGGCCCTATTGAATAATGAATGTTTTGAATTTTCTCCAAAAGTAAAGTAGTTGCAAACTCATCCTTTTAGAAACTTGTTTGGGCTGTTGAGAGGAGTAAAAAACCATCAAAAATTTCAATCCTGCATGATTCTACCAAGAAATGTGATTCTTCATTCAAAACCTGATTTTTGCTATTGGGCTCTATTGAATAATGAATGTTTTGAATTTTCTCCAAAAGTAAAGTAGTTGCAAACTCATCCTTTTAGAAACTTGTTTGGGCTGTTGAGAGGAGTAAAAAACCATCAAAAATTTCAATCCTGCATGATTCTACCAAGAAATGTGATTCTTCATTCAAAACGCTGGTTTTTGCTATTGGGCTCTATTGAATAATGAATGTTTTGAATTTTCTCCAAAAGTAAAGTAGTTGCAAACTCATGCTTTTAGAGACTTGTTTGGGCTCATGAGAGGAGTAGAAAAACATCAAAAATTTCAGTCCTGCATGATTCTACCAAGAAATGTGTGTTCATTGAAACCGCTGGTTTTTGATAGTTTGGGCCCTATTGAATAATGAATGTTTTGAATTTTCTCCAAAAGTAAAGTAGTTGCAAACTCATCCTTTTAGAAACTTGTTTGGGCTGTTGAGAGGAGTAAAAAACCATCAAAAATTTCAATCCTGCATGATTCTACCAAGAAATGTGATTCTTCATTCAAAACGCTGGTTTTTGCTATTGGGCTCTATTGAATAATGAATGTTTTGAATTTTCTCCAAAAGTAAAGTAGTTGCAAACTCATGCTTTTAGAGACTTGTTTGGGCTCATGAGAGGAGTAGAAAAACATCAAAAATTTCAGTCCTGCATGATTCTACCAAGAAATGTGTGTTCATTGAAACCGCTGGTTTTTGATAGTTTGGGCCCTATTGAATAATGAATGTTTTGAATTTTCTCCAAAAGTAAAGTAGTTGCAAACTCATCCTTTTAGAAACTTGTTTGGGCTGTTGAGAGGAGTAAAAAAACATCAAAAATTTCAATCCTGCATGATTCTACCAAGAAATGTGATTCTTCATTCAAAACGCTGGTTTTTGCTATTGGGCTCTATTGAATAATGAATGTTTTGAATTTTCTCCATTTTCAAACAACTTTATTAAAATTTTACATAACATTAACAGTAATATTTTTACGTCATACCTATAGCCGTAGGATATACAGAAATAACAGTATTGTAGTAACATGAGTATTCAGTAGGAGTATCTAATAATAACATATAAAATATATATACCTTAACCGTAGTAATATATTTGAAGTACACCAAGATAGTCCTACATAGAATATATATACCTTAACAGTAGTAATATATTTAAGGTACAACGATATAGTCCTACAATAAACTAAAGTAATGTTTATATATCTTTATTTCTGTTTTGAAAGGGAAATGTTCACTTTATAAAGTATAATCAGGGGAAGAGCATTACAGCGTAAATGAATAGCAAATTAACTGAATCACACAGTAGGAGAGATCAGGAGCAAGTGATTTCAGATAAATTTTGATCTGAGGCGAAGCATATCCAGGATTTCCATCTTTTACTGAATGTTGCGAAGTAGTTATTTGCCATAGCATGACTTTTCTCGTATGAACAGTGCAACGACATTCTATCAGTAATATCACTGAGTTTGGGCGTTGCATTTTCATTCCATAGAGATGCTATGGCATTCTTTGTTATAAGAAACAAATGAATGACTGTTGGGATATGGGAAGGATGGATCTCATCAAGATTTAAGGACAATAATGCCATTTGTGGTGTTAGGGTAATTTTTTGTTTTGTCACCTCGTTAATTAACCTAGAGATCTCCAACCACAAAGGCCTAATATTAGGACATTCCCAGAAAACATGCAAAAGCGAACCTATAAACCCACAGTTTCTCCAGCAATCTGAAGATCTACCTGGGAATATTCTGGCTAATTTTACTGGCGTAAAGTACCACCTAGATATCAATTTATAAAAGGACTCATGTAGAGAGGCGCAAATATTAGACGAATATGTCCTTTTAAAAGCCTGTTTCCATTGTTCCATAGAGACTGAAATATTAATATCATTCTCCCAATTTAGCATATATGGGGTCTTCTCTAGATCCTCCGAACCATTTAAGAAATCGTAAATATTTCTCGATCTCCAGTGGAGTTTAACATTAGGATTACAAAGTAGCAGACTAGTAGATTCCGTTATAAATGATTTTTTCCTTATAAATTTTAGTATATATTTTTTGAGCAGAGAAAAGAGATTGAAATCCTGGAAAGAAAAATTCTTTTGAGTCTTTAGTGTTTCGTTGCTTAAGAATTTCCTACCGTCATACAGATCTCCTATTACCCTAATACCTGATTTGTTCCAATCTGCCGGAATTTCTTTTTCCACTATCAGACCGAGAAATTTAATAGGAACATTTTTTAATTGAACATATCTTTGGCTCTGACTCTTTTTAATTTGGGGCCTAGCTAATTGTTTCCATGCTGAAAGGGTTGCAGAAATTGTTGGGGAATCATAATATGAAGGGGTGGATGACATAAGACATTCCAAGATTGCCTTTAGAAGAGTTTTATTTTTGTTGAAGTACATCTCAATTTCTACCCATGCTGGAGCATTGTTTGTATTTACCCAAAAAAAGGATTGCTTGATTAGATTAGCATAGTAATAATTAATTATGTTTGGAAGGGCGAGTCCGCCATTAAGTTTATTTCTAGTTAAAATGTGTGATGCTACTCTTGCTCTTTTCTTATTCCATATGAATTTATTTATATTGGACTGAAGCTTCCTGAGATATTTTAATGGGATAAATAATGGTATTGCTCTGAAGGTATAAAGTATTTTTGGGAGGGTAAAAAGTTTAAATAAAATTATTCTGCCTACCCATGAGATTTCCTGACTCGAGAAACTATTTAATTCGTTCTGGGTTTTTTTTATAATATTCTGCAAATTTATCTCCACTGTTTTCCTAAAATTTCTAGTTAAACTGATACCTAAATATGAAATATCCTCCTTTTCCCAATCGAAGCTGGAGATCCTCTTAATGTTTGAGATAGTAAGATCATTAAGAAAGAAATCTAGTATTTTGGATTTGGTCTCGTTGATTTTGTAAAATGAGATCCCAGAAAAACGTTCGATAGTTGATAGAACCTCTTTGATTGAATTCAGTGGATCTGACAAGCTCAGGATAATGTCATCAGCGAAGAGGCTGATCTTAGATTGGTTGTCTCCTATCTGGATACCGCGAATATCACCATTAGCTCTTATTGCTTCCGCTAGAGGTTCCATTATCAACGCAAATAAGAGGGGGGAAAGTGGGCATCCCTGTCTGGTACCATTAGATATCATAATTTGGTTGGATAGATGACTATTTGCATAGACATTTGCGGAAGGGTTTGAATATAGTGCCATTATTGTTTTTATTATTTTGTTACTAAAGCCGAATTTGTTTAAGGTTGCTTTTAGGAACTCCCAATTAACCCTATCAAAGGCTTTCTCTGCGTCTAAAGCCAAAAGGAGTGAGGGGATTTTTTTCCTCTTGATGAAATTAATCAGATTCAGTGTTCTCCTAGTACCGTCGATTGTCTGGCGTCCCTCAATGAATCCAAGCTGATCTTTATGGATAATGTTTGGAAGGATGTTCTTTAGTCTATTAGCTATGATTTTTGAAAATAATTTGACATCTGTGTTTATTAATGAAATGGGTCTATAGTTTTTAACTGACTCCAGGTCTCCTTTGGGTTTGGGTATTAGAATTATATTGGCCCGTAACATTTCAGAGGGAAAGGCGCCAGACCAAGATGCTTTGTCAAAAACTTGGACCAAATAAGGGGTTAAGATAGATTGGAAGGTTTGGTAATACTCGTTAGAGTATCCATCGGGTCCCGGAGCTTTTTTCTTTTTGAGTGATTTAATGGCTTCTGAAATTTCCGACGCAGAAAAGGGGGCCTCTAGATTTAATAATTGTTGGGTGGTAACCTTAGGTAAATTTAAAGACGTAAGAAAATCATCAATTCTTTGGCTATCAGGTTGCTGTGTTTCCTGATCTGATTTTAAATTGTAAATAGAAGAGTAATATTCTGCAAAGGCATCTACGATCTTCTTGGGATGTTCTAGTATAGAGCCATTATGTTTAATTCTATTGATTCTGCTTTTAATTCTTATTGTTCTAAATTTTTGTGCCATGAGTTTAGTCGGCTTGTTGTATGATGAATAAAAATTAGACCTCATGGATTTAGCATATTTATCATATTCACCAAATAGTTCCGATCTCAGATCTATTCTTAATTTTAGGATTTCTGAATGGATATTGGGTGGTATATGGGATGATTTTTGTATGGTTTCTTCTAAATTTTTTAAGTCTGATTGTATTTTATGTATTTTTTCCTTACTTATCTTTTTTTTGGTGAAGGCTAAATGGGTCATTACACCTCTAATCACTGCTTTGTGAGCATTCCATAGGGTAAATGGGCATATGTTGTTTATGTCATTCTCCATAAAATAATTGTTTAAAGCCAATTCTATTTCCTTTTTTAGGTTTGGGTTGAATAGAAGTGATGAATCACATCTCCACTGAGATTTAAATTTGGCCGACCTACCAAGAGAAATCTCAGCAACAATTGGGGAGTGGTCTGAAAATGTTTTGGGTAGAATTTCTATTTTTTTAAATTTTGAAATTGAGAATGTGTCTGTTAAGAATAAATCAATTCTGGAAAAAGATTTGTGTGCCTCTGAGAAGTGAGTATATTCCAAAGAGGATGTGTTGAGACACCTAAAAACGTCTAAATATTCATGGTTACAAAGCCAGCGTTTGAGTTCAGGGAATAAGGATCTAGTGGGAGAAGTAGAATCCAGTGATCCATCCGGAACAATGTTGAAATCACCTACTAGGACAGTGGTACCTCTTTTTACTTCCTGAATTTTTTTGTCCAGACCATTGAAGAAACTCATTTGTCCATTACAGGGGGCATAAATGTTCACCAGTGTTGTCAATTGATTGTCGATTAAGCAGATAAGAATCAAATATCTGCCTGCACAATCAGAGAATTCACTGATAATTTCGAATGAGATTGTGTTTTTAATTAAGATTAAAACACCTGCTCTTTTTTTCTCGTTTAGAGATTTAAATATATGTGGAAAATTTTTATTTTCAAATTTAGGGTGTCCTTCCCTGGCTAGTTTCACCTCTTGAAGGCAGATGATATCTGCTTTGCTGCCCCTAATCTCTCTCCATGTGAGATATCTCTTGACAGGACTATTCAAACCCCTCACATTGAATGACAGTATCTTAACCATAAACTTAACTCTAAAAACAATACAGAAATACAAATAATAACATAAATAGGAAGAAAATACCAAAATCCTGGGTAAACTTCCTAAAAATGGGGAAAAGTTCGTGAAACTCTACAGGAAGCCTCCTGCATAACACAAAATGTAAGTGTTAAAACAATTCGGATTTACATTTTTCACCCTGGAGCTTCATTCCTCTCATCCAAGGATTTAATGAAATGCTTTCCTTCTTGTGGAGACAAAATTGTTGTAAACTTGCCGCCATGGTTTATCAATAGTTTAGTAGGAAACCCCCACCTATAAATCACACCTTTTTTCCTTAGTAATGTTGTGACTTCATTAAAACCTTTCCTTGTTTGAATAGTGTCTTTTGAAAGGTCAGCATATGATTTGATATGATCATAAGGATGGGGAAGAAGTTTGTTGGTTTTAAGGTAGTTTAAGAATTTTTCTTTGGTGGAGTAGAAGTGAAATCTCAGGATAGTGTCTCTAGGAACCTCAGTCGAGATGGATGCTGGGCGAGGGAGTCTATGAATTCTATCTATCATTAGTTCTAACTCAGGGATAGAAGGTAAGATCTTAACTAAAATCTCCTTGACGTATTTTTGTAAACCATTCTGATTAATTTTTTCGGAGATTCCTCTCAGCTTAATGTTATTTCTTCTACTACGGTCTTCCAGATCGGCTACTTTACTGCGTAGAAAAAGGATTTCTTTTTGGGCATTAGCTTGTTGTTTTTGAAGGGAATCAGAGGTCTTCCCAAGAACTTCTATTTTTTTATCATTTTTGTCTATCCTAGTGATAACTGTGTCAAGGTTGGCTTGTAAACGGCTAGTATGCTTGTCTAGGGCTGACTCAAAACTTTTATTTAGTGCCAGAATTAGATCTCTGACATATTTCTCAGAAGCCCCTTTCTCAGACGCTTGAATATCTTCCAGACCCCCATGATTACTGGAATCAGATTCCTCCTCTGCAAAGCTATGGTCTATTCTGGGCCTATTTTTATCTGGACTTTGAGACGGGGACGTTTCATAGAATTCTTCCTCATCTGACAGTACAGCCAGACCTCCCCCCTTGTTCTCATCTCTTTTAGATTTTCTGTTAATAGATGTGTCCATTTCTGATTGAATACTATCCAACTCTTGTAACATTAAAGTATGAGTATCACCTTTTTGACCAATTGAGAATTTGGTGTTTTTTGGTGTAGAAGGAGGGCTAATACATATAGCTTGATCCAGATCAGTCACATCTGGTTTATATAATGGTTTTTCCTTTTGCTGTCTTATTTTATTGCTTTTCTGGCTCATTTTGACAGTAATTAGTATTGTAAGTGAATAAACAAGGTTATACACCAAAATATTGGGACTCAAATCTAGCTCCAATGCTCTAAGTGAATAAGTGCCCTACTATTAAACTTTTTTACTATACAAATCACCGCAATTTCAAGAGTTGTGTTGACAAAAAGGTATAAAGAATTGAGGAATTGAAAGTTGGAGAGTATTACTGTTATATCTCCCAATGAAAACTAGTAAACTGGGATTTAATGTGGAAGAACTTCAAATACAAGTCCTGAGTCAGCTATTATCTTAAATCTACTCTCTCTCTTTTTTTTTTTTTTTTTTTTTTTTTTTTATAGAATCAGGACATAACACATACCTCAAATCATATAAATGTAACTGACAAGTAAAGCATTAGTTTTTGTTTTGCTACTTTGTTCTGTAATATATGCTATCCTGAGAAGTGAGGGTCTTCCAGAACCACAACATATAGTAACCAGTGCTATTGATCAAAACTAAACCAAGTTATGATACATATAACAGATCCACCGATAAATGAAGCTCTGTCAGACCCACACCCCCCAGAACCAGATAACAAACACTCCTCAGTCTTCCCTGCTAATTTCACACTCAAAACCCAAAGATATAAACCCCTCAGCTAAATTCCGCCAGGTCTTGACATTAGAAAGTCCACAAAGCCGTTTTATTTGTCGCTGAAGTTCCTTCTCCACGCTGCCGATTCCTCCCGTTGTAAGGCGCTGTAATAGAGGTCAATCACCGCTCCCCTGCAGCCGCTGCATTGACAGCCAAAAAGCGATCCTTCAATTGCTTGATTTAGCGAGGACTCTCTCACTTAGATGCTGCTGTAGCCACTGATGTCTCCCCCGGACTCCCCCCTCCACCTCCACTCCACAGGCACCGCTTCCAAAACAGTTATTAAGTTAAAGGATGTAAGCCATTCCCTCAGCTGTGCTTCTTACCGGCGCCACTTTTAGGTCTCCCGCTGAGTTAATGCCACTGCTCCTGCTTTCAACCTCACTGTCGCTCCTTCAGCTATCAGTTCCTATACTCCCGCTGCAGCTGTCAGCTTCTTCTCATGAGCGTCACCTGCCCCAGCACTCCAACAGAAACAGTCACGTCTCTCCTCTCAATCCAGGGCGTTCTGCTGCACAAATGTCAGAACCACTCACCAGACGCTGCTTCTCCTTCTTCTGACTCCGCTTCCAAGACACCGCTCTCAAGGCTGTGTAAAAGAATGCAAGCCGCTTCTTCTTCTTCTGGCTGTAATTAGCCTGCTTCAGCTCCTCTCTGTCTCCTCAGAGGTGTCGCTCCTGAACCTCCCGTCTGCTCAATGCCGTCGCTCCCGCTCACACCGGTACAGCAGCCTCCTTTGCTAACAGATCCTGCACTCCCGCTGCAGCCGCCAGCTTCCTCCCGGCGAGAGACGCCCGCCGCTGCTGCCGATGTTATGTCCTCTCACCAGACGTTGATCCTCTTCTTCCGACTCCGCTTTCAAGACACCGCTCCCAAGGCACTTGCTTTGCACGTGGTTAGCGCGCTTCAGCTCTTCTCTGTTTCTTCACAGGTGCCGCTCCTGGATCTCCCGCCTGTTCAATGCAACCACTCCCGCTCACACTGGTGCAGCCGCCTCCTTTGTTGACAAATCCTGCACTCCTGCTGCAGCCGCCGGCTTCCTCCCGGCGAGAGACACCCGCCGCTGCCGATGTTAAATCCTCTCACCAGACGTTGATCTTCTTGGCCTTCCGACCTCACTGAAGCTGCCTCCGGATCGCTACTGCTCCTCACCGCACTGATAACAAAGTCGCTTCCCTCTTCTCTTCAGCCAAGGGCACGTTGTTGCAGAGAGAAGCCTCAGCGCGGGAAAAATCTGCTGAGTCACAGCCCCTCAGTCTTCAGGAGATGTTTTCTTCAGAAATAGTCGGCCAAAAGTCTCCAAATTAGGCTCAAAATGATCCTGGGATAAAAGGCTATCAAATCCAAAGAGTTTCCAAGCAGAAATTCTTTTTGTTGGCTTGAAATGTCGCTTAATAAGGAAGGCTTCCTGAGAGCTCAGAGCTCACACAGCCTGCTCCATCGAGCTCCAGACCACGCCCCTTGAATTTTCTCCAAAAGTAAAGTAGTTGCAAACTCATGCTTTTAGAGACTTGTTTGGGCTCATGAGAGGAGTAGAAAAACATCAAAAATTTCAGTCCTGCATGATTCTACCAAGAAATGTGTGTTCATTGAAACCGCTGGTTTTTGATAGTTTGGGCCCTATTGAATAATGAATGTTTTGAATTTTCTCCAAAAGTAAAGTAGTTGCAAACTCATCCTTTTAGAAACTTGTTTGGGCTGTTGAGAGGAGTAAAAAACCATCAAAAATTTCAATCCTGCATGATTTTACCAAGAAATGTGATTCTTCATTCAAAACCTGATTTTTGCTATTGGGCTCTATTGAATAGTGAATGTTTTGAATTTTCTCCAAAAGTAAAGTAGTTGCAAACTCATGCTTTTAGAGACTTGTTTGGGCTCATGAGAGGAGTAGAAAAACATCAAAAATTTCAGTCCTGCATGATTCTACCAAGAAATGTGTGTTCATTGAAACCGCTGGTTTTTGATAGTTTGGGCCCTATTGAATAATGAATGTTTTGAATTTTCTCCAAAAGTAAAGTAGTTGCAAACTCATCCTTTTAGAAACTTGTTTGGGCTGTTGAGAGGAGTAAAAAACCATCAAAAATTTCAATCCTGCATGATTCTACCAAGAAATGTGATTCTTCATTCAAAACGCTGGTTTTTGCTATTGGGCTCTATTGAATAATGAATGTTTTGAATTTTCTCCAAAAGTAAAGTAGTTGCAAACTCATGCTTTTAGAGACTTGTTTGGGCTCATGAGAGGAGTAGAAAAACATCAAAAATTTCAGTCCTGCATGATTCTACCAAGAAATGTGTGTTCATTGAAACCGCTGGTTTTTGATAGTTTGGGCCCTATTGAATAATGAATGTTTTGAATTTTCTCCAAAAGTAAAGTAGTTGCAAACTCATCCTTTTAGAAACTTGTTTGGGCTGTTGAGAGGAGTAAAAAACCATCAAAAATTTCAATCCTGCATGATTCTACCAAGAAATGTGATTCTTCATTCAAAACGCTGGTTTTTGCTATTGGGCTCTATTGAATAATGAATGTTTTGAATTTTCTCCAAAAGTAAAGTAGTTGCAAACTCATGCTTTTAGAGACTTGTTTGGGCTCATGAGAGGAGTAGAAAAACATCAAAAATTTCAGTCCTGCATGATTCTACCAAGAAATGTGTGTTCATTGAAACCGCTGGTTTTTGATAGTTTGGGCCCTATTGAATAATGAATGTTTTGAATTTTCTCCAAAAGTAAAGTAGTTGCAAACTCATCCTTTTAGAAACTTGTTTGGGCTGTTGAGAGGAGTAAAAAACCATCAAAAATTTCAATCCTGCATGATTTTACCAAGAAATGTGATTCTTCATTCAAAACCTGATTTTTGCTATTGGGCTCTATTGAATAATGAATGTTTTGAATTTTCTCCAAAAGTAAAGTAGTTGCAAACTCATGCTTTTAGAGACTTGTTTGGGCTCATGAGAGGAGTAGAAAAACATCAAAAATTTCAGTCCTGCATGATTCTACCAAGAAATGTGTGTTCATTGAAACCGCTGGTTTTTGATAGTTTGGGCCCTATTGAATAATGAATGTTTTGAATTTTCTCCAAAAGTAAAGTAGTTGCAAACTCATCCTTTTAGAAACTTGTTTGGGCTGTTGAGAGGAGTAAAAAGCCATCAAAATTTCAATCCTGCATGATTTTACCAAGAAATGTGATTCTTCATTCAAAACCTGATTTTTGCGATTGGGCTCTATTGAATAGTGAATGTTTTGAATTTTCTCCAAAAGTAAAGTAGTTGCAAACTCATGCTTTTAGAGACTTGTTTGGGCTCATGAGAGGAGTAGAAAAACATCAAAAATTTCAGTCCTGCATGATTCTACCAAGAAATGTGTTCATTCAAACCGCTGGTTTTTGATAGTTTGGGCCCTATTGAATAATGAATGTTTTGAATTTTCTCCAAAAGTAAAGTAGTTGCAAACTCATCCTTTTAGAAACTTGTTTGGGCTGTTGAGAGGAGTAAAAAACCATCAAAAATTTCAATCCTGCATGATTCTACCAAGAAATGTGATTCTTCATTCAAAACGCTGGTTTTTGCTATTGGGCTCTATTGAATAATGAATGTTTTGAATTTTCTCCAAAAGTAAAGTAGTTGCAAACTCATCCTTTTAGAAACTTGTTTGGGCTGTTGAGAGGAGTAAAAAACCATCAAAAATTTCAATCCTGCATGATTTTACCAAGAAATGTGATTCTTCATTCAAAACCTGATTTTTGCTATTGGGCTCTATTGAATAGTGAATGTTTTGAATTTTCTCCAAAAGTAAAGTAGTTGCAAACTCATGCTTTTAGAGACTTGTTTGGGCTCATGAGAGGAGTAGAAAAACATCAAAAATTTCAGTCCTGCATGATTCTACCAAGAAATGTGTTCATTCAAACCGCTGGTTTTTGATAGTTTGGGCCCTATTGAATAATGAATGTTTTGAATTTTCTCCAAAAGTAAAGTAGTTGCAAACTCATCCTTTTAGAAACTTGTTTGGGCTGTTGAGAGGAGTAAAAAACCATCAAAAATTTCAATCCTGCATGATTCTACCAAGAAATGTGATTCTTCATTCAAAACGCTGGTTTTTGCTATTGGGCTCTATTGAATAATGAATGTTTTGAATTTTCTCCAAAAGTAAAGTAGTTGCAAACTCATCCTTTTAGAAACTTGTTTGGGCTGTTGAGAGGAGTAAAAAACCATCAAAAATTTCAATCCTGCATGATTCTACCAAGAAATGTGATTCTTCATTCAAAACGCTGGTTTTTGCTATTGGGCTCTATTGAATAATGAATGTTTTGAATTTTCTCCAAAAGTAAAGTAGTTGCAAACTCATGCTTTTAGAGACTTGTTTGGGCTCATGAGAGGAGTAGAAAAACATCAAAAATTTCAGTCCTGCATGATTCTACCAAGAAATGTGTGTTCATTGAAACCGCTGGTTTTTGATAGTTTGGGCCCTATTGAATAATGAATGTTTTGAATTTTCTCCAAAAGTAAAGTAGTTGCAAACTCATCCTTTTAGAAACTTGTTTGGGCTGTTGAGAGGAGTAAAAAACCATCAAAAATTTCAATCCTGCATGATTTTACCAAGAAATGTGATTCTTCATTCAAAACCTGATTTTTGCTATTGGGCTCTATTGAATAGTGAATGTTTTGAATTTTCTCCAAAAGTAAAGTAGTTGCAAACTCATGCTTTTAGAGACTTGTTTGGGCTCATGAGATGAGTAGAAAAACATCAAAAATTTCAGTCCTGCATGATTCTACCAAAACATGTGTGTTCATTGAAACCGCTGGTTTTTGATAGTTTGGGCCCTATTGAATAATGAATGTTTTGAATTTTCTCCAAAAGTAAAGTAGTTGCAAACTCATCCTTTTAGAAACTTGTTTGGGCTGTTGAGAGGAGTAAAAAACCATCAAAAATTTCAATCCTGCATGATTCTACCAAGAAATGTGATTCTTCATTCAAAACGCTGGTTTTTGCTATTGGGCTCTATTGAATAATGAATGTTTTGAATTTTCTCCAAAAGTAAAGTAGTTGCAAACTCATGCTTTTAGAGACTTGTTTGGGCTCATGAGAGGAGTAGAAAAACATCAAAAATTTCAGTCCTGCATGATTCTACCAAGAAATGTGTGTTCATTGAAACCGCTGGTTTTTGATAGTTTGGGCCCTATTGAATAATGAATGTTTTGAATTTTCTCCAAAAGTAAAGTAGTTGCAAACTCATGCTTTTAGAGACTTGTTTGGGCTCATGAGAGGAGTAGAAAAACATCAAAAATTTCTGTCCTGCATGATTCTACCAAGAAATGTGTGTTCATTGAAACCGCTGGTTTTTGATAGTTTGGGCCCTATTGAATAATGAATGTTTTGAATTTTCTCCAAAAGTAAAGTAGTTGCAAACTCATCCTTTTAGAAACTTGTTTGGGCTGTTGAGAGGAGTAAAAAACCATCAAAAATTTCAATCCTGCATGATTCTACCAAGAAATGTGATTCTTCATTCAAAACGCTGGTTTTTGCTATTGGGCTCTATTGAATAATGAATGTTTTGAATTTTCTCCAAAAGTAAAGTAGTTGCAAACTCATGCTTTTAGAGACTTGTTTGGGCTCATGAGAGGAGTAGAAAAACATCAAAAATTTCAGTCCTGCATGATTCTACCAAGAAATGTGTGTTCATTGAAACCGCTGGTTTTTGATAGTTTGGGCCCTATTGAATAATGAATGTTTTGAATTTTCTCCAAAAGTAAAGTAGTTGCAAACTCATCCTTTTAGAAACTTGTTTGGGCTGTTGAGAGGAGTAAAAAACCATCAAAAATTTCAATCCTGCATGATTCTACCAAGAAATGTGATTCTTCATTCAAAACGCTGGTTTTTGCTATTGGGCTCTATTGAATAATGAATGTTTTGAATTTTCTCCAAAAGTAAAGTAGTTGCAAACTCATGCTTTTAGAGACTTGTTTGGGCTCATGAGAGGAGTAGAAAAACATCAAAAATTTCAGTCCTGTATGATTCTACCAAGAAATGTGTGTTCATTGAAACCGCTGGTTTTTGATAGTTTGGGCCCTATTGAATAATGAATGTTTTGAATTTTCTCCAAAAGTAAAGTAGTTGCAAACTCATCCTTTTAGAAACTTGTTTGGGCTGTTGAGAGGAGTAAAAAACCATCAAAAATTTCAATCCTGCATGATTTTACCAAGAAATGTGACTCTTCATTCAAAACCTGATTTTTGCTATTGGGCTCTATTGAATAGTGAATGTTTTGAATTTTCTCCAAAAGTAAAGTAGTTGCAAACTCATGCTTTTAGAGACTTGTTTGGGCTCATGAGAGGAGTAGAAAAACATCAAAAATTTCAGTCCTGCATGATTCTACCAAGAAATGTGTGTTCATTCAAACCGCTGGTTTTTGATAGTTTGGGCCCTATTGAATAATGAATGTTTTGAATTTTCTCCAAAAGTAAAGTAGTTGCAAACTCATGCTTTTAGAGACTTGTTTGGGCTCATGAGAGGAGTAGAAAAACATCAAAAATTTCTGTCCTGCATGATTCTACCAAGAAATGTGTGTTCATTGAAACCGCTGGTTTTTGATAGTTTGGGCCCTATTGAATAATGAATGTTTTGAATTTTCTCCAAAAGTAAAGTAGTTGCAAACTCATCCTTTTAGAAACTTGTTTGGGCTGTTGAGAGGAGTAAAAAACCATCAAAAATTTCAATCCTGCATGATTCTACCAAGAAATGTGATTCTTCATTCAAAACGCTGGTTTTTGCTATTGGGCTCTATTGAATAATGAATGTTTTGAATTTTCTCCAAAAGTAAAGTAGTTGCAAACTCATGCTTTTAGAGACTTGTTTGGGCTCATGAGAGGAGTAGAAAAACATCAAAAATTTCAGTCCTGCATGATTCTACCAAGAAATGTGTGTTCATTGAAACCGCTGGTTTTTGATAGTTTGGGCCCTATTGAATAATGAATGTTTTGAATTTTCTCCAAAAGTAAAGTAGTTGCAAACTCATCCTTTTAGAAACTTGTTTGGGCTGTTGAGAGGAGTAAAAAACCATCAAAAATTTCAATCCTGCATGATTCTACCAAGAAATGTGATTCTTCATTCAAAACGCTGGTTTTTGCTATTGGGCTCTATTGAATAATGAATGTTTTGAATTTTCTCCAAAAGTAAAGTAGTTGCAAACTCATGCTTTTAGAGACTTGTTTGGGCTCATGAGAGGAGTAGAAAAACATCAAAAATTTCAGTCCTGCATGATTCTACCAAGAAATGTGTGTTCATTCAAACCGCTGGTTTTTGATAGTTTGGGCCCTATTGAATAATGAATGTTTTGAATTTTCTCCAAAAGTAAAGTAGTTGCAAACTCATGCTTTTAGAGACTTGTTTGGGCTCATGAGAGGAGTAGAAAAACATCAAAAATTTCAGTCCTGCATGATTCTACCAAGAAATGTGTGTTCATTGAAACCGCTGGTTTTTGATAGTTTGGGCCCTATTGAATAATGAATGTTTTGAATTTTCTCCAAAAGTAAAGTAGTTGCAAACTCATCCTTTTAGAAACTTGTTTGGGCTGTTGAGAGGAGTAAAAAACCATCAAAAATTTAAATCCTGCATGATTCTACCAAGAAATGTGATTCTTCATTCAAAACGCTGGTTTTTGCTATTGGGCTCTATTGAATAATGAATGTTTTGAATTTTCTCCAAAAGTAAAGTAGTTGCAAACTCATGCTTTTAGAGACTTGTTTGGGCTCATGAGAGGAGTAGAAAAACATCAAAAATTTCAGTCCTGCATGATTCTACCAAGAAATGTGTGTTCATTGAAACCGCTGGTTTTTGATAGTTTGGGCCCTATTGAATAATGAATGTTTTGAATTTTCTTCAAAAGTAAAGTAGTTGCAAACTCATCCTTTTAGAAACTTGTTTGGGCTGTTGAGAGGAGTAAAAAACCATCAAAAATTTCAATCCTGCATGATTCTACCAAGAAATGTGATTCTTCATTCAAAACGCTGGTTTTTGCTATTGGGCTCTATTGAATAATGAATGTTTTGAATTTTCTCCAAAAGTAAAGTAGTTGCAAACTCATCCTTTTAGAGACTTGTTTGGGCTCATGAGAGGAGTAGAAAAACATCAAAAATTTCAGTCCTGCATGATTCTACCAAGAAATGTGTGTTCATTGAAACCGCTGGTTTTTGATAGTTTGGGCCCTATTGAATAATGAATGTTTTAAATTTTCTCCAAAAGTAAAGTAGTTGCAAACTCATCCTTTTAGAAACTTGTTTGGGCTGTTGAGAGGAGTAAAAAAACATCAAAAATTTCAATCCTGCATGATTTTACCAAGAAATGTGATTCTTCATTCAAAACCTGATTTTTGCTATTGGGCTCTATTGAATAGTGAATGTTTTGAATTTTCTCCAAAAGTAAAGTAGTTGCAAACTCATGCTTTTAGAGACTTGTTTGGGCTCATGAGAGGAGTAGAAAAACATCAAAAATTTCAGTCCTGCATGATTCTACCAAGAAATGTGTGTTCATTCAAACCGCTGGTTTTTGATAGTTTGGGCCCTATTGAATAATGAATGTTTTGAATTTTCTCCAAAAGTAAAGTAGTTGCAAACTCATGCTTTTAGAGACTTGTTTGTTCTCATGAGAGGAGTAGAAAAACATCAAAAATTTCAGTCCTGCATGATTCTACCAAGAAATGTGTGTTCATTCAAACCGCTGGTTTTTGATAGTTTGGGCCCTATTGAATAATGAATGTTTTGAATTTTCTCCAAAAGTAAAGTAGTTGCAAACTCATCCTTTTAGAAACTTGTTTGGGCTGTTGAGAGGAGTAAAAAACCATCAAAAATTTCAATCCTGCATGATTCTACCAAGAAATGTGATTCTTCATTCAAAACGCTGGTTTTTGCTATTGGGCTCTATTGAATAATGAATGTTTTGAATTTTCTCCAAAAGTAAAGTAGTTGCAAACTCATGCTTTTAGAGACTTGTTTGGGCTCATGAGAGGAGTAGAAAAACATCAAAAATTTCAGTCCTGCATGATTCTACCAAGAAATGTGTGTTCATTGAAACCGCTGGTTTTTGATAGTTTGGGCCCTATTGAATAATGAATGTTTTGAATTTTCTTCAAAAGTAAAGTAGTTGCAAACTCATCCTTTTAGAAACTTGTTTGGGCTGTTGAGAGGAGTAAAAAACCATCAAAAATTTCAATCCTGCATGATTCTACCAAGAAATGTGATTCTTCATTCAAAACGCTGGTTTTTGCTATTGGGCTCTATTGAATAATGAATGTTTTGAATTTTCTCCAAAAGTAAAGTAGTTGCAAACTCATGCTTTTAGAGACTTGTTTGGGCTCATGAGAGGAGTAGAAAAACATCAAAAATTTCAGTCCTGCATGATTCTACCAAGAAATGTGTGTTCATTGAAACCGCTGGTTTTTGATAGTTTGGGCCCTATTGAATAATGAATGTTTTAAATTTTCTCCAAAAGTAAAGTAGTTGCAAACTCATCCTTTTAGAAACTTGTTTGGGCTGTTGAGAGGAGTAAAAAAACATCAAAAATTTCAATCCTGCATGATTTTACCAAGAAATGTGATTCTTCATTCAAAACCTGATTTTTGCTATTGGGCTCTATTGAATAGTGAATGTTTTGAATTTTCTCCAAAAGTAAAGTAGTTGCAAACTCATGCTTTTAGAGACTTGTTTGGGCTCATGAGAGGAGTAGAAAAACATCAAAAATTTCAGTCCTGCATGATTCTACCAAGAAATGTGTGTTCATTCAAACCGCTGGTTTTTGATAGTTTGGGCCCTATTGAATAATGAATGTTTTGAATTTTCTCCAAAAGTAAAGTAGTTGCAAACTCATGCTTTTAGAGACTTGTTTGTTCTCATGAGAGGAGTAGAAAAACATCAAAAATTTCAGTCCTGCATGATTCTACCAAGAAATGTGTGTTCATTCAAACCGCTGGTTTTTGATAGTTTGGGCCCTATTGAATAATGAATGTTTTGAATTTTCTCCAAAAGTAAAGTAGTTGCAAACTCATCCTTTTAGAAACTTGTTTGGGCTGTTGAGAGGAGTAAAAAACCATCAAAAATTTCAATCCTGCATGATTCTACCAAGAAATGTGATTCTTCATTCAAAACGCTGGTTTTTGCTATTGGGCTCTATTGAATAATGAATGTTTTGAATTTTCTCCAGAAGTAAAGTAGTTGCAAACTCATGCTTTTAGAGACTTGTTTGGGCTCATGAGAGGAGTAGAAAAACATCAAAAATTTCAGTCCTGCATGATTCTACCAAGAAATGTGTGTTCATTGAAACCGCTGGTTTTTGATAGTTTGGGCCCTATTGAATAATGAATGTTTTGAATTTTCTCCAAAAGTAAAGTAGTTGCAAACTCATCCTTTTAGAAACTTGTTTGGGCTGTTGAGAGGAGTAAAAAACCATCAAAAATTTCAATCCTGCATGATTCTACCAAGAAATGTGATTCTTCATTCAAAACCTGATTTTTGCTATTGGGCTCTATTGAATAATGAATGTTTTGAATTTTCTCCAAAAGTAAAGTAGTTGCAAACTCATCCTTTTAGAAACTTGTTTGGGCTGTTGAGAGGAGTAAAAAACCATCAAAAATTTCAATCCTGCATGATTCTACCAAGAAATGTGATTCTTCATTCAAAACGCTGGTTTTTGCTATTGGGCTCTATTGAATAATGAATGTTTTGAATTTTCTCCAAAAGTAAAGTAGTTGCAAACTCATGCTTTTAGAGACTTGTTTGGGCTCATGAGAGGAGTAGAAAAACATCAAAAATTTCAGTCCTGCATGATTCTACCAAGAAATGTGTGTTCATTGAAACCGCTGGTTTTTGATAGTTTGGGCCCTATTGAATAATGAATGTTTTGAATTTTCTCCAAAAGTAAAGTAGTTGCAAACTCATCCTTTTAGAAACTTGTTTGGGCTGTTGAGAGGAGTAAAAAACCATCAAAAATTTCAATCCTGCATGATTCTACCAAGAAATGTGATTCTTCATTCAAAACGCTGGTTTTTGCTATTGGGCTCTATTGAATAATGAATGTTTTGAATTTTCTCCAAAAGTAAAGTAGTTGCAAACTCATGCTTTTAGAGACTTGTTTGGGCTCATGAGAGGAGTAGAAAAACATCAAAAATTTCAGTCCTGCATGATTCTACCAAGAAATGTGTGTTCATTGAAACCGCTGGTTTTTGATAGTTTGGGCCCT
The DNA here is from genome assembly GCF_039654945.1 of Dendrobates tinctorius. Lineage (NCBI taxonomy): Eukaryota > Metazoa > Chordata > Amphibia > Anura > Dendrobatidae > Dendrobates > Dendrobates tinctorius. The sequence continues at coordinate 408,571 of NW_027362096.1, forward strand.
ATTGAATAATGAATGTTTTGAATTTTCTCCAAAAGTAAAGTAGTTGCAAACTCATCCTTTTAGAAACTTGTTTGGGCTGTTGAGAGGAGTAAAAAAACATCAAAAATTTCAATCCTGCATGATTCTACCAAGAAATGTGATTCTTCATTCAAAACGCTGGTTTTTGCTATTGGGCTCTATTGAATAATGAATGTTTTGAATTTTCTCCAAAAGTAAAGTAGTTGCAAACTCATGCTTTTAGAGACTTGTTTGGGCTCATGAGAGGAGTAGAAAAACATCAAAAATTTCAGTCCTGCATGATTCTACCAAGAAATGTGTGTTCATTGAAACCGCTGGTTTTTGATAGTTTGGGCCCTATTGGTTAATGAATGTTTTGAATTTTCTCCAAAAGTAAAGTAGTTGCAAACTCATGCTTTCAGAAACTTGTTTGGGCTGTTGAGAGGAGTAAAAAACCATCAAAAATTTCAATCCTGCATGATTTTACCAAGAAATGTGATTCTTCATTCAAAACCTGATTTTTGCTATTGGGCTCTATTGAATAGTGAATGTTTTGAATTTTCTCCAAAAGTAAAGTAGTTGCAAACTCATGCTTTTAGAGAGTTGTTTGGGCTCATGAGATGAGTAGAAAAACATCAAAAATTTCAGTCCTGCATGATTCTACCAAGACATGTGTGTTCATTGAAACGGCTGGTTTTTGATAGTTTGGGCCCTATTGAATAATGAATGTTTTGAATTTTCTCCAAAAGTAAAGTAGTTGCAAACTCATCCTTTTAGAAACTTGTTTGGGCTGTTGAGAGGAGTAAAAAACCATCAAAAATTTCAATCCTGCATGATTCTACCAAGAAATGTGATTCTTCATTCAAAACCTGATTTTTGCTATTGGGCTCTATTGAATAATGAATGTTTTGAATTTTCTCCAAAAGTAAAGTAGTTGCAAACTCATCCTTTTAGAAACTTGTTTGGGCTGTTGAGAGGAGTAAAAAACCATCAAAAATTTCAATCCTGCATGATTCTACCAAGAAATGTGATTCTTCATTCAAAACGCTGGTTTTTGCTATTGGGCTCTATTGAATAATGAATGTTTTGAATTTTCTCCAAAAGTAAAGTAGTTGCAAACTCATGCTTTTAGAGACTTGTTTGGGCTCATGAGAGGAGTAGAAAAACATCAAAAATTTCAGTCCTGCATGATTCTACCAAGAAATGTGTGTTCATTGAAACCGCTGGTTTTTGATAGTTTGGGCCCTATTGAATAATGAATGTTTTGAATTTTCTTCAAAAGTAAAGTAGTTGCAAACTCATCCTTTTAGAAACTTGTTTGGGCTGTTGAGAGGAGTAAAAAACCATCAAAAATTTCAATCCTGCATGATTCTACCAAGAAATGTGATTCTTCATTCAAAACGCTGGTTTTTGCTATTGGGCTCTATTGAATAATGAATGTTTTGAATTTTCTCCAAAAGTAAAGTAGTTGCAAACTCATGCTTTTAGAGACTTGTTTGGGCTCATGAGAGGAGTAGAAAAACATCAAAAATTTCAGTCCTGCATGATTCTACCAAGAAATGTGTGTTCATTGAAACCGCTGGTTTTTGATAGTTTGGGCCCTATTGAATAATGAATGTTTTAAATTTTCTCCAAAAGTAAAGTAGTTGCAAACTCATCCTTTTAGAAACTTGTTTGGGCTGTTGAGAGGAGTAAAAAAACATCAAAAATTTCAATCCTGCATGATTTTACCAAGAAATGTGATTCTTCATTCAAAACCTGATTTTTGCTATTGGGCTCTATTGAATAGTGAATGTTTTGAATTTTCTCCAAAAGTAAAGTAGTTGCAAACTCATGCTTTTAGAGACTTGTTTGGGCTCATGAGAGGAGTAGAAAAACATCAAAAATTTCAGTCCTGCATGATTCTACCAAGACATGTGTGTTCATTCAAACCGCTGGTTTTTGATAGTTTGGGCCCTATTGAATAATGAATGTTTTGAATTTTCTCCAAAAGTAAAGTAGTTGCAAACTCATGCTTTTAGAGACTTGTTTGTTCTCATGAGAGGAGTAGAAAAACATCAAAAATTTCAGTCCTGCATGATTCTACCAAGAAATGTGTGTTCATTCAAACCGCTGGTTTTTGATAGTTTGGGCCCTATTGAATAATGAATGTTTTGAATTTTCTCCAAAAGTAAAGTTGTTGCAAACTCATCCTTTTAGAAACTTGTTTGGGCTGTTGAGAGGAGTAAAAAACCATCAAAAATTTCAATCCTGCATGATTCTACCAAGAAATGTGATTCTTCATTCAAAACGCTGGTTTTTGCTATTGGGCTCTATTGAATAATGAATGTTTTGAATTTTCTCCAGAAGTAAAGTAGTTGCAAACTCATGCTTTTAGAGACTTGTTTGGGCTCATGAGAGGAGTAGAAAAACATCAAAAATTTCAGTCCTGCATGATTCTACCAAGAAATGTGTGTTCATTGAAACCGCTGGTTTTTGATAGTTTGGGCCCTATTGAATAATGAATGTTTTGAATTTTCTCCAAAAGTAAAGTAGTTGCAAACTCATCCTTTTAGAAACTTGTTTGGGCTGTTGAGAGGAGTAAAAAACCATCAAAAATTTCAATCCTGCATGATTCTACCAAGAAATGTGATTCTTCATTCAAAACCTGATTTTTGCTATTGGGCTCTATTGAATAATGAATGTTTTGAATTTTCTCCAAAAGTAAAGTAGTTGCAAACTCATCCTTTTAGAAACTTGTTTGGGCTGTTGAGAGGAGTAAAAAACCATCAAAAATTTCAATCCTGCATGATTCTACCAAGAAATGTGATTCTTCATTCAAAACGCTGGTTTTTGCTATTGGGCTCTATTGAATAATGAATGTTTTGAATTTTCTCCAAAAGTAAAGTAGTTGCAAACTCATGCTTTTAGAGACTTGTTTGGGCTCATGAGAGGAGTAGAAAAACATCAAAAATTTCAGTCCTGCATGATTCTACCAAGAAATGTGTGTTCATTGAAACCGCTGGTTTTTGATAGTTTGGGCCCTATTGAATAATGAATGTTTTGAATTTTCTCCAAAAGTAAAGTAGTTGCAAACTCATCCTTTTAGAAACTTGTTTGGGCTGTTGAGAGGAGTAAAAAACCATCAAAAATTTCAATCCTGCATGATTCTACCAAGAAATGTGATTCTTCATTCAAAACGCTGGTTTTTGCTATTGGGCTCTATTGAATAATGAATGAATAATGAATGTTTTGAATTTTCTCCAAAAGTAAAGTAGTTGCAAACTCATGCTTTTAGAGACTTGTTTGGGCTCATGAGAGGAGTAGAAAAACATCAAAAATTTCAGTCCTGCATGATTCTACCAAGAAATGTGTGTTCATTGAAACCGCTGGTTTTTGATAGTTTGGGCCCTATTGGTTAATGAATGTTTTGAATTTTCTCCAAAAGTAAAGTAGTTGCAAACTCATGCTTTCAGAAACTTGTTTGGGCTGTTGAGAGGAGTAAAAAACCATCAAAAATTTCAATCCTGCATGATTTTACCAAGAAATGTGATTCTTCATTCAAAACCTGATTTTTGCTATTGGGCTCTATTGAATAGTGAATGTTTTGAATTTTCTCCAAAAGTAAAGTAGTTGCAAACTCATGCTTTTAGAGAGTTGTTTGGGCTCATGAGATGAGTAGAAAAACATCAAAAATTTCAGTCCTGCATGATTCTACCAAGACATGTGTGTTCATTGAAACGGCTGGTTTTTGATAGTTTGGGCCCTATTGAATAATGAATGTTTTGAATTTTCTCCAAAAGTAAAGTAGTTGCAAACTCATCCTTTTAGAAACTTGTTTGGGCTGTTGAGAGGAGTAAAAAACCATCAAAAATTTCAATCCTGCATGATTTTACCAAGAAATGTGATTCTTCATTCAAAACGCTGGTTTTTGCTATTGGGCTCTATTGAATAATGAATGTTTTGAATTTTCTCCAAAAGTAAAGTAGTTGCAAACTCATGCTTTTAGAGACTTGTTTGGGCTCATGAGAGGAGTAGAAAAACATCAAAAATTTCAGTCCTGCATGATTCTACCAAGAAATGTGTTCATTCAAACCGCTGGTTTTTGATAGTTTGGGCCCTATTGAATAATGAATGTTTTGAATTTTCTCCATTCTCAATCAACTTTATTAAATTTTCAAAGGTAACAGTAATGTTTTTTAGTAGCATTGAAATGTAGATGTTACATTTATACTGATAAAAAAAAAAAAAAAAAAAAAAAAAAAAAAAAGGGGGGGGGTAGGTTATGATGAGGGTAAGGAGTTCAGAATGAGTTTAATTGTTTTATTGAGACAAACAAAGGCCAAAACAAAAGGAGAAGGGGGGGGGAAAGAAATATAACAGTAATGTTACAAATATGAAGTAAGTTGAGATATAGATCTAACTAACAGTACAGTCACAAATAAATTGCAGGTACAAACATAGAATTTCAATACAAATAAAAAATTAACCGTTGTTTAATAAAACAATAGTGCGGTTAAGGAATTGTACAATATGAACAACCATACAGATAATCAATTTGGATTAGGAGTAGGAGAGAGGCCAATGCAGAAATCTAGGAAGCGCTAAAATCTGTCCAGCATTTCCATCTTTTACTATAAGTTATATAGTAGTTGTTTGCAGTAGCATGGCTTTTTTCGTATGATTCATGAAGATTCATTTTATCGATAATGTCGCTAATTTTGGGAACTGAATCTTCTTTCCAGAAAAGAGCTATTGCATTTTTAGTTATTAAGAGTAGATGGATAATGACAGAACGGTGAGATGAATGAATATCTTCAAGGTCAAGTGATAACAGGGCCTTATGTGGAGTTAAAGTTATTGTAGTTTTGGTGACTTTATTGATTAAATCAGAAATCTCAGACCATAAAGGTCTGATTTTCGAACATTCCCAAAACATGTGGAGTAAGCTACCTATTTCACCACAATGTCTCCAGCATTCAGGAGATCTACCAGGAAAAATTTTTGCTAGCTTAAAGGGGGTAAAGTACCATCTAGATAAGATTTTAAAGTATGATTCGTGAAGGTTTGCACAAATGTTAGACGAGTATGTTGATTTTAGTGCTTTGGTCCATTGTTGCTGAGTTCTTGTAATGTTGAGGTCTTTTTCCCAGTTAAGCATAAAGGTAGTTTTTTCCGGATTATTACTAGAGTTAAGAAAGTCGTAGATGTTTCTAGATTTCCAATAATATTTATTGCCAGGGTTACATATTAGTAGACTAGTGGAATCTGTTATAAAGGTTCTTTTTCTTAATAGCTTCTTAATGAGTTTTTTTAAGTTAGATAGAAAGTGGAAGTCGCTGATGGCAAAGTTAAATTTAGTTCGCAGTAGATCATCGCTGATGAATTGCTTACCATCATGCAAATCCACTAGCTTTTTAATACCAACTTGTTTCCAATTAGAGGGAATATCCTTTTCCAGGATTAAACTAAAGGTTTTGAGAGGAACATTTTTGATTTGTTGATATTTTGATCCTTTTTTAGTATGAATTTGGGATTTAGCTAAGTATTTCCAAGCTAATAATGTGGCTGATATTGTTGGAGAAATATGTGGTAAGTGACTAGAGGATACCAAACCATCCAAAATCAGTCTTGACAGTGGAATGTTACTGTTCCAAACTTTCTCTATATCCGTCCAAATTGGACAGTTATCCTGATTAAACCATGACAAGGATTGTATTATGAGATTTGAATAGTAATAGTTAACTAAGTTAGGGAGGGCCAAACCTCCCTCATCCTTCCGTCTAGTGAGTGTTAGAAATGCTATTCTAGCTTTTTTTTGGTTGGAAATAAATCTGTTTACTATAGATTGCAGTTGTCTAATATATTTAAGGGGAATAGAGAAAGGCAAAGACCTAAAAATGTAAAGTATCTTGGGAAGGGTGAGAAGTTTAAAGAGGACTATCCTCCCTACCCACGAGATTTCATGCTTAGAGTGAGCATTAAATTCCATTTGAGTATTTTTAATAAGATTCCGCATATTTACTTCAATCGTTTTGGCAAAGTTCCTGGTTATTGAGATGCCTAAATACAAAATTGCGTCTTTTTCCCATTCATATTTAGTAACGTTTTTGATACTAGAGATGATTTCATTGCATAGGAAAAAGTCTAAAATTTTGGACTTTGTGTCATTTATTTTAAAGAACGAGACTTTTGAAAATTCCTCAAAAATAGGGAGTACCCCTTTGACCGAATCCAATGGATTTGAGAGGCTTAGAATAATATCATCAGCAAATAACCCTATCTTGTACTGTGTTTCACCTATTTTGATGCCCTCAACACGTTCATTGGATCTAATGGTTTCTGCTAGAGGTTCCATAATTAAGGCAAAGAGTAAAGGCGAGAGGGGACATCCTTGTCTAGTGCCATTGGTAATCAAAATTTGTTTAGAAAGATGGTTATTAGCATATATATTAGCAGAAGGGGATGAATAAAGTGCCATTATTGTATTTATTAATTTAGAGCTAAAACCGAATTTGTCTAGAGTGGCGACTAAAAATTCCCAGCTGACTCTGTCAAAGGCTTTTTCAGCATCTAGTGCTAGAAGTAATGATGAGATCTTTTTGGTTTTGATATGGTTAATTAGATTAAATACTCTCCTGGTCCCATCACTAGTTTGCCGGCCACTTATAAAGCCTAATTGATCTCTATGTACTATGTTAGGAAGGAATTTTTTAATTCTTGTGGCAATAATTTTTGAATAAATTTTAACATCTGTGTTAATTAATGAAATGGGCCTATAACTTTTAACAGATTCTGAGTCTCCTTTAGGCTTAGGAATTAAAGATATGATGGCTTGCAACATTTCATGAGGGAACCTTCCAGTCTCAGAAGCTTTATTAAAAATCCGAGTCAGGTAAGGAGTTAATATTGAGGCAAAGGTCAGATAATAGTCATTTGAGAAACCGTCAGGGCCCGGTGATTTCTTTGTTTTGAGTGTTTTAATGGCCTCTAATACTTCTAGATCTGAAAAAGGAACCTCAAGTAATGATAATTGTTGATTTGATATTTTCGGTAGATTAAGGCGCTTGAGAAAATCATTAATATTTTGTTTGCTTGGTTGCGGAATATTTAGATCATCTTTAAGATTATATAATGAAGTATAATAGTCTGCAAATTTATTAACTATATCTGCCGGATTGACAAACGACTCCCCACTATGTTTAATTTTATTGATTCTATTCTTTATTCTATACGTCTTAAATTTTTGGGCCATAATCTTAGTCGGCTTGTTGAATGAGGAATAAAAATTTGACTTCATGCTTTTTGCAAATTTTTCATATTCATGAAAGAGAATCGCCCTTAATTTGGTTCTAAGTTTAATAATTTCCAAGTGGAGAATCGTAGAAGGTTGGGGTAGTTTTTTCTGAGTGTCCTCTTTATCTTTAATCTCTAATTGTATTTTGTTGATATCTTTAATATTTTGTTTTTTAATTTTACAGGAAATATGTATCATCATACCTCTTACAACCGCCTTATGGGCATTCCAAATTGTAAAAGGGCATATGCCATCTGTTTCGTTTTCTTTAAAGTAGTTTTTAATAGATGATTCGATTTCTTCCTTTAATTCGGGTTTGTGTAATAGTGAAGAGTTTCCTCTCCATAGGGGGTGGTGGCCTGATGATCTACCTATTAGTACTTCACATAGAACGGGTGCATGATCTGAGAAGGTTCTAGGAAGGATCTCGATTTTTTTGAATTTGGAAATAGAAAGGGAATCCGTAATAAAAAGATCTATTCTAGAGAAGGTTTTATGAATCAAGGAGTAATGAGTGTATTCCAGAGAAGAGGTATTAAGACACCTAAAAATATCTAAATACTCGTGGTTAATAAGCCAATTACCCAGTTCTGGAAAAGCTGATCTGGTGGGAGAAGTAGAGTCATATACACCATTCGGGACAATATTAAAGTCTCCAACTACGATCAGTGTGCCTTTTTTAACCTCTTGTATTTTTTTGTCCAAATTATTAAAGTAGCGCATTTGACCATCGTTGGGCGCATACACATTCACTAGAGTGGTTAATTGATTTTCTATTAAACAGATTAGGATCAGGTATCTACCCTCTGAATCGGAAAACTGTTCGATCAATTCAAATGAGATAGAATTTTTAATTAAAATAATCACCCCAGCTTTTTTTGATTCATTTAAGGATTTAAATGAATGCGGAAAATTTTTGTTTTCTATCCCGGGGTGTCCTGATTTGGCTAATTTCACCTCTTGGAGACAGATTATATCTGCTTTACTTCTTTTGATCTCTCTCCATGTCCAGTACCTCTTGACGGGGCTGTTCAAACCCCTAACATTGAAAGATAACAACTTAACCATAAATAAAATAACAATTAACAATTAAATAATAAACCTCTACAACAATACAGGAAGCAACTGCAACTTGCAGATAAACTTCCTAAATGGGGAAAGTTCGTGCATCTCCGTAGGAAGCCTTCCAGGTAAAGAAAAAGACTGATACATGAATATTTCTTCAACCCGGAGTTTCTCCTCTTTTATCCAGGGAGTCAAGAAAATTTATACCCTCCTGTGGAGACAAAATTGGAAGGACCCTGCCACCATGGTTGATCAGGAGCTTGGTAGGAAACCCCCATCGATACATCACCCCTTTCTTCCTTAATAAAGTGGTTACCTCATTAAAGTTTTTTCTAGACTGTATAGTATCTTTTGAGAGGTCTGCAAACGATTTGATATGATCGTATGGGTGGGGGAGATGTTTGTTAGTTTTAAGGTAATTTAAGAATTTCTCTTTTGTGGAGAAGAAATGGAATCTAAGTATAGTGTCTCTAGGGACATCTGATGGTATGGATCCAGGACGGGGGAGCCTGTGGATCCTGTCAATCATAAGTTCTGGTTCTGGTAAAGATGGCAGGATTTTGACTAATATCTCTTTAACATAATTTTGTAAATTATTCTGGCTAATCTTTTCTGAAATACCTCTCAGTTTTAAGTTGTTTCTCCTACTGCGATCCTCAAGATCGGCCAATTTGTTACGTAGAAAAATAATTTCTTTTTGAGTATCGGATTGTTGTTTTTGAATGGTCTCGGATTTTTTTTCCAGAGCCTCTATTTTAGTAACATTTTTATCAATCCTGGTATTAATTGTAGCAATTTTAACTTGTAGACGATTAGTGTTTTCGTCCAATGTTGACTTTAGGGATCTATTTAGGGCTTGAATGATATCTTTGATATATTGTTCAGAAGCCCCCTTTTCTGATGCCTGAAAATCCTCAAGACCTGTAAGAGAGCTTGAGTCTTCACTAACAGAGCTAGAATCTAGTCTAGGTCTGCTTTTATCTGGACTTTGTAAGGGAGAAGTCTCATAAAAAACTTCCTCATCTGAGAGGACAGGGTGACTCCCTGGTTTAGACTCATCTCTTTTTGTTTTCCTATTTATTGTAGTGTCCATATCTGTTTGGATATTGTCTAATTCCTGTAACATATTAGTGTCCCCTTTCTGTCCAATCGAAAATTTTGTATTTTTAGGAGTAGTAGGGGGACTAATACAAATAGCTTCGTCCTGCTCTGTTAAATCTGGTTTACGAGATTTTTCCTTTATCTGTTTGGACTTGTTGCCTCTTTGACTCATTGTGTCAATTAAAGGATTGCCTCTTTCTAATTATTGAGACCCGATAATGAAATGACAATTCCTGTTACGGTTAGATACCAAGATAAATGTAGATTAGATAACAGGAGAGAACCCACTTAAGTTATCCCCAGTGAATTATACACAGGTCCTATTATGATATGTAACAAGGGAGTTATAACATCAATCCTTAATTGAAGATCAAATAGTATGACAGTAGGTACAGAGAAACACTTTTATAGAAAAAATAATAGTTCCAATATGTTCAGAAAATTTGAGTGTCTAATATTCTAACTGAGACACAGGGGAACCACAGAGAGTTAAATACCTCAGTAGGCACCTCAGTACTTACAAAGGAAAGACTCCAAATAGGAGCTTTATTCTACTTAATATCTTAAATCTTTTAACGGAATCAAGCAGATTGTGGGAGTGTAACTGATCAATAATAAGTCAGTTTGGTTTTACTGCATTGTATTATAATATAATAGTTAACCTTCTAGATAATTACCTATGTTGAATATCAATTAACAATTAACACCAGACCAGATTCAATTAGGAATAATAGGGCTACAAATGCTCAAGGATACCTCAGACTATACCACACAAGACCAGAAATCACACACTACCAATTTTCCCTTCAGAAATAAATATTAATCAGCTAAATACCGCCAAATCTCATCACTAGATAGTCCTCGATGCTGCTCGTTCTATGGTGAAATTTCTTTTTCTTGTTGTAGATTCCTCCGTTGTTGTTCCCGTAGACTCCCTCTGCAAGATTCTGCTGTTGCTACCCAGAAACGAGACCAGGCACCAGCCTCCAGTCTCCACTCCAGCCTTTCCACCTCTGTAGACTTTCACCGGGGGCTCCTGGATATCTCTACAAGTTGTTGTCGCCTTGTTGTGAACTTCACCTTGACCTTGGCACACTGTTGCAATTAAAGATGAATGCGGAAAAGTCCTATACAGCTCCGATGTGAATGTCGGGCTTCAATCCCCGCCGCTACACCGCTCCAACTTCAGACGTCGAAGCCTCCACTGCTCGGCTCTTCTCTACTATTAATGGCACAGGGAGTTCTTTTCAGGGCCGCCCCAACCAATCAGTAATCCTCCGCTATCAACAGCGGCTCCTCCGGTTGGTTTCTCCTGGATTTACCTTAGTTGTTGCGCCACTTGCCACCGCTGGTCCTCTCTTCTCACTCTCTGCTATATCTCCGCTCCCCGATGCTGTCGGCCCCTCAGGCAGGACTCCGGAATCAAATCTCCCGCCTTTTCTCCTGCGTCTCTCTCTCTCTCAGCTCAGGCGCGGCTCTGCTGTGAGAGAAAAGCGCGGGAAAATTCTGTAGGTCTATTTCACCGCCAATTAGTGCTTCCCACTCCCTTTTCTCTCTCCAAAAGTCGCTGGACTATCCACCAGGGCTCCCGATATCTTCTCCTCCTCTATTCTCCGGTGTCACTATGTTTACTGCCGCTGTCAGTCCTCTTAAACCTGTCACCGGTCTCCGCTACAGCGTCGGCTCCTCGCAATAGGCTTCGGGGTTTCCCCCTCCGGTTTTCCCGCCAAAATTTAACAGCGTCTCTCTCTTCTTCTGTTTAGCCGCGCAGCTACAGCAGATAGCAGTCGCGGGCGCGGGAAATCAAATCACCTCACCGCCAATTAGTTTAACTTGCTCCCGCTTTTCTCCTTAGACGCCGCTGTCTTCTACTCCGGAACCCCGGCTTCTTCTTCTTCTTAGATGCTACTGTTCCTCACCACCGCTGGCCCTCCAAGTCCCGCCGATCCCAGCAGCGCTGACGGCCCCCTGCACCTGAATCCGGGCTTCCACGTTAATTTTCGCGCCTTTTCGCCGCAGCGTCTCTCCTCTTCTTAATCTGAGCGCTCCGCTGCAGCAGGGAGCAGAGGCAGGAGAATCTTGCTGAGTCACTCTGTCTTTGATTAATCCAGCTCGTTCCCGCTTTTTTCTCCAGCCAGCTCTGTACTCTTCACTGAATCTTCTGAATTCCTCCTCTTTTCTGTTTATTAGCGATGCTGTATTCACTACTACTGCCGCTGTTGGTCTTCTAATCTTCTGAAGTCTGTCACTGATCCACGCTGCAGTGTCTTCTTCATTCAGTAGACTCCTGAGATGCTTCTGCTTATTTTTCCCGCCACTTATAGCAATGTCTCTCTTCTCCTCTGTCCGAGCTTGCTGCTGCAGAGGGCAAGCGCGGGAAAATCTCACTGATTCACTCCTGCAACTTCAGAAGGCCATATCTCAGGAAGAATCCAGCTTAGAAACTCCAGGAAGGTCTCAAAATGATCCTGGGGGAAAGGACTCTCGGATCCAATAAATCTCTGTAATCAAATTCTTCTTGTTTGCTTCTTGTGTCGCTTAACGAGGGAGGCTTCCTCAGAGCTCAGAGCTCACACAGCCTGCTCCATCGAGCTCCAGACCACGCCCCTTTGAATTTTCTCCAAAAGTAAAGTAGTTGCAAACTCATCCTTTTAGAAACTTGTTTGGGCTGTTGAGAGGAGTAAAAAACCATCAAAAATTTCAATCCTGCATGATTCTACCAAGAAATGTGATTCTTCATTCAAAACCTGATTTTTGCTATTGGGCTCTATTGAATAATGAATGTTTTGAATTTTCTCCAAAAGTAAAGTAGTTGCAAACTCATCCTTTTAGAAACTTGTTTGGGCTGTTGAGAGGAGTAAAAAACCATCAAAAATTTCAATCCTGCATGATTCTACCAAGAAATGTGATTCTTCATTCAAAACGCTGGTTTTTGCTATTGGGCTCTATTGAATAATGAATGTTTTGAATTTTCTCCAAAAGTAAAGTAGTTGCAAACTCATGCTTTTAGAGACTTGTTTGGGCTCATGAGAGGAGTAGAAAAACATCAAAAATTTCAGTCCTGCATGATTCTACCAAGAAATGTGTGTTCATTGAAACCGCTGGTTTTTGATAGTTTGGGCCCTATTGAATAATGAATGTTTTGAATTTTCTCCAAAAGTAAAGTAGTTGCAAACTCATCCTTTTAGAAACTTGTTTGGGCTGTTGAGAGGAGTAAAAAACCATCAAAAATTTCAATCCTGCATGATTCTACCAAGAAATGTGATTCTTCATTCAAAACGCTGGTTTTTGCTATTGGGCTCTATTGAATAATGAATGTTTTGAATTTTCTCCAAAAGTAAAGTAGTTGCAAACTCATGCTTTTAGAGACTTGTTTGGGCTCATGAGAGGAGTAGAAAAACATCAAAAATTTCAGTCCTGCATGATTCTACCAAGAAATGTGTGTTCATTGAAACCGCTGGTTTTTGATAGTTTGGGCCCTATTGAATAATGAATGTTTTGAATTTTCTCCAAAAGTAAAGTAGTTGCAAACTCATCCTTTTAGAAACTTGTTTGGGCTGTTGAGAGGAGTAAAAAAACATCAAAAATTTCAATCCTGCATGATTCTACCAAGAAATGTGATTCTTCATTCAAAACGCTGGTTTTTGCTATTGGGCTCTATTGAATAATGAATGTTTTGAATTTTCTCCAAAAGTAAAGTAGTTGCAAACTCATGCTTTTAGAGACTTGTTTGGGCTCATGAGAGGAGTAGAAAAACATCAAAAATTTCAGTCCTGCATGATTCTACCAAGAAATGTGTGTTCATTGAAACCGCTGGTTTTTGATAGTTTGGGCCCTATTGGTTAATGAATGTTTTGAATTTTCTCCAAAAGTAAAGTAGTTGCAAACTCATGCTTTCAGAAACTTGTTTGGGCTGTTGAGAGGAGTAAAAAACCATCAAAAATTTCAATCCTGCATGATTTTACCAAGAAATGTGATTCTTCATTCAAAACCTGATTTTTGCTATTGGGCTCTATTGAATAGTGAATGTTTTGAATTTTCTCCAAAAGTAAAGTAGTTGCAAACTCATGCTTTTAGAGAGTTGTTTGGGCTCATGAGATGAGTAGAAAAACATCAAAAATTTCAGTCCTGCATGATTCTACCAAGACATGTGTGTTCATTGAAACGGCTGGTTTTTGATAGTTTGGGCCCTATTGAATAATGAATGTTTTGAATTTTCTCCAAAAGTAAAGTAGTTGCAAACTCATCCTTTTAGAAACTTGTTTGGGCTGTTGAGAGGAGTAAAAAACCATCAAAAATTTCAATCCTGCATGATTTTACCAAGAAATGTGATTCTTCATTCAAAACGCTGGTTTTTGCTATTGGGCTCTATTGAATAATGAATGTTTTGAATTTTCTCCAAAAGTAAAGTAGTTGCAAACTCATGCTTTTAGAGACTTGTTTGGGCTCATGAGAGGAGTAGAAAAACATCAAAAATTTCAGTCCTGCATGATTCTACCAAGAAATGTGTTCATTCAAACCGCTGGTTTTTGATAGTTTGGGCCCTATTGAATAATGAATGTTTTGAATTTTCTCCAAAAGTAAAGTAGTTGCAAACTCATCCTTTTAGAAACTTGTTTGGGCTGTTGAGAGGAGTAAAAAACCATCAAAAATTTCAATCCTGCATGATTCTACCAAGAAATGTGATTCTTCATTCAAAACGCTGGTTTTTGCTATTGGGCTCTATTGAATAATGAATGTTTTGAATTTTCTCCAAAAGTAAAGTAGTTGCAAACTCATGCTTTTAGAGACTTGTTTGGGCTCATGAGAGGAGTAGAAAAACATCAAAAATTTCAGTCCTGCATGATTCTACCAAGAAATGTGTGTTCATTGAAACCGCTGGTTTTTTATAGTTTGGGCCCTATTGAATAATGAATGTTTTGAATTTTCTCCAAAAGTAAAGTAGTTGCAAACTCATCCTTTTAGAAACTTGTTTGGGCTGTTGAGAGGAGTAAAAAACCATCAAAAATTTCAATCCTGCATGATTTTACCAAGAAATGTGATTCTTCATTCAAAACCTGATTTTTGCTATTGGGCTCTATTGAATAGTGAATGTTTTGAATTTTCTCCAAAAGTAAAGTAGTTGCAAACTCATGCTTTTAGAGACTTGTTTGGGCTCATGAGAGGAGTAGAAAAACATCAAAAATTTCAGTCCTGCATGATTCTACCAAGAAATGTGTTCATTCAAACCGCTGGTTTTTGATAGTTTGGGCCCTATTGAATAATGAATGTTTTGAATTTTCTCCAAAAGTAAAGTAGTTGCAAACTCATCCTTTTAGAAACTTGTTTGGGCTGTTGAGAGGAGTAAAAAACCATCAAAAATTTCAATCCTGCATGATTCTACCAAGAAATGTGATTCTTCATTCAAAACGCTGGTTTTTGCTATTGGGCTCTATTGAACAATGAATGTTTTGAATTTTCTCCAAAAGTAAAGTAGTTGCAAACTCATCCTTTTAGAAACTTGTTTGGGCTGTTGAGAGGAGTAAAAAACCATCAAAAATTTCAATCCTGCATGATTTTACCAAGAAATGTGATTCTTCATTCAAAACCTGATTTTTGCTATTGGGCTCTATTGAATAGTGAATGTTTTGAATTTTCTCCAAAAGTAAAGTAGTTGCAAACTCATGCTTTTAGAGACTTGTTTGGGCTCATGAGAGGAGTAGAAAAACATCAAAAATTTCAGTCCTGCATGATTCTACCAAGAAATGTGTTCATTCAAACCGCTGGTTTTTGATAGTTTGGGCCCTATTGAATAATGAATGTTTTGAATTTTCTCCAAAAGTAAAGTAGTTGCAAACTCATCCTTTTAGAAACTTGTTTGGGCTGTTGAGAGGAGTAAAAAACCATCAAAAATTTCAATCCTGCATGATTCTACCAAGAAATGTGATTCTTCATTCAAAACGCTGGTTTTTGCTATTGGGCTCTATTGAATAATGAATGTTTTGAATTTTCTCCAAAAGTAAAGTAGTTGCAAACTCATGCTTTTAGAGACTTGTTTGGGCTCATGAGAGGAGTAGAAAAACATCAAAAATTTCAGTCCTGCATGATTCTACCAAGAAATGTGTGTTCATTGAAACCGCTGGTTTTTGATAGTTTGGGCCCTATTGAATAATGAATGTTTTGAATTTTCTCCAAAAGTAAAGTAGTTGCAAACTCATCCTTTTAGAAACTTGTTTGGGCTGTTGAGAGGAGTAAAAAACCATCAAAAATTTCAATCCTGCATGATTTTACCAAGAAATGTGATTCTTCATTCAAAACCTGATTTTTGCTATTGGGCTCTATTGAATAGTGAATGTTTTGAATTTTCTCCAAAAGTAAAGTAGTTGCAAACTCATGCTTTTAGAGACTTGTTTGGGCTCATGAGATGAGTAGAAAAACATCAAAAATTTCAGTCCTGCATGATTCTACCAAAACATGTGTGTTCATTGAAACCGCTGGTTTTTGATAGTTTGGGCCCTATTGAATAATGAATGTTTTGAATTTTCTCCAAAAGTAAAGTAGTTGCAAACTCATCCTTTTAGAAACTTGTTTGGGCTGTTGAGAGGAGTAAAAAACCATCAAAAATTTCAATCCTGCATGATTCTACCAAGAAATGTGATTCTTCATTCAAAACGCTGGTTTTTGCTATTGGGCTCTATTGAATAATGAATGTTTTGAATTTTCTCCAAAAGTAAAGTAGTTGCAAACTCATGCTTTTAGAGACTTGTTTGGGCTCATGAGAGGAGTAGAAAAACATCAAAAATTTCAGTCCTGCATGATTCTACCAAGAAATGTGTGTTCATTCAAACCGCTGGTTTTTGATAGTTTGGGCCCTATTGAATAATGAATGTTTTGAATTTTCTCCAAAAGTAAAGTAGTTGCAAACTCATGCTTTTAGAGACTTGTTTGGGCTCATGAGAGGAGTAGAAAAACATCAAAAATTTCTGTCCTGCATGATTCTACCAAGAAATGTGTGTTCATTGAAACCGCTGGTTTTTGATAGTTTGGGCCCTATTGAATAATGAATGTTTTGAATTTTCTCCAAAAGTAAAGTAGTTGCAAACTCATCCTTTTAGAAACTTGTTTGGGCTGTTGAGAGGAGTAAAAAACCATCAAAAATTTCAATCCTGCATGATTCTACCAAGAAATGTGATTCTTCATTCAAAACGCTGGTTTTTGCTATTGGGCTCTATTGAATAATGAATGTTTTGAATTTTCTCCAAAAGTAAAGTAGTTGCAAACTCATGCTTTTAGAGACTTGTTTGGGCTCATGAGAGGAGTAGAAAAACATCAAAAATTTCAGTCCTGCATGATTCTACCAAGAAATGTGTGTTCATTGAAACCGCTGGTTTTTGATAGTTTGGGCCCTATTGAATAATGAATGTTTTGAATTTTCTCCAAAAGTAAAGTAGTTGCAAACTCATCCTTTTAGAAACTTGTTTGGGCTGTTGAGAGGAGTAAAAAACCATCAAAAATTTCAATCCTGCATGATTCTACCAAGAAATGTGATTCTTCATTGAAAACGCTGGTTTTTGCTATTGGGCTCTATTGAATAATGAATGTTTTGAATTTTCTCCAAAAGTAAAGTAGTTGCAAACTCATGCTTTTAGAGACTTGTTTGGGCTCATGAGAGGAGTAGAAAAACATCAAAAATTTCAGTCCTGTATGATTCTACCAAGAAATGTGTGTTCATTGAAACCGCTGGTTTTTGATAGTTTGGGCCCTATTGAATAATGAATGTTTTGAATTTTCTCCAAAAGTAAAGTAGTTGCAAACTCATCCTTTTAGAAACTTGTTTGGGCTGTTGAGAGGAGTAAAAAACCATCAAAAATTTCAATCCTGCATGATTTTACCAAGAAATGTGACTCTTCATTCAAAACCTGATTTTTGCTATTGGGCTCTATTGAATAGTGAATGTTTTGAATTTTCTCCAAAAGTAAAGTAGTTGCAAACTCATGCTTTTAGAGACTTGTTTGGGCTCATGAGAGGAGTAGAAAAACATCAAAAATTTCAGTCCTGCATGATTCTACCAAGAAATGTGTGTTCATTCAAACCGCTGGTTTTTGATAGTTTGGGCCCTATTGAATAATGAATGTTTTGAATTTTCTCCAAAAGTAAAGTAGTTGCAAACTCATGCTTTTAGAGACTTGTTTGGGCTCATGAGTGGAGTAGAAAAACATCAAAAATTTCTGTCCTGCATGATTCTACCAAGAAATGTGTGTTCATTGAAACCGCTGGTTTTTGATAGTTTGGGCCCTATTGAATAATGAATGTTTTGAATTTTCTCCAAAAGTAAAGTAGTTGCAAACTCATCCTTTTAGAAACTTGTTTGGGCTGTTGAGAGGAGTAAAAAACCATCAAAAATTTCAATCCTGCATGATTCTACCAAGAAATGTGATTCTTCATTCAAAACGCTGGTTTTTGCTATTGGGCTCTATTGAATAATGAATGTTTTGAATTTTCTCCAAAAGTAAAGTAGTTGCAAACTCATGCTTTTAGAGACTTGTTTGGGCTCATGAGAGGAGTAGAAAAACATCAAAAATTTCAGTCCTGCATGATTCTACCAAGAAATGTGTGTTCATTGAAACCGCTGGTTTTTGATAGTTTGGGCCCTATTGAATAATGAATGTTTTGAATTTTCTCCAAAAGTAAAGTAGTTGCAAACTCATCCTTTTAGAAACTTGTTTGGGCTGTTGAGAGGAGTAAAAAACCATCAAAAATTTCAATCCTGCATGATTCTACCAAGAAATGTGATTCTTCATTCAAAACGCTGGTTTTTGCTATTGGGCTCTATTGAATAATGAATGTTTTGAATTTTCTCCAAAAGTAAAGTAGTTGCAAACTCATGCTTTTAGAGACTTGTTTGGGCTCATGAGAGGAGTAGAAAAACATCAAAAATTTCAGTCCTGTATGATTCTACCAAGAAATGTGTGTTCATTGAAACCGCTGGTTTTTGATAGTTTGGGCCCTATTGAATAATGAATGTTTTGAATTTTCTCCAAAAGTAAAGTAGTTGCAAACTCATCCTTTTAGAAACTTGTTTGGGCTGTTGAGAGGAGTAAAAAACTATCAAAAATTTCAATCCTGCATGATTTTACCAAGAAATGTGATTCTTCATTCAAAACCTGATTTTTGCTATTGGGCTCTATTGAATAGTGAATGTTTTGAATTTTCTCCAAAAGTAAAGTAGTTGCAAACTCATGCTTTTAGAGACTTGTTTGGGCTCATGAGAGGAGTAGAAAAACATCAAAAATTTCAGTCCTGCATGATTCTACCAAGAAATGTGTGTTCATTCAAACCGCTGGTTTTTGATAGTTTGGGCCCTATTGAATAATGAATGTTTTGAATTTTCTCCAAAAGTAAAGTAGTTGCAAACTCATGCTTTTAGAGACTTGTTTGGGCTCATGAGAGGAGTAGAAAAACATCAAAAATTTCAGTCCTGCATGATTCTACCAAGAAATGTGATTCTTCATTCAAAACGCTGGTTTTTGCTATTGGGCTCTATTGAATAATGAATGTTTTGAATTTTCTCCAAAAGTAAAGTAGTTGCAAACTCATGCTTTTAGAGACTTGTTTGGGCTCATGAGAGGAGTAGAAAAACATCAAAAATTTCAGTCCTGCATGATTCTACCAAGAAATGTGTGTTCATTGAAACCGCTGGTTTTTGATAGTTTGGGCCCTATTGAATAATGAATGTTTTGAATTTTCTCCAAAAGTAAAGTAGTTGCAAACTCATCCTTTTAGAAACTTGTTTGGGCTGTTGAGAGGAGTAAAAAAACATCAAAAATTTCAATCCTGCATGATTTTACCAAGAAATGTGATTCTTCATTCAAAACCTGATTTTTGCTATTGGGCTCTATTGAATAGTGAATGTTTTGAATTTTCTCCAAAAGTAAAGTAGTTGCAAACTCATGCTTTTAGAGACTTGTTTGGGCTCATGAGATGAGTAGAAAAACATCAAAAATTTCAGTCCTGCATGATTCTACCAAAACATGTGTGTTCATTGAAACGGCTGGTTTTTGATAGTTTGGGCCCTATTGAATAATGAATGTTTTGAATTTTCTCCAAAAGTAAAGTAGTTGCAAACTCATCCTTTTAGAAACTTGTTTGGGCTGTTGAGAGGAGTAAAAAACCATCAAAAATTTCAATCCTGCATGATTCTACCAAGAAATGTGATTCTTCATTCAAAACGCTGGTTTTTGCTATTGGGCTCTATTGAATAATGAATGTTTTGAATTTTCTCCAAAAGTAAAGTAGTTGCAAACTCATGCTTTTAGAGACTTGTTTGGGCTCATGAGAGGAGTAGAAAAACATCAAAAATTTCAGTCCTGCATGATTCTACCAAGAAATGTGTGTTCATTGAAACCGCTGGTTTTTGATAGTTTGGGCCCTATTGAATAATGAATGTTTTGAATTTTCTCCAAAAGTAAAGTAGTTGCAAACTCATGCTTTTAGAGACTTGTTTGGGCTCATGAGAGGAGTAGAAAAACATCAAAAATTTCTGTCCTGCATGATTCTACCAAGAAATGTGTGTTCATTGAAACCGCTGGTTTTTGATAGTTTGGGCCCTATTGAATAATGAATGTTTTGAATTTTCTCCAAAAGTAAAGTAGTTGCAAACTCATCCTTTTAGAAACTTGTTTGGGCTGTTGAGAGGAGTAAAAAACCATCAAAAATTTCAATCCTGCATGATTCTACCAAGAAATGTGATTCTTCATTCAAAACGCTGGTTTTTGCTATTGGGCTCTATTGAATAATGAATGTTTTGAATTTTCTCCAAAAGTAAAGTAGTTGCAAACTCATGCTTTTAGAGACTTGTTTGGGCTCATGAGAGGAGTAGAAAAACATCAAAAATTTCAGTCCTGCATGATTCTACCAAGAAATGTGTGTTCATTGAAACCGCTGGTTTTTGATAGTTTGGGCCCTATTGAATAATGAATGTTTTGAATTTTCTCCAAAAGTAAAGTAGTTGCAAACTCATCCTTTTAGAAACTTGTTTGGGCTGTTGAGAGGAGTAAAAAACCATCAAAAATTTCAATCCTGCATGATTTTACCAAGAAATGTGATTCTTCATTCAAAACCTGATTTTTGCTATTGGGCTCTATTGAATAGTGAATGTTTTGAATTTTCTCCAAAAGTAAAGTAGTTGCAAACTCATGCTTTTAGAGACTTGTTTGGGCTCATGAGAGGAGTAGAAAAACATCAAAAATTTCAGTCCTGCATGATTCTACCAAGAAATGTGTGTTCATTCAAACCGCTGGTTTTTGATAGTTTGGGCCCTATTGAATAATGAATGTTTTGAATTTTCTCCAAAAGTAAAGTAGTTGCAAACTCATGCTTTTAGAGACTTGTTTGGGCTCATGAGAGGAGTAGAAAAACATCAAAAATTTCTGTCCTGCATGATTCTACCAAGAAATGTGTGTTCATTGAAACCGCTGGTTTTTGATAGTTTGGGCCCTATTGAATAATGAATGTTTTGAATTTTCTCCAAAAGTAAAGTAGTTGCAAACTCATCCTTTTAGAAACTTGTTTGGGCTGTTGAGAGGAGTAAAAAACCATCAAAAATTTCAATCCTGCATGATTCTACCAAGAAATGTGATTCTTCATTCAAAACGCTGGTTTTTGCTATTGGGCTCTATTGAATAATGAATGTTTTGAATTTTCTCCAAAAGTAAAGTAGTTGCAAACTCATGCTTTTAGAGACTTGTTTGGGCTCATGAGAGGAGTAGAAAAACATCAAAAATTTCAGTCCTGCATGATTCTACCAAGAAATGTGTGTTCATTCAAACCGCTGGTTTTTGATAGTTTGGGCCCTATTGAATAATGAATGTTTTGAATTTTCTCCAAAAGTAAAGTAGTTGCAAACTCATGCTTTTAGAGACTTGTTTGGGCTCATGAGAGGAGTAGAAAAACATCAAAAATTTCTGTCCTGCATGATTCTACCAAGAAATGTGTGTTCATTGAAACCGCTGGTTTTTGATAGTTTGGGCCCTATTGAATAATGAATGTTTTGAATTTTCTCCAAAAGTAAAGTAGTTGCAAACTCATCCTTTTAGAAACTTGTTTGGGCTGTTGAGAGGAGTAAAAAACCATCAAAAATTTCAATCCTGCATGATTCTACCAAGAAATGTGATTCTTCATTCAAAACGCTGGTTTTTGCTATTGGGCTCTATTGAATAATGAATGTTTTGAATTTTCTCCAAAAGTAAAGTAGTTGCAAACTCATGCTTTTGGAGACTTGTTTGGGCTCATGAGAGGAGTAGAAAAACATCAAAAATTTCAGTCCTGCATGATTCTACCAAGAAATGTGTGTTCATTGAAACCGCTGGTTTTTGATAGTTTGGGCCCTATTGAATAATGAATGTTTTGAATTTTCTCCAAAAGTAAAGTAGTTGCAAACTCATCCTTTTAGAAACTTGTTTGGGCTGTTGAGAGGAGTAAAAAACCATCAAAAATTTCAATCCTGCATGATTCTACCAAGAAATGTGATTCTTCATTGAAAACGCTGGTTTTTGCTATTGGGCTCTATTGAATAATGAATGTTTTGAATTTTCTCCAAAAGTAAAGTAGTTGCAAACTCATGCTTTTAGAGACTTGTTTGGGCTCATGAGAGGAGTAGAAAAACATCAAAAATTTCAGTCCTGTATGATTCTACCAAGAAATGTGTGTTCATTGAAACCGCTGGTTTTTGATAGTTTGGGCCCTATTGAATAATGAATGTTTTGAATTTTCTCCAAAAGTAAAGTAGTTGCAAACTCATCCTTTTAGAAACTTGTTTGGGCTGTTGAGAGGAGTAAAAAACCATCAAAAATTTCAATCCTGCATGATTTTACCAAGAAATGTGACTCTTCATTCAAAACCTGATTTTTGCTATTGGGCTCTATTGAATAGTGAATGTTTTGAATTTTCTCCAAAAGTAAAGTAGTTGCAAACTCATGCTTTTAGAGACTTGTTTGGGCTCATGAGAGGAGTAGAAAAACATCAAAAATTTCAGTCCTGCATGATTCTACCAAGAAATGTGTGTTCATTCAAACCGCTGGTTTTTGATAGTTTGGGCCCTATTGAATAATGAATGTTTTGAATTTTCTCCAAAAGTAAAGTAGTTGCAAACTCATGCTTTTAGAGACTTGTTTGGGCTCATGAGAGGAGTAGAAAAACATCAAAAATTTCTGTCCTGCATGATTCTACCAAGAAATGTGTGTTCATTGAAACCGCTGGTTTTTGATAGTTTGGGCCCTATTGAATAATGAATGTTTTGAATTTTCTCCAAAAGTAAAGTAGTTGCAAACTCATCCTTTTAGAAACTTGTTTGGGCTGTTGAGAGGAGTAAAAAACCATCAAAAATTTCAATCCTGCATGATTCTACCAAGAAATGTGATTCTTCATTCAAAACGCTGGTTTTTGCTATTGGGCTCTATTGAATAATGAATGTTTTGAATTTTCTCCAAAAGTAAAGTAGTTGCAAACTCATGCTTTTAGAGACTTGTTTGGGCTCATGAGAGGAGTAGAAAAACATCAAAAATTTCAGTCCTGCATGATTCTACCAAGAAATGTGTGTTCATTGAAACCGCTGGTTTTTGATAGTTTGGGCCCTATTGAATAATGAATGTTTTGAATTTTCTCCAAAAGTAAAGTAGTTGCAAACTCATCCTTTTAGAAACTTGTTTGGGCTGTTGAGAGGAGTAAAAAACCATCAAAAATTTCAATCCTGCATGATTCTACCAAGAAATGTGATTCTTCATTCAAAACGCTGGTTTTTGCTATTGGGCTCTATTGAATAATGAATGTTTTGAATTTTCTCCAAAAGTAAAGTAGTTGCAAACTCATGCTTTTAGAGACTTGTTTGGGCTCATGAGAGGAGTAGAAAAACATCAAAAATTTCAGTCCTGTATGATTCTACCAAGAAATGTGTGTTCATTGAAACCGCTGGTTTTTGATAGTTTGGGCCCTATTGAATAATGAATGTTTTGAATTTTCTCCAAAAGTAAAGTAGTTGCAAACTCATCCTTTTAGAAACTTGTTTGGGCTGTTGAGAGGAGTAAAAAACTATCAAAAATTTCAATCCTGCATGATTTTACCAAGAAATGTGATTCTTCATTCAAAACCTGATTTTTGCTATTGGGCTCTATTGAATAGTGAATGTTTTGAATTTTCTCCAAAAGTAAAGTAGTTGCAAACTCATGCTTTTAGAGACTTGTTTGGGCTCATGAGAGGAGTAGAAAAACATCAAAAATTTCAGTCCTGCATGATTCTACCAAGAAATGTGTGTTCATTCAAACCGCTGGTTTTTGATAGTTTGGGCCCTATTGAATAATGAATGTTTTGAATTTTCTCCAAAAGTAAAGTAGTTGCAAACTCATGCTTTTAGAGACTTGTTTGGGCTCATGAGAGGAGTAGAAAAACATCAAAAATTTCAGTCCTGCATGATTCTACCAAGAAATGTGATTCTTCATTCAAAACGCTGGTTTTTGCTATTGGGCTCTATTGAATAATGAATGTTTTGAATTTTCTCCAAAAGTAAAGTAGTTGCAAACTCATGCTTTTAGAGACTTGTTTGGGCTCATGAGAGGAGTAGAAAAACATCAAAAATTTCAGTCCTGCATGATTCTACCAAGAAATGTGTGTTCATTGAAACCGCTGGTTTTTGATAGTTTGGGCCCTATTGAATAATGAATGTTTTGAATTTTCTCCAAAAGTAAAGTAGTTGCAAACTCATCCTTTTAGAAACTTGTTTGGGCTGTTGAGAGGAGTAAAAAAACATCAAAAATTTCAATCCTGCATGATTTTACCAAGAAATGTGATTCTTCATTCAAAACCTGATTTTTGCTATTGGGCTCTATTGAATAGTGAATGTTTTGAATTTTCTCCAAAAGTAAAGTAGTTGCAAACTCATGCTTTTAGAGACTTGTTTGGGCTCATGAGATGAGTAGAAAAACATCAAAAATTTCAGTCCTGCATGATTCTACCAAAACATGTGTGTTCATTGAAACGGCTGGTTTTTGATAGTTTGGGCCCTATTGAATAATGAATGTTTTGAATTTTCTCCAAAAGTAAAGTAGTTGCAAACTCATCCTTTTAGAAACTTGTTTGGGCTGTTGAGAGGAGTAAAAAACCATCAAAAATTTCAATCCTGCATGATTCTACCAAGAAATGTGATTCTTCATTCAAAACGCTGGTTTTTGCTATTGGGCTCTATTGAATAATGAATGTTTTGAATTTTCTCCAAAAGTAAAGTAGTTGCAAACTCATGCTTTTAGAGACTTGTTTGGGCTCATGAGAGGAGTAGAAAAACATCAAAAATTTCAGTCCTGCATGATTCTACCAAGAAATGTGTGTTCATTGAAACCGCTGGTTTTTGATAGTTTGGGCCCTATTGAATAATGAATGTTTTGAATTTTCTCCAAAAGTAAAGTAGTTGCAAACTCATGCTTTTAGAGACTTGTTTGGGCTCATGAGAGGAGTAGAAAAACATCAAAAATTTCTGTCCTGCATGATTCTACCAAGAAATGTGTGTTCATTGAAACCGCTGGTTTTTGATAGTTTGGGCCCTATTGAATAATGAATGTTTTGAATTTTCTCCAAAAGTAAAGTAGTTGCAAACTCATCCTTTTAGAAACTTGTTTGGGCTGTTGAGAGGAGTAAAAAACCATCAAAAATTTCAATCCTGCATGATTCTACCAAGAAATGTGATTCTTCATTCAAAACGCTGGTTTTTGCTATTGGGCTCTATTGAATAATGAATGTTTTGAATTTTCTCCAAAAGTAAAGTAGTTGCAAACTCATGCTTTTAGAGACTTGTTTGGGCTCATGAGAGGAGTAGAAAAACATCAAAAATTTCAGTCCTGCATGATTCTACCAAGAAATGTGTGTTCATTGAAACCGCTGGTTTTTGATAGTTTGGGCCCTATTGAATAATGAATGTTTTGAATTTTCTCCAAAAGTAAAGTAGTTGCAAACTCATCCTTTTAGAAACTTGTTTGGGCTGTTGAGAGGAGTAAAAAACCATCAAAAATTTCAATCCTGCATGATTTTACCAAGAAATGTGATTCTTCATTCAAAACCTGATTTTTGCTATTGGGCTCTATTGAATAGTGAATGTTTTGAATTTTCTCCAAAAGTAAAGTAGTTGCAAACTCATGCTTTTAGAGACTTGTTTGGGCTCATGAGAGGAGTAGAAAAACATCAAAAATTTCAGTCCTGCATGATTCTACCAAGAAATGTGTGTTCATTCAAACCGCTGGTTTTTGATAGTTTGGGCCCTATTGAATAATGAATGTTTTGAATTTTCTCCAAAAGTAAAGTAGTTGCAAACTCATGCTTTTAGAGACTTGTTTGGGCTCATGAGAGGAGTAGAAAAACATCAAAAATTTCTGTCCTGCATGATTCTACCAAGAAATGTGTGTTCATTGAAACCGCTGGTTTTTGATAGTTTGGGCCCTATTGAATAATGAATGTTTTGAATTTTCTCCAAAAGTAAAGTAGTTGCAAACTCATCCTTTTAGAAACTTGTTTGGGCTGTTGAGAGGAGTAAAAAACCATCAAAAATTTCAATCCTGCATGATTCTACCAAGAAATGTGATTCTTCATTCAAAACGCTGGTTTTTGCTATTGGGCTCTATTGAATAATGAATGTTTTGAATTTTCTCCAAAAGTAAAGTAGTTGCAAACTCATGCTTTTAGAGACTTGTTTGGGCTCATGAGAGGAGTAGAAAAACATCAAAAATTTCAGTCCTGCATGATTCTACCAAGAAATGTGTGTTCATTCAAACCGCTGGTTTTTGATAGTTTGGGCCCTATTGAATAATGAATGTTTTGAATTTTCTCCAAAAGTAAAGTAGTTGCAAACTCATCCTTTTAGAAACTTGTTTGGGCTGTTGAGAGGAGTAAAAAACCATCAAAAATTTCAATCCTGCATGATTCTACCAAGAAATGTGATTCTTCATTCAAAACGCTGGTTTTTGCTATTGGGCTCTATTGAATAATGAATGTTTTGAATTTTCTCCAAAAGTAAAGTAGTTGCAAACTCATGCTTTTAGAGACTTGTTTGGGCTCATGAGAGGAGTAGAAAAACATCAAAAATTTCAGTCCTGTATGATTCTACCAAGAAATGTGTGTTCATTGAAACCGCTGGTTTTTGATAGTTTGGGCCCTATTGAATAATGAATGTTTTGAATTTTCTCCAAAAGTAAAGTAGTTGCAAACTCATCCTTTTAGAAACTTGTTTGGGCTGTTGAGAGGAGTAAAAAACCATCAAAAATTTCAATCCTGCATGATTTTACCAAGAAATGTGACTCTTCATTCAAAACCTGATTTTTGCTATTGGGCTCTATTGAATAGTGAATGTTTTGAATTTTCTCCAAAAGTAAAGTAGTTGCAAACTCATGCTTTTAGAGACTTGTTTGGGCTCATGAGAGGAGTAGAAAAACATCAAAAATTTCAGTCCTGCATGATTCTACCAAAACATGTGTGTTCATTGAAACGGCTGGTTTTTGATAGTTTGGGCCCTATTGAATAATGAATGTTTTGAATTTTCTCCAAAAGTAAAGTAGTTGCAAACTCATCCTTTTAGAAACTTGTTTGGGCTGTTGAGAGGAGTAAAAAACCATCAAAAATTTCAATCCTGCATGATTCTACCAAGAAATGTGATTCTTCATTCAAAACGCTGGTTTTTGCTATTGGGCTCTATTGAATAATGAATGTTTTGAATTTTCTCCAAAAGTAAAGTAGTTGCAAACTCATGCTTTTAGAGACTTGTTTGGGCTCATGAGAGGAGTAGAAAAACATCAAAAATTTCAGTCCTGCATGATTCTACCAAGAAATGTGTGTTCATTGAAACCGCTGGTTTTTGATAGTTTGGGCCCTATTGAATAATGAATGTTTTGAATTTTCTCCAAAAGTAAAGTAGTTGCAAACTCATGCTTTTAGAGACTTGTTTGGGCTCATGAGAGGAGTAGAAAAACATCAAAAATTTCTGTCCTGCATGATTCTACCAAGAAATGTGTGTTCATTGAAACCGCTGGTTTTTGATAGTTTGGGCCCTATTGAATAATGAATGTTTTGAATTTTCTCCAAAAGTAAAGTAGTTGCAAACTCATCCTTTTAGAAACTTGTTTGGGCTGTTGAGAGGAGTAAAAAACCATCAAAAATTTCAATCCTGCATGATTCTACCAAGAAATGTGATTCTTCATTCAAAACGCTGGTTTTTGCTATTGGGCTCTATTGAATAATGAATGTTTTGAATTTTCTCCAAAAGTAAAGTAGTTGCAAACTCATGCTTTTAGAGACTTGTTTGGGCTCATGAGAGGAGTAGAAAAACATCAAAAATTTCAGTCCTGCATGATTCTACCAAGAAATGTGTGTTCATTGAAACCGCTGGTTTTTGATAGTTTGGGCCCTATTGAATAATGAATGTTTTGAATTTTCTCCAAAAGTAAAGTAGTTGCAAACTCATCCTTTTAGAAACTTGTTTGGGCTGTTGAGAGGAGTAAAAAACCATCAAAAATTTCAATCCTGCATGATTTTACCAAGAAATGTGATTCTTCATTCAAAACCTGATTTTTGCTATTGGGCTCTATTGAATAGTGAATGTTTTGAATTTTCTCCAAAAGTAAAGTAGTTGCAAACTCATGCTTTTAGAGACTTGTTTGGGCTCATGAGAGGAGTAGAAAAACATCAAAAATTTCAGTCCTGCATGATTCTACCAAGAAATGTGTGTTCATTCAAACCGCTGGTTTTTGATAGTTTGGGCCCTATTGAATAATGAATGTTTTGAATTTTCTCCAAAAGTAAAGTAGTTGCAAACTCATGCTTTTAGAGACTTGTTTGGGCTCATGAGAGGAGTAGAAAAACATCAAAAATTTCTGTCCTGCATGATTCTACCAAGAAATGTGTGTTCATTGAAACCGCTGGTTTTTGATAGTTTGGGCCCTATTGAATAATGAATGTTTTGAATTTTCTCCAAAAGTAAAGTAGTTGCAAACTCATCCTTTTAGAAACTTGTTTGGGCTGTTGAGAGGAGTAAAAAACCATCAAAAATTTCAATCCTGCATGATTCTACCAAGAAATGTGATTCTTCATTCAAAACGCTGGTTTTTGCTATTGGGCTCTATTGAATAATGAATGTTTTGAATTTTCTCCAAAAGTAAAGTAGTTGCAAACTCATGCTTTTAGAGACTTGTTTGGGCTCATGAGAGGAGTAGAAAAACATCAAAAATTTCAGTCCTGCATGATTCTACCAAGAAATGTGTGTTCATTCAAACCGCTGGTTTTTGATAGTTTGGGCCCTATTGAATAATGAATGTTTTGAATTTTCTCCAAAAGTAAAGTAGTTGCAAACTCATGCTTTTAGAGACTTGTTTGGGCTCATGAGAGGAGTAGAAAAACATCAAAAATTTCTGTCCTGCATGATTCTACCAAGAAATGTGTGTTCATTGAAACCGCTGGTTTTTGATAGTTTGGGCCCTATTGAATAATGAATGTTTTGAATTTTCTCCAAAAGTAAAGTAGTTGCAAACTCATCCTTTTAGAAACTTGTTTGGGCTGTTGAGAGGAGTAAAAAACCATCAAAAATTTCAATCCTGCATGATTCTACCAAGAAATGTGATTCTTCATTCAAAACGCTGGTTTTTGCTATTGGGCTCTATTGAATAATGAATGTTTTGAATTTTCTCCAAAAGTAAAGTAGTTGCAAACTCATGCTTTTGGAGACTTGTTTGGGCTCATGAGAGGAGTAGAAAAACATCAAAAATTTCAGTCCTGCATGATTCTACCAAGAAATGTGTGTTCATTGAAACCGCTGGTTTTTGATAGTTTGGGCCCTATTGAATAATGAATGTTTTGAATTTTCTCCAAAAGTAAAGTAGTTGCAAACTCATCCTTTTAGAAACTTGTTTGGGCTGTTGAGAGGAGTAAAAAACCATCAAAAATTTCAATCCTGCATGATTCTACCAAGAAATGTGATTCTTCATTGAAAACGCTGGTTTTTGCTATTGGGCTCTATTGAATAATGAATGTTTTGAATTTTCTCCAAAAGTAAAGTAGTTGCAAACTCATGCTTTTAGAGACTTGTTTGGGCTCATGAGAGGAGTAGAAAAACATCAAAAATTTCAGTCCTGTATGATTCTACCAAGAAATGTGTGTTCATTGAAACCGCTGGTTTTTGATAGTTTGGGCCCTATTGAATAATGAATGTTTTGAATTTTCTCCAAAAGTAAAGTAGTTGCAAACTCATCCTTTTAGAAACTTGTTTGGGCTGTTGAGAGGAGTAAAAAACCATCAAAAATTTCAATCCTGCATGATTTTACCAAGAAATGTGACTCTTCATTCAAAACCTGATTTTTGCTATTGGGCTCTATTGAATAGTGAATGTTTTGAATTTTCTCCAAAAGTAAAGTAGTTGCAAACTCATGCTTTTAGAGACTTGTTTGGGCTCATGAGAGGAGTAGAAAAACATCAAAAATTTCAGTCCTGCATGATTCTACCAAGAAATGTGTGTTCATTCAAACCGCTGGTTTTTGATAGTTTGGGCCCTATTGAATAATGAATGTTTTGAATTTTCTCCAAAAGTAAAGTAGTTGCAAACTCATGCTTTTAGAGACTTGTTTGGGCTCATGAGAGGAGTAGAAAAACATCAAAAATTTCTGTCCTGCATGATTCTACCAAGAAATGTGTGTTCATTGAAACCGCTGGTTTTTGATAGTTTGGGCCCTATTGAATAATGAATGTTTTGAATTTTCTTCAAAAGTAAAGTAGTTGCAAACTCATCCTTTTAGAAACTTGTTTGGGCTGTTGAGAGGAGTAAAAAACCATCAAAAATTTCAATCCTGCATGATTCTACCAAGAAATGTGATTCTTCATTCAAAACGCTGGTTTTTGCTATTGGGCTCTATTGAATAATGAATGTTTTGAATTTTCTCCAAAAGTAAAGTAGTTGCAAACTCATGCTTTTAGAGACTTGTTTGGGCTCATGAGAGGAGTAGAAAAACATCAAAAATTTCAGTCCTGCATGATTCTACCAAGAAATGTGTGTTCATTGAAACCGCTGGTTTTTGATAGTTTGGGCCCTATTGAATAATGAATGTTTTGAATTTTCTCCAAAAGTAAAGTAGTTGCAAACTCATCCTTTTAGAAACTTGTTTGGGCTGTTGAGAGGAGTAAAAAACCATCAAAAATTTCAATCCTGCATGATTCTACCAAGAAATGTGATTCTTCATTCAAAACGCTGGTTTTTGCTATTGGGCTCTATTGAATAATGAATGTTTTGAATTTTCTCCAAAAGTAAAGTAGTTGCAAACTCATGCTTTTAGAGACTTGTTTGGGCTCATGAGAGGAGTAGAAAAACATCAAAAATTTCAGTCCTGTATGATTCTACCAAGAAATGTGTGTTCATTGAAACCGCTGGTTTTTGATAGTTTGGGCCCTATTGAATAATGAATGTTTTGAATTTTCTCCAAAAGTAAAGTAGTTGCAAACTCATCCTTTTAGAAACTTGTTTGGGCTGTTGAGAGGAGTAAAAAACTATCAAAAATTTCAATCCTGCATGATTTTACCAAGAAATGTGATTCTTCATTCAAAACCTGATTTTTGCTATTGGGCTCTATTGAATAGTGAATGTTTTGAATTTTCTCCAAAAGTAAAGTAGTTGCAAACTCATGCTTTTAGAGACTTGTTTGGGCTCATGAGAGGAGTAGAAAAACATCAAAAATTTCAGTCCTGCATGATTCTACCAAGAAATGTGTGTTCATTCAAACCGCTGGTTTTTGATAGTTTGGGCCCTATTGAATAATGAATGTTTTGAATTTTCTCCAAAAGTAAAGTAGTTGCAAACTCATGCTTTTAGAGACTTGTTTGGGCTCATGAG
Organism: Dendrobates tinctorius; assembly: GCF_039654945.1. Taxonomy (NCBI): domain Eukaryota; kingdom Metazoa; phylum Chordata; class Amphibia; order Anura; family Dendrobatidae; genus Dendrobates; species Dendrobates tinctorius. Next base: position 439,887 of record NW_027362096.1, read on the forward strand.
AGGAGTAGAAAAACATCAAAAATTTCAGTCCTGCATGATTCTACCAAGAAATGTGATTCTTCATTCAAAACGCTGGTTTTTGCTATTGGGCTCTATTGAATAATGAATGTTTTGAATTTTCTCCAAAAGTAAAGTAGTTGCAAACTCATGCTTTTAGAGACTTGTTTGGGCTCATGAGAGGAGTAGAAAAACATCAAAAATTTCAGTCCTGCATGATTCTACCAAGAAATGTGTGTTCATTGAAACCGCTGGTTTTTGATAGTTTGGGCCCTATTGAATAATGAATGTTTTGAATTTTCTCCAAAAGTAAAGTAGTTGCAAACTCATCCTTTTAGAAACTTGTTTGGGCTGTTGAGAGGAGTAAAAAAACATCAAAAATTTCAATCCTGCATGATTTTACCAAGAAATGTGATTCTTCATTCAAAACCTGATTTTTGCTATTGGGCTCTATTGAATAGTGAATGTTTTGAATTTTCTCCAAAAGTAAAGTAGTTGCAAACTCATGCTTTTAGAGACTTGTTTGGGCTCATGAGATGAGTAGAAAAACATCAAAAATTTCAGTCCTGCATGATTCTACCAAAACATGTGTGTTCATTGAAACGGCTGGTTTTTGATAGTTTGGGCCCTATTGAATAATGAATGTTTTGAATTTTCTCCAAAAGTAAAGTAGTTGCAAACTCATCCTTTTAGAAACTTGTTTGGGCTGTTGAGAGGAGTAAAAAACCATCAAAAATTTCAATCCTGCATGATTCTACCAAGAAATGTGATTCTTCATTCAAAACGCTGGTTTTTGCTATTGGGCTCTATTGAATAATGAATGTTTTGAATTTTCTCCAAAAGTAAAGTAGTTGCAAACTCATGCTTTTAGAGACTTGTTTGGGCTCATGAGAGGAGTAGAAAAACATCAAAAATTTCAGTCCTGCATGATTCTACCAAGAAATGTGTGTTCATTGAAACCGCTGGTTTTTGATAGTTTGGGCCCTATTGAATAATGAATGTTTTGAATTTTCTCCAAAAGTAAAGTAGTTGCAAACTCATGCTTTTAGAGACTTGTTTGGGCTCATGAGAGGAGTAGAAAAACATCAAAAATTTCTGTCCTGCATGATTCTACCAAGAAATGTGTGTTCATTGAAACCGCTGGTTTTTGATAGTTTGGGCCCTATTGAATAATGAATGTTTTGAATTTTCTCCAAAAGTAAAGTAGTTGCAAACTCATCCTTTTAGAAACTTGTTTGGGCTGTTGAGAGGAGTAAAAAACCATCAAAAATTTCAATCCTGCATGATTCTACCAAGAAATGTGATTCTTCATTCAAAACGCTGGTTTTTGCTATTGGGCTCTATTGAATAATGAATGTTTTGAATTTTCTCCAAAAGTAAAGTAGTTGCAAACTCATGCTTTTAGAGACTTGTTTGGGCTCATGAGAGGAGTAGAAAAACATCAAAAATTTCAGTCCTGCATGATTCTACCAAGAAATGTGTGTTCATTGAAACCGCTGGTTTTTGATAGTTTGGGCCCTATTGAATAATGAATGTTTTGAATTTTCTCCAAAAGTAAAGTAGTTGCAAACTCATCCTTTTAGAAACTTGTTTGGGCTGTTGAGAGGAGTAAAAAACCATCAAAAATTTCAATCCTGCATGATTTTACCAAGAAATGTGATTCTTCATTCAAAACCTGATTTTTGCTATTGGGCTCTATTGAATAGTGAATGTTTTGAATTTTCTCCAAAAGTAAAGTAGTTGCAAACTCATGCTTTTAGAGACTTGTTTGGGCTCATGAGAGGAGTAGAAAAACATCAAAAATTTCAGTCCTGCATGATTCTACCAAGAAATGTGTGTTCATTCAAACCGCTGGTTTTTGATAGTTTGGGCCCTATTGAATAATGAATGTTTTGAATTTTCTCCAAAAGTAAAGTAGTTGCAAACTCATGCTTTTAGAGACTTGTTTGGGCTCATGAGAGGAGTAGAAAAACATCAAAAATTTCTGTCCTGCATGATTCTACCAAGAAATGTGTGTTCATTGAAACCGCTGGTTTTTGATAGTTTGGGCCCTATTGAATAATGAATGTTTTGAATTTTCTCCAAAAGTAAAGTAGTTGCAAACTCATCCTTTTAGAAACTTGTTTGGGCTGTTGAGAGGAGTAAAAAACCATCAAAAATTTCAATCCTGCATGATTCTACCAAGAAATGTGATTCTTCATTCAAAACGCTGGTTTTTGCTATTGGGCTCTATTGAATAATGAATGTTTTGAATTTTCTCCAAAAGTAAAGTAGTTGCAAACTCATGCTTTTAGAGACTTGTTTGGGCTCATGAGAGGAGTAGAAAAACATCAAAAATTTCAGTCCTGCATGATTCTACCAAGAAATGTGTGTTCATTCAAACCGCTGGTTTTTGATAGTTTGGGCCCTATTGAATAATGAATGTTTTGAATTTTCTCCAAAAGTAAAGTAGTTGCAAACTCATGCTTTTAGAGACTTGTTTGGGCTCATGAGAGGAGTAGAAAAACATCAAAAATTTCTGTCCTGCATGATTCTACCAAGAAATGTGTGTTCATTGAAACCGCTGGTTTTTGATAGTTTGGGCCCTATTGAATAATGAATGTTTTGAATTTTCTCCAAAAGTAAAGTAGTTGCAAACTCATCCTTTTAGAAACTTGTTTGGGCTGTTGAGAGGAGTAAAAAACCATCAAAAATTTCAATCCTGCATGATTCTACCAAGAAATGTGATTCTTCATTCAAAACGCTGGTTTTTGCTATTGGGCTCTATTGAATAATGAATGTTTTGAATTTTCTCCAAAAGTAAAGTAGTTGCAAACTCATGCTTTTGGAGACTTGTTTGGGCTCATGAGAGGAGTAGAAAAACATCAAAAATTTCAGTCCTGCATGATTCTACCAAGAAATGTGTGTTCATTGAAACCGCTGGTTTTTGATAGTTTGGGCCCTATTGAATAATGAATGTTTTGAATTTTCTCCAAAAGTAAAGTAGTTGCAAACTCATCCTTTTAGAAACTTGTTTGGGCTGTTGAGAGGAGTAAAAAACCATCAAAAATTTCAATCCTGCATGATTCTACCAAGAAATGTGATTCTTCATTGAAAACGCTGGTTTTTGCTATTGGGCTCTATTGAATAATGAATGTTTTGAATTTTCTCCAAAAGTAAAGTAGTTGCAAACTCATGCTTTTAGAGACTTGTTTGGGCTCATGAGAGGAGTAGAAAAACATCAAAAATTTCAGTCCTGTATGATTCTACCAAGAAATGTGTGTTCATTGAAACCGCTGGTTTTTGATAGTTTGGGCCCTATTGAATAATGAATGTTTTGAATTTTCTCCAAAAGTAAAGTAGTTGCAAACTCATCCTTTTAGAAACTTGTTTGGGCTGTTGAGAGGAGTAAAAAACCATCAAAAATTTCAATCCTGCATGATTTTACCAAGAAATGTGACTCTTCATTCAAAACCTGATTTTTGCTATTGGGCTCTATTGAATAGTGAATGTTTTGAATTTTCTCCAAAAGTAAAGTAGTTGCAAACTCATGCTTTTAGAGACTTGTTTGGGCTCATGAGAGGAGTAGAAAAACATCAAAAATTTCAGTCCTGCATGATTCTACCAAGAAATGTGTGTTCATTCAAACCGCTGGTTTTTGATAGTTTGGGCCCTATTGAATAATGAATGTTTTGAATTTTCTCCAAAAGTAAAGTAGTTGCAAACTCATGCTTTTAGAGACTTGTTTGGGCTCATGAGAGGAGTAGAAAAACATCAAAAATTTCTGTCCTGCATGATTCTACCAAGAAATGTGTGTTCATTGAAACCGCTGGTTTTTGATAGTTTGGGCCCTATTGAATAATGAATGCTTTGAATTTTCTCCAAAAGTAAAGTAGTTGCAAACTCATCCTTTTAGAAACTTGTTTGGGCTGTTGAGAGGAGTAAAAAACCATCAAAAATTTCAATCCTGCATGATTCTACCAAGAAATGTGATTCTTCATTCAAAACGCTGGTTTTTGCTATTGGGCTCTATTGAATAATGAATGTTTTGAATTTTCTCCAAAAGTAAAGTAGTTGCAAACTCATGCTTTTAGAGACTTGTTTGGGCTCATGAGAGGAGTAGAAAAACATCAAAAATTTCAGTCCTGCATGATTCTACCAAGAAATGTGTGTTCATTGAAACCGCTGGTTTTTGATAGTTTGGGCCCTATTGAATAATGAATGTTTTGAATTTTCTCCAAAAGTAAAGTAGTTGCAAACTCATCCTTTTAGAAACTTGTTTGGGCTGTTGAGAGGAGTAAAAAACCATCAAAAATTTCAATCCTGCATGATTCTACCAAGAAATGTGATTCTTCATTCAAAACGCTGGTTTTTGCTATTGGGCTCTATTGAATAATGAATGTTTTGAATTTTCTCCAAAAGTAAAGTAGTTGCAAACTCATGCTTTTAGAGACTTGTTTGGGCTCATGAGAGGAGTAGAAAAACATCAAAAATTTCAGTCCTGCATGATTCTACCAAGAAATGTGTGTTCATTGAAACCGCTGGTTTTTGATAGTTTGGGCCCTATTGAATAATGAATGTTTTGAATTTTCTCCAAAAGTAAAGTAGTTGCAAACTCATCCTTTTAGAAACTTGTTTGGGCTGTTGAGAGGAGTAAAAAACCATCAAAAATTTCAATCCTGCATGATTTTACCAAGAAATGTGATTCTTCATTCAAAACCTGATTTTTGCTATTGGGCTCTATTGAATAGTGAATGTTTTGAATTTTCTCCAAAAGTAAAGTAGTTGCAAACTCATGCTTTTAGAGACTTGTTTGGGCTCATGAGATGAGTAGAAAAACATCAAAAATTTCAGTCCTGCATGATTCTACCAAAACATGTGTGTTCATTGAAACCGCTGGTTTTTGATAGTTTGGGCCCTATTGAATAATGAATGTTTTGAATTTTCTCCAAAAGTAAAGTAGTTGCAAACTCATCCTTTTAGAAACTTGTTTGGGCTGTTGAGAGGAGTAAAAAACCATCAAAAATTTCAATCCTGCATGATTCTACCAAGAAATGTGATTCTTCATTCAAAACGCTGGTTTTTGCTATTGGGCTCTATTGAATAATGAATGTTTTGAATTTTCTCCAAAAGTAAAGTAGTTGCAAACTCATGCTTTTAGAGACTTGTTTGGGCTCATGAGAGGAGTAGAAAAACATCAAAAATTTCAGTCCTGCATGATTCTACCAAGAAATGTGTGTTCATTGAAACCGCTGGTTTTTGATAGTTTGGGCCCTATTGAATAATGAATGTTTTGAATTTTCTCCAAAAGTAAAGTAGTTGCAAACTCATGCTTTTAGAGACTTGTTTGGGCTCATGAGAGGAGTAGAAAAACATCAAAAATTTCTGTCCTGCATGATTCTACCAAGAAATGTGTGTTCATTGAAACCGCTGGTTTTTGATAGTTTGGGCCCTATTGAATAATGAATGTTTTGAATTTTCTCCAAAAGTAAAGTAGTTGCAAACTCATCCTTTTAGAAACTTGTTTGGGCTGTTGAGAGGAGAAAAAAAACCATCAAAAATTTCAATCCTGCATGATTCTACCAAGAAATGTGATTCTTCATTCAAAACGCTGGTTTTTGCTATTGGGCTCTATTGAATAATGAATGTTTTGAATTTTCTCCAAAAGTAAAGTAGTTGCAAACTCATGCTTTTAGAGACTTGTTTGGGCTCATGAGAGGAGTAGAAAAACATCAAAAATTTCAGTCCTGCATGATTCTACCAAGAAATGTGTGTTCATTGAAACCGCTGGTTTTTGATAGTTTGGGCCCTATTGAATAATGAATGTTTTGAATTTTCTCCAAAAGTAAAGTAGTTGCAAACTCATCCTTTTAGAAACTTGTTTGGGCTGTTGAGAGGAGTAAAAAACCATCAAAAATTTCAATCCTGCATGATTCTACCAAGAAATGTGATTCTTCATTCAAAACGCTGGTTTTTGCTATTGGGCTCTATTGAATAATGAATGTTTTGAATTTTCTCCAAAAGTAAAGTAGTTGCAAACTCATGCTTTTAGAGACTTGTTTGGGCTCATGAGAGGAGTAGAAAAACATCAAAAATTTCAGTCCTGTATGATTCTACCAAGAAATGTGTGTTCATTGAAACCGCTGGTTTTTGATAGTTTGGGCCCTATTGAATAATGAATGTTTTGAATTTTCTCCAAAAGTAAAGTAGTTGCAAACTCATCCTTTTAGAAACTTGTTTGGGCTGTTGAGAGGAGTAAAAAACCATCAAAAATTTCAATCCTGCATGATTTTACCAAGAAATGTGACTCTTCATTCAAAACCTGATTTTTGCTATTGGGCTCTATTGAATAGTGAATGTTTTGAATTTTCTCCAAAAGTAAAGTAGTTGCAAACTCATGCTTTTAGAGACTTGTTTGGGCTCATGAGAGGAGTAGAAAAACATCAAAAATTTCAGTCCTGCATGATTCTACCAAGAAATGTGTGTTCATTCAAACCGCTGGTTTTTGATAGTTTGGGCCCTATTGAATAATGAATGTTTTGAATTTTCTCCAAAAGTAAAGTAGTTGCAAACTCATGCTTTTAGAGACTTGTTTGGGCTCATGAGAGGAGTAGAAAAACATCAAAAATTTCTGTCCTGCATGATTCTACCAAGAAATGTGTGTTCATTGAAACCGCTGGTTTTTGATAGTTTGGGCCCTATTGAATAATGAATGTTTTGAATTTTCTCCAAAAGTAAAGTAGTTGCAAACTCATCCTTTTAGAAACTTGTTTGGGCTGTTGAGAGGAGTAAAAAACCATCAAAAATTTCAATCCTGCATGATTCTACCAAGAAATGTGATTCTTCATTCAAAACGCTGGTTTTTGCTATTGGGCTCTATTGAATAATGAATGTTTTGAATTTTCTCCAAAAGTAAAGTAGTTGCAAACTCATGCTTTTAGAGACTTGTTTGGGCTCATGAGAGGAGTAGAAAAACATCAAAAATTTCAGTCCTGCATGATTCTACCAAGAAATGTGTGTTCATTGAAACCGCTGGTTTTTGATAGTTTGGGCCCTATTGAATAATGAATGTTTTGAATTTTCTCCAAAAGTAAAGTAGTTGCAAACTCATCCTTTTAGAAACTTGTTTGGGCTGTTGAGAGGAGTAAAAAACCATCAAAAATTTCAATCCTGCATGATTCTACCAAGAAATGTGATTCTTCATTCAAAACGCTGGTTTTTGCTATTGGGCTCTATTGAATAATGAATGTTTTGAATTTTCTCCAAAAGTAAAGTAGTTGCAAACTCATGCTTTTAGAGACTTGTTTGGGCTCATGAGAGGAGTAGAAAAACATCAAAAATTTCAGTCCTGCATGATTCTACCAAGAAATGTGTGTTCATTCAAACCGCTGGTTTTTGATAGTTTGGGCCCTATTGAATAATGAATGTTTTGAATTTTCTCCAAAAGTAAAGTAGTTGCAAACTCATGCTTTTAGAGACTTGTTTGGGCTCATGAGAGGAGTAGAAAAACATCAAAAATTTCAGTCCTGCATGATTCTACCAAGAAATGTGTGTTCATTGAAACCGCTGGTTTTTGATAGTTTGGGCCCTATTGAATAATGAATGTTTTGAATTTTCTCCAAAAGTAAAGTAGTTGCAAACTCATCCTTTTAGAAACTTGTTTGGGCTGTTGAGAGGAGTAAAAAACCATCAAAAATTTAAATCCTGCATGATTCTACCAAGAAATGTGATTCTTCATTCAAAACGCTGGTTTTTGCTATTGGGCTCTATTGAATAATGAATGTTTTGAATTTTCTCCAAAAGTAAAGTAGTTGCAAACTCATGCTTTTAGAGACTTGTTTGGGCTCATGAGAGGAGTAGAAAAACATCAAAAATTTCAGTCCTGCATGATTCTACCAAGAAATGTGTGTTCATTGAAACCGCTGGTTTTTGATAGTTTGGGCCCTATTGAATAATGAATGTTTTGAATTTTCTTCAAAAGTAAAGTAGTTGCAAACTCATCCTTTTAGAAACTTGTTTGGGCTGTTGAGAGGAGTAAAAAACCATCAAAAATTTCAATCCTGCATGATTCTACCAAGAAATGTGATTCTTCATTCAAAACGCTGGTTTTTGCTATTGGGCTCTATTGAATAATGAATGTTTTGAATTTTCTCCAAAAGTAAAGTAGTTGCAAACTCATCCTTTTAGAGACTTGTTTGGGCTCATGAGAGGAGTAGAAAAACATCAAAAATTTCAGTCCTGCATGATTCTACCAAGAAATGTGTGTTCATTGAAACCGCTGGTTTTTGATAGTTTGGGCCCTATTGAATAATGAATGTTTTAAATTTTCTCCAAAAGTAAAGTAGTTGCAAACTCATCCTTTTAGAAACTTGTTTGGGCTGTTGAGAGGAGTAAAAAAACATCAAAAATTTCAATCCTGCATGATTTTACCAAGAAATGTGATTCTTCATTCAAAACCTGATTTTTGCTATTGGGCTCTATTGAATAGTGAATGTTTTGAATTTTCTCCAAAAGTAAAGTAGTTGCAAACTCATGCTTTTAGAGACTTGTTTGGGCTCATGAGAGGAGTAGAAAAACATCAAAAATTTCAGTCCTGCATGATTCTACCAAGAAATGTGTGTTCATTCAAACCGCTGGTTTTTGATAGTTTGGGCCCTATTGAATAATGAATGTTTTGAATTTTCTCCAAAAGTAAAGTAGTTGCAAACTCATGCTTTTAGAGACTTGTTTGTTCTCATGAGAGGAGTAGAAAAACATCAAAAATTTCAGTCCTGCATGATTCTACCAAGAAATGTGTGTTCATTCAAACCGCTGGTTTTTGATAGTTTGGGCCCTATTGAATAATGAATGTTTTGAATTTTCTCCAAAAGTAAAGTAGTTGCAAACTCATCCTTTTAGAAACTTGTTTGGGCTGTTGAGAGGAGTAAAAAACCATCAAAAATTTCAATCCTGCATGATTCTACCAAGAAATGTGATTCTTCATTCAAAACGCTGGTTTTTGCTATTGGGCTCTATTGAATAATGAATGTTTTGAATTTTCTCCAAAAGTAAAGTAGTTGCAAACTCATGCTTTTAGAGACTTGTTTGGGCTCATGAGAGGAGTAGAAAAACATCAAAAATTTCAGTCCTGCATGATTCTACCAAGAAATGTGTGTTCATTGAAACCGCTGGTTTTTGATAGTTTGGGCCCTATTGAATAATGAATGTTTTGAATTTTCTTCAAAAGTAAAGTAGTTGCAAACTCATCCTTTTAGAAACTTGTTTGGGCTGTTGAGAGGAGTAAAAAACCATCAAAAATTTCAATCCTGCATGATTCTACCAAGAAATGTGATTCTTCATTCAAAACGCTGGTTTTTGCTATTGGGCTCTATTGAATAATGAATGTTTTGAATTTTCTCCAAAAGTAAAGTAGTTGCAAACTCATGCTTTTAGAGACTTGTTTGGGCTCATGAGAGGAGTAGAAAAACATCAAAAATTTCAGTCCTGCATGATTCTACCAAGAAATGTGTGTTCATTGAAACCGCTGGTTTTTGATAGTTTGGGCCCTATTGAATAATGAATGTTTTAAATTTTCTCCAAAAGTAAAGTAGTTGCAAACTCATCCTTTTAGAAACTTGTTTGGGCTGTTGAGAGGAGTAAAAAAACATCAAAAATTTCAATCCTGCATGATTTTACCAAGAAATGTGATTCTTCATTCAAAACCTGATTTTTGCTATTGGGCTCTATTGAATAGTGAATGTTTTGAATTTTCTCCAAAAGTAAAGTAGTTGCAAACTCATGCTTTTAGAGACTTGTTTGGGCTCATGAGAGGAGTAGAAAAACATCAAAAATTTCAGTCCTGCATGATTCTACCAAGAAATGTGTGTTCATTCAAACCGCTGGTTTTTGATAGTTTGGGCCCTATTGAATAATGAATGTTTTGAATTTTCTCCAAAAGTAAAGTAGTTGCAAACTCATGCTTTTAGAGACTTGTTTGTTCTCATGAGAGGAGTAGAAAAACATCAAAAATTTCAGTCCTGCATGATTCTACCAAGAAATGTGTGTTCATTCAAACCGCTGGTTTTTGATAGTTTGGGCCCTATTGAATAATGAATGTTTTGAATTTTCTCCAAAAGTAAAGTAGTTGCAAACTCATCCTTTTAGAAACTTGTTTGGGCTGTTGAGAGGAGTAAAAAACCATCAAAAATTTCAATCCTGCATGATTCTACCAAGAAATGTGATTCTTCATTCAAAACGCTGGTTTTTGCTATTGGGCTCTATTGAATAATGAATGTTTTGAATTTTCTCCAGAAGTAAAGTAGTTGCAAACTCATGCTTTTAGAGACTTGTTTGGGCTCATGAGAGGAGTAGAAAAACATCAAAAATTTCAGTCCTGCATGATTCTACCAAGAAATGTGTGTTCATTGAAACCGCTGGTTTTTGATAGTTTGGGCCCTATTGAATAATGAATGTTTTGAATTTTCTCCAAAAGTAAAGTAGTTGCAAACTCATCCTTTTAGAAACTTGTTTGGGCTGTTGAGAGGAGTAAAAAACCATCAAAAATTTCAATCCTGCATGATTCTACCAAGAAATGTGATTCTTCATTCAAAACCTGATTTTTGCTATTGGGCTCTATTGAATAATGAATGTTTTGAATTTTCTCCAAAAGTAAAGTAGTTGCAAACTCATCCTTTTAGAAACTTGTTTGGGCTGTTGAGAGGAGTAAAAAACCATCAAAAATTTCAATCCTGCATGATTCTACCAAGAAATGTGATTCTTCATTCAAAACGCTGGTTTTTGCTATTGGGCTCTATTGAATAATGAATGTTTTGAATTTTCTCCAAAAGTAAAGTAGTTGCAAACTCATGCTTTTAGAGACTTGTTTGGGCTCATGAGAGGAGTAGAAAAACATCAAAAATTTCAGTCCTGCATGATTCTACCAAGAAATGTGTGTTCATTGAAACCGCTGGTTTTTGATAGTTTGGGCCCTATTGAATAATGAATGTTTTGAATTTTCTCCAAAAGTAAAGTAGTTGCAAACTCATCCTTTTAGAAACTTGTTTGGGCTGTTGAGAGGAGTAAAAAACCATCAAAAATTTCAATCCTGCATGATTCTACCAAGAAATGTGATTCTTCATTCAAAACGCTGGTTTTTGCTATTGGGCTCTATTGAATAATGAATGTTTTGAATTTTCTCCAAAAGTAAAGTAGTTGCAAACTCATGCTTTTAGAGACTTGTTTGGGCTCATGAGAGGAGTAGAAAAACATCAAAAATTTCAGTCCTGCATGATTCTACCAAGAAATGTGTGTTCATTGAAACCGCTGGTTTTTGATAGTTTGGGCCCTATTGAATAATGAATGTTTTGAATTTTCTCCAAAAGTAAAGTAGTTGCAAACTCATCCTTTTAGAAACTTGTTTGGGCTGTTGAGAGGAGTAAAAAAACATCAAAAATTTCAATCCTGCATGATTCTACCAAGAAATGTGATTCTTCATTCAAAACGCTGGTTTTTGCTATTGGGCTCTATTGAATAATGAATGTTTTGAATTTTCTCCAAAAGTAAAGTAGTTGCAAACTCATGCTTTTAGAGACTTGTTTGGGCTCATGAGAGGAGTAGAAAAACATCAAAAATTTCAGTCCTGCATGATTCTACCAAGAAATGTGTGTTCATTGAAACCGCTGGTTTTTGATAGTTTGGGCCCTATTGGTTAATGAATGTTTTGAATTTTCTCCAAAAGTAAAGTAGTTGCAAACTCATGCTTTCAGAAACTTGTTTGGGCTGTTGAGAGGAGTAAAAAACCATCAAAAATTTCAATCCTGCATGATTTTACCAAGAAATGTGATTCTTCATTCAAAACCTGATTTTTGCTATTGGGCTCTATTGAATAGTGAATGTTTTGAATTTTCTCCAAAAGTAAAGTAGTTGCAAACTCATGCTTTTAGAGAGTTGTTTGGGCTCATGAGATGAGTAGAAAAACATCAAAAATTTCAGTCCTGCATGATTCTACCAAGACATGTGTGTTCATTGAAACGGCTGGTTTTTGATAGTTTGGGCCCTATTGAATAATGAATGTTTTGAATTTTCTCCAAAAGTAAAGTAGTTGCAAACTCATCCTTTTAGAAACTTGTTTGGGCTGTTGAGAGGAGTAAAAAACCATCAAAAATTTCAATCCTGCATGATTCTACCAAGAAATGTGATTCTTCATTCAAAACCTGATTTTTGCTATTGGGCTCTATTGAATAATGAATGTTTTGAATTTTCTCCAAAAGTAAAGTAGTTGCAAACTCATCCTTTTAGAAACTTGTTTGGGCTGTTGAGAGGAGTAAAAAACCATCAAAAATTTCAATCCTGCATGATTCTACCAAGAAATGTGATTCTTCATTCAAAACGCTGGTTTTTGCTATTGGGCTCTATTGAATAATGAATGTTTTGAATTTTCTCCAAAAGTAAAGTAGTTGCAAACTCATGCTTTTAGAGACTTGTTTGGGCTCATGAGAGGAGTAGAAAAACATCAAAAATTTCAGTCCTGCATGATTCTACCAAGAAATGTGTGTTCATTGAAACCGCTGGTTTTTGATAGTTTGGGCCCTATTGAATAATGAATGTTTTGAATTTTCTTCAAAAGTAAAGTAGTTGCAAACTCATCCTTTTAGAAACTTGTTTGGGCTGTTGAGAGGAGTAAAAAACCATCAAAAATTTCAATCCTGCATGATTCTACCAAGAAATGTGATTCTTCATTCAAAACGCTGGTTTTTGCTATTGGGCTCTATTGAATAATGAATGTTTTGAATTTTCTCCAAAAGTAAAGTAGTTGCAAACTCATGCTTTTAGAGACTTGTTTGGGCTCATGAGAGGAGTAGAAAAACATCAAAAATTTCAGTCCTGCATGATTCTACCAAGAAATGTGTGTTCATTGAAACCGCTGGTTTTTGATAGTTTGGGCCCTATTGAATAATGAATGTTTTAAATTTTCTCCAAAAGTAAAGTAGTTGCAAACTCATCCTTTTAGAAACTTGTTTGGGCTGTTGAGAGGAGTAAAAAAACATCAAAAATTTCAATCCTGCATGATTTTACCAAGAAATGTGATTCTTCATTCAAAACCTGATTTTTGCTATTGGGCTCTATTGAATAGTGAATGTTTTGAATTTTCTCCAAAAGTAAAGTAGTTGCAAACTCATGCTTTTAGAGACTTGTTTGGGCTCATGAGAGGAGTAGAAAAACATCAAAAATTTCAGTCCTGCATGATTCTACCAAGAAATGTGTGTTCATTCAAACCGCTGGTTTTTGATAGTTTGGGCCCTATTGAATAATGAATGTTTTGAATTTTCTCCAAAAGTAAAGTAGTTGCAAACTCATGCTTTTAGAGACTTGTTTGTTCTCATGAGAGGAGTAGAAAAACATCAAAAATTTCAGTCCTGCATGATTCTACCAAGAAATGTGTGTTCATTCAAACCGCTGGTTTTTGATAGTTTGGGCCCTATTGAATAATGAATGTTTTGAATTTTCTCCAAAAGTAAAGTAGTTGCAAACTCATCCTTTTAGAAACTTGTTTGGGCTGTTGAGAGGAGTAAAAAACCATCAAAAATTTCAATCCTGCATGATTCTACCAAGAAATGTGATTCTTCATTCAAAACGCTGGTTTTTGCTATTGGGCTCTATTGAATAATGAATGTTTTGAATTTTCTCCAGAAGTAAAGTAGTTGCAAACTCATGCTTTTAGAGACTTGTTTGGGCTCATGAGAGGAGTAGAAAAACATCAAAAATTTCAGTCCTGCATGATTCTACCAAGAAATGTGTGTTCATTGAAACCGCTGGTTTTTGATAGTTTGGGCCCTATTGAATAATGAATGTTTTGAATTTTCTCCAAAAGTAAAGTAGTTGCAAACTCATCCTTTTAGAAACTTGTTTGGGCTGTTGAGAGGAGTAAAAAACCATCAAAAATTTCAATCCTGCATGATTCTACCAAGAAATGTGATTCTTCATTCAAAACCTGATTTTTGCTATTGGGCTCTATTGAATAATGAATGTTTTGAATTTTCTCCAAAAGTAAAGTAGTTGCAAACTCATCCTTTTAGAAACTTGTTTGGGCTGTTGAGAGGAGTAAAAAACCATCAAAAATTTCAATCCTGCATGATTCTACCAAGAAATGTGATTCTTCATTCAAAACGCTGGTTTTTGCTATTGGGCTCTATTGAATAATGAATGTTTTGAATTTTCTCCAAAAGTAAAGTAGTTGCAAACTCATGCTTTTAGAGACTTGTTTGGGCTCATGAGAGGAGTAGAAAAACATCAAAAATTTCAGTCCTGCATGATTCTACCAAGAAATGTGTGTTCATTGAAACCGCTGGTTTTTGATAGTTTGGGCCCTATTGAATAATGAATGTTTTGAATTTTCTCCAAAAGTAAAGTAGTTGCAAACTCATCCTTTTAGAAACTTGTTTGGGCTGTTGAGAGGAGTAAAAAACCATCAAAAATTTCAATCCTGCATGATTCTACCAAGAAATGTGATTCTTCATTCAAAACGCTGGTTTTTGCTATTGGGCTCTATTGAATAATGAATGTTTTGAATTTTCTCCAAAAGTAAAGTAGTTGCAAACTCATGCTTTTAGAGACTTGTTTGGGCTCATGAGAGGAGTAGAAAAACATCAAAAATTTCAGTCCTGCATGATTCTACCAAGAAATGTGTGTTCATTGAAACCGCTGGTTTTTGATAGTTTGGGCCCTATTGGTTAATGAATGTTTTGAATTTTCTCCAAAAGTAAAGTAGTTGCAAACTCATGCTTTCAGAAACTTGTTTGGGCTGTTGAGAGGAGTAAAAAACCATCAAAAATTTCAATCCTGCATGATTTTACCAAGAAATGTGATTCTTCATTCAAAACCTGATTTTTGCTATTGGGCTCTATTGAATAGTGAATGTTTTGAATTTTCTCCAAAAGTAAAGTAGTTGCAAACTCATGCTTTTAGAGAGTTGTTTGGGCTCATGAGATGAGTAGAAAAACATCAAAAATTTCAGTCCTGCATGATTCTACCAAGACATGTGTGTTCATTGAAACGGCTGGTTTTTGATAGTTTGGGCCCTATTGAATAATGAATGTTTTGAATTTTCTCCAAAAGTAAAGTAGTTGCAAACTCATCCTTTTAGAAACTTGTTTGGGCTGTTGAGAGGAGTAAAAAACCATCAAAAATTTCAATCCTGCATGATTTTACCAAGAAATGTGATTCTTCATTCAAAACGCTGGTTTTTGCTATTGGGCTCTATTGAATAATGAATGTTTTGAATTTTCTCCAAAAGTAAAGTAGTTGCAAACTCATGCTTTTAGAGACTTGTTTGGGCTCATGAGAGGAGTAGAAAAACATCAAAAATTTCAGTCCTGCATGATTCTACCAAGAAATGTGTTCATTCAAACCGCTGGTTTTTGATAGTTTGGGCCCTATTGAATAATGAATGTTTTGAATTTTCTCCAAAAGTAAAGTAGTTGCAAACTCATCCTTTTAGAAACTTGTTTGGGCTGTTGAGAGGAGTAAAAAACCATCAAAAATTTCAATCCTGCATGATTCTACCAAGAAATGTGATTCTTCATTCAAAACCTGATTTTTGCTATTGGGCTCTATTGAATAATGAATGTTTTGAATTTTCTCCAAAAGTAAAGTAGTTGCAAACTCATCCTTTTAGAAACTTGTTTGGGCTGTTGAGAGGAGTAAAAAACCATCAAAAATTTCAATCCTGCATGATTCTACCAAGAAATGTGATTCTTCATTCAAAACGCTGGTTTTTGCTATTGGGCTCTATTGAATAATGAATGTTTTGAATTTTCTCCAAAAGTAAAGTAGTTGCAAACTCATGCTTTTAGAGACTTGTTTGGGCTCATGAGAGGAGTAGAAAAACATCAAAAATTTCAGTCCTGCATGATTCTACCAAGAAATGTGTGTTCATTGAAACCGCTGGTTTTTGATAGTTTGGGCCCTATTGAATAATGAATGTTTTGAATTTTCTCCAAAAGTAAAGTAGTTGCAAACTCATCCTTTTAGAAACTTGTTTGGGCTGTTGAGAGGAGTAAAAAACCATCAAAAATTTCAATCCTGCATGATTCTACCAAGAAATGTGATTCTTCATTCAAAACGCTGGTTTTTGCTATTGGGCTCTATTGAATAATGAATGTTTTGAATTTTCTCCAAAAGTAAAGTAGTTGCAAACTCATGCTTTTAGAGACTTGTTTGGGCTCATGAGAGGAGTAGAAAAACATCAAAAATTTCAGTCCTGCATGATTCTACCAAGAAATGTGTGTTCATTGAAACCGCTGGTTTTTGATAGTTTGGGCCCTATTGAATAATGAATGTTTTGAATTTTCTCCAAAAGTAAAGTAGTTGCAAACTCATCCTTTTAGAAACTTGTTTGGGCTGTTGAGAGGAGTAAAAAAACATCAAAAATTTCAATCCTGCATGATTCTACCAAGAAATGTGATTCTTCATTCAAAACGCTGGTTTTTGCTATTGGGCTCTATTGAATAATGAATGTTTTGAATTTTCTCCAAAAGTAAAGTAGTTGCAAACTCATGCTTTTAGAGACTTGTTTGGGCTCATGAGAGGAGTAGAAAAACATCAAAAATTTCAGTCCTGCATGATTCTACCAAGAAATGTGTGTTCATTGAAACCGCTGGTTTTTGATAGTTTGGGCCCTATTGGTTAATGAATGTTTTGAATTTTCTCCAAAAGTAAAGTAGTTGCAAACTCATGCTTTCAGAAACTTGTTTGGGCTGTTGAGAGGAGTAAAAAACCATCAAAAATTTCAATCCTGCATGATTTTACCAAGAAATGTGATTCTTCATTCAAAACCTGATTTTTGCTATTGGGCTCTATTGAATAGTGAATGTTTTGAATTTTCTCCAAAAGTAAAGTAGTTGCAAACTCATGCTTTTAGAGAGTTGTTTGGGCTCATGAGATGAGTAGAAAAACATCAAAAATTTCAGTCCTGCATGATTCTACCAAGACATGTGTGTTCATTGAAACGGCTGGTTTTTGATAGTTTGGGCCCTATTGAATAATGAATGTTTTGAATTTTCTCCAAAAGTAAAGTAGTTGCAAACTCATCCTTTTAGAAACTTGTTTGGGCTGTTGAGAGGAGTAAAAAACCATCAAAAATTTCAATCCTGCATGATTTTACCAAGAAATGTGATTCTTCATTCAAAACGCTGGTTTTTGCTATTGGGCTCTATTGAATAATGAATGTTTTGAATTTTCTCCAAAAGTAAAGTAGTTGCAAACTCATGCTTTTAGAGACTTGTTTGGGCTCATGAGAGGAGTAGAAAAACATCAAAAATTTCAGTCCTGCATGATTCTACCAAGAAATGTGTTCATTCAAACCGCTGGTTTTTGATAGTTTGGGCCCTATTGAATAATGAATGTTTTGAATTTTCTCCAAAAGTAAAGTAGTTGCAAACTCATCCTTTTAGAAACTTGTTTGGGCTGTTGAGAGGAGTAAAAAACCATCAAAAATTTCAATCCTGCATGATTCTACCAAGAAATGTGATTCTTCATTCAAAACGCTGGTTTTTGCTATTGGGCTCTATTGAATAATGAATGTTTTGAATTTTCTCCAAAAGTAAAGTAGTTGCAAACTCATGCTTTTAGAGACTTGTTTGGGCTCATGAGAGGAGTAGAAAAACATCAAAAATTTCAGTCCTGCATGATTCTACCAAGAAATGTGTGTTCATTGAAACCGCTGGTTTTTTATAGTTTGGGCCCTATTGAATAATGAATGTTTTGAATTTTCTCCAAAAGTAAAGTAGTTGCAAACTCATCCTTTTAGAAACTTGTTTGGGCTGTTGAGAGGAGTAAAAAACCATCAAAAATTTCAATCCTGCATGATTTTACCAAGAAATGTGATTCTTCATTCAAAACCTGATTTTTGCTATTGGGCTCTATTGAATAGTGAATGTTTTGAATTTTCTCCAAAAGTAAAGTAGTTGCAAACTCATGCTTTTAGAGACTTGTTTGGGCTCATGAGAGGAGTAGAAAAACATCAAAAATTTCAGTCCTGCATGATTCTACCAAGAAATGTGTTCATTCAAACCGCTGGTTTTTGATAGTTTGGGCCCTATTGAATAATGAATGTTTTGAATTTTCTCCAAAAGTAAAGTAGTTGCAAACTCATCCTTTTAGAAACTTGTTTGGGCTGTTGAGAGGAGTAAAAAACCATCAAAAATTTCAATCCTGCATGATTCTACCAAGAAATGTGATTCTTCATTCAAAACGCTGGTTTTTGCTATTGGGCTCTATTGAACAATGAATGTTTTGAATTTTCTCCAAAAGTAAAGTAGTTGCAAACTCATCCTTTTAGAAACTTGTTTGGGCTGTTGAGAGGAGTAAAAAACCATCAAAAATTTCAATCCTGCATGATTTTACCAAGAAATGTGATTCTTCATTCAAAACCTGATTTTTGCTATTGGGCTCTATTGAATAGTGAATGTTTTGAATTTTCTCCAAAAGTAAAGTAGTTGCAAACTCATGCTTTTAGAGACTTGTTTGGGCTCATGAGAGGAGTAGAAAAACATCAAAAATTTCAGTCCTGCATGATTCTACCAAGAAATGTGTGTTCATTGAAACCGCTGGTTTTTGATAGTTTGGGCCCTATTGAATAATGAATGTTTTGAATTTTCTCCAAAAGTAAAGTAGTTGCAAACTCATCCTTTTAGAAACTTGTTTGGGCTGTTGAGAGGAGTAAAAAACCATCAAAAATTTCAATCCTGCATGATTCTACCAAGAAATGTGATTCTTCATTCAAAACGCTGGTTTTTGCTATTGGGCTCTATTGAATAATGAATGTTTTGAATTTTCTCCAAAAGTAAAGTAGTTGCAAACTCATGCTTTTAGAGACTTGTTTGGGCTCATGAGAGGAGTAGAAAAACATCAAAAATTTCAGTCCTGCATGATTCTACCAAGAAATGTGTGTTCATTGAAACCGCTGGTTTTTGATAGTTTGGGCCCTATTGGTTAATGAATGTTTTGAATTTTCTCCAAAAGTAAAGTAGTTGCAAACTCATGCTTTCAGAAACTTGTTTGGGCTGTTGAGAGGAGTAAAAAACCATCAAAAATTTCAATCCTGCATGATTTTACCAAGAAATGTGATTCTTCATTCAAAACCTGATTTTTGCTATTGGGCTCTATTGAATAGTGAATGTTTTGAATTTTCTCCAAAAGTAAAGTAGTTGCAAACTCATGCTTTTAGAGAGTTGTTTGGGCTCATGAGATGAGTAGAAAAACATCAAAAATTTCAGTCCTGCATGATTCTACCAAGACATGTGTGTTCATTGAAACGGCTGGTTTTTGATAGTTTGGGCCCTATTGAATAATGAATGTTTTGAATTTTCTCCAAAAGTAAAGTAGTTGCAAACTCATCCTTTTAGAAACTTGTTTGGGCTGTTGAGAGGAGTAAAAAACCATCAAAAATTTCAATCCTGCATGATTTTACCAAGAAATGTGATTCTTCATTCAAAACGCTGGTTTTTGCTATTGGGCTCTATTGAATAATGAATGTTTTGAATTTTCTCCAAAAGTAAAGTAGTTGCAAACTCATGCTTTTAGAGACTTGTTTGGGCTCATGAGAGGAGTAGAAAAACATCAAAAATTTCAGTCCTGCATGATTCTACCAAGAAATGTGTTCATTCAAACCGCTGGTTTTTGATAGTTTGGGCCCTATTGAATAATGAATGTTTTGAATTTTCTCCAAAAGTAAAGTAGTTGCAAACTCATCCTTTTAGAAACTTGTTTGGGCTGTTGAGAGGAGTAAAAAACCATCAAAAATTTCAATCCTGCATGATTCTACCAAGAAATGTGATTCTTCATTCAAAACCTGATTTTTGCTATTGGGCTCTATTGAATAATGAATGTTTTGAATTTTCTCCAAAAGTAAAGTAGTTGCAAACTCATCCTTTTAGAAACTTGTTTGGGCTGTTGAGAGGAGTAAAAAACCATCAAAAATTTCAATCCTGCATGATTCTACCAAGAAATGTGATTCTTCATTCAAAACGCTGGTTTTTGCTATTGGGCTCTATTGAATAATGAATGTTTTGAATTTTCTCCAAAAGTAAAGTAGTTGCAAACTCATGCTTTTAGAGACTTGTTTGGGCTCATGAGAGGAGTAGAAAAACATCAAAAATTTCAGTCCTGCATGATTCTACCAAGAAATGTGTGTTCATTGAAACCGCTGGTTTTTGATAGTTTGGGCCCTATTGAATAATGAATGTTTTGAATTTTCTCCAAAAGTAAAGTAGTTGCAAACTCATCCTTTTAGAAACTTGTTTGGGCTGTTGAGAGGAGTAAAAAACCATCAAAAATTTCAATCCTGCATGATTCTACCAAGAAATGTGATTCTTCATTCAAAACGCTGGTTTTTGCTATTGGGCTCTATTGAATAATGAATGTTTTGAATTTTCTCCAAAAGTAAAGTAGTTGCAAACTCATGCTTTTAGAGACTTGTTTGGGCTCATGAGAGGAGTAGAAAAACATCAAAAATTTCAGTCCTGCATGATTCTACCAAGAAATGTGTGTTCATTGAAACCGCTGGTTTTTGATAGTTTGGGCCCTATTGAATAATGAATGTTTTGAATTTTCTCCAAAAGTAAAGTAGTTGCAAACTCATCCTTTTAGAAACTTGTTTGGGCTGTTGAGAGGAGTAAAAAAACATCAAAAATTTCAATCCTGCATGATTCTACCAAGAAATGTGATTCTTCATTCAAAACGCTGGTTTTTGCTATTGGGCTCTATTGAATAATGAATGTTTTGAATTTTCTCCAAAAGTAAAGTAGTTGCAAACTCATGCTTTTAGAGACTTGTTTGGGCTCATGAGAGGAGTAGAAAAACATCAAAAATTTCAGTCCTGCATGATTCTACCAAGAAATGTGTGTTCATTGAAACCGCTGGTTTTTGATAGTTTGGGCCCTATTGGTTAATGAATGTTTTGAATTTTCTCCAAAAGTAAAGTAGTTGCAAACTCATGCTTTCAGAAACTTGTTTGGGCTGTTGAGAGGAGTAAAAAACCATCAAAAATTTCAATCCTGCATGATTTTACCAAGAAATGTGATTCTTCATTCAAAACCTGATTTTTGCTATTGGGCTCTATTGAATAGTGAATGTTTTGAATTTTCTCCAAAAGTAAAGTAGTTGCAAACTCATGCTTTTAGAGAGTTGTTTGGGCTCATGAGATGAGTAGAAAAACATCAAAAATTTCAGTCCTGCATGATTCTACCAAGACATGTGTGTTCATTGAAACGGCTGGTTTTTGATAGTTTGGGCCCTATTGAATAATGAATGTTTTGAATTTTCTCCAAAAGTAAAGTAGTTGCAAACTCATCCTTTTAGAAACTTGTTTGGGCTGTTGAGAGGAGTAAAAAACCATCAAAAATTTCAATCCTGCATGATTTTACCAAGAAATGTGATTCTTCATTCAAAACGCTGGTTTTTGCTATTGGGCTCTATTGAATAATGAATGTTTTGAATTTTCTCCAAAAGTAAAGTAGTTGCAAACTCATGCTTTTAGAGACTTGTTTGGGCTCATGAGAGGAGTAGAAAAACATCAAAAATTTCAGTCCTGCATGATTCTACCAAGAAATGTGTTCATTCAAACCGCTGGTTTTTGATAGTTTGGGCCCTATTGAATAATGAATGTTTTGAATTTTCTCCAAAAGTAAAGTAGTTGCAAACTCATCCTTTTAGAAACTTGTTTGGGCTGTTGAGAGGAGTAAAAAACCATCAAAAATTTCAATCCTGCATGATTCTACCAAGAAATGTGATTCTTCATTCAAAACGCTGGTTTTTGCTATTGGGCTCTATTGAATAATGAATGTTTTGAATTTTCTCCAAAAGTAAAGTAGTTGCAAACTCATGCTTTTAGAGACTTGTTTGGGCTCATGAGAGGAGTAGAAAAACATCAAAAATTTCAGTCCTGCATGATTCTACCAAGAAATGTGTGTTCATTGAAACCGCTGGTTTTTTATAGTTTGGGCCCTATTGAATAATGAATGTTTTGAATTTTCTCCAAAAGTAAAGTAGTTGCAAACTCATCCTTTTAGAAACTTGTTTGGGCTGTTGAGAGGAGTAAAAAACCATCAAAAATTTCAATCCTGCATGATTTTACCAAGAAATGTGATTCTTCATTCAAAACCTGATTTTTGCTATTGGGCTCTATTGAATAGTGAATGTTTTGAATTTTCTCCAAAAGTAAAGTAGTTGCAAACTCATGCTTTTAGAGACTTGTTTGGGCTCATGAGAGGAGTAGAAAAACATCAAAAATTTCAGTCCTGCATGATTCTACCAAGAAATGTGTTCATTCAAACCGCTGGTTTTTGATAGTTTGGGCCCTATTGAATAATGAATGTTTTGAATTTTCTCCAAAAGTAAAGTAGTTGCAAACTCATCCTTTTAGAAACTTGTTTGGGCTGTTGAGAGGAGTAAAAAACCATCAAAAATTTCAATCCTGCATGATTCTACCAAGAAATGTGATTCTTCATTCAAAACGCTGGTTTTTGCTATTGGGCTCTATTGAACAATGAATGTTTTGAATTTTCTCCAAAAGTAAAGTAGTTGCAAACTCATCCTTTTAGAAACTTGTTTGGGCTGTTGAGAGGAGTAAAAAACCATCAAAAATTTCAATCCTGCATGATTTTACCAAGAAATGTGATTCTTCATTCAAAACCTGATTTTTGCTATTGGGCTCTATTGAATAGTGAATGTTTTGAATTTTCTCCAAAAGTAAAGTAGTTGCAAACTCATGCTTTTAGAGACTTGTTTGGGCTCATGAGAGGAGTAGAAAAACATCAAAAATTTCAGTCCTGCATGATTCTACCAAGAAATGTGTTCATTCAAACCGCTGGTTTTTGATAGTTTGGGCCCTATTGAATAATGAATGTTTTGAATTTTCTCCAAAAGTAAAGTAGTTGCAAACTCATCCTTTTAGAAACTTGTTTGGGCTGTTGAGAGGAGTAAAAAACCATCAAAAATTTCAATCCTGCATGATTCTACCAAGAAATGTGATTCTTCATTCAAAACGCTGGTTTTTGCTATTGGGCTCTATTGAATAATGAATGTTTTGAATTTTCTCCAAAAGTAAAGTAGTTGCAAACTCATGCTTTTAGAGACTTGTTTGGGCTCATGAGAGGAGTAGAAAAACATCAAAAATTTCAGTCCTGCATGATTCTACCAAGAAATGTGTGTTCATTGAAACCGCTGGTTTTTGATAGTTTGGGCCCTATTGAATAATGAATGTTTTGAATTTTCTCCAAAAGTAAAGTAGTTGCAAACTCATCCTTTTAGAAACTTGTTTGGGCTGTTGAGAGGAGTAAAAAACCATCAAAAATTTCAATCCTGCATGATTTTACCAAGAAATGTGATTCTTCATTCAAAACCTGATTTTTGCTATTGGGCTCTATTGAATAGTGAATGTTTTGAATTTTCTCCAAAAGTAAAGTAGTTGCAAACTCATGCTTTTAGAGACTTGTTTGGGCTCATGAGATGAGTAGAAAAACATCAAAAATTTCAGTCCTGCATGATTCTACCAAAACATGTGTGTTCATTGAAACCGCTGGTTTTTGATAGTTTGGGCCCTATTGAATAATGAATGTTTTGAATTTTCTCCAAAAGTAAAGTAGTTGCAAACTCATCCTTTTAGAAACTTGTTTGGGCTGTTGAGAGGAGTAAAAAACCATCAAAAATTTCAATCCTGCATGATTCTACCAAGAAATGTGATTCTTCATTCAAAACGCTGGTTTTTGCTATTGGGCTCTATTGAATAATGAATGTTTTGAATTTTCTCCAAAAGTAAAGTAGTTGCAAACTCATGCTTTTAGAGACTTGTTTGGGCTCATGAGAGGAGTAGAAAAACATCAAAAATTTCAGTCCTGCATGATTCTACCAAGAAATGTGTGTTCATTCAAACCGCTGGTTTTTGATAGTTTGGGCCCTATTGAATAATGAATGTTTTGAATTTTCTCCAAAAGTAAAGTAGTTGCAAACTCATGCTTTTAGAGACTTGTTTGGGCTCGTGAGAGGAGTAGAAAAACATCAAAAATTTCTGTCCTGCATGATTCTACCAAGAAATGTGTGTTCATTGAAACCGCTGGTTTTTGATAGTTTGGGCCCTATTGAATAATGAATGTTTTGAATTTTCTCCAAAAGTAAAGTAGTTGCAAACTCATCCTTTTAGAAACTTGTTTGGGCTGTTGAGAGGAGTAAAAAACCATCAAAAATTTCAATCCTGCATGATTCTACCAAGAAATGTGATTCTTCATTCAAAACGCTGGTTTTTGCTATTGGGCTCTATTGAATAATGAATGTTTTGAATTTTCTCCAAAAGTAAAGTAGTTGCAAACTCATGCTTTTAGAGACTTGTTTGGGCTCATGAGAGGAGTAGAAAAACATCAAAAATTTCAGTCCTGCATGATTCTACCAAGAAATGTGTGTTCATTGAAACCGCTGGTTTTTGATAGTTTGGGCCCTATTGAATAATGAATGTTTTGAATTTTCTCCAAAAGTAAAGTAGTTGCAAACTCATCCTTTTAGAAACTTGTTTGGGCTGTTGAGAGGAGTAAAAAACCATCAAAAATTTCAATCCTGCATGATTCTACCAAGAAATGTGATTCTTCATTGAAAACGCTGGTTTTTGCTATTGGGCTCTATTGAATAATGAATGTTTTGAATTTTCTCCAAAAGTAAAGTAGTTGCAAACTCATGCTTTTAGAGACTTGTTTGGGCTCATGAGAGGAGTAGAAAAACATCAAAAATTTCAGTCCTGTATGATTCTACCAAGAAATGTGTGTTCATTGAAACCGCTGGTTTTTGATAGTTTGGGCCCTATTGAATAATGAATGTTTTGAATTTTCTCCAAAAATAAAGTAGTTGCAAACTCATCCTTTTAGAAACTTGTTTGGGCTGTTGAGAGGAGTAAAAAACCATCAAAAATTTCAATCCTGCATGATTTTACCAAGAAATGTGACTCTTCATTCAAAACCTGATTTTTGCTATTGGGCTCTATTGAATAGTGAATGTTTTGAATTTTCTCCAAAAGTAAAGTAGTTGCAAACTCATGCTTTTAGAGACTTGTTTGGGCTCATGAGAGGAGTAGAAAAACATCAAAAATTTCAGTCCTGCATGATTCTACCAAGAAATGTGTGTTCATTCAAACCGCTGGTTTTTGATAGTTTGGGCCCTATTGAATAATGAATGTTTTGAATTTTCTCCAAAAGTAAAGTAGTTGCAAACTCATGCTTTTAGAGACTTGTTTGGGCTCATGAGAGGAGTAGAAAAACATCAAAAATTTCTGTCCTGCATGATTCTACCAAGAAATGTGTGTTCATTGAAACCGCTGGTTTTTGATAGTTTGGGCCCTATTGAATAATGAATGTTTTGAATTTTCTCCAAAAGTAAAGTAGTTGCAAACTCATCCTTTTAGAAACTTGTTTGGGCTGTTGAGAGGAGTAAAAAACCATCAAAAATTTCAATCCTGCATGATTCTACCAAGAAATGTGATTCTTCATTCAAAACGCTGGTTTTTGCTATTGGGCTCTATTGAATAATGAATGTTTTGAATTTTCTCCAAAAGTAAAGTAGTTGCAAACTCATGCTTTTAGAGACTTGTTTGGGCTCATGAGAGGAGTAGAAAAACATCAAAAATTTCAGTCCTGCATGATTCTACCAAGAAATGTGTGTTCATTGAAACCGCTGGTTTTTGATAGTTTGGGCCCTATTGAATAATGAATGTTTTGAATTTTCTCCAAAAGTAAAGTAGTTGCAAACTCATCCTTTTAGAAACTTGTTTGGGCTGTTGAGAGGAGTAAAAAACCATCAAAAATTTCAATCCTGCATGATTCTACCAAGAAATGTGATTCTTCATTCAAAACGCTGGTTTTTGCTATTGGGCTCTATTGAATAATGAATGTTTTGAATTTTCTCCAAAAGTAAAGTAGTTGCAAACTCATGCTTTTAGAGACTTGTTTGGGCTCATGAGAGGAGTAGAAAAACATCAAAAATTTCAGTCCTGTATGATTCTACCAAGAAATGTGTGTTCATTGAAACCGCTGGTTTTTGATAGTTTGGGCCCTATTGAATAATGAATGTTTTGAATTTTCTCCAAAAGTAAAGTAGTTGCAAACTCATCCTTTTAGAAACTTGTTTGGGCTGTTGAGAGGAGTAAAAAACTATCAAAAATTTCAATCCTGCATGATTTTACCAAGAAATGTGATTCTTCATTCAAAACCTGATTTTTGCTATTGGGCTCTATTGAATAGTGAATGTTTTGAATTTTCTCCAAAAGTAAAGTAGTTGCAAACTCATGCTTTTAGAGACTTGTTTGGGCTCATGAGAGGAGTAGAAAAACATCAAAAATTTCAGTCCTGCATGATTCTACCAAGAAATGTGTGTTCATTCAAACCGCTGGTTTTTGATAGTTTGGGCCCTATTGAATAATGAATGTTTTGAATTTTCTCCAAAAGTAAAGTAGTTGCAAACTCATGCTTTTAGAGACTTGTTTGGGCTCATGAGAGGAGTAGAAAAACATCAAAAATTTCAGTCCTGCATGATTCTACCAAGAAATGTGATTCTTCATTCAAAACGCTGGTTTTTGCTATTGGGCTCTATTGAATAATGAATGTTTTGAATTTTCTCCAAAAGTAAAGTAGTTGCAAACTCATGCTTTTAGAGACTTGTTTGGGCTCATGAGAGGAGTAGAAAAACATCAAAAATTTCAGTCCTGCATGATTCTACCAAGAAATGTGTGTTCATTGAAACCGCTGGTTTTTGATAGTTTGGGCCCTATTGAATAATGAATGTTTTGAATTTTCTCCAAAAGTAAAGTAGTTGCAAACTCATCCTTTTAGAAACTTGTTTGGGCTGTTGAGAGGAGTAAAAAAACATCAAAAATTTCAATCCTGCATGATTTTACCAAGAAATGTGATTCTTCATTCAAAACCTGATTTTTGCTATTGGGCTCTATTGAATAGTGAATGTTTTGAATTTTCTCCAAAAGTAAAGTAGTTGCAAACTCATGCTTTTAGAGACTTGTTTGGGCTCATGAGATGAGTAGAAAAACATCAAAAATTTCAGTCCTGCATGATTCTACCAAAACATGTGTGTTCATTGAAACGGCTGGTTTTTGATAGTTTGGGCCCTATTGAATAATGAATGTTTTGAATTTTCTCCAAAAGTAAAGTAGTTGCAAACTCATCCTTTTAGAAACTTGTTTGGGCTGTTGAGAGGAGTAAAAAACCATCAAAAATTTCAATCCTGCATGATTCTACCAAGAAATGTGATTCTTCATTCAAAACGCTGGTTTTTGCTATTGGGCTCTATTGAATAATGAATGTTTTGAATTTTCTCCAAAAGTAAAGTAGTTGCAAACTCATGCTTTTAGAGACTTGTTTGGGCTCATGAGAGGAGTAGAAAAACATCAAAAATTTCAGTCCTGCATGATTCTACCAAGAAATGTGTGTTCATTGAAACCGCTGGTTTTTGATAGTTTGGGCCCTATTGAATAATGAATGTTTTGAATTTTCTCCAAAAGTAAAGTAGTTGCAAACTCATGCTTTTAGAGACTTGTTTGGGCTCATGAGAGGAGTAGAAAAACATCAAAAATTTCTGTCCTGCATGATTCTACCAAGAAATGTGTGTTCATTGAAACCGCTGGTTTTTGATAGTTTGGGCCCTATTGAATAATGAATGTTTTGAATTTTCTCCAAAAGTAAAGTAGTTGCAAACTCATCCTTTTAGAAACTTGTTTGGGCTGTTGAGAGGAGTAAAAAACCATCAAAAATTTCAATCCTGCATGATTCTACCAAGAAATGTGATTCTTCATTCAAAACGCTGGTTTTTGCTATTGGGCTCTATTGAATAATGAATGTTTTGAATTTTCTCCAAAAGTAAAGTAGTTGCAAACTCATGCTTTTAGAGACTTGTTTGGGCTCATGAGAGGAGTAGAAAAACATCAAAAATTTCAGTCCTGCATGATTCTACCAAGAAATGTGTGTTCATTGAAACCGCTGGTTTTTGATAGTTTGGGCCCTATTGAATAATGAATGTTTTGAATTTTCTCCAAAAGTAAAGTAGTTGCAAACTCATCCTTTTAGAAACTTGTTTGGGCTGTTGAGAGGAGTAAAAAACCATCAAAAATTTCAATCCTGCATGATTTTACCAAGAAATGTGATTCTTCATTCAAAACCTGATTTTTGCTATTGGGCTCTATTGAATAGTGAATGTTTTGAATTTTCTCCAAAAGTAAAGTAGTTGCAAACTCATGCTTTTAGAGACTTGTTTGGGCTCATGAGAGGAGTAGAAAAACATCAAAAATTTCAGTCCTGCATGATTCTACCAAGAAATGTGTGTTCATTCAAACCGCTGGTTTTTGATAGTTTGGGCCCTATTGAATAATGAATGTTTTGAATTTTCTCCAAAAGTAAAGTAGTTGCAAACTCATGCTTTTAGAGACTTGTTTGGGCTCATGAGAGGAGTAGAAAAACATCAAAAATTTCTGTCCTGCATGATTCTACCAAGAAATGTGTGTTCATTGAAACCGCTGGTTTTTGATAGTTTGGGCCCTATTGAATAATGAATGTTTTGAATTTTCTCCAAAAGTAAAGTAGTTGCAAACTCATCCTTTTAGAAACTTGTTTGGGCTGTTGAGAGGAGTAAAAAACCATCAAAAATTTCAATCCTGCATGATTCTACCAAGAAATGTGATTCTTCATTCAAAACGCTGGTTTTTGCTATTGGGCTCTATTGAATAATGAATGTTTTGAATTTTCTCCAAAAGTAAAGTAGTTGCAAACTCATGCTTTTAGAGACTTGTTTGGGCTCATGAGAGGAGTAGAAAAACATCAAAAATTTCAGTCCTGCATGATTCTACCAAGAAATGTGTGTTCATTCAAACCGCTGGTTTTTGATAGTTTGGGCCCTATTGAATAATGAATGTTTTGAATTTTCTCCAAAAGTAAAGTAGTTGCAAACTCATGCTTTTAGAGACTTGTTTGGGCTCATGAGAGGAGTAGAAAAACATCAAAAATTTCTGTCCTGCATGATTCTACCAAGAAATGTGTGTTCATTGAAACCGCTGGTTTTTGATAGTTTGGGCCCTATTGAATAATGAATGTTTTGAATTTTCTCCAAAAGTAAAGTAGTTGCAAACTCATCCTTTTAGAAACTTGTTTGGGCTGTTGAGAGGAGTAAAAAACCATCAAAAATTTCAATCCTGCATGATTCTACCAAGAAATGTGATTCTTCATTGAAAACGCTGGTTTTTGCTATTGGGCTCTATTGAATAATGAATGTTTTGAATTTTCTCCAAAAGTAAAGTAGTTGCAAACTCATGCTTTTAGAGACTTGTTTGGGCTCATGAGAGGAGTAGAAAAACATCAAAAATTTCAGTCCTGTATGATTCTACCAAGAAATGTGTGTTCATTGAAACCGCTGGTTTTTGATAGTTTGGGCCCTATTGAATAATGAATGTTTTGAATTTTCTCCAAAAGTAAAGTAGTTGCAAACTCATCCTTTTAGAAACTTGTTTGGGCTGTTGAGAGGAGTAAAAAACCATCAAAAATTTCAATCCTGCATGATTTTACCAAGAAATGTGACTCTTCATTCAAAACCTGATTTTTGCTATTGGGCTCTATTGAATAGTGAATGTTTTGAATTTTCTCCAAAAGTAAAGTAGTTGCAAACTCATGCTTTTAGAGACTTGTTTGGGCTCATGAGAGGAGTAGAAAAACATCAAAAATTTCAATCCTGCATGATTCTACCAAGAAATGTGATTCTTCATTCAAAACGCTGGTTTTTGCTATTGGGCTCTATTGAATAATGAATGTTTTGAATTTTCTCCAAAAGTAAAGTAGTTGCAAACTCATGCTTTTAGAGACTTGTTTGGGCTCATGAGAGGAGTAGAAAAACATCAAAAATTTCAGTCCTGCATGATTCTACCAAGAAATGTGTGTTCATTCAAACCGCTGGTTTTTGATAGTTTGGGCCCTATTGAATAATGAATGTTTTGAATTTTCTCCAAAAGTAAAGTAGTTGCAAACTCATCCTTTTAGAAACTTGTTTGGGCTGTTGAGAGGAGTAAAAAACCATCAAAAATTTCAATCCTGCATGATTCTACCAAGAAATGTGATTCTTCATTCAAAACGCTGGTTTTTGCTATTGGGCTCTATTGAATAATGAATGTTTTGAATTTTCTCCAGAAGTAAAGTAGTTGCAAACTCATGCTTTTAGAGACTTGTTTGGGCTCATGAGTGGAGTAGAAAAACATCAAAAATTTCAGTCCTGCATGATTCTACCAAGAAATGTGTGTTCATTGAAACCGCTGGTTTTTGATAGTTTGGGCCCTATTGAATAATGAATGTTTTGAATTTTCTCCAAAAGTAAAGTAGTTGCAAACTCATCCTTTTAGAAACTTGTTTGGGCTGTTGAGAGGAGTAAAAAACCATCAAAAATTTCAATCCTGCATGATTCTACCAAGAAATGTGATTCTTCATTCAAAACGCTGGTTTTTGCTATTGGGCTCTATTGAATAATGAATGTTTTGAATTTTCTCCAAAAGTAAAGTAGTTGCAAACTCATGCTTTTAGAGACTTGTTTGGGCTCATGAGAGGAGTAGAAAAACATCAAAAATTTCAGTCCTGCATGATTCTACCAAGAAATGTGTGTTCATTGAAACCGCTGGTTTTTGATAGTTTGGGCCCTATTGAATAATGAATGTTTTGAATTTTCTCCAAAAGTAAAGTAGTTGCAAACTCATCCTTTTAGAAACTTGTTTGGGCTGTTGAGAGGAGTAAAAAACATCAAAAATTTCAGTCCTGCATGATTCTACCAAGAAATGTGATTCTTCATTCAAAACGCTGGTTTTTGCTATTGGGCTCTATTGAATAATGAATGTTTTGAATTTTCTCCAAAAGTAAAGTAGTTGCAAACTCATGCTTTTAGAGACTTGTTTGGGCTCATGAGAGGAGTAGAAAAACATCAAAAATTTCAGTCCTGCATGATTCTACCAAGAAATGTGTTCATTCAAACCGCTGGTTTTTGATAGTTTGGGCCCTATTGAATAATGAATGTTTTGAATTTTCTCCAAAAGTAAAGTAGTTGCAAACTCATCCTTTTAGAAACTTGTTTGGGCTGTTGAGAGGAGTAAAAAAACCATCAAAAATTTCAATCCTGCATGATTCTACCAAGAAATGTGATTCTTCATTCAAAACGCTGGTTTTTGCTATTGGGCTCTATTGAATAATGAATGTTTTGAATTTTCTCCAAAAGTAAAGTAGTTGCAAACTCATGCTTTTAGAGACTTGTTTGGGCTCATGAGAGGAGTAGAAAAACATCAAAAATTTCAGTCCTGCATGATTCTACCAAGAAATGTGTGTTCATTGAAACCGCTGGTTTTTGATAGTTTGGGCCCTATTGAATAATGAATGTTTTGAATTTTCTCCAAAAGTAAAGTAGTTGCAAACTCATCCTTTTAGAAACTTGTTTGGGCTGTTGAGAGGAGTAAAAAACCGTCAAAAATTTCAATCCTGCATGATTCTACCAAGAAATGTGATTCTTCATTCAAAACGCTGGTTTTTGCTATTGGGCTCTATTGAATAATGAATGTTTTGAATTTTCTCCAAAAGTAAAGTAGTTGCAAACTCATGCTTTTAGAGACTTGTTTGGGCTCATGAGAGGAGTAGAAAAACATCAAAAATTTCAGTCCTGCATGATTCTACCAAGAAATGTGTGTTCATTGAAACCGCTGGTTTTTGATAGTTTGGGCCCTATTGAATAATGAATGTTTTGAATTTTCTCCAAAAGTAAAGTAGTTGCAAACTCATCCTTTTAGAAACTTGTTTGGGCTGTTGAGAGGAGTAAAAAACCATCAAAAATTTCAATCCTGCATGATTCTACCAAGAAATGTGATTCTTCATTCAAAACGCTGGTTTTTGCTATTGGGCTCTATTGAATAATGAATGTTTTGAATTTTCTCCAAAAGTAAAGTAGTTGCAAACTCATGCTTTTAGAGACTTGTTTGGGCTCATGAGAGGAGTAGAAAAACATCAAAAATTTCAGTCCTGCATGATTCTACCAAGAAATGTGTGTTCATTGAAACCGCTGGTTTTTGATAGTTTGGGCCCTATTGAATAATGAATGTTTTGAATTTTCTCCAAAAGTAAAGTAGTTGCAAACTCATCCTTTTAGAAACTTGTTTGGGCTGTTGAGAGGAGTAAAAAACCATCAAAAATTTCAATCCTGCATGATTTTACCAAGAAATGTGATTCTTCATTCAAAACCTGATTTTTGCTATTGGGCTCTATTGAATAGTGAATGTTTTGAATTTTCTCCAAAAGTAAAGTAGTTGCAAACTCATGCTTTTAGAGACTTGTTTGGGCTCATGAGAGGAGTAGAAAAACATCAAAAATTTCAGTCCTGCATGATTCTACCAAGAAATGTGTGTTCATTGAAACGGCTGGTTTTTGATAGTTTGGGCCCTATTGAATAATGAATGTTTTGAATTTTCTCCAAAAGTAAAGTAGTTGCAAACTCATCCTTTTAGAAACTTGTTTGGGCTGTTGAGAGGAGTAAAAAACCATCAAAAATTTCAATCCTGCATGATTCTACCAAGAAATGTGATTCTTCATTCAAAACGCTGGTTTTTGCTATTGGGCTCTATTGAATAATGAATGTTTTGAATTTTCTCCAGAAGTAAAGTAGTTGCAAACTCATGCTTTTAGAGACTTGTTTGGGCTCATGAGAGGAATAGAAAAACATCAAAAATTTCAGTCCTGCATGATTCTACCAAGAAATGTGTGTTCATTGAAACCGCTGGTTTTTGATAGTTTGGGCCCTATTGAATAATGAATGTTTTGAATTTTCTCCAAAAGTAAAGTAGTTGCAAACTCATCCTTTTAGAAACTTGTTTGGGCTGTTGAGAGGAGTAAAAAACCGTCAAAAATTTCAATCCTGCATGATTCTACCAAGAAATGTGATTCTTCATTCAAAACGCTGGTTTTTGCTATTGGGCTCTATTGAATAATGAATGTTTTGAATTTTCTCCAAAAGTAAAGTAGTTGCAAACTCATGCTTTTAGAGACTTGTTTGGGCTCATGAGAGGAGTAGAAAAACATCAAAAATTTCAGTCCTGCATGATTCTACCAAGAAATGTGTGTTCATTCAAACCGCTGGTTTTTGATAGTTTGGGCCCTATTGAATAATGAATGTTTTGAATTTTCTCCAAAAGTAAAGTAGTTGCAAACTCATCCTTTTAGAAACTTGTTTGGGCTGTTGAGAGGAGTAAAAAACCATCAAAAATTTCAATCCTGCATGATTCTACCAAGAAATGTGATTCTTCATTCAAAACGCTGGTTTTTGCTATTGGGCTCTATTGAATAATGAATGTTTTGAATTTTCTCCAGAAGTAAAGTAGTTGCAAACTCATGCTTTTAGAGACTTGTTTGGGCTCATGAGAGGAGTAGAAAAACATCAAAAATTTCAGTCCTGCATGATTCTACCAAGAAATGTGTGTTCATTGAATCCGCTGGTTTTTGATAGTTTGGGCCCTATTGAATAATGAATGTTTTGAATTTTCTCCAAAAGTAAAGTAGTTGCAAACTCATCCTTTTAGAAACTTGTTTGGGCTGTTGAGAGGAGTAAAAAACCATCAAAAATTTCAATCCTGCATGATTCTACCAAGAAATGTGATTCTTCATTCAAAACGCTGGTTTTTG
Organism: Dendrobates tinctorius; assembly: GCF_039654945.1. NCBI lineage: Eukaryota > Metazoa > Chordata > Amphibia > Anura > Dendrobatidae > Dendrobates > Dendrobates tinctorius. Next base: position 473,567 of record NW_027362096.1, read on the forward strand.
CTATTGGGCTCTATTGAATAATGAATGTTTTGAATTTTCTCCAAAAGTAAAGTAGTTGCAAACTCATGCTTTTAGAGACTTGTTTGGGCTCATGAGAGGAGTAGAAAAACATCAAAAATTTCAGTCCTGCATGATTCTACCAAGAAATGTGTGTTCATTGAAACCGCTGGTTTTTGATAGTTTGGGCCCTATTGAATAATGAATGTTTTGAATTTTCTCCAAAAGTAAAGTAGTTGCAAACTCATCCTTTTAGAAACTTGTTTGGGCTGTTGAGAGGAGTAAAAAACATCAAAAATTTCAGTCCTGCATGATTCTACCAAGAAATGTGATTCTTCATTCAAAACGCTGGTTTTTGCTATTGGGCTCTATTGAATAATGAATGTTTTGAATTTTCTCCAAAAGTAAAGTAGTTGCAAACTCATGCTTTTAGAGACTTGTTTGGGCTCATGAGAGGAGTAGAAAAACATCAAAAATTTCAGTCCTGCATGATTCTACCAAGAAATGTGTTCATTCAAACCGCTGGTTTTTGATAGTTTGTGCCCTATTGAATAATGAATGTTTTGAATTTTCTCCAAAAGTAAAGTAGTTGCAAACTCATCCTTTTAGAAACTTGTTTGGGCTGTTGAGAGGAGTAAAAAACCATCAAAAATTTCAATCCTGCATGATTCTACCAAGAAATGTGATTCTTCATTCAAAACGCTGGTTTTTGCTATTGGGCTCTATTGAATAATGAATGTTTTGAATTTTCTCCAAAAGTAAAGTAGTTGCAAACACATGCTTTTAGAGACTTGTTTGGGCTCATGAGAGGAGTAGAAAAACATCAAAAATTTCAGTCCTGCATGATTCTACCAAGAAATGTGTGTTCATTGAAACCGCTGGTTTTTGATAGTTTGGGCCCTATTGAATAATGAATGTTTTGAATTTTCTCCAAAAGTAAAGTAGTTGCAAACTCATCCTTTTAGAAACTTGTTTGGGCTGTTGAGAGGAGTAAAAAACCGTCAAAAATTTCAATCCTGCATGATTCTACCAAGAAATGTGATTCTTCATTCAAAACGCTGGTTTTTGCTATTGGGCTCTATTGAATAATGAATGTTTTGAATTTTCTCCAAAAGTAAAGTAGTTGCAAACTCATGCTTTTAGAGACTTGTTTGGGCTCATGAGAGGAGTAGAAAAACATCAAAAATTTCAGTCCTGCATGATTCTACCAAGAAATGTGTGTTCATTGAAACCGCTGGTTTTTGATAGTTTGGGCCCTATTGAATAATGAATGTTTTGAATTTTCTCCAAAAGTAAAGTAGTTGCAAACTCATCCTTTTAGAAACTTGTTTGGGCTGTTGAGAGGAGTAAAAAACCATCAAAAATTTCAATCCTGCATGATTTTACCAAGAAATGTGATTCTTCATTCAAAACCTGATTTTTGCTATTGGGCTCTATTGAATAGTGAATGTTTTGAATTTTCTCCAAAAGTAAAGTAGTTGCAAACTCATGCTTTTAGAGACTAGTTTGGGCTCATGAGAGGAGTAGAAAAACATCAAAAATTTCAGTCCTGCATGATTCTACCAAGAAATGTGTGTTCATTGAAACCGCTGGTTTTTGATAGTTTGGGCCCTATTGAATAATGAATGTTTTGAATTTTCTCCAAAAGTAAAGTAGTTGCAAACTCATCCTTTTAGAAACTTGTTTGGGCTGTTGAGAGGAGTAAAAAACCATCAAAAATTTCAATCCTGCATGATTTTACCAAGAAATGTGATTCTTCATTCAAAACCTGATTTTTGCTATTGGGCTCTATTGAATAGTGAATGTTTTGAATTTTCTCCAAAAGTAAAGTAGTTGCAAACTCATGCTTTTAGAGACTTGTTTGGGCTCATGAGAGGAGTAGAAAAACATCAAAAATTTCAGTCCTGCATGATTCTACCAAGAAATGTGTGTTCATTCAAACCGCTGGTTTTTGATAGTTTGGGCCCTATTGAATAATGAATGTTTTGAATTTTCTCCAAAAGTAAAGTAGTTGCAAACTCATGCTTTTAGAGACTTGTTTGGGCTCATGAGAGGAGTAGAAAAACATCAAAAATTTCAGTCCTGCATGATTCTACCAAGAAATGTGTGTTCATTGAGACCGCTGGTTTTTGATAGTTTGGGCCCTATTGAATAATGAATGTTTTGAATTTTCTCCAAAAGTAAAGCAGTTGCAATCTCATCCTTTTAGAAACTTGTTTGGGCTGTTGAGAGGAGTAAAAAACCATCAAAAATTTCAATCCTGCATGATTCTACCAAGAAATGTGATTCTTCATTCAAAACGCTGGTTTTTGCTATTGGGCTCTATTGAATAATGAATGTTTTGAATTTTCTCCAAAAGTAAAGTAGTTGCAAACTCATGCTTTTAGAGACTTGTTTGGGCTCATGAGAGGAGTAGAAAAACATCAAAAATTTCAGTCCTGCATGATTCTACCAAGAAATGTGTGTTCATTGAAACCGCTGGTTTTTGATAGTTTGGGCCCTATTGAATAATGAATGTTTTGAATTTTCTCCAAAAGTAAAGTAGTTGCAAACTCATCCTTTTAGAAACTTGTTTGGGCTGTTGAGAGGAGTAAAAAACATCAAAAATTTCAGTCCTGCATGATTCTACCAAGAAATGTGATTCTTCATTCAAAACGCTGGTTTTTGCTATTGGGCTCTATTGAATAATGAATGTTTTGAATTTTCTCCAAAAGTAAAGTAGTTGCAAACTCATGCTTTTAGAGACTTGTTTGGGCTCATGAGAGGAGTAGAAAAACATCAAAAATTTCAGTCCTGCATGATTCTACCAAGAAATGTGTTCATTCAAACCGCTGGTTTTTGATAGTTTGGGCCCTATTGAATAATGAATGTTTTGAATTTTCTCCAAAAGTAAAGTAGTTGCAAACTCATCCTTTTAGAAACTTGTTTGGGCTGTTGAGAGGAGTAAAAAAACCATCAAAAATTTCAATCCTGCATGATTCTACCAAGAAATGTGATTCTTCATTCAAAACGCTGGTTTTTGCTATTGGGCTCTATTGAATAATGAATGTTTTGAATTTTCTCCAAAAGTAAAGTAGTTGCAAACTCATGCTTTTAGAGACTTGTTTGGGCTCATGAGAGGAGTAGAAAAACATCAAAAATTTCAGTCCTGCATGATTCTACCAAGAAATGTGTGTTCATTGAAACCGCTGGTTTTTGATAGTTTGGGCCCTATTGAATAATGAATGTTTTGAATTTTCTCCAAAAGTAAAGTAGTTGCAAACTCATCCTTTTAGAAACTTGTTTGGGCTGTTGAGAGGAGTAAAAAACCATCAAAAATTTCAATCCTGCATGATTCTACCAAGAAATGTGATTCTTCATTCAAAACGCTGGTTTTTGCTATTGGGCTCTATTGAATAATGAATGTTTTGAATTTTCTCCAAAAGTAAAGTAGTTGCAAACTCATGCTTTTAGAGACTTGTTTGGGCTCATGAGAGGAGTAGAAAAACATCAAAAATTTCAGTCCTGCATGATTCTACCAAGAAATGTGTGTTCATTGAAACCGCTGGTTTTTGATAGTTTGGGCCCTATTGAATAATGAATGTTTTGAATTTTCTCCAAAAGTAAAGTAGTTGCAAACTCATCCTTTTAGAAACTTGTTTGGGCTGTTGAGAGGAGTAAAAAACCATCAAAAATTTCAATCCTGCATGATTCTACCAAGAAATGTGATTCTTCATTCAAAACGCTGGTTTTTGCTGTTGGGCTCTATTGAATAATGAATGTTTTGAATTTTCTCCTAAAGTAAAGTAGTTGCAAACTCATGCTTTTAGAGACTTGTTTGGGCTCATGAGAGGAGTAGAAAAACATCAAAAATTTCAGTCCTGCATGATTCTACCAAGAAATGTGTGTTCATTGAAACCGCTGGTTTTTGATAGTTTGGGCCCTATTGAATAATGAATGTTTTGAATTTTCTCCAAAAGTAAAGTAGTTGCAAACTCATCCTTTTAGAAACTTGTTTGGGCTGTTGAGAGGAGTAAAAAACCATCAAAAATTTCAATCCTGCATGATTCTACCAAGAAATGTGATTCTTCATTCAAAACGCTGGTTTTTGCTATTGGGCTCTATTGAATAATGAATGTTTTGAATTTTCTCCAAAAGTAAAGTAGTTGCAAACTCATGCTTTTAGAGACTTGTTTGGGCTCATGAGAGGAGTAGAAAAACATCAAAAATTTCAGTCCTGCATGATTCTACCAAGAAATGTGTGTTCATTGAAACCGCTGGTTTTTGATAGTTTGGGCCCTATTGAATAATGAATGTTTTGAATTTTCTCCAAAAGTAAAGTAGTTGCAAACTCATCCTTTTAGAAACTTGTTTGGGCTGTTGAGAGGAGTAAAAAACCGTCAAAAATTTCAATCCTGCATGATTCTACCAAGAAATGTGATTCTTCATTCAAAACGCTGGTTTTTGCTATTGGGCTCTATTGAATAATGAATGTTTTGAATTTTCTCCAAAAGTAAAGTAGTTGCAAACTCATGCTTTTAGAGACTTGTTTGGGCTCATGAGAGGAGTAGAAAAACATCAAAAATTTCAGTCCTGCATGATTCTACCAAGAAATGTGTGTTCATTGAAACCGCTGGTTTTTGATAGTTTGGGCCCTATTGAATAATGAATGTTTTGAATTTTCTCCAAAAGTAAAGTAGTTGCAAACTCATCCTTTTAGAAACTTGTTTGGGCTGTTGAGAGGAGTAAAAAACCATCAAAAATTTCAATCCTGCATGATTCTACCAAGAAATGTGATTCTTCATTCAAAACGCTGGTTTTTGCTATTGGGCTCTATTGAATAATGAATGTTTTGAATTTTCTCCAAAAGTAAAGTAGTTGCAAACTCATGCTTTTAGAGACTTGTTTGGGCTCATGAGAGGAGTAGAAAAACATCAAAAATTTCAGTCCTGCATGATTCTACCAAGAAATGTGTGTTCATTGAAACCGCTGGTTTTTGATAGTTTGGGCCCTATTGAATAATGAATGTTTTGAATTTTCTCCAAAAGTAAAGTAGTTGCAAACTCATCCTTTTAGAAACTTGTTTGGGCTGTTGAGAGGAGTAAAAAACCATCAAAAATTTCAATCCTGCATGATTTTACCAAGAAATGTGATTCTTCATTCAAAACCTGATTTTTGCTATTGGGCTCTATTGAATAGTGAATGTTTTGAATTTTCTCCAAAAGTAAAGTAGTTGCAAACTCATGCTTTTAGAGACTTGTTTGGGCTCATGAGAGGAGTAGAAAAACATCAAAAATTTCAGTCCTGCATGATTCTACCAAGAAATGAGTGTTCATTGAAACGGCTGGTTTTTGATAGTTTGGGCCCTATTGAATAATTAATGTTTTGAATTTTCTCCAAAAGTAAAGTAGTTGCAAACTCATCCTTTTAGAAACTTGTTTGGGCTGTTGAGAGGAGTAAAAAACCATCAAAAATTTCAATCCTGCATGATTCTACCAAGAAATGTGATTCTTCATTCAAAACGCTGGTTTTTGCTATTGGGCTCTATTGAATAATGAATGTTTTGAATTTTCTCCAGAAGTAAAGTAGTTGCAAACTCATGCTTTTAGAGACTTGTTTGGGCTCATGAGAGGAGTAGAAAAACATCAAAAATTTCAGTCCTGCATGATTCTACCAAGAAATGTGTGTTCATTGAAACCGCTGGTTTTTGATAGTTTGGGCCCTATTGAATAATGAATGTTTTGAATTTTCTCCAAAAGTAAAGTAGTTGCAAACTCATCCTTTTAGAAACTTGTTTGGGCTGTTGAGAGGAGTAAAAAACCGTCAAAAATTTCAATCCTGCATGATTCTACCAAGAAATGTGATTCTTCATTCAAAACGCTGGTTTTTGCTATTGGGCTCTATTGAATAATGAATGTTTTGAATTTTCTCCAAAAGTAAAGTAGTTGCAAACTCATGCTTTTAGAGACTTGTTTGGGCTCATGAGAGGAGTAGAAAAACATCAAAAATTTCAGTCCTGCATGATTCTACCAAGAAATGTGTGTTCATTCAAACCGCTGGTTTTTGATAGTTTGGGCCCTATTGAATAATGAATGTTTTGAATTTTCTCCAAAAGTAAAGTAGTTGCAAACTCATCCTTTTAGAAACTTGTTTGGGCTGTTGAGAGGAGTAAAAAACCATCAAAAATTTCAATCCTGCATGATTCTACCAAGAAATGTGATTCTTCATTCAAAACGCTGGTTTTTGCTATTGGGCTCTATTGAATAATGAATGTTTTGAATTTTCTCCAGAAGTAAAGTAGTTGCAAACTCATGCTTTTAGAGACTTGTTTGGGCTCATGAGAGGAGTAGAAAAACATCAAAAATTTCAGTCCTGCATGATTCTACCAAGAAATGTGTGTTCATTGAAACCGCTGGTTTTTGATAGTTTGGGCCCTATTGAATAATGAATGTTTTGAATTTTCTCCAAAAGTAAAGTAGTTGCAAACTCATCCTTTTAGAAACTTGTTTGGGCTGTTGAGAGGAGTAAAAAACCATCAAAAATTTCAATCCTGCATGATTTTACCAAGAAATGTGATTCTTCATTCAAAACCTGATTTTTGCTATTGGGCTCTATTGAATAGTGAATGTTTTGAATTTTCTCCAAAAGTAAAGTAGTTGCAAACTCATGCTTTTAGAGACTTGTTTGGGCTCATGAGAGGAGTAGAAAAACATCAAAAATTTCAGTCCTGCATGATTCTACCAAGAAATGTGTGTTCATTGAAACGGCTGGTTTTTGATAGTTTGGGCCCTATTGAATAATGAATGTTTTGAATTTTCTCCAAAAGTAAAGTAGTTGCAAACTCATCCTTTTAGAAACTTGTTTGGGCTGTTGAGAGGAGTAAAAAACCATCAAAAATTTCAATCCTGCATGATTCTACCAAGAAATGTGATTCTTCATTCAAAACGCTGGTTTTTGCTATTGGGCTCTATTGAATAATGAATGTTTTGAATTTTCTCCAGAAGTAAAGTAGTTGCAAACTCATGCTTTTAGAGACTTGTTTGGGCTCATGAGAGGAGTAGAAAAACATCAAAAATTTCAGTCCTGCATGATTCTACCAAGAAATGTGTGTTCATTGAAACCGCTGGTTTTTGATAGTTTGGGCCCTATTGAATAATGAATGTTTTGAATTTTCTCCAAAAGTAAAGTAGTTGCAAACTCATCCTTTTAGAAACTTGTTTGGGCTGTTGAGAGGAGTAAAAAACCGTCAAAAATTTCAATCCTGCATGATTCTACCAAGAAATGTGATTCTTCATTCAAAACGCTGGTTTTTGCTATTGGGCTCTATTGAATAATGAATGTTTTGAATTTTCTCCAGAAGTAAAGTAGTTGCAAACTCATGCTTTTAGAGACTTGTTTGGGCTCATGAGAGGAGTAGAAAAACATCAAAAATTTCAGTCCTGCATGATTCTACCAAGAAATGTGTGTTCATTGAATCCGCTGGTTTTTGATAGTTTGGGCCCTATTGAATAATGAATGTTTTGAATTTTCTCCAAAAGTAAAGTAGTTGCAAACTCATCCTTTTAGAAACTTGTTTGGGCTGTTGAGAGGAGTAAAAAACCATCAAAAATTTCAATCCTGCATGATTCTACCAAGAAATGTGATTCTTCATTCAAAACGCTGGTTTTTGCTATTGGGCTCTATTGAATAATGAATGTTTTGAATTTTCTCCAAAAGTAAAGTAGTTGCAAACTCATGCTTTTAGAGACTTGTTTGGGCTCATGAGAGGAGTAGAAAAACATCAAAAATTTCAGTCCTGCATGATTCTACCAAGAAATGTGTGTTCATTGAAACCGCTGGTTTTTGATAGTTTGGGCCCTATTGAATAATGAATGTTTTGAATTTTCTCCAAAAGTAAAGTAGTTGCAAACTCATCCTTTTAGAAACTTGTTTGGGCTGTTGAGAGGAGTAAAAAACCATCAAAAATTTCAATCCTGCATGATTCTACCAAGAAATGTGATTCTTCATTCAAAACGCTGGTTTTTGCTGTTGGGCTCTATTGAATAATGAATGTTTTGAATTTTCTCCTAAAGTAAAGTAGTTGCAAACTCATGCTTTTAGAGACTTGTTTGGGCTCATGAGAGGAGTAGAAAAACATCAAAAATTTCAGTCCTGCATGATTCTACCAAGAAATGTGTGTTCATTGAAACCGCTGGTTTTTGATAGTTTGGGCCCTATTGAATAATGAATGTTTTGAATTTTCTCCAAAAGTAAAGTAGTTGCAAACTCATCCTTTTAGAAACTTGTTTGGGCTGTTGAGAGGAGTAAAAAACCATCAAAAATTTCAATCCTGCATGATTCTACCAAGAAATGTGATTCTTCATTCAAAACGCTGGTTTTTGCTATTGGGCTCTATTGAATAATGAATGTTTTGAATTTTCTCCAAAAGTAAAGTAGTTGCAAACTCATGCTTTTAGAGACTTGTTTGGGCTCATGAGAGGAGTAGAAAAACATCAAAAATTTCAGTCCTGCATGATTCTACCAAGAAATGTGTGTTCATTGAAACCGCTGGTTTTTGATAGTTTGGGCCCTATTGAATAATGAATGTTTTGAATTTTCTCCAAAAGTAAAGTAGTTGCAAACTCATCCTTTTAGAAACTTGTTTGGGCTGTTGAGAGGAGTAAAAAACCGTCAAAAATTTCAATCCTGCATGATTCTACCAAGAAATGTGATTCTTCATTCAAAACGCTGGTTTTTGCTATTGGGCTCTATTGAATAATGAATGTTTTGAATTTTCTCCAAAAGTAAAGTAGTTGCAAACTCATGCTTTTAGAGACTTGTTTGGGCTCATGAGAGGAGTAGAAAAACATCAAAAATTTCAGTCCTGCATGATTCTACCAAGAAATGTGTGTTCATTGAAACCGCTGGTTTTTGATAGTTTGGGCCCTATTGAATAATGAATGTTTTGAATTTTCTCCAAAAGTAAAGTAGTTGCAAACTCATCCTTTTAGAAACTTGTTTGGGCTGTTGAGAGGAGTAAAAAACCGTCAAAAATTTCAATCCTGCATGATTCTACCAAGAAATGTGATTCTTCATTCAAAACGCTGGTTTTTGCTATTGGGCTCTATTGAATAATGAATGTTTTGAATTTTCTCCAAAAGTAAAGTAGTTGCAAACTCATGCTTTTAGAGACTTGTTTGGGCTCATGAGAGGAGTAGAAAAACATCAAAAATTTCAGTCCTGCATGATTCTACCAAGAAATGTGTGTTCATTCAAACCGCTGGTTTTTTATAGTTTGGGCCCTATTGAATAATGAATGTTTTGAATTTTCTCCAAAAGTAAAGTAGTTGCAAACTCATGCTTTTAGAGACTTGTTTGGGCTCATGAGAGGAGTAGAAAAACATCAAAAATTTCAGTCCTGCATGATTCTACCAAGAAATGTGTGTTCATTGAAACCGCTGGTTTTTGATAGTTTGGGCCCTATTGAATAATGAATGTTTTGAATTTTCTCCAAAAGTAAAGTAGTTGCAAACTCATCCTTTTAGAAACTTGTTTGGGATGTTGAGAGGAGTAAAAAACCATCAAAAATTTCAATCCTGCATGATTCTACCAAGAAATGTGATTCTTCATTCAAAACGCTGGTTTTTGCTATTGGGCTCTATTGAATAATGAATGTTTTGAATTTTCTCCAAAAGTAAAGTAGTTGCAAACTCATGCTTTTAGAGACTTGTTTGGGCTCATGAGAGGAGTAGAAAAACATCAAAAATTTCAGTCCTGCATGATTCTACCAAGAAATGTGTGTTCATTGAAACCGCTGGTTTTTGATAGTTTGGGCCCTATTGAATAATGAATGTTTTGAATTTTCTCCAAAAGTAAAGTAGTTGCAAACTCATCCTTTTAGAAACTTGTTTGGGCTGTTGAGAGGAGTAAAAAACCATCAAAAATTTCAATCCTGCATGATTCTACCAAGAAATGTGATTCTTCATTCAAAACGCTGGTTTTTGCTGTTGGGCTCTATTGAATAATGAATGTTTTGAATTTTCTCCTAAAGTAAAGTAGTTGCAAACTCATGCTTTTAGAGACTTGTTTGGGCTCATGAGAGGAGTAGAAAAACATCAAAAATTTCAGTCCTGCATGATTCTACCAAGAAATGTGTGTTCATTGAAACCGCTGGTTTTTGATAGTTTGGGCCCTATTGAATAATGAATGTTTTGAATTTTCTCCAAAAGTAAAGTAGTTGCAAACTCATCCTTTTAGAAACTTGTTTGGGCTGTTGAGAGGAGTAAAAAACCATCAAAAATTTCAATCCTGCATGATTCTACCAAGAAATGTGATTCTTCATTCAAAACGCTGGTTTTTGCTATTGGGCTCTATTGAATAATGAATGTTTTGAATTTTCTCCAAAAGTAAAGTAGTTGCAAACTCATGCTTTTAGAGACTTGTTTGGGCTCATGAGAGGAGTAGAAAAACATCAAAAATTTCAGTCCTGCATGATTCTACCAAGAAATGTGTGTTCATTGAAACCGCTGGTTTTTGATAGTTTGGGCCCTATTGAATAATGAATGTTTTGAATTTTCTCCAAAAGTAAAGTAGTTGCAAACTCATCCTTTTAGAAACTTGTTTGGGCTGTTGAGAGGAGTAAAAAACCGTCAAAAATTTCAATCCTGCATGATTCTACCAAGAAATGTGATTCTTCATTCAAAACGCTGGTTTTTGCTATTGGGCTCTATTGAATAATGAATGTTTTGAATTTTCTCCAAAAGTAAAGTAGTTGCAAACTCATGCTTTTAGAGACTTGTTTGGGCTCATGAGAGGAGTAGAAAAACATCAAAAATTTCAGTCCTGCATGATTCTACCAAGAAATGTGTGTTCATTGAAACCGCTGGTTTTTGATAGTTTGGGCCCTATTGAATAATGAATGTTTTGAATTTTCTCCAAAAGTAAAGTAGTTGCAAACTCATCCTTTTAGAAACTTGTTTGGGCTGTTGAGAGGAGTAAAAAACCGTCAAAAATTTCAATCCTGCATGATTCTACCAAGAAATGTGATTCTTCATTCAAAACGCTGGTTTTTGCTATTGGGCTCTATTGAATAATGAATGTTTTGAATTTTCTCCAAAAGTAAAGTAGTTGCAAACTCATGCTTTTAGAGACTTGTTTGGGCTCATGAGAGGAGTAGAAAAACATCAAAAATTTCAGTCCTGCATGATTCTACCAAGAAATGTGTGTTCATTCAAACCGCTGGTTTTTTATAGTTTGGGCCCTATTGAATAATGAATGTTTTGAATTTTCTCCAAAAGTAAAGTAGTTGCAAACTCATGCTTTTAGAGACTTGTTTGGGCTCATGAGAGGAGTAGAAAAACATCAAAAATTTCAGTCCTGCATGATTCTACCAAGAAATGTGTGTTCATTGAAACCGCTGGTTTTTGATAGTTTGGGCCCTATTGAATAATGAATGTTTTGAATTTTCTCCAAAAGTAAAGTAGTTGCAAACTCATCCTTTTAGAAACTTGTTTGGGATGTTGAGAGGAGTAAAAAACCATCAAAAATTTCAATCCTGCATGATTCTACCAAGAAATGTGATTCTTCATTCAAAACGCTGGTTTTTGCTATTGGGCTCTATTGAATAATGAATGTTTTGAATTTTCTCCAAAAGTAAAGTAGTTGCAAACTCATGCTTTTAGAGACTTGTTTGGGCTCATGAGAGGAGTAGAAAAACATCAAAAATTTCAGTCCTGCATGATTCTACCAAGAAATGTGTGTTCATTGAAACCGCTGGTTTTTGATAGTTTGGGCCCTATTGAATAATGAATGTTTTGAATTTTCTCCAAAAGTAAAGTAGTTGCAAACTCATCCTTTTAGAAACTTGTTTGGGCTGTTGAGAGGAGTAAAAAACCATCAAAAATTTCAATCCTGCATGATTCTACCAAGAAATGTGATTCTTCATTCAAAACGCTGGTTTTTGCTGTTGGGCTCTATTGAATAATGAATGTTTTGAATTTTCTCCTAAAGTAAAGTAGTTGCAAACTCATGCTTTTAGAGACTTGTTTGGGCTCATGAGAGGAGTAGAAAAACATCAAAAATTTCAGTCCTGCATGATTCTACCAAGAAATGTGTGTTCATTGAAACCGCTGGTTTTTGATAGTTTGGGCCCTATTGAATAATGAATGTTTTGAATTTTCTCCAAAAGTAAAGTAGTTGCAAACTCATCCTTTTAGAAACTTGTTTGGGCTGTTGAGAGGAGTAAAAAACCATCAAAAATTTCAATCCTGCATGATTCTACCAAGAAATGTGATTCTTCATTCAAAACGCTGGTTTTTGCTATTGGGCTCTATTGAATAATGAATGTTTTGAATTTTCTCCAAAAGTAAAGTAGTTGCAAACTCATGCTTTTAGAGACTTGTTTGGGCTCATGAGAGGAGTAGAAAAACATCAAAAATTTCAGTCCTGCATGATTCTACCAAGAAATGTGTGTTCATTGAAACCGCTGGTTTTTGATAGTTTGGGCCCTATTGAATAATGAATGTTTTGAATTTTCTCCAAAAGTAAAGTAGTTGCAAACTCATCCTTTTAGAAACTTGTTTGGGCTGTTGAGAGGAGTAAAAAACCATCAAAAATTTCAATCCTGCATGATTCTACCAAGAAATGTGATTCTTCATTCAAAACGCTGGTTTTTGCTATTGGGCTCTATTGAATAATGAATGTTTTGAATTTTCTCCAAAAGTAAAGTAGTTGCAAACTCATGCTTTTAGAGACTTGTTTGGGCTCATGAGAGGAGTAGAAAAACATCAAAAATTTCAGTCCTGCATGATTCTACCAAGAAATGTGTGTTCATTGAAACCGCTGGTTTTTGATAGTTTGGGCCCTATTGAATAATGAATGTTTTGAATTTTCTCCAAAAGTAAAGTAGTTGCAAACTCATCCTTTTAGAAACTTGTTTGGGCTGTTGAGAGGAGTAAAAAACCATCAAAAATTTCAATCCTGCATGATTCTACCAAGAAATGTGATTCTTCATTCAAAACGCTGGTTTTTGCTATTGGGCTCTATTGAATAATGAATGTTTTGAATTTTCTCCAAAAGTAAAGTAGTTGCAAACTCATGCTTTTAGAGACTTGTTTGGGCTCATGAGAGGAGTAGAAAAACATCAAAAATTTCAGTCCTGCATGATGCTACCAAGAAATGTGTTCATTCAAACCGCTGGTTTTTGATAGTTTGGGCCCTATTGAATAATGAATGTTTTGAATTTTCTCCAAAAGTAAAGTAGTTGCAAACTCATCCTTTTAGAAACTTGTTTGGGCTGTTGAGAGGAGTAAACAACCATCAAAAATTTCAATCCTGCATGATTCTACCAAGAAATGTGATTCTTCATTCAAAACGCTGGTTTTTGCTATTGGGCTCTATTGAATAATGAATGTTTTGAATTTTCTCCAAAAGTAAAGTAGTTGCAAACTCATGCTTTTAGAGACTTGTTTGGGCTCATGAGAGGAGTAGAAAAACATCAAAAATTTCAGTCCTGCATGATTCTACCAAGAAATGTGTGTTCATTGAAACCGCTGGTTTTTGATAGTTTGGGCCCTATTGAATAATGAATGTTTTGAATTTTCTCCAAAAGCAAAGCAGTTGCAATCTCATCCTTTTAGAAACTTGTTTGGGCTGTTGAGAGGAGTAAAAAACCATCAAAAATTTCAATCCTGCATGATTCTACCAAGAAATGTGATTCTTCATTCAAAACGCTGGTTTTTGCTATTGGGCTCTATTGAATAATGAATGTTTTGAATTTTCTCCAAAAGTAAAGTAGTTGCAAACTCATGCTTTTAGAGACTTGTTTGGGCTCATGAGAGGAGTAGAAAAACATCAAAAATTTCAGTCCTGCATGATTCTACCAAGAAATGTGTGTTCATTCAAACCGCTGGTTTTTGATAGTTTGGGCCCTATTGAATAATGAATGTTTTGAATTTTCTCCAAAAGTAAAGTAGTTGCAAACTCATGCTTTTAGAGACTTGTTTGGGCTCATGAGAGGAGTAGAAAAACATCAAAAATTTCAGTCCTGCATGATTCTACCAAGAAATGTGTGTTCATTGAAACCGCTGGTTTTTGATAGTTTGGGCCCTATTGAATAATGAATGTTTTGAATTTTCTCCAAAAGTAAAGTAGTTGCAAACTCATCCTTTTAGAAACTTGTTTGGGCTGTTGAGAGGAGTAAAAAAACATCAAAAATTTCAATCCTGCATGATTCTACCAAGAAATGTGATTCTTCATTCAAAACGCTGGTTTTTGCTATTGGGCTCTATTGAATAATGAATGTTTTGAATTTTCTCCAAAAGTAAAGTAGTTGCAAACTCATGCTTTTAGAGACTTGTTTGGGCTCATGAGAGAAGTAGAAAAACATCAAAAATTTCAGTCCTGCATGATTCTACCAAGAAATGTGTGTTCATTGAAACCGCTGGTTTTTGATAGTTTGGGCCCTATTGAATAATGAATGTTTTGAATTTTCTCCAAAAGTAAAGTAGTTGCAAACTCATCCTTTTAGAAACTTGTTTGGGCTGTTGAGAGGAGTAAAAAACCATCAAAAATTTCAATCCTGCATGATTCTACCAAGAAATGTGATTCTTCATTCAAAACGCTGGTTTTTGCTGTTGGGCTCTATTGAATAATGAATGTTTTGAATTTTCTCCAAAAGTAAAGTAGTTGCAAACTCATGCTTTTAGAGACTTGTTTGGGCTCATGAGAGGAGTAGAAAAACATCAAAAATTTCAGTCCTGCATGATTCTACCAAGAAATGTGTGTTCATTGAAACCGCTGGTTTTTGATAGTTTGGGCCCTATTGAATAATGAATGTTTTGAATTTTCTCCAAAAGTAAAGTAGTTGCAAACTCATCCTTTTAGAAACTTGTTTGGGCTGTTGAGAGGAGTAAAAAACCATCAAAAATTTCAATCCTGCATGATTCTACCAAGAAATGTGATTCTTCATTCAAAACGCTGGTTTTTGCTATTGGGCTCTATTGAATAATGAATGTTTTGAATTTTCTCCAAAAGTAAAGTAGTTGCAAACTCATGCTTTTAGAGACTTGTTTGGGCTCATGAGAGGAGTAGAAAAACATCAAAAATTTCAGTCCTGCATGATTGTACCAAGAAATGTGTGTTCATTGAAACCGCTGGTTTTTGATAGTTTGGGCCCTATTGAATAATGAATGTTTTGAATTTTCTCCAAAAGTAAAGTAGTTGCAAACTCATCCTTTTAGAAACTTGTTTGGGCTGTTGAGAGGAGTAAAAAACCATCAAAAATTTCAATCCTGCATGATTCTACCAAGAAATGTGATTCTTCATTCAAAACGCTGGTTTTTGCTATTGGGCTCTATTGAATAATGAATGTTTTGAATTTTCTCCAAAAGTAAAGTAGTTGCAAACTCATGCTTTTAGAGACTTGTTTGGGCTCACGAGAGGAGTAGAAAAACATCAAAAATTTCAGTCCTGCATGATTCTACCAAGAAATGTGTGTTCATTGAAACCGCTGGTTTTTGATAGTTTGGGCCCTATTGAATAATGAATGTTTTGAATTTTCTCCAAAAGTAAAGTAGTTGCAAACTCATCCTTTTAGAAACTTGTTTGGGCTGTTGAGAGGAGTAAAAAACCATCAAAAATTTCAATCCTGCATGATTCTACCAAGAAATGTGATTCTTCATTCAAAACGCTGGTTTTTGCTATTGGGCTCTATTGAATAATGAATGTTTTGAATTTTCTCCAAAAGTAAAGTAGTTGCAAACTCATGCTTTTAGAGACTTGTTTGGGCTCATGAGAGGAGTAGAAAAACATCAAAAATTTCAGTCCTGCATGATTCTACCAAGAAATGTGTGTTCATTGAAACCGCTGGTTTTTGATAGTTTGGGCCCTATTGAATAATGAATGTTTTGAATTTTCTCCAAAAGTAAAGTAGTTGCAAACTCATCCTTTTAGAAACTTGTTTGGGCTGTTGAGAGGTGTAAAAAACCATCAAAAATTTCAATCCTGCATGATTCTACCAAGAAATGTGATTCTTCATTCAAAACGCTGGTTTTTGCTATTGGGCTCTATTGAATAATGAATGTTTTGAATTTTCTCCAAAAGTAAAGTAGTTGCAAACTCATGCTTTTAGAGACTTGTTTGGGCTCATGAGAGGAGTAGAAAAACATCAAAAATTTCAGTCCTGCATGATTCTACCAAGAAATGTGTGTTCATTGAAACCGCTGGTTTTTGATAGTTTGGGCCCTATTGAATAATGAATGTTTTGAATTTTCTCCAAAAGTAAAGTAGTTGCAAACTCATCCTTTTAGAAACTTGTTTGGGCTGTTGAGAGGAGTAAAAAACCATCAAAAATTTCAATCCTGCATGATTCTACCAAGAAATGTGATTCTTCATTCAAAACGCTGGTTTTTGCTATTGGGCTCTATTGAATAATGAATGTTTTGAATTTTCTCCAAAAGTAAAGTAGTTGCAAACTCATGCTTTTAGAGACTTGTTTGGGCTCATGAGAGGAGTAGAAAAACATCAAAAATTTCAGTCCTGCATGATTCTACCAAGAAATGTGTGTTCATTGAAACCGCTGTTTTTTGATAGTTTGGGCCCTATTGAATAATGAATGTTTTGAATTTTCTCCAAAAGTAAAGTAGTTGCAAACTCATCCTTTTAGAAACTTGTTTGGGCTGTTGAGAGGAGTAAAAAACCATCAAAAATTTCAATCCTGCATGATTCTACCAAGAAATGTGATTCTTCATTCAAAACGCTGGTTTTTGCTATTGGGCTCTATTGAATAATGAATGTTTTGAATTTTCTCCAAAAGTAAAGTAGTTGCAAACTCATGCTTTTAGAGACTTGTTTGGGCTCATGAGAGGAGTAGAAAAACATCAAAAATTTCAGTCCTGCATGATGCTACCAAGAAATGTGTTCATTCAAACCGCTGGTTTTTGATAGTTTGGGCCCTATTGAATAATGAATGTTTTGAATTTTCTCCAAAAGTAAAGTAGTTGCAAACTCATCCTTTTAGAAACTTGTTTGGGCTGTTGAGAGGAGTAAAAAACCATCAAAAATTTCAATCCTGCATGATTCTACCAAGAAATGTGATTCTTCATTCAAAACGCTGGTTTTTGCTATTGGGCTCTATTGAATAATGAATGTTTTGAATTTTCTCCAAAAGTAAAGTAGTTGCAAACTCATGCTTTTAGAGACTTGTTTGGGCTCATGAGAGGAGTAGAAAAACATCAAAAATTTCAGTCCTGCATGATTCTACCAAGAAATGTGTGTTCATTGAAACCGCTGGTTTTTGATAGTTTGGGCCCTATTGAATAATGAATGTTTTGAATTTTCTCCAAAAGTAAAGCAGTTGCAATCTCATCCTTTTAGAAACTTGTTTGGGCTGTTGAGAGGAGTAAAAAACCATCAAAAATTTCAATCCTGCATGATTCTACCAAGAAATGTGATTCTTCATTCAAAACGCTGGTTTTTGCTATTGGGCTCTATTGAATAATGAATGTTTTGAATTTTCTCCAAAAGTAAAGTAGTTGCAAACTCATACTTTTAGAGACTTGTTTGGGCTCATGAGAGGAGTAGAAAAACATCAAAAATTTCAGTCCTGCATGATTCTACCAAGAAATGTGTGTTCATTCAAACCGCTGGTTTTTGATAGTTTGGGCCCTATTGAATAATGAATGTTTTGAATTTTCTCCAAAAGTAAAGTAGTTGCAAACTCATGCTTTTAGAGACTTGTTTGGGCTCATGAGAGGAGTAGAAAAACATCAAAAATTTCAGTCCTGCATGATTCTACCAAGAAATGTGTGTTCATTGAAACCGCTGGTTTTTGATAGTTTGGGCCCTATTGAATAATGAATGTTTTGAATTTTCTCCAAAAGTAAAGTAGTTGCAAACTCATCCTTTTAGAAACTTGTTTGGGCTGTTGAGAGGAGTAAAAAAACATCAAAAATTTCAATCCTGCATGATTCTACCAAGAAATGTGATTCTTCATTCAAAACGCTGGTTTTTGCTATTGGGCTCTATTGAATAATGAATGTTTTGAATTTTCTCCAAAAGTAAAGTAGTTGCAAACTCATGCTTTTAGAGACTTGTTTGGGCTCATGAGAGAAGTAGAAAAACATCAAAAATTTCAGTCCTGCATGATTCTACCAAGAAATGTGTGTTCATTGAAACCGCTGGTTTTTGATAGTTTGGGCCCTATTGAATAATGAATGTTTTGAATTTTCTCCAAAAGTAAAGTAGTTGCAAACTCATCCTTTTAGAAACTTGTTTGGGCTGTTGAGAGGAGTAAAAAACCATCAAAAATTTCAATCCTGCATGATTCTACCAAGAAATGTGATTCTTCATTCAAAACGCTGGTTTTTGCTGTTGGGCTCTATTGAATAATGAATGTTTTGAATTTTCTCCAAAAGTAAAGTAGTTGCAAACTCATGCTTTTAGAGACTTGTTTGGGCTCATGAGAGGAGTAGAAAAACATCAAAAATTTCAGTCCTGCATGATTCTACCAAGAAATGTGTGTTCATTGAAACCGCTGGTTTTTGATAGTTTGGGCCCTATTGAATAATGAATGTTTTGAATTTTCTCCAAAAGTAAAGTAGTTGCAAACTCATCCTTTTAGAAACTTGTTTGGGCTGTTGAGAGGAGTAAAAAACCATCAAAAATTTCAATCCTGCATGATTCTACCAAGAAATGTGATTCTTCATTCAAAACGCTGGTTTTTGCTATTGGGCTCTATTGAATAATGAATGTTTTGAATTTTCTCCAAAAGTAAAGTAGTTGCAAACTCATGCTTTTAGAGACTTGTTTGGGCTCATGAGAGGAGTAGAAAAACATCAAAAATTTCAGTCCTGCATGATTGTACCAAGAAATGTGTGTTCATTGAAACCGCTGGTTTTTGATAGTTTGGGCCCTATTGAATAATGAATGTTTTGAATTTTCTCCAAAAGTAAAGTAGTTGCAAACTCATCCTTTTAGAAACTTGTTTGGGCTGTTGAGAGGAGTAAAAAACCATCAAAAATTTCAATCCTGCATGATTCTACCAAGAAATGTGATTCTTCATTCAAAACGCTGGTTTTTGCTATTGGGCTCTATTGAATAATGAATGTTTTGAATTTTCTCCAAAAGTAAAGTAGTTGCAAACTCATGCTTTTAGAGACTTGTTTGGGCTCACGAGAGGAGTAGAAAAACATCAAAAATTTCAGTCCTGCATGATTCTACCAAGAAATGTGTGTTCATTGAAACCGCTGGTTTTTGATAGTTTGGGCCCTATTGAATAATGAATGTTTTGAATTTTCTCCAAAAGTAAAGTAGTTGCAAACTCATCCTTTTAGAAACTTGTTTGGGCTGTTGAGAGGAGTAAAAAACCATCAAAAATTTCAATCCTGCATGATTCTACCAAGAAATGTGATTCTTCATTCAAAACGCTGGTTTTTGCTATTGGGCTCTATTGAATAATGAATGTTTTGAATTTTCTCCAAAAGTAAAGTAGTTGCAAACTCATGCTTTTAGAGACTTGTTTGGGCTCATGAGAGGAGTAGAAAAACATCAAAAATTTCAGTCCTGCATGATTCTACCAAGAAATGTGTGTTCATTGAAACCACTGGTTTTTGATAGTTTGGGCCCTATTGAATAATGAATGTTTTGAATTTTCTCCAAAAGTAAAGTAGTTGCAAACTCATCCTTTTAGAAACTTGTTTGGGCTGTTGAGAGGTGTAAAAAACCATCAAAAATTTCAATCCTGCATGATTCTACCAAGAAATGTGATTCTTCATTCAAAACGCTGGTTTTTGCTATTGGGCTCTATTGAATAATGAATGTTTTGAATTTTCTCCAAAAGTAAAGTAGTTGCAAACTCATGCTTTTAGAGACTTGTTTGGGCTCATGAGAGGAGTAGAAAAACATCAAAAATTTCAGTCCTGCATGATTCTACCAAGAAATGTGTGTTCATTGAAACCGCTGGTTTTTGATAGTTTGGGCCCTATTGAATAATGAATGTTTTGAATTTTCTCCAAAAGTAAAGTAGTTGCAAACTCATCCTTTTAGAAACTTGTTTGGGCTGTTGAGAGGAGTAAAAAACCATTAAATTTCAATCCTGCATGATTTTACCAAGAAATGTGATTCTTCATTCAAAACCTGATTTTTGCTATTGGGCTCTATTGAATAGTGAATGTTTTGAATTTTCTCCAAAAGTAAAGTAGTTGCAAACTCATGCTTTTAGAGACTTGTTTGGGCTCATGAGAGGAGTAGAAAAACATCAAAAATTTCAGTCCTGCATGATTCTACCAAGAAATGTGTTCATTCAAACCGCTGGTTTTTGATAGTTTGGGCCCTATTGAATAATGAATGTTTTGAATTTTCTCCAAAAGTAAAGTAGTTGCAAACTCATCCTTTTAGAAACTTGTTTGGGCTGTTGAGAGGAGTAAAAAACCATCAAAAATTTCAATCCTGCATGATTCTACCAAGAAATGTGATTCTTCATTCAAAACGCTGGTTTTTGCTATTGGGCTCTATTGAATAATGAATGTTTTGAATTTTCTCCAAAAGTAAAGTAGTTGCAAACTCATGCTTTTAGAGACTTGTTTGGGCTCATGAGAGGAGTAGAAAAACATCAAAAATTTCAGTCCTGCATGATTGTACCAAGAAATGTGTGTTCATTGAAACCGCTGGTTTTTGATAGTTTGGGCCCTATTGAATAATGAATGTTTTGAATTTTCTCCAAAAGTAAAGTAGTTGCAAACTCATCCTTTTAGAAACTTGTTTGGGCTGTTGAGAGGAGTAAAAAACCATCAAAAATTTCAATCCTGCATGATTCTACCAAGAAATGTGATTCTTCATTCAAAACGCTGGTTTTTGCTATTGGGCTCTATTGAATAATGAATGTTTTGAATTTTCTCCAAAAGTAAAGTAGTTGCAAACTCATGCTTTTAGAGACTTGTTTGGGCTCACGAGAGGAGTAGAAAAACATCAAAAATTTCAGTCCTGCATGATTCTACCAAGAAATGTGTGTTCATTGAAACCGCTGGTTTTTGATAGTTTGGGCCCTATTGAATAATGAATGTTTTGAATTTTCTCCAAAAGTAAAGTAGTTGCAAACTCATCCTTTTAGAAACTTGTTTGGGCTGTTGAGAGGAGTAAAAAACCATCAAAAATTTCAATCCTGCATGATTCTACCAAGAAATGTGATTCTTCATTCAAAACGCTGGTTTTTGCTATTGGGCTCTATTGAATAATGAATGTTTTGAATTTTCTCCAAAAGTAAAGTAGTTGCAAACTCATGCTTTTAGAGACTTGTTTGGGCTCATGAGAGGAGTAGAAAAACATCAAAAATTTCAGTCCTGCATGATTCTACCAAGAAATGTGTGTTCATTGAAACCGCTGGTTTTTGATAGTTTGGGCCCTATTGAATAATGAATGTTTTGAATTTTCTCCAAAAGTAAAGTAGTTGCAAACTCATCCTTTTAGAAACTTGTTTGGGCTGTTGAGAGGTGTAAAAAACCATCAAAAATTTCAATCCTGCATGATTCTACCAAGAAATGTGATTCTTCATTCAAAACGCTGGTTTTTGCTATTGGGCTCTATTGAATAATGAATGTTTTGAATTTTCTCCAAAAGTAAAGTAGTTGCAAACTCATGCTTTTAGAGACTTGTTTGGGCTCATGAGAGGAGTAGAAAAACATCAAAAATTTCAGTCCTGCATGATTCTACCAAGAAATGTGTGTTCATTGAAACCGCTGGTTTTTGATAGTTTGGGCCCTATTGAATAATGAATGTTTTGAATTTTCTCCAAAAGTAAAGTAGTTGCAAACTCATCCTTTTAGAAACTTGTTTGGGCTGTTGAGAGGAGTAAAAAACCATTAAATTTCAATCCTGCATGATTTTACCAAGAAATGTGATTCTTCATTCAAAACCTGATTTTTGCTATTGGGCTCTATTGAATAGTGAATGTTTTGAATTTTCTCCAAAAGTAAAGTAGTTGCAAACTCATGCTTTTAGAGACTTGTTTGGGCTCATGAGAGGAGTAGAAAAACATCAAAAATTTCAGTCCTGCATGATTCTACCAAGAAATGTGTTCATTCAAACCGCTGGTTTTTGATAGTTTGGGCCCTATTGAATAATGAATGTTTTGAATTTTCTCCAAAAGTAAAGTAGTTGCAAACTCATCCTTTTAGAAACTTGTTTGGGCTGTTGAGAGGAGTAAAAAACCATCAAAAATTTCAATCCTGCATGATTCTACCAAGAAATGTGATTCTTCATTCAAAACGCTGGTTTTTGCTATTGGGCTCTATTGAATAATGAATGTTTTGAATTTTCTCCAAAAGTAAAGTAGTTGCAAACTCATGCTTTTAGAGACTTGTTTGGGCTCATGAGAGGAGTAGAAAAACATCAAAAATTTCAGTCCTGCATGATTGTACCAAGAAATGTGTGTTCATTGAAACCGCTGGTTTTTGATAGTTTGGGCCCTATTGAATAATGAATGTTTTGAATTTTCTCCAAAAGTAAAGTAGTTGCAAACTCATCCTTTTAGAAACTTGTTTGGGCTGTTGAGAGGAGTAAAAAACCATCAAAAATTTCAATCCTGCATGATTCTACCAAGAAATGTGATTCTTCATTCAAAACGCTGGTTTTTGCTATTGGGCTCTATTGAATAATGAATGTTTTGAATTTTCTCCAAAAGTAAAGTAGTTGCAAACTCATGCTTTTAGAGACTTGTTTGGGCTCACGAGAGGAGTAGAAAAACATCAAAAATTTCAGTCCTGCATGATTCTACCAAGAAATGTGTGTTCATTGAAACCGCTGGTTTTTGATAGTTTGGGCCCTATTGAATAATGAATGTTTTGAATTTTCTCCAAAAGTAAAGTAGTTGCAAACTCATCCTTTTAGAAACTTGTTTGGGCTGTTGAGAGGAGTAAAAAACCATCAAAAATTTCAATCCTGCATGATTCTACCAAGAAATGTGATTCTTCATTCAAAACGCTGGTTTTTGCTATTGGGCTCTATTGAATAATGAATGTTTTGAATTTTCTCGAAAAGTAAAGTAGTTGCAAACTCATCCTTTTAGAGACTTGTTTGGGCTCATGAGAGGAGTAGAAAAACATCAAAAATTTCAGTCCTGCATGATTCTACCAAGAAATGTGTGTTCATTGAAACCGCTGGTTTTTGATAGTTTGGGCCCTATTGAATAATGAATGTTTTGAATTTTCTCCAAAAGTAAAGTAGTTGCAAACTCATCCTTTTAGAAACTTGTTTGGGCTGTTGAGAGGAGTAAAAAACCATCAAAAATTTCAATCCTGCATGATTTTACCAAGAAATGTGATTCTTCATTCAAAACCTGATTTTTGCTATTGGGCTCTATTGAATAGTGAATGTTTTGAATTTTCTCCAAAAGTAAAGTAGTTGCAAACTCATGCTTTTAGAGACTAGTTTGGGCTCATGAGAGGAGTAGAAAAACATCAAAAATTTCAGTCCTGCATGATTCTACCAAGAAATGTGTGTTCATTGAAACCGCTGGTTTTTGATAGTTTGGGCCCTATTGAATAATGAATGTTTTGAATTTTCTCCAAAAGTAAAGTAGTTGCAAACTCATCCTTTTAGAAACTTGTTTGGGCTGTTGAGAGGAGTAAAAAACCATCAAAAATTTCAATCCTGCATGATTCTACCAAGAAATGTGATTCTTCATTCAAAACGCTGGTTTTTGCTATTGGGCTCTATTGAATAATGAATGTTTTGAATTTTCTCCAAAAGTAAAGTAGTTGCAAACTCATGCTTTTAGAGACTTGTTTGGGCTCATGAGAGGAGTAGAAAAACATCAAAAATTTCAGTCCTGCATGATTCTACCAAGAAATGTGTGTTCATTGAAACCGCTGGTTTTTGATAGTTTGGGCCCTATTGAATAATGAATGTTTTGAATTTTCTCCAAAAGTAAAGTAGTTGCAAACTCATCCTTTTAGAAACTTGTTTGGGCTGTTGAGAGGAGTAAAAAACCATCAAAAATTTCAATCCTGCATGATTCTACCAAGAAATGTGATTCTTCATTCAAAACGCTGGTTTTTGCTATTGGGCTCTATTGAATAATGAATGTTTTGAATTTTCTCCAAAAGTAAAGTAGTTGCAAACTCATGCTTTTAGAGACTTGTTTGGGCTCATGAGAGGAGTAGAAAAACATCAAAAATTTCAGTCCTGCATGATTCTACCAAGAAATGTGTGTTCATTGAAACCGCTGGTTTTTGATAGTTTGGGCCCTATTGAATAATGAATGTTTTGAATTTTCTCCAAAAGTAAAGTAGTTGCAAACTCATCCTTTTAGAAACTTGTTTGGGCTGTTGAGAGGAGTAAAAAACCATCAAAAATTTCAATCCTGCATGATTCTACCAAGAAATGTGATTCTTCATTCAAAACGCTGGTTTTTGCTATTGGGCTCTATTGAATAATGAATGTTTTGAATTTTCTCCAAAAGTAAAGTAGTTGCAAACTCATGCTTTTAGAGACTTGTTTGGGCTCATGAGAGGAGTAGAAAAACATCAAAAATTTCAGTCCTGCATGATGCTACCAAGAAATGTGTTCATTCAAACCGCTGGTTTTTGATAGTTTGGGCCCTATTGAATAATGAATGTTTTGAATTTTCTCCAAAAGTAAAGTAGTTGCAAACTCATCCTTTTAGAAACTTGTTTGGGCTGTTGAGAGGAGTAAAAAACCATCAAAAATTTCAATCCTGCATGATTCTACCAAGAAATGTGATTCTTCATTCAAAACGCTGGTTTTTGCTATTGGGCTCTATTGAATAATGAATGTTTTGAATTTTCTCCAAAAGTAAAGTAGTTGCAAACTCATGCTTTTAGAGACTTGTTTGGGCTCATGAGAGGAGTAGAAAAACATCAAAAATTTCAGTCCTGCATGATTCTACCAAGAAATGTGTGTTCATTGAAACCGCTGGTTTTTGATAGTTTGGGCCCTATTGAATAATGAATGTTTTGAATTTTCTCCAAAAGTAAAGCAGTTGCAATCTCATCCTTTTAGAAACTTGTTTGGGCTGTTGAGAGGAGTAAAAAACCATCAAAAATTTCAATCCTGCATGATTCTACCAAGAAATGTGATTCTTCATTCAAAACGCTGGTTTTTGCTATTGGGCTCTATTGAATAATGAATGTTTTGAATTTTCTCCAAAAGTAAAGTAGTTGCAAACTCATGCTTTTAGAGATTTGTTTGGGCTCATGAGAGGAGTAGAAAAACATCAAAAATTTCAGTCCTGCATGATTCTACCAAGAAATGTGTGTTCATTGAAACCGCTGGTTTTTGATAGTTTGGGCCCTATTGAATAATGAATGTTTTGAATTTTCTCCAAAAGTAAAGTAGTTGCAAACTCATCCTTTTAGAAACTTGTTTGGGCTGTTGAGAGGAGTAAAAAACCATCAAAAATTTCAATCCTGCATGATTTTACCAAGAAATGTGATTCTTCATTCAAAACCTGATTTTTGCTATTGGGCTCTATTGAATAGTGAATGTTTTGAATTTTCTCCAAAAGTAAAGTAGTTGCAAACTCATGCTTTTAGAGACTTGTTTGGGCTCATGAGAGGAGTAGAAAAACATCAAAAATTTCAGTCCTGCATGATTCTACCAAGAAATGTGTGTTCATTCAAACCGCTGGTTTTTGATAGTTTGGGCCCTATTGAATAATGAATGTTTTGAATTTTCTCCAAAAGTAAAGTAGTTGCAAACTCATGCTTTTAGAGACTTGTTTGGGCTCATGAGAGGAGTAGAAAAACATCAAAAATTTCAGTCCTGCATGATGCTACCAAGAAATGTGTTCATTCAAACCGCTGGTTTTTGATAGTTTGGGCCCTATTGAATAATGAATGTTTTGAATTTTCTCCAAAAGTAAAGTAGTTGCAAACTCATCCTTTTAGAAACTTGTTTGGGCTGTTGAGAGGAGTAAACAACCATCAAAAATTTCAATCCTGCATGATTCTACCAAGAAATGTGATTCTTCATTCAAAACGCTGGTTTTTGCTATTGGGCTCTATTGAATAATGAATGTTTTGAATTTTCTCCAAAAGTAAAGTAGTTGCAAACTCATGCTTTTAGAGACTTGTTTGGGCTCATGAGAGGAGTAGAAAAACATCAAAAATTTCAGTCCTGCATGATTCTACCAAGAAATGTGTGTTCATTGAAACCGCTGGTTTTTGATAGTTTGGGCCCTATTGAATAATGAATGTTTTGAATTTTCTCCAAAAGTAAAGCAGTTGCAATCTCATCCTTTTAGAAACTTGTTTGGGCTGTTGAGAGGAGTAAAAAACCATCAAAAATTTCAATCCTGCATGATTCTACCAAGAAATGTGATTCTTCATTCAAAACGCTGGTTTTTGCTATTGGGCTCTATTGAATAATGAATGTTTTGAATTTTCTCCAAAAGTAAAGTAGTTGCAAACTCATGCTTTTAGAGACTTGTTTGGGCTCATGAGAGGAGTAGAAAAACATCAAAAATTTCAGTCCTGCATGATTCTACCAAGAAATGTGTGTTCATTCAAACCGCTGGTTTTTGATAGTTTGGGCCCTATTGAATAATGAATGTTTTGAATTTTCTCCAAAAGTAAAGTAGTTGCAAACTCATGCTTTTAGAGACTTGTTTGGGCTCATGAGAGGAGTAGAAAAACATCAAAAATTTCAGTCCTGCATGATTCTACCAAGAAATGTGTGTTCATTGAAACCGCTGGTTTTTGATAGTTTGGGCCCTATTGAATAATGAATGTTTTGAATTTTCTCCAAAAGTAAAGTAGTTGCAAACTCATCCTTTTAGAAACTTGTTTGGGCTGTTGAGAGGAGTAAAAAAACATCAAAAATTTCAATCCTGCATGATTCTACCAAGAAATGTGATTCTTCATTCAAAACGCTGGTTTTTGCTATTGGGCTCTATTGAATAATGAATGTTTTGAATTTTCTCCAAAAGTAAAGTAGTTGCAAACTCATGCTTTTAGAGACTTGTTTGGGCTCATGAGAGAAGTAGAAAAACATCAAAAATTTCAGTCCTGCATGATTCTACCAAGAAATGTGTGTTCATTGAAACCGCTGGTTTTTGATAGTTTGGGCCCTATTGAATAATGAATGTTTTGAATTTTCTCCAAAAGTAAAGTAGTTGCAAACTCATCCTTTTAGAAACTTGTTTGGGCTGTTGAGAGGAGTAAAAAACCATCAAAAATTTCAATCCTGCATGATTCTACCAAGAAATGTGATTCTTCATTCAAAACGCTGGTTTTTGCTGTTGGGCTCTATTGAATAATGAATGTTTTGAATTTTCTCCAAAAGTAAAGTAGTTGCAAACTCATGCTTTTAGAGACTTGTTTGGGCTCATGAGAGGAGTAGAAAAACATCAAAAATTTCAGTCCTGCATGATTCTACCAAGAAATGTGTGTTCATTGAAACCGCTGGTTTTTGATAGTTTGGGCCCTATTGAACAATGAATGTTTTGAATTTTCTCCAAAAGTAAAGTAGTTGCAAACTCATCCTTTTAGAAACTTGTTTGGGCTGTTGAGAGGAGTAAAAAACCATCAAAAATTTCAATCCTGCATGATTCTACCAAGAAATGTGATTCTTCATTCAAAACGCTGGTTTTTGCTATTGGGCTCTATTGAATAATGAATGTTTTGAATTTTCTCCAAAAGTAAAGTAGTTGCAAACTCATGCTTTTAGAGACTTGTTTGGGCTCATGAGAGGAGTAGAAAAACATCAAAAATTTCAGTCCTGCATGATTGTACCAAGAAATGTGTGTTCATTGAAACCGCTGGTTTTTGATAGTTTGGGCCCTATTGAATAATGAATGTTTTGAATTTTCTCCAAAAGTAAAGTAGTTGCAAACTCATCCTTTTAGAAACTTGTTTGGGCTGTTGAGAGGAGTAAAAAACCATCAAAAATTTCAATCCTGCATGATTCTACCAAGAAATGTGATTCTTCATTCAAAACGCTGGTTTTTGCTATTGGGCTCTATTGAATAATGAATGTTTTGAATTTTCTCCAAAAGTAAAGTAGTTGCAAACTCATGCTTTTAGAGACTTGTTTGGGCTCACGAGAGGAGTAGAAAAACATCAAAAATTTCAGTCCTGCATGATTCTACCAAGAAATGTGTGTTCATTGAAACCGCTGGTTTTTGATAGTTTGGGCCCTATTGAATAATGAATGTTTTGAATTTTCTCCAAAAGTAAAGTAGTTGCAAACTCATCCTTTTAGAAACTTGTTTGGGCTGTTGAGAGGAGTAAAAAACCATCAAAAATTTCAATCCTGCATGATTCTACCAAGAAATGTGATTCTTCATTCAAAACGCTGGTTTTTGCTATTGGGCTCTATTGAATAATGAATGTTTTGAATTTTCTCCAAAAGTAAAGTAGTTGCAAACTCATGCTTTTAGAGACTTGTTTGGGCTCATGAGAGGAGTAGAAAAACATCAAAAATTTCAGTCCTGCATGATTCTACCAAGAAATGTGTGTTCATTGAAACCGCTGGTTTTTGATAGTTTGGGCCCTATTGAATAATGAATGTTTTGAATTTTCTCCAAAAGTAAAGTAGTTGCAAACTCATCCTTTTAGAAACTTGTTTGGGCTGTTGAGAGGTGTAAAAAACCATCAAAAATTTCAATCCTGCATGATTCTACCAAGAAATGTGATTCTTCATTCAAAACGCTGGTTTTTGCTATTGGGCTCTATTGAATAATGAATGTTTTGAATTTTCTCCAAAAGTAAAGTAGTTGCAAACTCATGCTTTTAGAGACTTGTTTGGGCTCATGAGAGGAGTAGAAAAACATCAAAAATTTCAGTCCTGCATGATTCTACCAAGAAATGTGTGTTCATTGAAACCGCTGGTTTTTGATAGTTTGGGCCCTATTGAATAATGAATGTTTTGAATTTTCTCCAAAAGTAAAGTAGTTGCAAACTCATCCTTTTAGAAACTTGTTTGGGCTGTTGAGAGGAGTAAAAAACCATCAAAAATTTCAATCCTGCATGATTCTACCAAGAAATGTGATTCTTCATTCAAAACGCTGGTTTTTGCTATTGGGCTCTATTGAATAATGAATGTTTTGAATTTTCTCCAAAAGTAAAGTAGTTGCAAACTCATGCTTTTAGAGACTTGTTTGGGCTCATGAGAGGAGTAGAAAAACATCAAAAATTTCAGTCCTGCATGATTCTACCAAGAAATGTGTGTTCATTGAAACCGCTGTTTTTTGATAGTTTGGGCCCTATTGAATAATGAATGTTTTGAATTTTCTCCAAAAGTAAAGTAGTTGCAAACTCATCCTTTTAGAAACTTGTTTGGGCTGTTGAGAGGAGTAAAAAACCATCAAAAATTTCAATCCTGCATGATTCTACCAAGAAATGTGATTCTTCATTCAAAACGCTGGTTTTTGCTATTGGGCTCTATTGAATAATGAATGTTTTGAATTTTCTCCAAAAGTAAAGTAGTTGCAAACTCATGCTTTTAGAGACTTGTTTGGGCTCATGAGAGGAGTAGAAAAACATCAAAAATTTCAGTCCTGCATGATGCTACCAAGAAATGTGTTCATTCAAACCGCTGGTTTTTGATAGTTTGGGCCCTATTGAATAATGAATGTTTTGAATTTTCTCCAAAAGTAAAGTAGTTGCAAACTCATCCTTTTAGAAACTTGTTTGGGCTGTTGAGAGGAGTAAAAAACCATCAAAAATTTCAATCCTGCATGATTCTACCAAGAAATGTGATTCTTCATTCAAAACGCTGGTTTTTGCTATTGGGCTCTATTGAATAATGAATGTTTTGAATTTTCTCCAAAAGTAAAGTAGTTGCAAACTCATGCTTTTAGAGACTTGTTTGGGCTCATGAGAGGAGTAGAAAAACATCAAAAATTTCAGTCCTGCATGATTCTACCAAGAAATGTGTGTTCATTGAAACCGCTGGTTTTTGATAGTTTGGGCCCTATTGAATAATGAATGTTTTGAATTTTCTCCAAAAGTAAAGCAGTTGCAATCTCATCCTTTTAGAAACTTGTTTGGGCTGTTGAGAGGAGTAAAAAACCATCAAAAATTTCAATCCTGCATGATTCTACCAAGAAATGTGATTCTTCATTCAAAACGCTGGTTTTTGCTATTGGGCTCTATTGAATAATGAATGTTTTGAATTTTCTCCAAAAGTAAAGTAGTTGCAAACTCATACTTTTAGAGACTTGTTTGGGCTCATGAGAGGAGTAGAAAAACATCAAAAATTTCAGTCCTGCATGATTCTACCAAGAAATGTGTGTTCATTCAAACCGCTGGTTTTTGATAGTTTGGGCCCTATTGAATAATGAATGTTTTGAATTTTCTCCAAAAGTAAAGTAGTTGCAAACTCATGCTTTTAGAGACTTGTTTGGGCTCATGAGAGGAGTAGAAAAACATCAAAAATTTCAGTCCTGCATGATTCTACCAAGAAATGTGTGTTCATTGAAACCGCTGGTTTTTGATAGTTTGGGCCCTATTGAATAATGAATGTTTTGAATTTTCTCCAAAAGTAAAGTAGTTGCAAACTCATCCTTTTAGAAACTTGTTTGGGCTGTTGAGAGGAGTAAAAAAACATCAAAAATTTCAATCCTGCATGATTCTACCAAGAAATGTGATTCTTCATTCAAAACGCTGGTTTTTGCTATTGGGCTCTATTGAATAATGAATGTTTTGAATTTTCTCCAAAAGTAAAGTAGTTGCAAACTCATGCTTTTAGAGACTTGTTTGGGCTCATGAGAGAAGTAGAAAAACATCAAAAATTTCAGTCCTGCATGATTCTACCAAGAAATGTGTGTTCATTGAAACCGCTGGTTTTTGATAGTTTGGGCCCTATTGAATAATGAATGTTTTGAATTTTCTCCAAAAGTAAAGTAGTTGCAAACTCATCCTTTTAGAAACTTGTTTGGGCTGTTGAGAGGAGTAAAAAACCATCAAAAATTTCAATCCTGCATGATTCTACCAAGAAATGTGATTCTTCATTCAAAACGCTGGTTTTTGCTGTTGGGCTCTATTGAATAATGAATGTTTTGAATTTTCTCCAAAAGTAAAGTAGTTGCAAACTCATGCTTTTAGAGACTTGTTTGGGCTCATGAGAGGAGTAGAAAAACATCAAAAATTTCAGTCCTGCATGATTCTACCAAGAAATGTGTGTTCATTGAAACCGCTGGTTTTTGATAGTTTGGGCCCTATTGAATAATGAATGTTTTGAATTTTCTCCAAAAGTAAAGTAGTTGCAAACTCATCCTTTTAGAAACTTGTTTGGGCTGTTGAGAGGAGTAAAAAACCATCAAAAATTTCAATCCTGCATGATTCTACCAAGAAATGTGATTCTTCATTCAAAACGCTGGTTTTTGCTATTGGGCTCTATTGAATAATGAATGTTTTGAATTTTCTCCAAAAGTAAAGTAGTTGCAAACTCATGCTTTTAGAGACTTGTTTGGGCTCATGAGAGGAGTAGAAAAACATCAAAAATTTCAGTCCTGCATGATTGTACCAAGAAATGTGTGTTCATTGAAACCGCTGGTTTTTGATAGTTTGGGCCCTATTGAATAATGAATGTTTTGAATTTTCTCCAAAAGTAAAGTAGTTGCAAACTCATCCTTTTAGAAACTTGTTTGGGCTGTTGAGAGGAGTAAAAAACCATCAAAAATTTCAATACTGCATGATTCTACCAAGAAATGTGATTCTTCATTCAAAACGCTGGTTTTTGCTATTGGGCTCTATTGAATAATGAATGTTTTGAATTTTCTCCAAAAGTAAAGTAGTTGCAAACTCATGCTTTTAGAGACTTGTTTGGGCTCACGAGAGGAGTAGAAAAACATCAAAAATTTCAGTCCTGCATGATTCTACCAAGAAATGTGTGTTCATTGAAACCGCTGGTTTTTGATAGTTTGGGCCCTATTGAATAATGAATGTTTTGAATTTTCTCCAAAAGTAAAGTAGTTGCAAACTCATCCTTTTAGAAACTTGTTTGGGCTGTTGAGAGGAGTAAAAAACCATCAAAAATTTCAATCCTGCATGATTCTACCAAGAAATGTGATTCTTCATTCAAAACGCTGGTTTTTGCTATTGGGCTCTATTGAATAATGAATGTTTTGAATTTTCTCCAAAAGTAAAGTAGTTGCAAACTCATGCTTTTAGAGACTTGTTTGGGCTCATGAGAGGAGTAGAAAAACATCAAAAATTTCAGTCCTGCATGATTCTACCAAGAAATGTGTGTTCATTGAAACCACTGGTTTTTGATAGTTTGGGCCCTATTGAATAATGAATGTTTTGAATTTTCTCCAAAAGTAAAGTAGTTGCAAACTCATCCTTTTAGAAACTTGTTTGGGCTGTTGAGAGGTGTAAAAAACCATCAAAAATTTCAATCCTGCATGATTCTACCAAGAAATGTGATTCTTCATTCAAAACGCTGGTTTTTGCTATTGGGCTCTATTGAATAATGAATGTTTTGAATTTTCTCCAAAAGTAAAGTAGTTGCAAACTCATGCTTTTAGAGACTTGTTTGGGCTCATGAGAGGAGTAGAAAAACATCAAAAATTTCAGTCCTGCATGATTCTACCAAGAAATGTGTGTTCATTGAAACCGCTGGTTTTTGATAGTTTGGGCCCTATTGAATAATGAATGTTTTGAATTTTCTCCAAAAGTAAAGTAGTTGCAAACTCATCCTTTTAGAAACTTGTTTGGGCTGTTGAGAGGAGTAAAAAACCATTAAATTTCAATCCTGCATGATTTTACCAAGAAATGTGATTCTTCATTCAAAACCTGATTTTTGCTATTGGGCTCTATTGAATAGTGAATGTTTTGAATTTTCTCCAAAAGTAAAGTAGTTGCAAACTCATGCTTTTAGAGACTTGTTTGGGCTCATGAGAGGAGTAGAAAAACATCAAAAATTTCAGTCCTGCATGATTCTACCAAGAAATGTGTTCATTCAAACCGCTGGTTTTTGATAGTTTGGGCCCTATTGAATAATGAATGTTTTGAATTTTCTCCAAAAGTAAAGTAGTTGCAAACTCATCCTTTTAGAAACTTGTTTGGGCTGTTGAGAGGAGTAAAAAACCATCAAAAATTTCAATCCTGCATGATTCTACCAAGAAATGTGATTCTTCATTCAAAACGCTGGTTTTTGCTATTGGGCTCTATTGAATAATGAATGTTTTGAATTTTCTCCAAAAGTAAAGTAGTTGCAAACTCATGCTTTTAGAGACTTGTTTGGGCTCATGAGAGGAGTAGAAAAACATCAAAAATTTCAGTCCTGCATGATTGTACCAAGAAATGTGTGTTCATTGAAACCGCTGGTTTTTGATAGTTTGGGCCCTATTGAATAATGAATGTTTTGAATTTTCTCCAAAAGTAAAGTAGTTGCAAACTCATCCTTTTAGAAACTTGTTTGGGCTGTTGAGAGGAGTAAAAAACCATCAAAAATTTCAATCCTGCATGATTCTACCAAGAAATGTGATTCTTCATTCAAAACGCTGGTTTTTGCTATTGGGCTCTATTGAATAATGAATGTTTTGAATTTTCTCCAAAAGTAAAGTAGTTGCAAACTCATGCTTTTAGAGACTTGTTTGGGCTCACGAGAGGAGTAGAAAAACATCAAAAATTTCAGTCCTGCATGATTCTACCAAGAAATGTGTGTTCATTGAAACCGCTGGTTTTTGATAGTTTGGGCCCTATTGAATAATGAATGTTTTGAATTTTCTCCAAAAGTAAAGTAGTTGCAAACTCATCCTTTTAGAAACTTGTTTGGGCTGTTGAGAGGAGTAAAAAACCATCAAAAATTTCAATCCTGCATGATTCTACCAAGAAATGTGATTCTTCATTCAAAACGCTGGTTTTTGCTATTGGGCTCTATTGAATAATGAATGTTTTGAATTTTCTCCAAAAGTAAAGTAGTTGCAAACTCATGCTTTTAGAGACTTGTTTGGGCTCATGAGAGGAGTAGAAAAACATCAAAAATTTCAGTCCTGCATGATTCTACCAAGAAATGTGTGTTCATTGAAACCGCTGGTTTTTGATAGTTTGGGCCCTATTGAATAATGAATGTTTTGAATTTTCTCCAAAAGTAAAGTAGTTGCAAACTCATCCTTTTAGAAACTTGTTTGGGCTGTTGAGAGGTGTAAAAAACCATCAAAAATTTCAATCCTGCATGATTCTACCAAGAAATGTGATTCTTCATTCAAAACGCTGGTTTTTGCTATTGGGCTCTATTGAATAATGAATGTTTTGAATTTTCTCCAAAAGTAAAGTAGTTGCAAACTCATGCTTTTAGAGACTTGTTTGGGCTCATGAGAGGAGTAGAAAAACATCAAAAATTTCAGTCCTGCATGATTCTACCAAGAAATGTGTGTTCATTGAAACCGCTGGTTTTTGATAGTTTGGGCCCTATTGAATAATGAATGTTTTGAATTTTCTCCAAAAGTAAAGTAGTTGCAAACTCATCCTTTTAGAAACTTGTTTGGGCTGTTGAGAGGAGTAAAAAACCATTAAATTTCAATCCTGCATGATTTTACCAAGAAATGTGATTCTTCATTCAAAACCTGATTTTTGCTATTGGGCTCTATTGAATAGTGAATGTTTTGAATTTTCTCCAAAAGTAAAGTAGTTGCAAACTCATGCTTTTAGAGACTTGTTTGGGCTCATGAGAGGAGTAGAAAAACATCAAAAATTTCAGTCCTGCATGATTCTACCAAGAAATGTGTTCATTCAAACCGCTGGTTTTTGATAGTTTGGGCCCTATTGAATAATGAATGTTTTGAATTTTCTCCAAAAGTAAAGTAGTTGCAAACTCATCCTTTTAGAAACTTGTTTGGGCTGTTGAGAGGAGTAAAAAACCATCAAAAATTTCAATCCTGCATGATTCTACCAAGAAATGTGATTCTTCATTCAAAACGCTGGTTTTTGCTATTGGGCTCTATTGAATAATGAATGTTTTGAATTTTCTCCAAAAGTAAAGTAGTTGCAAACTCATGCTTTTAGAGACTTGTTTGGGCTCATGAGAGGAGTAGAAAAACATCAAAAATTTCAGTCCTGCATGATTGTACCAAGAAATGTGTGTTCATTGAAACCGCTGGTTTTTGATAGTTTGGGCCCTATTGAATAATGAATGTTTTGAATTTTCTCCAAAAGTAAAGTAGTTGCAAACTCATCCTTTTAGAAACTTGTTTGGGCTGTTGAGAGGAGTAAAAAACCATCAAAAATTTCAATCCTGCATGATTCTACCAAGAAATGTGATTCTTCATTCAAAACGCTGGTTTTTGCTATTGGGCTCTATTGAATAATGAATGTTTTGAATTTTCTCCAAAAGTAAAGTAGTTGCAAACTCATGCTTTTAGAGACTTGTTTGGGCTCACGAGAGGAGTAGAAAAACATCAAAAATTTCAGTCCTGCATGATTCTACCAAGAAATGTGTGTTCATTGAAACCGCTGGTTTTTGATAGTTTGGGCCCTATTGAATAATGAATGTTTTGAATTTTCTCCAAAAGTAAAGTAGTTGCAAACTCATCCTTTTAGAAACTTGTTTGGGCTGTTGAGAGGAGTAAAAAACCATCAAAAATTTCAATCCTGCATGATTCTACCAAGAAATGTGATTCTTCATTCAAAACGCTGGTTTTTGCTATTGGGCTCTATTGAATAATGAATGTTTTGAATTTTCTCCAAAAGTAAAGTAGTTGCAAACTCATCCTTTTAGAGACTTGTTTGGGCTCATGAGAGGAGTAGAAAAACATCAAAAATTTCAGTCCTGCATGATTCTACCAAGAAATGTGTGTTCATTGAAACCGCTGGTTTTTGATAGTTTGGGCCCTATTGAATAATGAATGTTTTGAATTTTCTCCAAAAGTAAAGTAGTTGCAAACTCATCCTTTTAGAAACTTGTTTGGGCTGTTGAGAGGAGTAAAAAACCATCAAAAATTTCAATCCTGCATGATTTTACCAAGAAATGTGATTCTACATTCAAAACCTGATTTTTGCTATTGGGCTCTATTGAATAGTGAATGTTTTGAATTTTCTCCAAAAGTAAAGTAGTTGCAAACTCATGCTTTTAGAGACTAGTTTGGGCTCATGAGAGGAGTAGAAAAACATCAAAAATTTCAGTCCTGCATGATTCTACCAAGAAATGTGTGTTCATTGAAACCGCTGGTTTTTGATAGTTTGGGCCCTATTGAATAATGAATGTTTTGAATTTTCTCCAAAAGTAAAGTAGTTGCAAACTCATCCTTTTAGAAACTTGTTTGGGCTGTTGAGAGGAGTAAAAAACCATCAAAAATTTCAATCCTGCATGATTCTACCAAGAAATGTGATTCTTCATTCAAAACGCTGGTTTTTGCTATTGGGCTCTATTGAATAATGAATGTTTTGAATTTTCTCCAAAAGTAAAGTAGTTGCAAACTCATGCTTTTAGAGACTTGTTTGGGCTCATGAGAGGAGTAGAAAAACATCAAAAATTTCAGTCCTGCATGATTCTACCAAGAAATGTGTGTTCATTGAAACCGCTGGTTTTTGATAGTTTGGGCCCTATTGAATAATGAATGTTTTGAATTTTCTCCAAAAGTAAAGTAGTTGCAAACTCATCCTTTTAGAAACTTGTTTGGGCTGTTGAGAGGAGTAAAAAACCATCAAAAATTTCAATCCTGCATGATTCTACCAAGAAATGTGATTCTTCATTCAAAACGCTGGTTTTTGCTATTGGGCTCTATTGAATAATGAATGTTTTGAATTTTCTCCAAAAGTAAAGTAGTTGCAAACTCATGCTTTTAGAGACTTGTTTGGGCTCATGAGAGGAGTAGAAAAACATCAAAAATTTCAGTCCTGCATGATTCTACCAAGAAATGTGTGTTCATTGAAACCGCTGGTTTTTGATAGTTTGGGCCCTATTGAATAATGAATGTTTTGAATTTTCTCCAAAAGTAAAGTAGTTGCAAACTCATCCTTTTAGAAACTTGTTTGGGCTGTTGAGAGGAGTAAAAAACCATCAAAAATTTCAATCCTGCATGATTCTACCAAGAAATGTGATTCTTCATTCAAAACGCTGGTTTTTGCTATTGGGCTCTATTGAATAATGAATGTTTTGAATTTTCTCCAAAAGTAAAGTAGTTGCAAACTCATGCTTTTAGAGACTTGTTTGGGCTCATGAGAGGAGTAGAAAAACATCAAAAATTTCAGTCCTGCATGATGCTACCAAGAAATGTGTTCATTCAAACCGCTGGTTTTTGATAGTTTGGGCCCTATTGAATAATGAATGTTTTGAATTTTCTCCAAAAGTAAAGTAGTTGCAAACTCATCCTTTTAGAAACTTGTTTGGGCTGTTGAGAGGAGTAAAAAACCATCAAAAATTTCAATCCTGCATGATTCTACCAAGAAATGTGATTCTTCATTCAAAACGCTGGTTTTTGCTATTGGGCTCTATTGAATAATGAATGTTTTGAATTTTCTCCAAAAGTAAAGTAGTTGCAAACTCATGCTTTTAGAGACTTGTTTGGGCTCATGAGAGGAGTAGAAAAACATCAAAAATTTCAGTCCTGCATGATTCTACCAAGAAATGTGTGTTCATTGAAACCGCTGGTTTTTGATAGTTTGGGCCCTATTGAATAATGAATGTTTTGAATTTTCTCCAAAAGTAAAGCAGTTGCAATCTCATCCTTTTAGAAACTTGTTTGGGCTGTTGAGAGGAGTAAAAAACCATCAAAAATTTCAATCCTGCATGATTCTACCAAGAAATGTGATTCTTCATTCAAAACGCTGGTTTTTGCTATTGGGCTCTATTGAATAATGAATGTTTTGAATTTTCTCCAAAAGTAAAGTAGTTGCAAACTCATGCTTTTAGAGATTTGTTTGGGCTCATGAGAGGAGTAGAAAAACATCAAAAATTTCAGTCCTGCATGATTCTACCAAGAAATGTGTGTTCATTGAAACCGCTGGTTTTTGATAGTTTGGGCCCTATTGAATAATGAATGTTTTAAATTTTCTCCAAAAGTAAAGTAGTTGCAAACTCATCCTTTTAGAAACTTGTTTGGGCTGTTGAGAGGAGTAAAAAACCATCAAAAATTTCAATCCTGCATGATTTTACCAAGAAATGTGATTCTTCATTCAAAACCTGATTTTTGCTATTGGGCTCTATTGAATAGTGAATGTTTTGAATTTTCTCCAAAAGTAAAGTAGTTGCAAACTCATGCTTTTAGAGACTTGTTTGGGCTCATGAGAGGAGTAGAAAAACATCAAAAATTTCAGTCCTGCATGATTCTACCAAGAAATGTGTGTTCATTCAAACCGCTGGTTTTTGATAGTTTGGGCCCTATTGAATAATGAATGTTTTGAATTTTCTCCAAAAGTAAAGTAGTTGCAAACTCATGCTTTTAGAGACTTGTTTGGGCTCATGAGAGGAGTAGAAAAACATCAAAAATTTCAGTCCTGCATGATTCTACCAAGAAATGTGTGTTCATTGAAACCGCTGGTTTTTGATAGTTTGGGCCCTATTGAATAATGAATGTTTTGAATTTTCTCCAAAAGTAAAGTAGTTGCAAACTCATCCTTTTAGAAACTTGTTTGGGCTGTTGAGAGGAGTAAAAAAACATCAAAAATTTCAATCCTGCATGATTCTACCAAGAAATGTGATTCTTCATTCAAAACGCTGGTTTTTGCTATTGGGCTCTATTGAATAATGAATGTTTTGAATTTTCTCCAAAAGTAAAGTAGTTGCAAACTCATGCTTTTAGAGACTTGTTTGGGCTCATGAGAGAAGTAGAAAAACATCAAAAATTTCAGTCCTGCATGATTCTACCAAGAAATGTGTGTTCATTGAAACCGCTGGTTTTTGATAGTTTGGGCCCTATTGAATAATGAATGTTTTGAATTTTCTCCAAAAGTAAAGTAGTTGCAAACTCATCCTTTTAGAA
The DNA here is from genome assembly GCF_039654945.1 of Dendrobates tinctorius. Lineage (NCBI taxonomy): Eukaryota > Metazoa > Chordata > Amphibia > Anura > Dendrobatidae > Dendrobates > Dendrobates tinctorius. The sequence continues at coordinate 512,403 of NW_027362096.1, forward strand.
ACTTGTTTGGGCTGTTGAGAGGAGTAAAAAACCATCAAAAATTTCAATCCTGCATGATTCTACCAAGAAATGTGATTCTTCATTCAAAACGCTGGTTTTTGCTGTTGGGCTCTATTGCATAATGAATGTTTTGAATTTTCTCCAAAAGTAAAGTAGTTGCAAACTCATGCTTTTAGAGACTTGTTTGGGCTCATGAGAGGAGTAGAAAAACATCAAAAATTTCAGTCCTGCATGATTCTACCAAGAAATGTGTGTTCATTGAAACCGCTGGTTTTTGATAGTTTGGGCCCTATTGAATAATGAATGTTTTGAATTTTCTCCAAAAGTAAAGTAGTTGCAAACTCATCCTTTTAGAAACTTGTTTGGGCTGTTGAGAGGAGTAAAAAACCATCAAAAATTTCAATCCTGCATGATTCTACCAAGAAATGTGATTCTTCATTCAAAACGCTGGTTTTTGCTATTGGGCTCTATTGAATAATGAATGTTTTGAATTTTCTCCAAAAGTAAAGTAGTTGCAAACTCATGCTTTTAGAGACTTGTTTGGGCTCATGAGAGGAGTAGAAAAACATCAAAAATTTCAGTCCTGCATGATTCTACCAAGAAATGTGTGTTCATTCAAACCGCTGGTTTTTGATAGTTTGGGCCCTATTGAATAATGAATGTTTTGAATTTTCTTAAACAATATTTTTATTGAGTTTTCAAAATAATAGGAGTGTATAAACATACCTCATATATATCATGTTCGAATAAAGTCAAGATAATGTACATCAGGACATCATCATATGGTATCTGAACATCATATCATCATTTAAAGTATGTACAATTAACATTAATTGAAATAGATTTGAAAAACAATTACAACAGCACAGGCAAACACCAAATACATGTGAAATTTTGGCACACAAAAAGAGCAAAAATCAAGATATCAAGATATAAATTCTTCTTCTATCTTAGATTTGAGTTTCAACCATCTATGCCATCTGTCGTCAAATAACTTTATTGACATATTGTTAATATAATGAATTTTTCATAAACACAATGTTTGTCCACCAACATGATCAATGTGGCAATGTTCGGAGGTTGCTTATTTTTCCAACCTTTCGCTATAAGGTATATTGCAGACATGAGTATGTGGGCAACCAAATACTTTGTTGTTTTGAATCTGCAAATATCTATGAGTAGTAAGGCCAAGGCAGGGTTCAACTGAACACGCCAGTTGCATATGATCGAAATCAAATTGGAGACCTTAAGCCAGTATGGTTTCAGTACCGGGCATCCCCAGAAAATATGGAGTAAGTCAGCCTGAGACCCGCATCCCCGCCAACACAGATCAGATCCCCCTTCCCCAAAATGTTTAATCCTGTTTGGGGTCAAGTAATATCTGTGGACTAGTTTGTAATGTGTTTCCAGAATGTTCATGCAATTTGTAGACCTCACTGCAGTTTTAAAAGACAATGTCCACTGTGGGGCACAAATCTGCTTCTGCAGAGTAGTCTCCCATTTTTCAAAGCATCCACCCTTAGAAAAGGTGTATTTGCCGGTCAGGAAGTTATACAGGGGTTTAAGAGAGCTCTTGTGCCTGGGGGTTGTGCTGGTTAGGAAATTATAAATGGTATGGTTGACCAAAACTATCTTGCAGAAATATCTCTTAAATTTGTTATATTCCTCTTTGAGTATGAGGTATTTCATATATTCCGTATTAGGGATTTTAAATTTAGCCTTGACCAACTCAAAAGGCATGACTTTATTATTGTCCAATAAATCATCCACATAAGCAATGGGGAATGTTTTCCAATTATCAAACATGGGTCTCAAAGAAACCTTGACAGGTGCCAAAAAGTGAAGTCTCAGTCTTTTGGTTGAAACAGGGGAGACATTAAACCTTCTCCTGCACATATGTGACCAGCTCTGCATAGAGGCTCTGAGTATTGGGTTTTCTATGTCTCCAATCTCTCCTCTGTGCAGAAGAAAATAGGAAACATAAAGTGTCGGTTCTTTATTAGGCATTAAATCTCTTTCAATTTTTGGCCATCCCAATTCTGTCTGTTCTGTGAGCCACATTTTTGTCAATTCAGTTGTGGTGGCAAAGTAATATGCCTCTAAGTCTGGAAGGGCTATCCCCCCATTTTCTCTAGATTTAAGTAGTGTGTGTTTCTTTACCCTAGGCTTTTTATTATTCCAAATAAATCTGTTCATTTGATGAGTTAATTTTTGTATGTGTTGCATTGATAAAGGCAGAGGGACATTCCTATACAAAAACAACACCTTTGGGAGGCAGAACATCTTATATAGTACTATTCTTCCCAACCAAGTGGCTGGGGTTTTTGACAATTCTCCCAACTTAGTGTCAAGAGATTTCAAAAGGCTATCTATGTTTACCTCACTTGTGTGTGTGAGGTCGCTTGTGAGCCAAATTCCTAGATATGGGATTTTAGTGCAGTCCCAAGTAAAAGGGTACTTATCTTGTAATTGCTGTTTTATAGGGGCTGAAATAAATAGTGACAAAACGTTAGTCTTTTTTACATTGAGTTTATAATATGATATTGAACCAAACAACTCTATGATGTCCCAAGTCGCCTTCAATGACTCAACAGGATCTGTCAGTGTGAGTATGATATCGTCTGCATATAAATTTATTTTATGCTCTACATCTCCCAACCGTACTCCCCTCACCTCACTCGAGTCCCTTATCCTTTGAGCCAGTGGTTCCAGACTCAGGATAAAAATAATTGGGGACAGAGGGCATCCCTGTCTTGTTCCGTTTGTTATGTCAAATTTCCCTGACATCGTGCTATTGACCAGCACAGAGGCAGACGGTTGGGAGTACAGAGCCTGAACACTTTTCAACATCTCCTCACCAAAACCCATCTTCTTTAATACTGCGAATGCATATGTCCAATTGATGCGGTCAAAAGCTTTCTCCGCATCAAGGGCCACAAACAGACTGGGAATTTTTTTCTTGTTACAAAAGTGTATATGGTGCAAGACACTTCTTGAACTGTCAGAAGTCTGTCTAAATTTTACAAAACCCACTTGATCGGGATGTATGAGATATTGGATAACATCCTGCACCCTTTCTGCCAGTATTTTTGCATAGACCTTGATGTCTGCATTCAGGAGGGATATGGGTCTATAGTTTTCTATCTTGGTGGGATCTTTGTCCGGTTTGGGGATTACCACTATGGTGGCTCTCAGCATATCTGCACTACATGTTCCTTTTGATTTTATAAAATTTAGGGTGTTTGTTAAATAGGGGACCAGATTTTCCTGAAATGTTTTATAATATTCCACAGGGAATCCGTCTGGACCAGGAGCCTTATTACATTTGAGATTTTTTATTGCCAGAGACACCTCTCCCTCAGAGAAGGGTGCCTCAAGCATTTCCCTTTGCTCAGAAGACAGAGATCTCAACTCTACTCCTCCCAGGAAATTATCTATCATCTCCTCTGTAGGAGGGGGATAAGTCCCATTTTTTCCTATATTGTAAAGGTTTGAGTAGTATTTTTCAAAAGCCAAAGCTATGTCCCTTGGCTTTTCTATATTCACTGAGTTCTGGGAAAGTTTTTTAATTAAATGCTTTTTATTTATGGGTTTGAATCTATTTGCCATAGTTTTTGAGTTTTTGTTGTTATTTATGTAAAACCCTGCCCTGTTAAACAGAGTCTTTTTTTCGTAAATATTTATGAGAAGATTTCTAAATTCCAATCTAAGGGAGTATAACTCCTTGTATTTAGTAAAAGATTTTTCCACTTTGGCCTGGTCTTCAAGTTTTTTGATTTGTTCTAGTAACAGCCTCTGTTTGCTCTCTCTTTCCCTCTTTTGCCTTGAGGCCATCTGAATTAAGTGGCCTCTAATGACACATTTATGTGCTAACCATAAGGTTTCAGGGGAGATTTCCTGGGAGTCATTTTCTTTAAAATAATTCATTATAGTGTTTTTTATTGTTGCTATATTATCTGGGGAGTCTACTACAAATTTGCTATATCTCCAATTGTAGTGTCTTTGAGTCGAAGAGGAAACCTGTAATGTTAATAAAATTGGAGCATGGTCCGACCATGTGATGGGGCCAGTTTGGAAATCTATATACGAATCTAGTAAGGAAAAACTGGTAAATATATGATCTATTTTGGTATAAGATCTGTTGTGTGGGCAGAATCTGGTGTATTCTCTAGAATTAGGGTTCAATATTTTACAACTGTCGTGTAGGTTAGCATTGCTCAGCCACTTCCCCAAATTCACACTTCTGTAGTATGGAGCAGAGGATGAGCAATCAGTGCTTGGGTCAACAATACAATTAAAGTCTCCCCCCCATATGATTTGTCCCTTGCTAAATTTAGATAATTTTCTTTTGACTTTATTGAGAAAGCTAATTTGTCTCACATTAGGGGCGTATACATTAACCACAGTGTATTCCATTCCCTCCAAGGTAAAATTGATGATTAAATATCTGCCTTTATTGTCTTTATAAACGTCTGAAATAACCACTGGTAGGTCTCTGTGGAAGGCAATGGCCACCCCAGCTTTTTTCCCTCCCTCGTTGTTGGAGAAGAAAATCTGAGGATAATCTTTGTTTTTAAATCTGTTATTATCAGTTTCCAGGAGGTGGGTTTCCTGTATCATAGCAACATTTGCTTTCAATCTTTTGATCTCCTTCCACAGAGCATACCTTTTAAAGGGACTATTAAGCCCATTTACATTAAATGATAGGATTTTCAACTCCATAATATATCAAAAAGAAAGAAATGTGTTAAATAACTCAATAAGATAGAATAGTCCATCTGGACATATATCCAAAAAGAGTGGTATTTCTCTAGAAATTTGTTGTCAGTGCCTGGTGTGCCTGTGAATAGAAACATGTTATAACCTGGAATAACCTAGAACAAAACAAACTTGTTAACAAGGAAGTTGAATTTCTCAAAAGAAATGATACCAAGAGAAATCTCTCGGTTAGTGTTTGGGGATAAAAGTTCAGGCCAAGAGCCAGGGTCAACACCTACCAAGTCCATTATCTTTTCTTTTGTGTGGTCCAGGACTGTGACAAACGTCTTGGCTGTCGTGAAGAGTTGCTCCTCTCTTCATTGTAGGATAAAGATGAGTTCTTCATTGGAGGAATACCAAGGTCCTGAAAGAATCTATCACAGTTATCAATGTTAGACAAGGCAAAAGTAGTGTTTTCCTTCATGACCAATATTTTTGTAGGAAAGCCCCATCTGTATAGCACCCTGTGCTCCCGTAGGTGTGCAGTGATAGGGAAAAAGTCTCTCCTTTTTTGCAACGTGGCTTTTGAAAAGTCTGCAAAGATCTTAATACCCTCATATGGTCTTGGTAAGATGGGTGACTGCTTGCTCTTCCTCAAAATGTCCTCCTTTGTCAAAAAATAGTGAAAGAATGCAATAACATCCCGCGGAGCTCTTTCAGGGGCATATTTGGACTTAGGTAGTCTGTGTATGCGTTCTATTAAGAGGTCTCCTTTGGAAGCACCTGGGAGCATAGCATGGAGCATTTTTTGCACATATGAATCAAGATCTCTGTCCTTGACATTCTCAGGTATTCCTCTGAATTTAAGGTTGTTTCTCCTACTCCTGTCCTCTTGTTCTATCAGTCTTGACTTTAGGAAGGTAACTTCTTTCTCTAAGGCATAATGTTCGTCTATCAAATTGTTGTGAGACTGGACTATCTCCTCCATTTTCGACTCCAAGTGATTCACCCTCTGGCCCAGACTGTCTATATTGTTTTGGAGGTTTGTATTATATCCCTCTAGTTGTTTTTGGAATGTCTTTGCAAGAAGGCACACCATATTTTTTATGAACATTTCTGAAGCTGCTTTGTTGGTAGCCTCTACCTCAGTCAAAACATGTAAAAAGTTTTCAGGCATGGGGTTATCTGGAGTGCAGAAGTCCTCCATCTGCGTCTCACTTTGCAGCTCAGCCGAGCTACTGCTTAATCTGCAGCTATTTTGTGAGGCAGGGGACAGTTCCCTCTGTGGTGGCGTTAGAGGGGTGTCTGAAATTGTGGAGATATCTGGACAAGATGAGGAGGCCCTTATTGTATTTGTGGCCTCCATAGCGGCTGTGAGCGTTGCTGCTGTGCAAGATTTCACAGGCTGCGCAAGATTTTTGCTTAAGGTACGCAATTTGCGTACTTGCTGCGCAATCCCGTCTGTTTCCCGGTTAATCTCGCGATATTTTGCCTCCTTCTTCTCAGCGCTACTTTTAACACTGAATTTAGCGCTTTCTTTAATATATGGAGCGGCGGTTTTTGCAGGGATGGGGGCAGACTTACCCCCTGACTTGAATACTGCGTGTTTCAGTCTCTGTGGCGTTCTCTCCCGCTGTGCGCCGCTCAGGCTGGGGCTGCAGGCTGTGGCTGCTGTGTGGCGGGCGCCATCTTGGCTCCTCAGCATGAGGGGAGAGCGCTCCAGATTTTTTGATTTTCCTGCTTTTCTATTAAGCGGATCCATTATGTGGGGGCACCGCTGGTGCCTATGGAGGTTCCCACAAGTTTTCAGCCAGTCCTGGCTTGTAAGTCGCTTGTTAATAGCGCTTGGTAGGCTGCCCTGTGGAGGAGCTCAGAGCTCAGGCTTCCATTCAGCTCAGACGCTGGCCACGCCCCCGAATGTTTTGAATTTTCTCCAAAAGTAAAGTAGTTGCAAACTCATGCTTTTAGAGACTTGTTTGGGCTCATGAGAGGAGTAGAAAAACATCAAAAATTTCAGTCCTGCATGATTCTACCAAGAAATGTGTGTTCATTGAAACCGCTGGTTTTTGATAGTTTGGGCCCTATTGAATAATGAATGTTTTGAATTTTCTCCAAAAGTAAAGTAGTTGCAATCTCATCCTTTTAGAAACTTGTTTGGGCTGTTGAGAGGAGTAAAAAACCATCAAAAATTTCAATCCTGCATGATTCTACCAAGAAATGTGATTCTTCATTCAAAACGCTGGTTTTTGCTATTGGGCTCTATTGAATAATGAATGTTTTGAATTTTCTCCAAAAGTAAAGTAGTTGCAAACTCATGCTTTTAGAGATTTGTTTGGGCTCATGAGAGGAGTAGAAAAACATCAAAAATTTCAGTCCTGCATGATTCTACCAAGAAATGTGTGTTCATTGAAACCGCTGGTTTTTGATAGTTTGGGCCCTATTGAATAATGAATGTTTTAAATTTTCTCCAAAAGTAAAGTAGTTGCAAACTCATCCTTTTAGAAAATTGTTTGGGCTGTTGAGAGGAGTAAAAAACCATCAAAAATTTCAATCCTGCATGATTTTACCAAGAAATGTGATTCTTCATTCAAAACCTGATTTTTGCTATTGGGCTCTATTGAATAGTGAATGTTTTGAATTTTCTCCAAAAGTAAAGTAGTTGCAAACTCATGCTTTTAGAGACTTGTTTGGGCTCATGAGAGGAGTAGAAAAACATCAAAAATTTCAGTCCTGCATGATTCTACCAAGAAATGTGTGTTCATTCAAACCGCTGGTTTTTGATAGTTTGGGCCCTATTGAATAATGAATGTTTTGAATTTTCTCCAAAAGTAAAGTAGTTGCAAACTCATGCTTTTAGAGACTTGTTTGGGCTCATGAGAGGAGTAGAAAAACATCAAAAATTTCAGTCCTGCATGATTCTACCAAGAAATGTGTGTTCATTGAAACCGCTGGTTTTTGATAGTTTGGGCCCTATTGAATAATGAATGTTTTGAATTTTCTCCAAAAGTAAAGTAGTTGCAAACTCATCCTTTTAGAAACTTGTTTGGGATGTTGAGAGGAGTAAAAAACCATCAAAAATTTCAATCCTGCATGATTCTACCAAGAAATGTGATTCTTCATTCAAAACGCTGGTTTTTGCTATTGGGCTCTATTGAATAATGAATGTTTTGAATTTTCTCCAAAAGTAAAGTAGTTGCAAACTCATGCTTTTAGAGACTTGTTTGGGCTCATGAGAGGAGTAGAAAAACATCAAAAATTTCAGTCCTGCATGATTCTACCAAGAAATGTGTGTTCATTGAAACCGCTGGTTTTTGATAGTTTGGGCCCTATTGAATAATGAATGTTTTGAATTTTCTCCAAAAGTAAAGTAGTTGCAAACTCATCCTTTTAGAAACTTGTTTGGGCTGTTGAGAGGAGTAAAAAACCATCAAAAATTTCAATCCTGCATGATTCTACCAAGAAATGTGATTCTTCATTCAAAACGCTGGTTTTTGCTGTTGGGCTCTATTGAATAATGAATGTTTTGAATTTTCTCCTAAAGTAAAGTAGTTGCAAACTCATGCTTTTAGAGACTTGTTTGGGCTCATGAGAGGAGTAGAAAAACATCAAAAATTTCAGTCCTGCATGATTCTACCAAGAAATGTGTGTTCATTGAAACCGCTGGTTTTTGATAGTTTGGGCCCTATTGAATAATGAATGTTTTGAATTTTCTCCAAAAGTAAAGTAGTTGCAAACTCATCCTTTTAGAAACTTGTTTGGGCTGTTGAGAGGAGTAAAAAACCATCAAAAATTTCAATCCTGCATGATTCTACCAAGAAATGTGATTCTTCATTCAAAACGCTGGTTTTTGCTATTGGGCTCTATTGAATAATGAATGTTTTGAATTTTCTCCAAAAGTAAAGTAGTTGCAAACTCATGCTTTTAGAGACTTGTTTGGGCTCATGAGAGGAGTAGAAAAACATCAAAAATTTCAGTCCTGCATGATTCTACCAAGAAATGTGTGTTCATTGAAACCGCTGGTTTTTGATAGTTTGGGCCCTATTGAATAATGAATGTTTTGAATTTTCTCCAAAAGTAAAGTAGTTGCAAACTCATCCTTTTAGAAACTTGTTTGGGCTGTTGAGAGGAGTAAAAAACCATCAAAAATTTCAATCCTGCATGATTCTACCAAGAAATGTGATTCTTCATTCAAAACGCTGGTTTTTGCTATTGGGCTCTATTGAATAATGAATGTTTTGAATTTTCTCCAAAAGTAAAGTAGTTGCAAACTCATGCTTTTAGAGACTTGTTTGGGCTCATGAGAGGAGTAGAAAAACATCAAAAATTTCAGTCCTGCATGATTCTACCAAGAAATGTGTGTTCATTGAAACCGCTGGTTTTTGATAGTTTGGGCCCTATTGAATAATGAATGTTTTGAATTTTCTCCAAAAGTAAAGTAGTTGCAAACTCATCCTTTTAGAAACTTGTTTGGGCTGTTGAGAGGAGTAAAAAACCATCAAAAATTTCAATCCTGCATGATTCTACCAAGAAATGTGATTCTTCATTCAAAACGCTGGTTTTTGCTATTGGGCTCTATTGAATAATGAATGTTTTGAATTTTCTCCAAAAGTAAAGTAGTTGCAAACTCATGCTTTTAGAGACTTGTTTGGGCTCATGAGAGGAGTAGAAAAACATCAAAAATTTCAGTCCTGCATGATGCTACCAAGAAATGTGTTCATTCAAACCGCTGGTTTTTGATAGTTTGGGCCCTATTGAATAATGAATGTTTTGAATTTTCTCCAAAAGTAAAGTAGTTGCAAACTCATCCTTTTAGAAACTTGTTTGGGCTGTTGAGAGGAGTAAAAAACCATCAAAAATTTCAATCCTGCATGATTCTACCAAGAAATGTGATTCTTCATTCAAAACGCTGGTTTTTGCTATTGGGCTCTATTGAATAATGAATGTTTTGAATTTTCTCCAAAAGTAAAGTAGTTGCAAACTCATGCTTTTAGAGACTTGTTTGGGCTCATGAGAGGAGTAGAAAAACATCAAAAATTTCAGTCCTGCATGATTCTACCAAGAAATGTGTGTTCATTCAAACCGCTGGTTTTTGATAGTTTGGGCCCTATTGAATAATGAATGTTTTGAATTTTCTCCAAAAGTAAAGCAGTTGCAATCTCATCCTTTTAGAAACTTGTTTGGGCTGTTGAGAGGAGTAAAAAACCATCAAAAATTTCAATCCTGCATGATTCTACCAAGAAATGTGATTCTTCATTCAAAACGCTGGTTTTTGCTATTGGGCTCTATTGAATAATGAATGTTTTGAATTTTCTCCAAAAGTAAAGTAGTTGCAAACTCATGCTTTTAGAGATTTGTTTGGGCTCATGAGAGGAGTAGAAAAACATCAAAAATTTCAGTCCTGCATGATTCTACCAAGAAATGTGTGTTCATTGAAACCGCTGGTTTTTGATAGTTTGGGCCCTATTGAATAATGAATGTTTTAAATTTTCTCCAAAAGTAAAGTAGTTGCAAACTCATCCTTTTAGAAACTTGTTTGGGCTGTTGAGAGGAGTAAAAAACCATCAAAAATTTCAATCCTGCATGATTTTACCAAGAAATGTGATTCTTCATTCAAAACCTGATTTTTGCTATTGGGCTCTATTGAATAGTGAATGTTTTGAATTTTCTCCAAAAGTAAAGTAGTTGCAAACTCATGCTTTTAGAGACTTGTTTGGGCTCATGAGAGGAGTAGAAAAACATCAAAAATTTCAGTCCTGCATGATTCTACCAAGAAATGTGTGTTCATTCAAACCGCTGGTTTTTGATAGTTTGGGCCCTATTGAATAATGAATGTTTTGAATTTTCTCCAAAAGTAAAGTAGTTGCAAACTCATGCTTTTAGAGACTTGTTTGGGCTCATGAGAGGAGTAGAAAAACATCAAAAATTTCAGTCCTGCATGATTCTACCAAGAAATGTGTGTTCATTGAAACCGCTGGTTTTTGATAGTTTGGGCCCTATTGAATAATGAATGTTTTGAATTTTCTCCAAAAGTAAAGTAGTTGCAAACTCATCCTTTTAGAAACTTGTTTGGGCTGTTGAGAGGAGTAAAAAAACATCAAAAATTTCAATCCTGCATGATTCTACCAAGAAATGTGATTCTTCATTCAAAACGCTGGTTTTTGCTATTGGGCTCTATTGAATAATGAATGTTTTGAATTTTCTCCAAAAGTAAAGTAGTTGCAAACTCATGCTTTTAGAGACTTGTTTGGGCTCATGAGAGAAGTAGAAAAACATCAAAAATTTCAGTCCTGCATGATTCTACCAAGAAATGTGTGTTCATTGAAACCGCTGGTTTTTGATAGTTTGGGCCCTATTGAATAATGAATGTTTTGAATTTTCTCCAAAAGTAAAGTAGTTGCAAACTCATCCTTTTAGAAACTTGTTTGGGCTGTTGAGAGGAGTAAAAAACCATCAAAAATTTCAATCCTGCATGATTCTACCAAGAAATGTGATTCTTCATTCAAAACGCTGGTTTTTGCTGTTGGGCTCTATTGAATAATGAATGTTTTGAATTTTCTCCAAAAGTAAAGTAGTTGCAAACTCATGCTTTTAGAGACTTGTTTGGGCTCATGAGAGGAGTAGAAAAACATCAAAAATTTCAGTCCTGCATGATTCTACCAAGAAATGTGTGTTCATTGAAACCGCTGGTTTTTGATAGTTTGGGCCCTATTGAATAATGAATGTTTTGAATTTTCTCCAAAAGTAAAGTAGTTGCAAACTCATCCTTTTAGAAACTTGTTTGGGCTGTTGAGAGGAGTAAAAAACCATCAAAAATTTCAATCCTGCATGATTCTACCAAGAAATGTGATTCTTCATTCAAAACGCTGGTTTTTGCTATTGGGCTCTATTGAATAATGAATGTTTTTAATTTTCTCCAAAAGTAAAGTAGTTGCAAACTCATGCTTTTAGAGACTTGTTTGGGCTCATGAGAGGAGTAGAAAAACATCAAAAATTTCAGTCCTGCATGATTCTACCAAGAAATGTGTGTTCATTGAAACCGCTGGTTTTTGATAGTTTGGGCCCTATTGAATAATGAATGTTTTGAATTTTCTCCAAAAGTAAAGTAGTTGCAAACTCATCCTTTTAGAAACTTGTTTGGGCTGTTGAGAGGAGTAAAAAACCATCAAAAATTTCAATCCTGCATGATTCTACCAAGAAATGTGATTCTTCATTCAAAACGCTGGTTTTTGCTGTTGGGCTCTATTGAATAATGAATGTTTTGAATTTTCTCCAAAAGTAAAGTAGTTGCAAACTCATGCTTTTAGAGACTTGTTTGGGCTCATGAGAGGAGTAGAAAAACATCAAAAATTTCAGTCCTGCATGATTCTACCAAGAAATGTGTGTTCATTGAAACCGCTGGTTTTTGATAGTTTGGGCCCTATTGAATAATGAATGTTTTGAATTTTCTCCAAAAGTAAAGTAGTTGCAAACTCATCCTTTTAGAAACTTGTTTGGGCTGTTGAGAGGAGTAAAAAACCATCAAAAATTTCAATCCTGCATGATTCTACCAAGAAATGTGATTCTTCATTCAAAACGCTGGTTTTTGCTATTGGGCTCTATTGAATAATGAATGTTTTGAATTTTCTCCAAAAGTAAAGTAGTTGCAAACTCATGCTTTTAGAGACTTGTTTGGGCTCATGAGAGGAGTAGAAAAACATCAAAAATTTCAGTCCTGCATGATTCTACCAAGAAATGTGTGTTCATTGAAACCGCTGGTTTTTGATAGTTTGGGCCCTATTGAATAATGAATGTTTTGAATTTTCTCCAAAAGTAAAGTAGTTGCAAACTCATCCTTTTAGAAACTTGTTTGGGCTGTTGAGAGGTGTAAAAAACCATCAAAAATTTCAATCCTGCATGATTCTACCAAGAAATGTGATTCTTCATTCAAAACGCTGGTTTTTGCTATTGGGCTCTATTGAATAATGAATGTTTTGAATTTTCTCCAAAAGTAAAGTAGTTGCAAACTCATGCTTTTAGAGACTTGTTTGGGCTCATGAGAGGAGTAGAAAAACATCAAAAATTTCAGTCCTGCATGATTCTACCAAGAAATGTGTGTTCATTGAAACCGCTGGTTTTTGATAGTTTGGGCCCTATTGAATAATGAATGTTTTGAATTTTCTCCAAAAGTAAAGTAGTTGCAAACTCATCCTTTTAGAAACTTGTTTGGGCTGTTGAGAGGAGTAAAAAACCATTAAATTTCAATCCTGCATGATTTTACCAAGAAATGTGATTCTTCATTCAAAACCTGATTTTTGCTATTGGGCTCTATTGAATAGTGAATGTTTTGAATTTTCTCCAAAAGTAAAGTAGTTGCAAACTCATGCTTTTAGAGACTTGTTTGGGCTCATGAGAGGAGTAGAAAAACATCAAAAATTTCAGTCCTGCATTATTCTACCAAGAAATGTGTTCATTCAAACCGCTGGTTTTTGATAGTTTGGGCCCTATTGAATAATGAATGTTTTGAATTTTCTCCAAAAGTAAAGTAGTTGCAAACTCATCCTTTTAGAAACTTGTTTGGGCTGTTGAGAGGAGTAAAAAACCATCAAAAATTTCAATCCTGCATGATTCTACCAAGAAATGTGATTCTTCATTCAAAACGCTGGTTTTTGCTATTGGGCTCTATTGAATAATGAATGTTTTGAATTTTCTCCAAAAGTAAAGTAGTTGCAAACTCATCCTTTTAGAGACTTGTTTGGGCTCATGAGAGGAGTAGAAAAACATCAAAAATTTCAGTCCTGCATGATTCTACCAAGAAATGTGTGTTCATTGAAACCGCTGGTTTTTGATAGTTTGGGCCCTATTGAATAATGAATGTTTTGAATTTTCTCCAAAAGTAAAGTAGTTGCAAACTCATCCTTTTAGAAACTTGTTTGGGCTGTTGAGAGGAGTAAAAAACCATCAAAAATTTCAATCCTGCATGATTTTACCAAGAAATGTGATTCTTCATTCAAAACCTGATTTTTGCTATTGGGCTCTATTGAATAGTGAATGTTTTGAATTTTCTCCAAAAGTAAAGTAGTTGCAAACTCATGCTTTTAGAGACTAGTTTGGGCTCATGAGAGGAGTAGAAAAACATCAAAAATTTCAGTCCTGCATGATTCTACCAAGAAATGTGTGTTCATTGAAACCGCTGGTTTTTGATAGTTTGGGCCCTATTGAATAATGAATGTTTTGAATTTTCTCCAAAAGTAAAGTAGTTGCAAACTCATCCTTTTAGAAACTTGTTTGGGCTGTTGAGAGGAGTAAAAAACCATCAAAAATTTCAATCCTGCATGATTTTACCAAGAAATGTGATTCTTCATTCAAAACCTGATTTTTGCTATTGGGCTCTATTGAATAGTGAATGTTTTGAATTTTCTCCAAAAGTAAAGTAGTTGCAAACTCATGCTTTTAGAGTCTTGTTTGGGCTCATGAGAGGAGTAGAAAAACATCAAAAATTTCAGTCCTGCATGATTCTACCAAGAAATGTGTGTTCATTCAAACCGCTGGTTTTTGATAGTTTGGGCCCTATTGAATAATGAATGTTTTGAATTTTCTCCAAAAGTAAAGTAGTTGCAAACTCATGCTTTTAGAGACTTGTTTGGGCTCATGAGAGGAGTAGAAAAACATCAAAAATTTCAGTCCTGCATGATTCTACCAAGAAATGTGTGTTCATTGAAACCGCTGGTTTTTGATAGTTTGGGCCCTATTGAATAATGAATGTTTTGAATTTTCTTCAAAAGTAAAGTAGTTGCAAACTCATCCTTTTAGAAACTTGTTTGGGCTGTTGAGAGGAGTAAAAAACCATCAAAAATTTCAATCCTGCATGATTCTACCAAGAAATGTGATTCTTCATTCAAAACGCTGGTTTTTGCTATTGGGCTCTATTGAATAATGAATGTTTTGAATTTTCTCCAAAAGTAAAGTAGTTGCAAACTCATGCTTTTAGAGACTTGTTTGGGCTCATGAGAGGAGTAGAAAAACATCAAAAATTTCAGTCCTGCATGATTCTACCAAGAAATGTGTGTTCATTGAAACCGCTGGTTTTTGATAGTTTGGGCCCTATTGAATAATGAATGTTTTGAATTTTCTCCAAAAGTAAAGTAGTTGCAATCTCATCCTTTTAGAAACTTGTTTGGGCTGTTGAGAGGAGTAAAAAACCATCAAAAATTTCAATCCTGCATGATTCTACCAAGAAATGTGATTCTTCATTCAAAACGCTGGTTTTTGCTATTGGGCTCTATTGAATAATGAATGTTTTGAATTTTCTCCAAAAGTAAAGTAGTTGCAAACTCATGCTTTTAGAGATTTGTTTGGGCTCATGAGAGGAGTAGAAAAACATCAAAAATTTCAGTCCTGCATGATTCTACCAAGAAATGTGTGTTCATTGAAACCGCTGGTTTTTGATAGTTTGGGCCCTATTGAATAATGAATGTTTTAAATTTTCTCCAAAAGTAAAGTAGTTGCAAACTCATCCTTTTAGAAAATTGTTTGGGCTGTTGAGAGGAGTAAAAAACCATCAAAAATTTCAATCCTGCATGATTTTACCAAGAAATGTGATTCTTCATTCAAAACCTGATTTTTGCTATTGGGCTCTATTGAATAGTGAATGTTTTGAATTTTCTCCAAAAGTAAAGTAGTTGCAAACTCATGCTTTTAGAGACTTGTTTGGGCTCATGAGAGGAGTAGAAAAACATCAAAAATTTCAGTCCTGCATGATTCTACCAAGAAATGTGTGTTCATTCAAACCGCTGGTTTTTGATAGTTTGGGCCCTATTGAATAATGAATGTTTTGAATTTTCTCCAAAAGTAAAGTAGTTGCAAACTCATGCTTTTAGAGACTTGTTTGGGCTCATGAGAGTAGAAAAACATCAAAAATTTCAGTCCTGCATGATTCTACCAAGAAATGTGTGTTCATTGAAACCGCTGGTTTTTGATAGTTTGGGCCCTAT
Source organism: Dendrobates tinctorius (assembly GCF_039654945.1). NCBI lineage: Eukaryota > Metazoa > Chordata > Amphibia > Anura > Dendrobatidae > Dendrobates > Dendrobates tinctorius. The sequence goes on from NW_027362096.1 coordinate 528,071, forward strand.
TGAATAATGAATGTTTTGAATTTTCTCCAAAAGTAAAGTAGTTGCAAACTCATCCTTTTAGAAACTTGTTTGGGATGTTGAGAGGAGTAAAAAACCATCAAAAATTTCAATCCTGCATGATTCTACCAAGAAATGTGATTCTTCATTCAAAACGCTGGTTTTTGCTATTGGGCTCTATTGAATAATGAATGTTTTGAATTTTCTCCAAAAGTAAAGTAGTTGCAAACTCATGCTTTTAGAGACTTGTTTGGGCTCATGAGAGGAGTAGAAAAACATCAAAAATTTCAGTCCTGCATGATTCTACCAAGAAATGTGTGTTCATTGAAACCGCTGGTTTTTGATAGTTTGGGCCCTATTGAATAATGAATGTTTTGAATTTTCTCCAAAAGTAAAGTAGTTGCAAACTCATCCTTTTAGAAACTTGTTTGGGCTGTTGAGAGGTGTAAAAAACCATCAAAAATTTCAATCCTGCATGATTCTACCAAGAAATGTGATTCTTCATTCAAAACGCTGGTTTTTGCTATTGGGCTCTATTGAATAATGAATGTTTTGAATTTTCTCCAAAAGTAAAGTAGTTGCAAACTCATGCTTTTAGAGACTTGTTTGGGCTCATGAGAGGAGTAGAAAAACATCAAAAATTTCAGTCCTGCATGATTCTACCAAGAAATGTGTGTTCATTGAAACCGCTGGTTTTTGATAGTTTGGGCCCTATTGAATAATGAATGTTTTGAATTTTCTCCAAAAGTAAAGTAGTTGCAAACTCATCCTTTTAGAAACTTGTTTGGGCTGTTGAGAGGAGTAAAAAACCATTAAATTTCAATCCTGCATGATTTTACCAAGAAATGTGATTCTTCATTCAAAACCTGATTTTTGCTATTGGGCTCTATTGAATAGTGAATGTTTTGAATTTTCTCCAAAAGTAAAGTAGTTGCAAACTCATGCTTTTAGAGACTTGTTTGGGCTCATGAGAGGAGTAGAAAAACATCAAAAATTTCAGTCCTGCATTATTCTACCAAGAAATGTGTTCATTCAAACCGCTGGTTTTTGATAGTTTGGGCCCTATTGAATAATGAATGTTTTGAATTTTCTCCAAAAGTAAAGTAGTTGCAAACTCATCCTTTTAGAAACTTGTTTGGGCTGTTGAGAGGAGTAAAAAACCATCAAAAATTTCAATCCTGCATGATTCTACCAAGAAATGTGATTCTTCATTCAAAACGCTGGTTTTTGCTATTGGGCTCTATTGAATAATGAATGTTTTGAATTTTCTCCAAAAGTAAAGTAGTTGCAAACTCATCCTTTTAGAGACTTGTTTGGGCTCATGAGAGGAGTAGAAAAACATCAAAAATTTCAGTCCTGCATGATTCTACCAAGAAATGTGTGTTCATTGAAACCGCTGGTTTTTGATAGTTTGGGCCCTATTGAATAATGAATGTTTTGAATTTTCTCCAAAAGTAAAGTAGTTGCAAACTCATCCTTTTAGAAACTTGTTTGGGCTGTTGAGAGGAGTAAAAAACCATCAAAAATTTCAATCCTGCATGATTTTACCAAGAAATGTGATTCTTCATTCAAAACCTGATTTTTGCTATTGGGCTCTATTGAATAGTGAATGTTTTGAATTTTCTCCAAAAGTAAAGTAGTTGCAAACTCATGCTTTTAGAGACTAGTTTGGGCTCATGAGAGGAGTAGAAAAACATCAAAAATTTCAGTCCTGCATGATTCTACCAAGAAATGTGTGTTCATTGAAACCGCTGGTTTTTGATAGTTTGGGCCCTATTGAATAATGAATGTTTTGAATTTTCTCCAAAAGTAAAGTAGTTGCAAACTCATCCTTTTAGAAACTTGTTTGGGCTGTTGAGAGGAGTAAAAAACCATCAAAAATTTCAATCCTGCATGATTTTACCAAGAAATGTGATTCTTCATTCAAAACCTGATTTTTGCTATTGGGCTCTATTGAATAGTGAATGTTTTGAATTTTCTCCAAAAGTAAAGTAGTTGCAAACTCATGCTTTTAGAGTCTTGTTTGGGCTCATGAGAGGAGTAGAAAAACATCAAAAATTTCAGTCCTGCATGATTCTACCAAGAAATGTGTGTTCATTCAAACCGCTGGTTTTTGATAGTTTGGGCCCTATTGAATAATGAATGTTTTGAATTTTCTCCAAAAGTAAAGTAGTTGCAAACTCATGCTTTTAGAGACTTGTTTGGGCTCATGAGAGGAGTAGAAAAACATCAAAAATTTCAGTCCTGCATGATTCTACCAAGAAATGTGTGTTCATTGAAACCGCTGGTTTTTGATAGTTTGGGCCCTATTGAATAATGAATGTTTTGAATTTTCTTCAAAAGTAAAGTAGTTGCAAACTCATCCTTTTAGAAACTTGTTTGGGCTGTTGAGAGGAGTAAAAAACCATCAAAAATTTCAATCCTGCATGATTCTACCAAGAAATGTGATTCTTCATTCAAAACGCTGGTTTTTGCTATTGGGCTCTATTGAATAATGAATGTTTTGAATTTTCTCCAAAAGTAAAGTAGTTGCAAACTCATGCTTTTAGAGACTTGTTTGGGCTCATGAGAGGAGTAGAAAAACATCAAAAATTTCAGTCCTGCATGATTCTACCAAGAAATGTGTGTTCATTGAAACCGCTGGTTTTTGATAGTTTGGGCCCTATTGAATAATGAATGTTTTGAATTTTCTCCAAAAGTAAAGTAGTTGCAATCTCATCCTTTTAGAAACTTGTTTGGGCTGTTGAGAGGAGTAAAAAACCATCAAAAATTTCAATCCTGCATGATTCTACCAAGAAATGTGATTCTTCATTCAAAACGCTGGTTTTTGCTATTGGGCTCTATTGAATAATGAATGTTTTGAATTTTCTCCAAAAGTAAAGTAGTTGCAAACTCATGCTTTTAGAGATTTGTTTGGGCTCATGAGAGGAGTAGAAAAACATCAAAAATTTCAGTCCTGCATGATTCTACCAAGAAATGTGTGTTCATTGAAACCGCTGGTTTTTGATAGTTTGGGCCCTATTGAATAATGAATGTTTTAAATTTTCTCCAAAAGTAAAGTAGTTGCAAACTCATCCTTTTAGAAAATTGTTTGGGCTGTTGAGAGGAGTAAAAAACCATCAAAAATTTCAATCCTGCATGATTTTACCAAGAAATGTGATTCTTCATTCAAAACCTGATTTTTGCTATTGGGCTCTATTGAATAGTGAATGTTTTGAATTTTCTCCAAAAGTAAAGTAGTTGCAAACTCATGCTTTTAGAGACTTGTTTGGGCTCATGAGAGGAGTAGAAAAACATCAAAAATTTCAGTCCTGCATGATTCTACCAAGAAATGTGTGTTCATTCAAACCGCTGGTTTTTGATAGTTTGGGCCCTATTGAATAATGAATGTTTTGAATTTTCTCCAAAAGTAAAGTAGTTGCAAACTCATGCTTTTAGAGACTTGTTTGGGCTCATGAGAGTAGAAAAACATCAAAAATTTCAGTCCTGCATGATTCTACCAAGAAATGTGTGTTCATTGAAACCGCTGGTTTTTGATAGTTTGGGCCCTATTGAATAATGAATGTTTTGAATTTTCTCCAAAAGTAAAGTAGTTGCAAACTCATCCTTTTAGAAACTTGTTTGGGATGTTGAGAGGAGTAAAAAACCATCAAAAATTTCAATCCTGCATGATTCTACCAAGAAATGTGATTCTTCATTCAAAACGCTGGTTTTTGCTATTGGGCTCTATTGAATAATGAATGTTTTGAATTTTCTCCAAAAGTAAAGTAGTTGCAAACTCATGCTTTTAGAGACTTGTTTGGGCTCATGAGAGGAGTAGAAAAACATCAAAAATTTCAGTCCTGCATGATTCTACCAAGAAATGTGTGTTCATTGAAACCGCTGGTTTTTGATAGTTTGGGCCCTATTGAATAATGAATGTTTTGAATTTTCTCCAAAAGTAAAGTAGTTGCAAACTCATCCTTTTAGAAACTTGTTTGGGCTGTTGAGAGGAGTAAAAAACCATCAAAAATTTCAATCCTGCATGATTCTACCAAGAAATGTGATTCTTCATTCAAAACGCTGGTTTTTGCTATTGGGCTCTATTGAATAATGAATGTTTTGAATTTTCTCCAAAAGTAAAGTAGTTGCAAACTCATGCTTTTAGAGACTTGTTTGGGCTCATGAGAGGAGTAGAAAAACATCAAAAATTTCAGTCCTGCATGATTCTACCAAGAAATGTGTGTTCATTGAAACCGCTGGTTTTTGATAGTTTGGGCCCTATTGAATAATGAATGTTTTGAATTTTCTCCAAAAGTAAAGTAGTTGCAAACTCATCCTTTTAGAAACTTGTTTGGGCTGTTGAGAGGAGTAAAAAACCATCAAAAATTTCAATCCTGCATGATTCTACCAAGAAATGTGATTCTTCATTCAAAACGCTGGTTTTTGCTATTGGGCTCTATTGAATAATGAATGTTTTGAATTTTCTCCAAAAGTAAAGTAGTTGCAAACTCATGCTTTTAGAGACTTGTTTGGGCTCATGAGAGGAGTAGAAAAACATCAAAAATTTCAGTCCTGCATGATTCTACCAAGAAATGTGTGTTCATTGAAACCGCTGGTTTTTGATAGTTTGGGCCCTATTGAATAATGAATGTTTTGAATTTTCTCCAAAAGTAAAGTAGTTGCAAACTCATCCTTTTAGAAACTTGTTTGGGCTGTTGAGAGGAGTAAAAAACCATCAAAAATTTCAATCCTGCATGATTCTACCAAGAAATGTGATTCTTCATTCAAAACGCTGGTTTTTGCTATTGGGCTCTATTGAATAATGAATGTTTTGAATTTTCTCCAAAAGTAAAGTAGTTGCAAACTCATGCTTTTAGAGACTTGTTTGGGCTCATGAGAGGAGTAGAAAAACATCAAAAATTTCAGTCCTGCATGATGCTACCAAGAAATGTGTTCATTCAAACCGCTGGTTTTTGATAGTTTGGGCCCTATTGAATAATGAATGTTTTGAATTTTCTCCAAAAGTAAAGTAGTTGCAAACTCATCCTTTTAGAAACTTGTTTGGGCTGTTGAGAGGAGTAAAAAACCATCAAAAATTTCAATCCTGCATGATTCTACCAAGAAATGTGATTCTTCATTCAAAACGCTGGTTTTTGCTATTGGGCTCTATTGAATAATGAATGTTTTGAATTTTCTCCAAAAGTAAAGTAGTTGCAAACTCATGCTTTTAGAGACTTGTTTGGGCTCATGAGAGGAGTAGAAAAACATCAAAAATTTCAGTCCTGCATGATTCTACCAAGAAATGTGTGTTCATTGAAACCGCTGGTTTTTGATAGTTTGGGCCCTATTGAATAATGAATGTTTTGAATTTTCTCCAAAAGTAAAGCAGTTGCAATCTCATCCTTTTAGAAACTTGTTTGGGCTGTTGAGAGGAGTAAAAAACCATCAAAAATTTCAATCCTGCATGATTCTACCAAGAAATGTGATTCTTCATTCAAAACGCTGGTTTTTGCTATTGGGCTCTATTGAATAATGAATGTTTTGAATTTTCTCCAAAAGTAAAGTAGTTGCAAACTCATGCTTTTAGAGATTTGTTTGGGCTCATGAGAGGAGTAGAAAAACATCAAAAATTTCAGTCCTGCATGATTCTACCAAGAAATGTGTGTTCATTGAAACCGCTGGTTTTTGATAGTTTGGGCCCTATTGAATAATGAATGTTTTAAATTTTCTCCAAAAGTAAAGTAGTTGCAAACTCATCCTTTTAGAAACTTGTTTGGGCTGTTGAGAGGAGTAAAAAACCATCAAAAATTTCAATCCTGCATGATTTTACCAAGAAATGTGATTCTTCATTCAAAACCTGATTTTTGCTATTGGGCTCTATTGAATAGTGAATGTTTTGAATTTTCTCCAAAAGTAAAGTAGTTGCAAACTCATGCTTTTAGAGACTTGTTTGGGCTCATGAGAGGAGTAGAAAAACATCAAAAATTTCAGTCCTGCATGATTCTACCAAGAAATGTGTGTTCATTCAAACCGCTGGTTTTTGATAGTTTGGGCCCTATTGAATAATGAATGTTTTGAATTTTCTCCAAAAGTAAAGTAGTTGCAAACTCATGCTTTTAGAGACTTGTTTGGGCTCATGAGAGGAGTAGAAAAACATCAAAAATTTCAGTCCTGCATGATTCTACCAAGAAATGTGTGTTCATTGAAACCGCTGGTTTTTGATAGTTTGGGCCCTATTGAATAATGAATGTTTTGAATTTTCTCCAAAAGTAAAGTAGTTGCAAACTCATCCTTTTAGAAACTTGTTTGGGCTGTTGAGAGGAGTAAAAAAACATCAAAAATTTCAATCCTGCATGATTCTACCAAGAAATGTGATTCTTCATTCAAAACGCTGGTTTTTGCTATTGGGCTCTATTGAATAATGAATGTTTTGAATTTTCTCCAAAAGTAAAGTAGTTGCAAACTCATGCTTTTAGAGACTTGTTTGGGCTCATGAGAGAAGTAGAAAAACATCAAAAATTTCAGTCCTGCATGATTCTACCAAGAAATGTGTGTTCATTGAAACCGCTGGTTTTTGATAGTTTGGGCCCTATTGAATAATGAATGTTTTGAATTTTCTCCAAAAGTAAAGTAGTTGCAAACTCATCCTTTTAGAAACTTGTTTGGGCTGTTGAGAGGAGTAAAAAACCATCAAAAATTTCAATCCTGCATGATTCTACCAAGAAATGTGATTCTTCATTCAAAACGCTGGTTTTTGCTGTTGGGCTCTATTGAATAATGAATGTTTTGAATTTTCTCCAAAAGTAAAGTAGTTGCAAACTCATGCTTTTAGAGACTTGTTTGGGCTCATGAGAGGAGTAGAAAAACATCAAAAATTTCAGTCCTGCATGATTCTACCAAGAAATGTGTGTTCATTGAAACCGCTGGTTTTTGATAGTTTGGGCCCTATTGAATAATGAATGTTTTGAATTTTCTCCAAAAGTAAAGTAGTTGCAAACTCATCCTTTTAGAAACTTGTTTGGGCTGTTGAGAGGAGTAAAAAACCATCAAAAATTTCAATCCTGCATGATTCTACCAAGAAATGTGATTCTTCATTCAAAACGCTGGTTTTTGCTATTGGGCTCTATTGAATAATGAATGTTTTGAATTTTCTCCAAAAGTAAAGTAGTTGCAAACTCATGCTTTTAGAGACTTGTTTGGGCTCATGAGAGGAGTAGAAAAACATCAAAAATTTCAGTCCTGCATGATTCTACCAAGAAATGTGTGTTCATTGAAACCGCTGGTTTTTGATAGTTTGGGCCCTATTGAATAATGAATGTTTTGAATTTTCTCCAAAAGTAAAGTAGTTGCAAACTCATCCTTTTAGAAACTTGTTTGGGCTGTTGAGAGGTGTAAAAAACCATCAAAAATTTCAATCCTGCATGATTCTACCAAGAAATGTGATTCTTCATTCAAAACGCTGGTTTTTGCTATTGGGCTCTATTGAATAATGAATGTTTTGAATTTTCTCCAAAAGTAAAGTAGTTGCAAACTCATGCTTTTAGAGACTTGTTTGGGCTCATGAGAGGAGTAGAAAAACATCAAAAATTTCAGTCCTGCATGATTCTACCAAGAAATGTGTGTTCATTGAAACCGCTGGTTTTTGATAGTTTGGGCCCTATTGAATAATGAATGTTTTGAATTTTCTCCAAAAGTAAAGTAGTTGCAAACTCATCCTTTTAGAAACTTGTTTGGGCTGTTGAGAGGAGTAAAAAACCATTAAATTTCAATCCTGCATGATTTTACCAAGAAATGTGATTCTTCATTCAAAACCTGATTTTTGCTATTGGGCTCTATTGAATAGTGAATGTTTTGAATTTTCTCCAAAAGTAAAGTAGTTGCAAACTCATGCTTTTAGAGACTTGTTTGGGCTCATGAGAGGAGTAGAAAAACATCAAAAATTTCAGTCCTGCATGATTCTACCAAGAAATGTGTTCATTCAAACCGCTGGTTTTTGATAGTTTGGGCCCTATTGAATAATGAATGTTTTGAATTTTCTCCAAAAGTAAAGTAGTTGCAAACTCATCCTTTTAGAAACTTGTTTGGGCTGTTGAGAGGAGTAAAAAACCATCAAAAATTTCAATCCTGCATGATTCTACCAAGAAATGTGATTCTTCATTCAAAACGCTGGTTTTTGCTATTGGGCTCTATTGAATAATGAATGTTTTGAATTTTCTCCAAAAGTAAAGTAGTTGCAAACTCATGCTTTTAGAGACTTGTTTGGGCTCATGAGAGGAGTAGAAAAACATCAAAAATTTCAGTCCTGCATGATTCTACCAAGAAATGTGTGTTCATTGAAACCGCTGGTTTTTGATAGTTTGGGCCCTATTGAATAATGAATGTTTTGAATTTTCTCCAAAAGTAAAGTAGTTGCAAACTCATCCTTTTAGAAACTTGTTTGGGCTGTTGAGAGGAGTAAAAAACCATCAAAAATTTCAATCCTGCATGATTTTACCAAGAAATGTGATTCTTCATTCAAAACCTGATTTTTGCTATTGGGCTCTATTGAATAGTGAATGTTTTGAATTTTCTCCAAAAGTAAAGTAGTTGCAAACTCATGCTTTTAGAGACTAGTTTGGGCTCATGAGAGGAGTAGAAAAACATCAAAAATTTCAGTCCTGCATGATTCTACCAAGAAATGTGTGTTCATTGAAACCGCTGGTTTTTGATAGTTTGGGCCCTATTGAATAATGAATGTTTTGAATTTTCTCCAAAAGTAAAGTAGTTGCAAACTCATCCTTTTAGAAACTTGTTTGGGCTGTTGAGAGGAGTAAAAAACCATCAAAAATTTCAATCCTGCATGATTTTACCAAGAAATGTGATTCTTCATTCAAAACCTGATTTTTGCTATTGGGCTCTATTGAATAGTGAATGTTTTGAATTTTCTCCAAAAGTAAAGTAGTTGCAAACTCATGCTTTTAGAGACTTGTTTGGGCTCATGAGAGGAGTAGAAAAACATCAAAAATTTCAGTCCTGCATGATTCTACCAAGAAATGTGTGTTCATTCAAACCGCTGGTTTTTGATAGTTTGGGCCCTATTGAATAATGAATGTTTTGAATTTTCTTCAAAAGTAAAGTAGTTGCAAACTCATCCTTTTAGAAACTTGTTTGGGCTGTTGAGAGGAGTAAAAAACCATCAAAAATTTCAATCCTGCATGATTCTACCAAGAAATGTGATTCTTCATTCAAAACGCTGGTTTTTGCTATTGGGCTCTATTGAATAATGAATGTTTTGAATTTTCTCCAAAAGTAAAGTAGTTGCAAACTCATGCTTTTAGAGACTTGTTTGGGCTCATGAGAGGAGTAGAAAAACATCAAAAATTTCAGTCCTGCATGATTCTACCAAGAAATGTGTGTTCATTGAAACCGCTGGTTTTTGATAGTTTGGGCCCTATTGAATAATGAATGTTTTGAATTTTCTCCAAAAGTAAAGTAGTTGCAATCTCATCCTTTTAGAAACTTGTTTGGGCTGTTGAGAGGAGTAAAAAACCATCAAAAATTTCAATCCTGCATGATTCTACCAAGAAATGTGATTCTTCATTCAAAACGCTGGTTTTTGCTATTGGGCTCTATTGAATAATGAATGTTTTGAATTTTCTCCAAAAGTAAAGTAGTTGCAAACTCATGCTTTTAGAGATTTGTTTGGGCTCATGAGAGGAGTAGAAAAACATCAAAAATTTCAGTCCTGCATGATTCTACCAAGAAATGTGTGTTCATTGAAACCGCTGGTTTTTGATAGTTTGGGCCCTATTGAATAATGAATGTTTTAAATTTTCTCCAAAAGTAAAGTAGTTGCAAACTCATCCTTTTAGAAAATTGTTTGGGCTGTTGAGAGGAGTAAAAAACCATCAAAAATTTCAATCCTGCATGATTTTACCAAGAAATGTGATTCTTCATTCAAAACCTGATTTTTGCTATTGGGCTCTATTGAATAGTGAATGTTTTGAATTTTCTCCAAAAGTAAAGTAGTTGCAAACTCATGCTTTTAGAGACTTGTTTGGGCTCATGAGAGGAGTAGAAAAACATCAAAAATTTCAGTCCTGCATGATTCTACCAAGAAATGTGTGTTCATTCAAACCGCTGGTTTTTGATAGTTTGGGCCCTATTGAATAATGAATGTTTTGAATTTTCTCCAAAAGTAAAGTAGTTGCAAACTCATGCTTTTAGAGACTTGTTTGGGCTCATGAGAGGAGTAGAAAAACATCAAAAATTTCAGTCCTGCATGATTCTACCAAGAAATGTGTGTTCATTGAAACCGCTGGTTTTTGATAGTTTGGGCCCTATTGAATAATGAATGTTTTGAATTTTCTCCAAAAGTAAAGCAGTTGCAATCTCATCCTTTTAGAAACTTGTTTGGGCTGTTGAGAGGAGTAAAAAACCATCAAAAATTTCAATCCTGCATGATTCTACCAAGAAATGTGATTCTTCATTCAAAACGCTGGTTTTTGCTATTGGGCTCTATTGAATAATGAATGTTTTGAATTTTCTCCAAAAGTAAAGTAGTTGCAAACTCATGCTTTTAGAGACTTGTTTGGGCTCATGAGAGGAGTAGAAAAACATCAAAAATTTCAGTCCTGCATGATTCTACCAAGAAATGTGTGTTCATTCAAACCGCTGGTTTTTGATAGTTTGGGCCCTATTGAATAATGAATGTTTTGAATTTTCTCCAAAAGTAAAGTAGTTGCAAACTCATGCTTTTAGAGACTTGTTTGGGCTCATGAGAGGAGTAGAAAAACATCAAAAATTTCAGTCCTGCATGATTCTACCAAGAAATGTGTGTTCATTGAAACCGCTGGTTTTTGATAGTTTGGGCCCTATTGAATAATGAATGTTTTGAATTTTCTCCAAAAGTAAAGTAGTTGCAAACTCATCCTTTTAGAAACTTGTTTGGGCTGTTGAGAGGAGTAAAAAAACATCAAAAATTTCAATCCTGCATGATTCTACCAAGAAATGTGATTCTTCATTCAAAACGCTGGTTTTTGCTATTGGGCTCTATTGAATAATGAATGTTTTGAATTTTCTCCAAAAGTAAAGTAGTTGCAAACTCATGCTTTTAGAGACTTGTTTGGGCTCATGAGAGAAGTAGAAAAACATCAAAAATTTCAGTCCTGCATGATTCTACCAAGAAATGTGTGTTCATTGAAACCGCTGGTTTTTGATAGTTTGGGCCCTATTGAATAATGAATGTTTTGAATTTTCTCCAAAAGTAAAGTAGTTGCAAACTCATCCTTTTAGAAACTTGTTTGGGCTGTTGAGAGGAGTAAAAAACCATCAAAAATTTCAATCCTGCATGATTCTACCAAGAAATGTGATTCTTCATTCAAAACGCTGGTTTTTGCTGTTGGGCTCTATTGAATAATGAATGTTTTGAATTTTCTCCAAAAGTAAAGTAGTTGCAAACTCATGCTTTTAGAGACTTGTTTGGGCTCATGAGAGGAGTAGAAAAACATCAAAAATTTCAGTCCTGCATGATTCTACCAAGAAATGTGTGTTCATTGAAACCGCTGGTTTTTGATAGTTTGGGCCCTATTGAATAATGAATGTTTTGAATTTTCTCCAAAAGTAAAGTAGTTGCAAACTCATCCTTTTAGAAACTTGTTTGGGCTGTTGAGAGGAGTAAAAAACCATCAAAAATTTCAATCCTGCATGATTCTACCAAGAAATGTGATTCTTCATTCAAAACGCTGGTTTTTGCTATTGGGCTCTATTGAATAATGAATGTTTTGAATTTTCTCCAAAAGTAAAGTAGTTGCAAACTCATGCTTTTAGAGACTTGTTTGGGCTCATGAGAGGAGTAGAAAAACATCAAAAATTTCAGTCCTGCATGATTGTACCAAGAAATGTGTGTTCATTGAAACCGCTGGTTTTTGATAGTTTGGGCCCTATTGAATAATGAATGTTTTGAATTTTCTCCAAAAGTAAAGTAGTTGCAAACTCATCCTTTTAGAAACTTGTTTGGGCTGTTGAGAGGAGTAAAAAACCATCAAAAATTTCAATCCTGCATGATTCTACCAAGAAATGTGATTCTTCATTCAAAACGCTGGTTTTTGCTATTGGGCTCTATTGAATAATGAATGTTTTGAATTTTCTCCAAAAGTAAAGTAGTTGCAAACTCATGCTTTTAGAGACTTGTTTGGGCTCACGAGAGGAGTAGAAAAACATCAAAAATTTCAGTCCTGCATGATTCTACCAAGAAATGTGTGTTCATTGAAACCGCTGGTTTTTGATAGTTTGGGCCCTATTGAATAATGAATGTTTTGAATTTTCTCCAAAAGTAAAGTAGTTGCAAACTCATCCTTTTAGAAACTTGTTTGGGCTGTTGAGAGGAGTAAAAAACCATCAAAAATTTCAATCCTGCATGATTCTACCAAGAAATGTGATTCTTCATTCAAAACGCTGGTTTTTGCTATTGGGCTCTATTGAATAATGAATGTTTTGAATTTTCTCCAAAAGTAAAGTAGTTGCAAACTCATGCTTTTAGAGACTTGTTTGGGCTCATGAGAGGAGTAGAAAAACATCAAAAATTTCAGTCCTGCATGATTCTACCAAGAAATGTGTGTTCATTGAAACCGCTGGTTTTTGATAGTTTGGGCCCTATTGAATAATGAATGTTTTGAATTTTCTCCAAAAGTAAAGTAGTTGCAAACTCATCCTTTTAGAAACTTGTTTGGGCTGTTGAGAGGTGTAAAAAACCATCAAAAATTTCAATCCTGCATGATTCTACCAAGAAATGTGATTCTTCATTCAAAACGCTGGTTTTTGCTATTGGGCTCTATTGAATAATGAATGTTTTGAATTTTCTCCAAAAGTAAAGTAGTTGCAAACTCATGCTTTTAGAGACTTGTTTGGGCTCATGAGAGGAGTAGAAAAACATCAAAAATTTCAGTCCTGCATGATTCTACCAAGAAATGTGTGTTCATTGAAACCGCTGGTTTTTGATAGTTTGGGCCCTATTGAATAATGAATGTTTTGAATTTTCTCCAAAAGTAAAGTAGTTGCAAACTCATCCTTTTAGAAACTTGTTTGGGCTGTTGAGAGGAGTAAAAAACCATCAAAAATTTCAATCCTGCATGATTCTACCAAGAAATGTGATTCTTCATTCAAAACGCTGGTTTTTGCTATTGGGCTCTATTGAATAATGAATGTTTTGAATTTTCTCCAAAAGTAAAGTAGTTGCAAACTCATGCTTTTAGAGACTTGTTTGGGCTCATGAGAGGAGTAGAAAAACATCAAAAATTTCAGTCCTGCATGATTCTACCAAGAAATGTGTGTTCATTGAAACCGCTGGTTTTTGATAGTTTGGGCCCTATTGAATAATGAATGTTTTGAATTTTCTCCAAAAGTAAAGTAGTTGCAAACTCATCCTTTTAGAAACTTGTTTGGGCTGTTGAGAGGAGTAAAAAACCATCAAAAATTTCAATCCTGCATGATTCTACCAAGAAATGTGATTCTTCATTCAAAACGCTGGTTTTTGCTATTGGGCTCTATTGAATAATGAATGTTTTGAATTTTCTCCAAAAGTAAAGTAGTTGCAAACTCATGCTTTTAGAGACTTGTTTGGGCTCATGAGAGGAGTAGAAAAACATCAAAAATTTCAGTCCTGCATGATGCTACCAAGAAATGTGTTCATTCAAACCGCTGGTTTTTGATAGTTTGGGCCCTATTGAATAATGAATGTTTTGAATTTTCTCCAAAAGTAAAGTAGTTGCAAACTCATCCTTTTAGAAACTTGTTTGGGCTGTTGAGAGGAGTAAAAAACCATCAAAAATTTCAATCCTGCATGATTCTACCAAGAAATGTGATTCTTCATTCAAAACGCTGGTTTTTGCTATTGGGCTCTATTGAATAATGAATGTTTTGAATTTTCTCCAAAAGTAAAGTAGTTGCAAACTCATGCTTTTAGAGACTTGTTTGGGCTCATGAGAGGAGTAGAAAAACATCAAAAATTTCAGTCCTGCATGATTCTACCAAGAAATGTGTGTTCATTGAAACCGCTGGTTTTTGATAGTTTGGGCCCTATTGAATAATGAATGTTTTGAATTTTCTCCAAAAGTAAAGCAGTTGCAATCTCATCCTTTTAGAAACTTGTTTGGGCTGTTGAGAGGAGTAAAAAACCATCAAAAATTTCAATCCTGCATGATTCTACCAAGAAATGTGATTCTTCATTCAAAACGCTGGTTTTTGCTGTTGGGCTCTATTGAATAATGAATGTTTTGAATTTTCTCCAAAAGTAAAGTAGTTGCAAACTCATACTTTTAGAGACTTGTTTGGGCTCATGAGAGGAGTAGAAAAACATCAAAAATTTCAGTCCTGCATGATTCTACCAAGAAATGTGTGTTCATTCAAACCGCTGGTTTTTGATAGTTTGGGCCCTATTGAATAATGAATGTTTTGAATTTTCTCCAAAAGTAAAGTAGTTGCAAACTCATGCTTTTAGAGACTTGTTTGGGCTCATGAGAGGAGTAGAAAAACATCAAAAATTTCAGTCCTGCATGATTCTACCAAGAAATGTGTGTTCATTGAAACCGCTGGTTTTTGATAGTTTGGGCCCTATTGAATAATGAATGTTTTGAATTTTCTCCAAAAGTAAAGTAGTTGCAAACTCATCCTTTTAGAAACTTGTTTGGGCTGTTGAGAGGAGTAAAAAAACATCAAAAATTTCAATCCTGCATGATTCTACCAAGAAATGTGATTCTTCATTCAAAACGCTGGTTTTTGCTATTGGGCTCTATTGAATAATGAATGTTTTGAATTTTCTCCAAAAGTAAAGTAGTTGCAAACTCATGCTTTTAGAGACTTGTTTGGGCTCATGAGAGAAGTAGAAAAACATCAAAAATTTCAGTCCTGCATGATTCTACCAAGAAATGTGTGTTCATTGAAACCGCTGGTTTTTGATAGTTTGGGCCCTATTGAATAATGAATGTTTTGAATTTTCTCCAAAAGTAAAGTAGTTGCAAACTCATCCTTTTAGAAACTTGTTTGGGCTGTTGAGAGGAGTAAAAAACCATCAAAAATTTCAATCCTGCATGATTCTACCAAGAAATGTGATTCTTCATTCAAAACGCTGGTTTTTGCTGTTGGGCTCTATTGAATAATGAATGTTTTGAATTTTCTCCAAAAGTAAAGTAGTTGCAAACTCATGCTTTTAGAGACTTGTTTGGGCTCATGAGAGGAGTAGAAAAACATCAAAAATTTCAGTCCTGCATGATTCTACCAAGAAATGTGTGTTCATTGAAACCGCTGGTTTTTGATAGTTTGGGCCCTATTGAATAATGAATGTTTTGAATTTTCTCCAAAAGTAAAGTAGTTGCAAACTCATCCTTTTAGAAACTTGTTTGGGCTGTTGAGAGGAGTAAAAAACCATCAAAAATTTCAATCCTGCATGATTCTACCAAGAAATGTGATTCTTCATTCAAAACGCTGGTTTTTGCTATTGGGCTCTATTGAATAATGAATGTTTTGAATTTTCTCCAAAAGTAAAGTAGTTGCAAACTCATGCTTTTAGAGACTTGTTTGGGCTCATGAGAGGAGTAGAAAAACATCAAAAATTTCAGTCCTGCATGATTCTACCAAGAAATGTGTGTTCATTGAAACCGCTGGTTTTTGATAGTTTGGGCCCTATTGAATAATGAATGTTTTGAATTTTCTCCAAAAGTAAAGTAGTTGCAAACTCATCATTTTAGAAACTTGTTTGGGCTGTTGAGAGGAGTAAAAAACCATCAAAAATTTCAATCCTGCATGATTCTACCAAGAAATGTGATTCTTCATTCAAAACGCTGGTTTTTGCTATTGGGCTCTATTGAATAATGAATGTTTTGAATTTTCTCCAAAAGTAAAGTAGTTGCAAACTCATGCTTTTAGAGACTTGTTTGGGCTCATGAGAGGAGTAGAAAAACATCAAAAATTTCAGTCCTGCATGATTGTACCAAGAAATGTGTGTTCATTGAAACCGCTGGTTTTTGATAGTTTGGGCCCTATTGAATAATGAATGTTTTGAATTTTCTCCAAAAGTAAAGTAGTTGCAAACTCATCCTTTTAGAAACTTGTTTGGGCTGTTGAGAGGAGTAAAAAACCATCAAAAATTTCAATCCTGCATGATTCTACCAAGAAATGTGATTCTTCATTCAAAACGCTGGTTTTTGCTACTGGGCTCTATTGAATAATGAATGTTTTGAATTTTCTCCAAAAGTAAAGTAGTTGCAAACTCATGCTTTTAGAGACTTGTTTGGGCTCACGAGAGGAGTAGAAAAACATCAAAAATTTCAGTCCTGCATGATTCTACCAAGAAATGTGTGTTCATTGAAACCGCTGGTTTTTGATAGTTTGGGCCCTATTGAATAATGAATGTTTTGAATTTTCTCCAAAAGTAAAGTAGTTGCAAACTCATCCTTTTAGAAACTTGTTTGGGCTGTTGAGAGGAGTAAAAAACCATCAAAAATTTCAATCCTGCATGATTCTACCAAGAAATGTGATTCTTCATTCAAAACGCTGGTTTTTGCTATTGGGCTCTATTGAATAATGAATGTTTTGAATTTTCTCCAAAAGTAAAGTAGTTGCAAACTCATGCTTTTAGAGACTTGTTTGGGCTCATGAGAGGAGTAGAAAAACATCAAAAATTTCAGTCCTGCATGATTCTACCAAGAAATGTGTGTTCATTGAAACCGCTGGTTTTTGATAGTTTGGGCCCTATTGAATAATGAATGTTTTGAATTTTCTCCAAAAGTAAAGTAGTTGCAAACTCATCCTTTTAGAAACTTGTTTGGGCTGTTGAGAGGTGTAAAAAACCATCAAAAATTTCAATCCTGCATGATTCTACCAAGAAATGTGATTCTTCATTCAAAACGCTGGTTTTTGCTATTGGGCTCTATTGAATAATGAATGTTTTGAATTTTCTCCAAAAGTAAAGTAGTTGCAAACTCATGCTTTTAGAGACTTGTTTGGGCTCATGAGAGGAGTAGAAAAACATCAAAAATTTCAGTCCTGCATGATTCTACCAAGAAATGTGTGTTCATTGAAACCGCTGGTTTTTGATAGTTTGGGCCCTATTGAATAATGAATGTTTTGAATTTTCTCCAAAAGTAAAGTAGTTGCAAACTCATCCTTTTAGAAACTTGTTTGGGCTGTTGAGAGGAGTAAAAAACCATTAAATTTCAATCCTGCATGATTTTACCAAGAAATGTGATTCTTCATTCAAAACCTGATTTTTGCTATTGGGCTCTATTGAATAGTGAATGTTTTGAATTTTCTCCAAAAGTAAAGTAGTTGCAAACTCATGCTTTTAGAGACTTGTTTGGGCTCATGAGAGGAGTAGAAAAACATCAAAAATTTCAGTCCTGCATGATTCTACCAAGAAATGTGTTCATTCAAACCACTGGTTTTTGATAGTTTGGGCCCTATTGAATAATGAATGTTTTGAATTTTCTCCAAAAGTAAAGTAGTTGCAAACTCATCCTTTTAGAAACTTGTTTGGGCTGTTGAGAGGAGTAAAAAACCATCAAAAATTTCAATCCTGCATGATTCTACCAAGAAATGTGATTCTTCATTCAAAACGCTGGTTTTTGCTATTGGGCTCTATTGAATAATGAATGTTTTGAATTTTCTCCAAAAGTAAAGTAGTTGCAAACTCATCCTTTTAGAGACTTGTTTGGGCTCATGAGAGGAGTAGAAAAACATCAAAAATTTCAGTCCTGCATGATTCTACCAAGAAATGTGTGTTCATTGAAACCGCTGGTTTTTGATAGTTTGGGCCCTATCGAATAATGAATGTTTTGAATTTTCTCCAAAAGTAAAGTAGTTGCAAACTCATCCTTTTAGAAACTTGTTTGGGCTGTTGAGAGGAGTAAAAAACCATCAAAAATTTCAATCCTGCATGATTTTACCAGGAAATGTGATTCTTCATTCAAAACCTGATTTTTGCTATTGGGCTCTATTGAATAGTGAATGTTTTGAATTTTCTCCAAAAGTAAAGTAGTTGCAAACTCATGCTTTTAGAGACTAGTTTGGGCTCATGAGAGGAGTAGAAAAACATCAAAAATTTCAGTCCTGCATGATTCTACCAAGAAATGTGTGTTCATTGAAACCGCTGGTTTTTGATAGTTTGGGCCCTATTGAATAATGAATGTTTTGAATTTTCTCCAAAAGTAAAGTAGTTGCAAACTCATCCTTTTAGAAACTTGTTTGGGCTGTTGAGAGGAGTAAAAAACCATCAAAAATTTCAATCCTGCATGATTTTACCAAGAAATGTGATTCTTCATTCAAAACCTGATTTTTGCTATTGGGCTCTATTGAATAGTGAATGTTTTGAATTTTCTCCAAAAGTAAAGTAGTTGCAAACTCATGCTTTTAGAGTCTTGTTTGGGCTCATGAGAGGAGTAGAAAAACATCAAAAATTTCAGTCCTGCATGATTCTACCAAGAAATGTGTGTTCATTCAAACCGCTGGTTTTTGATAGTTTGGGCCCTATTGAATAATGAATGTTTTGAATTTTCTCCAAAAGTAAAGTAGTTGCAAACTCATGCTTTTAGAGACTTGTTTGGGCTCATGAGAGGAGTAGAAAAACATCAAAAATTTCAGTCCTGCATGATTCTACCAAGAAATGTGTGTTCATTGAAACCGCTGGTTTTTGATAGTTTGGGCCCTATTGAATAATGAATGTTTTGAATTTTCTTCAAAAGTAAAGTAGTTGCAAACTCATCCTTTTAGAAACTTGTTTGGGCTGTTGAGAGGAGTAAAAAACCATCAAAAATTTCAATCCTGCATGATTCTACCAAGAAATGTGATTCTTCATTCAAAACGCTGGTTTTTGCTATTGGGCTCTATTGAATAATGAATGTTTTGAATTTTCTCCAAAAGTAAAGTAGTTGCAAACTCATGCTTTTAGAGACTTGTTTGGGCTCATGAGAGGAGTAGAAAAACATCAAAAATTTCAGTCCTGCATGATTCTACCAAGAAATGTGTGTTCATTGAAACCGCTGGTTTTTGATAGTTTGGGCCCTATTGAATAATGAATGTTTTGAATTTTCTCCAAAAGTAAAGTAGTTGCAATCTCATCCTTTTAGAAACTTGTTTGGGCTGTTGAGAGGAGTAAAAAACCATCAAAAATTTCAATCCTGCATGATTCTACCAAGAAATGTGATTCTTCATTCAAAACGCTGGTTTTTGCTATTGGGCTCTATTGAATAATGAATGTTTTGAATTTTCTCCAAAAGTAAAGTAGTTGCAAACTCATGCTTTTAGAGATTTGTTTGGGTCATGAGAGGAGTAGAAAAACATCAAAAATTTCAGTCCTGCATGATTCTACCAAGAAATGTGTGTTCATTGAAACCGCTGGTTTTTGATAGTTTGGGCCCTATTGAATAATGAATGTTTTAAATTTTCTCCAAAAGTAAAGTAGTTGCAAACTCATCCTTTTAGAAAATTGTTTGGGCTGTTGAGAGGAGTAAAAAACCATCAAAAATTTCAATCCTGCATGATTTTACCAAGAAATGTGATTCTTCATTCAAAACCTGATTTTTGCTATTGGGCTCTATTGAATAGTGAATGTTTTGAATTTTCTCCAAAAGTAAAGTAGTTGCAAACTCATGCTTTTAGAGACTTGTTTGGGCTCATGAGAGGAGTAGAAAAACATCAAAAATTTCAGTCCTGCATGATTCTACCAAGAAATGTGTGTTCATTCAAACCGCTGGTTTTTGATAGTTTGGGCCCTATTGAATAATGAATGTTTTGAATTTTCTCCAAAAGTAAAGTAGTTGCAAACTCATGCTTTTAGAGACTTGTTTGGGCTCATGAGAGGAGTAGAAAAACATCAAAAATTTCAGTCCTGCATGATTCTACCAAGAAATGTGTGTTCATTGAAACCGCTGGTTTTTGATAGTTTGGGCCCTATTGAATAATGAATGTTTTGAATTTTCTCCAAAAGTAAAGCAGTTGCAATCTCATCCTTTTAGAAACTTGTTTGGGCTGTTGAGAGGAGTAAAAAACCATCAAAAATTTCAATCCTGCATGATTCTACCAAGAAATGTGATTCTTCATTCAAAACGCTGGTTTTTGCTATTGGGCTCTATTGAATAATGAATGTTTTGAATTTTCTCCAAAAGTAAAGTAGTTGCAAACTCATACTTTTAGAGACTTGTTTGGGCTCATGAGAGGAGTAGAAAAACATCAAAAATTTCAGTCCTGCATGATTCTACCAAGAAATGTGTGTTCATTCAAACCGCTGGTTTTTGATAGTTTGGGCCCTATTGAATAA
Organism: Dendrobates tinctorius; assembly: GCF_039654945.1. Taxonomy (NCBI): domain Eukaryota; kingdom Metazoa; phylum Chordata; class Amphibia; order Anura; family Dendrobatidae; genus Dendrobates; species Dendrobates tinctorius. Next base: position 548,337 of record NW_027362096.1, read on the forward strand.
TGAATGTTTTGAATTTTCTCCAAAAGTAAAGTAGTTGCAAACTCATGCTTTTAGAGACTTGTTTGGGCTCATGAGAGGAGTAGAAAAACATCAAAAATTTCAGTCCTGCATGATTCTACCAAGAAATGTGTGTTCATTGAAACCGCTGGTTTTTGATAGTTTGGGCCCTATTGAATAATGAATGTTTTGAATTTTCTCCAAAAGTAAAGTAGTTGCAAACTCATCCTTTTAGAAACTTGTTTGGGCTGTTGAGAGGAGTAAAAAAACATCAAAAATTTCAATCCTGCATGATTCTACCAAGAAATGTGATTCTTCATTCAAAACGCTGGTTTTTGCTATTGGGCTCTATTGAATAATGAATGTTTTGAATTTTCTCCAAAAGTAAAGTAGTTGCAAACTCATGCTTTTAGAGACTTGTTTGGGCTCATGAGAGAAGTAGAAAAACATCAAAAATTTCAGTCCTGCATGATTCTACCAAGAAATGTGTGTTCATTGAAACCGCTGGTTTTTGATAGTTTGGGCCCTATTGAATAATGAATGTTTTGAATTTTCTCCAAAAGTAAAGTAGTTGCAAACTCATCCTTTTAGAAACTTGTTTGGGCTGTTGAGAGGAGTAAAAAACCATCAAAAATTTCAATCCTGCATGATTCTACCAAGAAATGTGATTCTTCATTCAAAACGCTGGTTTTTGCTGTTGGGCTCTATTGAATAATGAATGTTTTGAATTTTCTCCAAAAGTAAAGTAGTTGCAAACTCATGCTTTTAGAGACTTGTTTGGGCTCATGAGAGGAGTAGAAAAACATCAAAAATTTCAGTCCTGCATGATTCTACCAAGAAATGTGTGTTCATTGAAACCGCTGGTTTTTGATAGTTTGGGCCCTATTGAATAATGAATGTTTTGAATTTTCTCCAAAAGTAAAGTAGTTGCAAACTCATCCTTTTAGAAACTTGTTTGGGCTGTTGAGAGGAGTAAAAAACCATCAAAAATTTCAATCCTGCATGATTCTACCAAGAAATGTGATTCTTCATTCAAAACGCTGGTTTTTGCTATTGGGCTCTATTGAATAATGAATGTTTTGAATTTTCTCCAAAAGTAAAGTAGTTGCAAACTCATGCTTTTAGAGACTTGTTTGGGCTCATGAGAGGAGTAGAAAAACATCAAAAATTTCAGTCCTGCATGATTGTACCAAGAAATGTGTGTTCATTGAAACCGCTGGTTTTTGATAGTTTGGGCCCTATTGAATAATGAATGTTTTGAATTTTCTCCAAAAGTAAAGTAGTTGCAAACTCATGCTTTTAGAGACTTGTTTGGGCTCATGAGAGGAGTAGAAAAACATCAAAAATTTCAGTCCTGCATGATTCTACCAAGAAATGTGTGTTCATTGAAACCGCTGGTTTTTGATAGTTTGGGCCCTATTGAATAATGAATGTTTTGAATTTTCTCCAAAAGTAAAGTAGTTGCAAACTCATCCTTTTAGAAACTTGTTTGGGCTGTTGAGAGGAGTAAAAAAACATCAAAAATTTCAATCCTGCATGATTCTACCAAGAAATGTGATTCTTCATTCAAAACGCTGGTTTTTGCTATTGGGCTCTATTGAATAATGAATGTTTTGAATTTTCTCCAAAAGTAAAGTAGTTGCAAACTCATCCTTTTAGAGACTTGTTTGGGCTCATGAGAGAAGTAGAAAAACATCAAAAATTTCAGTCCTGCATGATTCTACCAAGAAATGTGTGTTCATTGAAACCGCTGGTTTTTGATAGTTTGGGCCCTATTGAATAATGAATGTTTTGAATTTTCTCCAAAAGTAAAGTAGTTGCAAACTCATCCTTTTAGAAACTTGTTTGGGCTGTTGAGAGGAGTAAAAAACCATCAAAAATTTCAATCCTGCATGATTCTACCAAGAAATGTGATTCTTCATTCAAAACGCTGGTTTTTGCTGTTGGGCTCTATTGAATAATGAATGTTTTGAATTTTCTCCAAAAGTAAAGTAGTTGCAAACTCATGCTTTTAGAGACTTGTTTGGGCTCATGAGAGGAGTAGAAAAACATCAAAAATTTCAGTCCTGCATGATTCTACCAAGAAATGTGTGTTCATTGAAACCGCTGGTTTTTGATAGTTTGGGCCCTATTGAATAATGAATGTTTTGAATTTTCTCCAAAAGTAAAGTAGTTGCAAACTCATCCTTTTAGAAACTTGTTTGGGCTGTTGAGAGGAGTAAAAAACCATCAAAAATTTCAATCCTGCATGATTCTACCAAGAAATGTGATTCTTCATTCAAAACGCTGGTTTTTGCTATTGGGCTCTATTGAATAATGAATGTTTTGAATTTTCTCCAAAAGTAAAGTAGTTGCAAACTCATGCTTTTAGAGACTTGTTTGGGCTCATGAGAGGAGTAGAAAAACATCAAAAATTTCAGTCCTGCATGATTGTACCAAGAAATGTGTGTTCATTGAAACCGCTGGTTTTTGATAGTTTGGGCCCTATTGAATAATGAATGTTTTGAATTTTCTCCAAAAGTAAAGTAGTTGCAAACTCATCCTTTTAGAAACTTGTTTGGGCTGTTGAGAGGAGTAAAAAACCATCAAAAATTTCAATCCTGCATGATTCTACCAAGAAATGTGATTCTTCATTCAAAACGCTGGTTTTTGCTATTGGGCTCTATTGAATAATGAATGTTTTGAATTTTCTCCAAAAGTAAAGTAGTTGCAAACTCATGCTTTTAGAGACTTGTTTGGGCTCACGAGAGGAGTAGAAAAACATCAAAAATTTCAGTCCTGCATGATTCTACCAAGAAATGTGTGTTCATTGAAACCGCTGGTTTTTGATAGTTTGGGCCCTATTGAATAATGAATGTTTTGAATTTTCTCCAAAAGTAAAGTAGTTGCAAACTCATCCTTTTAGAAACTTGTTTGGGCTGTTGAGAGGAGTAAAAAACCATCAAAAATTTCAATCCTGCATGATTCTACCAAGAAATGTGATTCTTCATTCAAAACGCTGGTTTTTGCTATTGGGCTCTATTGAATAATGAATGTTTTGAATTTTCTCCAAAAGTAAAGTAGTTGCAAACTCATGCTTTTAGAGACTTGTTTGGGCTCATGAGAGGAGTAGAAAAACATCAAAAATTTCAGTCCTGCATGATTCTACCAAGAAATGTGTGTTCATTGAAACCGCTGGTTTTTGATAGTTTGGGCCCTATTGAATAATGAATGTTTTGAATTTTCTCCAAAAGTAAAGTAGTTGCAAACTCATCCTTTTAGAAACTTGTTTGGGCTGTTGAGAGGTGTAAAAAACCATCAAAAATTTCAATCCTGCATGATTCTACCAAGAAATGTGATTCTTCATTCAAAACGCTGGTTTTTGCTATTGGGCTCTATTGAATAATGAATGTTTTGAATTTTCTCCAAAAGTAAAGTAGTTGCAAACTCATGCTTTTAGAGACTTGTTTGGGCTCATGAGAGGAGTAGAAAAACATCAAAAATTTCAGTCCTGCATGATTCTACCAAGAAATGTGTGTTCATTGAAACCGCTGGTTTTTGATAGTTTGGGCCCTATTGAATAATGAATGTTTTGAATTTTCTCCAAAAGTAAAGTAGTTGCAAACTCATCCTTTTAGAAACTTGTTTGGGCTGTTGAGAGGAGTAAAAAACCATTAAATTTCAATCCTGCATGATTTTACCAAGAAATGTGATTCTTCATTCAAAACCTGATTTTTGCTATTGGGCTCTATTGAATAGTGAATGTTTTGAATTTTCTCCAAAAGTAAAGTAGTTGCAAACTCATGCTTTTAGAGACTTGTTTGGGCTCATGAGAGGAGTAGAAAAACATCAAAAATTTCAGTCCTGCATGATTCTACCAAGAAATGTGTTCATTCAAACCGCTGGTTTTTGATAGTTTGGGCCCTATTGAATAATGAATGTTTTGAATTTTCTCCAAAAGTAAAGTAGTTGCAAACTCATCCTTTTAGAAACTTGTTTGGGCTGTTGAGAGGAGTAAAAAACCATCAAAAATTTCAATCCTGCATGATTCTACCAAGAAATGTGATTCTTCATTCAAAACGCTGGTTTTTGCTATTGGGCTCTATTGAATAATGAATGTTTTGAATTTTCTCCAAAAGTAAAGTAGTTGCAAACTCATCCTTTTAGAGACTTGTTTGGGCTCATGAGAGGAGTAGAAAAACATCAAAAATTTCAGTCCTGCATGATTCTACCAAGAAATGTGTGTTCATTGAAACCGCTGGTTTTTGATAGTTTGGGCCCTATTGAATAATGAATGTTTTGAATTTTCTCCAAAAGTAAAGTAGTTGCAAACTCATCCTTTTAGAAACTTGTTTGGGCTGTTGAGAGGAGTAAAAAACCATCAAAAATTTCAATCCTGCATGATTTTACCAAGAAATGTGATTCTTCATTCAAAACCTGATTTTTGCTATTGGGCTCTATTGAATAGTGAATGTTTTGAATTTTCTCCAAAAGTAAAGTAGTTGCAAACTCATGCTTTTAGAGACTAGTTTGGGCTCATGAGAGGAGTAGAAAAACATCAAAAATTTCAGTCCTGCATGATTCTACCAAGAAATGTGTGTTCATTGAAACCGCTGGTTTTTGATAGTTTGGGCCCTATTGAATAATGAATGTTTTGAATTTTCTCCAAAAGTAAAGTAGTTGCAAACTCATCCTTTTAGAAACTTGTTTGGGCTGTTGAGAGGAGTAAAAAACCATCAAAAATTTCAATCCTGCATGATTTTACCAAGAAATGTGATTCTTCATTCAAAACCTGATTTTTGCTATTGGGCTCTATTGAATAGTGAATGTTTTGAATTTTCTCCAAAAGTAAAGTAGTTGCAAACTCATGCTTTTAGAGTCTTGTTTGGGCTCATGAGAGGAGTAGAAAAACATCAAAAATTTCAGTCCTGCATGATTCTACCAAGAAATGTGTGTTCATTCAAACCGCTGGTTTTTGATAGTTTGGGCCCTATTGAATAATGAATGTTTTGAATTTTCTCCAAAAGTAAAGTAGTTGCAAATTCATGCTTTTAGAGACTTGTTTGGGCTCATGAGAGGAGTAGAAAAACATCAAAAATTTCAGTCCTGCATGATTCTACCAAGAAATGTGTGTTCATTGAAACCGCTGGTTTTTGATAGTTTGGGCCCTATTGAATAATGAATGTTTTAAATTTTCTCCAAAAGTAAAGTAGTTGCAAACTCATCCTTTTAGAAAATTGTTTGGGCTGTTGAGAGGAGTAAAAAACCATCAAAAATTTCAATCCTGCATGATTTTACCAAGAAATGTGATTCTTCATTCAAAACCTGATTTTTGCTATTGGGCTCTATTGAATAGTGAATGTTTTGAATTTTCTCCAAAAGTAAAGTAGTTGCAAACTCATGCTTTTAGAGACTTGTTTGGGCTCATGAGAGGAGTAGAAAAACATCAAAAATTTCAGTCCTGCATGATTCTACCAAGAAATGTGTGTTCATTCAAACCGCTGGTTTTTGATAGTTTGGGCCCTATTGAATAATGAATGTTTTGAATTTTCTCCAAAAGTAAAGTAGTTGCAAACTCATGCTTTTAGAGACTTGTTTGGGCTCATGAGAGGAGTAGAAAAACATCAAAAATTTCAGTCCTGCATGATTCTACCAAGAAATGTGTGTTCATTGAAACCGCTGGTTTTTGATAGTTTGGGCCCTATTGAATAATGAATGTTTTGAATTTTCTCCAAAAGTAAAGTAGTTGCAAACTCATCCTTTTAGAAACTTGTTTGGGATGTTGAGAGGAGTAAAAAACCATCAAAAATTTCAATCCTGCATGATTCTACCAAGAAATGTGATTCTTCATTCAAAACGCTGGTTTTTGCTATTGGGCTCTATTGAATAATGAATGTTTTGAATTTTCTCCAAAAGTAAAGTAGTTGCAAACTCATGCTTTTAGAGACTTGTTTGGGCTCATGAGAGGAGTAGAAAAACATCAAAAATTTCAGTCCTGCATGATTCTACCAAGAAATGTGTGTTCATTGAAACCGCTGGTTTTTGATAGTTTGGGCCCTATTGAATAATGAATGTTTTGAATTTTCTCCAAAAGTAAAGTAGTTGCAAACTCATCCTTTTAGAAACTTGTTTGGGCTGTTGAGAGGAGTAAAAAACCATCAAAAATTTCAATCCTGCATGATTCTACCAAGAAATGTGATTCTTCATTCAAAACGCTGGTTTTTGCTGTTGGGCTCTATTGAATAATGAATGTTTTGAATTTTCTCCTAAAGTAAAGTAGTTGCAAACTCATGCTTTTAGAGACTTGTTTGGGCTCATGAGAGGAGTAGAAAAACATCAAAAATTTCAGTCCTGCATGATTCTACCAAGAAATGTGTGTTCATTGAAACCGCTGGTTTTTGATAGTTTGGGCCCTATTGAATAATGAATGTTTTGAATTTTCTCCAAAAGTAAAGTAGTTGCAAACTCATCCTTTTAGAAACTTGTTTGGGCTGTTGAGAGGAGTAAAAAACCATCAAAAATTTCAATCCTGCATGATTCTACCAAGAAATGTGATTCTTCATTCAAAACGCTGGTTTTTGCTATTGGGCTCTATTGAATAATGAATGTTTTGAATTTTCTCCAAAAGTAAAGTAGTTGCAAACTCATGCTTTTAGAGACTTGTTTGGGCTCATGAGAGGAGTAGAAAAACATCAAAAATTTCAGTCCTGCATGATTCTACCAAGAAATGTGTGTTCATTGAAACCGCTGGTTTTTGATAGTTTGGGCCCTATTGAATAATGAATGTTTTGAATTTTCTCCAAAAGTAAAGTAGTTGCAAACTCATCCTTTTAGAAACTTGTTTGGGCTGTTGAGAGGAGTAAAAAACCATCAAAAATTTCAATCCTGCATGATTCTACCAAGAAATGTGATTCTTCATTCAAAACGCTGGTTTTTGCTATTGGGCTCTATTGAATAATGAATGTTTTGAATTTTCTCCAAAAGTAAAGTAGTTGCAAACTCATGCTTTTAGAGACTTGTTTGGGCTCATGAGAGGAGTAGAAAAACATCAAAAATGTCAGTCCTGCATGATTCTACCAAGAAATGTGTGTTCATTGAAACCGCTGGTTTTTGATAGTTTGGGCCCTATTGAATAATGAATGTTTTGAATTTTCTCCAAAAGTAAAGTAGTTGCAAACTCATCCTTTTAGAAACTTGTTTGGGCTGTTGAGAGGAGTAAAAAACCATCAAAAATTTCAATCCTGCATGATTCTACCAAGAAATGTGATTCTTCATTCAAAACGCTGGTTTTTGCTATTGGGCTCTATTGAATAATGAATGTTTTGAATTTTCTCCAAAAGTAAAGTAGTTGCAAACTCATGCTTTTAGAGACTTGTTTGGGCTCATGAGAGGAGTAGAAAAACATCAAAAATTTCAGTCCTGCATGATGCTACCAAGAAATGTGTTCATTCAAACCGCTGGTTTTTGATAGTTTGGGCCCTATTGAATAATGAATGTTTTGAATTTTCTCCAAAAGTAAAGTAGTTGCAAACTCATCCTTTTAGAAACTTGTTTGGGCTGTTGAGAGGAGAAAAAACCATCAAAAATTTCAATCCTGCATGATTCTACCAAGAAATGTGATTCTTCATTCAAAACGCTGGTTTTTGCTATTGGGCTCTATTGAATAATGAATGTTTTGAATTTTCTCCAAAAGTAAAGTAGTTGCAAACTCATGCTTTTAGAGACTTGTTTGGGCTCATGAGAGGAGTAGAAAAACATCAAAAATTTCAGTCCTGCATGATTCTACCAAGAAATGTGTGTTCATTGAAACCGCTGGTTTTTGATAGTTTGGGCCCTATTGAATAATGAATGTTTTGAATTTTCTCCAAAAGTAAAGCAGTTGCAATCTCATCCTTTTAGAAACTTGTTTGGGCTGTTGAGAGGAGTAAAAAACCATCAAAAATTTCAATCCTGCATGATTCTACCAAGAAATGTGATTCTTCATTCAAAACGCTGGTTTTTGCTATTGGGCTCTATTGAATAATGAATGTTTTGAATTTTCTCCAAAAGTAAAGTAGTTGCAAACTCATGCTTTTAGAGATTTGTTTGGGCTCATGAGAGGAGTAGAAAAACACCAAAAATTTCAGTCCTGCATGATTCTACCAAGAAATGTGTGTTCATTGAAACCGCTGGTTTTTGATAGTTTGGGCCCTATTGAATAATGAATGTTTTAAATTTTCTCCAAAAGTAAAGTAGTTGCAAACTCATCCTTTTAGAAACTTGTTTGGGCTGTTGAGAGGAGTAAAAAACCATCAAAAATTTCAATCCTGCAAGATTTTACCAAGAAATGTGATTCTTCATTCAAAACCTGATTTTTGCTATTGGGCTCTATTGAATAGTGAATGTTTTGAATTTTCTCCAAAAGTAAAGTAGTTGCAAACTCATGCTTTTAGAGACTTGTTTGGGCTCATGAGAGGAGTAGAAAAACATCAAAAATTTCAGTCCTGCATGATTCTACCAAGAAATGTGTGTTCATTCAAACCGCTGGTTTTTGATAGTTTGGGCCCTATTGAATAATGAATGTTTTGAATTTTCTCCAAAAGTAAAGTAGTTGCAAACTCATGCTTTTAGAGACTTGTTTGGGCTCATGAGAGGAGTAGAAAAACATCAAAAATTTCAGTCCTGCATGATTCTACCAAGAAATGTGTGTTCATTGAAACCGCTGGTTTTTGATAGTTTGGGCCCTATTGAATAATGAATGTTTTGAATTTTCTCCAAAAGTAAAGTAGTTGCAAACTCATCCTTTTAGAAACTTGTTTGGGCTGTTGAGAGGAGTAAAAAAACATCAAAAATTTCAATCCTGCATGATTCTACCAAGAAATGTGATTCTTCATTCAAAACGCTGGTTTTTGCTATTGGGCTCTATTGAATAATGAATGTTTTGAATTTTCTCCAAAAGTAAAGTAGTTGCAAACTCATGCTTTTAGAGACTTGTTTGGGCTCATGAGAGAAGTAGAAAAACATCAAAAATTTCAGTCCTGCATGATTCTACCAAGAAATGTGTGTTCATTGAAACCGCTGGTTTTTGATAGTTTGGGCCCTATTGAATAATGAATGTTTTGAATTTTCTCCAAAAGTAAAGTAGTTGCAAACTCATCCTTTTAGAAACTTGTTTGGGCTGTTGAGAGGAGTAAAAAACCATCAAAAATTTCAATCCTGCATGATTCTACCAAGAAATGTGATTCTTCATTCAAAACGCTGGTTTTTGCTGTTGGGCTCTATTGCATAATGAATGTTTTGAATTTTCTCCAAAAGTAAAGTAGTTGCAAACTCATGCTTTTAGAGACTTGTTTGGGCTCATGAGAGGAGTAGAAAAACATCAAAAATTTCAGTCCTGCATGATTCTACCAAGAAATGTGTGTTCATTGAAACCGCTGGTTTTTGATAGTTTGGGCCCTATTGAATAATGAATGTTTTGAATTTTCTCCAAAAGTAAAGTAGTTGCAAACTCATCCTTTTAGAAACTTGTTTGGGCTGTTGAGAGGAGTAAAAAACCATCAAAAATTTCAATCCTGCATGATTCTACCAAGAAATGTGATTCTTCATTCAAAACGCTGGTTTTTGCTATTGGGCTCTATTGAATAATGAATGTTTTGAATTTTCTCCAAAAGTAAAGTAGTTGCAAACTCATGCTTTTAGAGACTTGTTTGGGCTCATGAGAGGAGTAGAAAAACATCAAAAATTTCAGTCCTGCATGATGCTACCAAGAAATGTGTTCATTCAAACCGCTGGTTTTTGATAGTTTGGGCCCTATTGAATAATGAATGTTTTGAATTTTCTCCAAAAGTAAAGTAGTTGCAAACTCATCCTTTTAGAAACTTGTTTGGGCTGTTGAGAGGAGTAAAAAACCATCAAAAATTTCAATCCTGCATGATTCTACCAAGAAATGTGATTCTTCATTCAAAACGCTGGTTTTTGCTATTGGGCTCTATTGAATAATGAATGTTTTGAATTTTCTCCAAAAGTAAAGTAGTTGCAAACTCATGCTTTTAGAGACTTGTTTGGGCTCATGAGAGGAGTAGAAAAACATCAAAAATTTCAGTCCTGCATGATTCTACCAAGAAATGTGTGTTCATTGAAACCGCTGGTTTTTGATAGTTTGGGCCCTATTGAATAATGAATGTTTTGAATTTTCTCCAAAAGTAAAGCAGTTGCAATCTCATCCTTTTAGAAACTTGTTTGGGCTGTTGAGAGGAGTAACAAACCATCAAAAATTTCAATCCTGCATGATTCTACCAAGAAATGTGATTCTTCATTCAAAACGCTGGTTTTTGCTATTGGGCTCTATTGAATAATGAATGTTTTGAATTTTCTCCAAAAGTAAAGTAGTTGCAAACTCATGCTTTTAGAGATTTGTTTGGGCTCATGAGAGGAGTAGAAAAACATCAAAAATTTCAGTCCTGCATGATTCTACCAAGAAATGTGTGTTCATTGAAACCGCTGGTTTTTGATAGTTTGGGCCCTATTGAATAATGAATGTTTTAAATTTTCTCCAAAAGTAAAGTAGTTGCAAACTCATCCTTTTAGAAACTTGTTTGGGCTGTTGAGAGGAGTAAAAAACCATCAAAAATTTCAATCCTGCAAGATTTTACCAAGAAATGTGATTCTTCATTCAAAACCTGATTTTTGCTATTGGGCTCTATTGAATAGTGAATGTTTTGAATTTTCTCCAAAAGTAAAGTAGTTGCAAACTCATGCTTTTAGAGACTTGTTTGGGCTCATGAGAGGAGTAGAAAAACATCAAAAATTTCAGTCCTGCATGATTCTACCAAGAAATGTGTGTTCATTCAAACCGCTGGTTTTTGATAGTTTGGGCCCTATTGAATAATGAATGTTTTGAATTTTCTCCAAAAGTAAAGTAGTTGCAAACTCATGCTTTTAGAGACTTGTTTGGGCTCATGAGAGGAGTAGAAAAACATCAAAAATTTCAGTCCTGCATGATTCTACCAAGAAATGTGTGTTCATTGAAACCGCTGGTTTTTGATAGTTTGGGCCCTATTGAATAATGAATGTTTTGAATTTTCTCCAAAAGTAAAGTAGTTGCAAACTCATCCTTTTAGAAACTTGTTTGGGCTGTTGAGAGGAGTAAAAAAACATCAAAAATTTCAATCCTGCATGATTCTACCAAGAAATGTGATTCTTCATTCAAAACGCTGGTTTTTGCTATTGGGCTCTATTGAATAATGAATGTTTTGAATTTTCTCCAAAAGTAAAGTAGTTGCAAACTCATGCTTTTAGAGACTTGTTTGGGCTCATGAGAGAAGTAGAAAAACATCAAAAATTTCAGTCCTGCATGATTCTACCAAGAAATGTGTGTTCATTGAAACCGCTGGTTTTTGATAGTTTGGGCCCTATTGAATAATGAATGTTTTGAATTTTCTCCAAAAGTAAAGTAGTTGCAAACTCATCCTTTTAGAAACTTGTTTGGGCTGTTGAGAGGAGTAAAAAACCATCAAAAATTTCAATCCTGCATGATTCTACCAAGAAATGTGATTCTTCATTCAAAACGCTGGTTTTTGCTGTTGGGCTCTATTGCATAATGAATGTTTTGAATTTTCTCCAAAAGTAAAGTAGTTGCAAACTCATGCTTTTAGAGACTTGTTTGGGCTCATGAGAGGAGTAGAAAAACATCAAAAATTTCAGTCCTGCATGATTCTACCAAGAAATGTGTGTTCATTGAAACCGCTGGTTTTTGATAGTTTGGGCCCTATTGAATAATGAATGTTTTGAATTTTCTCCAAAAGTAAAGTAGTTGCAAACTCATCCTTTTAGAAACTTGTTTGGGCTGTTGAGAGGAGTAAAAAACCAGCAAAAATTTCAATCCTGCATGATTCTACCAAGAAATGTGATTCTTCATTCAAAACGCTGGTTTTTGCTATTGGGCTCTATTGAATAATGAATGTTTTGAATTTTCTCCAAAAGTAAAGTAGTTGCAAACTCATGCTTTTAGAGACTTGTTTGGGCTCATGAGAGGAGTAGAAAAACATCAAAAATTTCAGTCCTGCATGATTCTACCAAGAAATGTGTGTTCATTCAAACCGCTGGTTTTTGATAGTTTGGGCCCTATTGAATAATGAATGTTTTGAATTTTCTCCAAAAGTAAAGTAGTTGCAAACTCATGCTTTTAGAGACTTGTTTGGGCTCATGAGAGGAGTAGAAAAACATCAAAAATTTCAGTCCTGCATGATTCTACCAAGAAATGTGTGTTCATTGAAACCGCTGGTTTTTGATAGTTTGGGCCCTATTGAATAATGAATGTTTTGAATTTTCTCCAAAAGTAAAGTAGTTGCAAACTCATCCTTTTAGAAACTTGTTTGGGCTGTTGAGAGGAGTAAAAAACCATCAAAAATTTCAATCCTGCATGATTCTACCAAGAAATGTGATTCTTCATTCAAAACGCTGGTTTTTGCTATTGGGTTCTATTGAATAATGAATGTTTTGAATTTTCTCCAAAAGTAAAGTAGTTGCAAACTCATCCTTTTAGAGACTTGTTTGGGCTCATGAGAGGAGTAGAAAAACATCAAAAATTTCAGTCCTGCATGATTCTTAAACAATATTTTTATTGAGTTTTCAAAATAATAGGAATGTATAAACATACCTCATATATATCATGTTCGAATAGAGTCAAGATAATGTACATCAGGACATCATCATATGGTATCTGAACATCATATCATCATTTAAAGTATGTACAATTAACATTAATTGAAATAGATTTGAAAAACAATTACAACAGTACAGGCAAACACCAAATACATGTGAAATTTTGGCACACAAAAAGAGCAAAAATCAAGATATCAAGATATAAATTCTTCTTCTATCTTAGATTTGAGTTTCAACCATCTATGCCATCTGTCGTCAAATAACTTTATTGACATATTGTTAATATAATGAATTTTTTCATAAACACAATGTTTGTCCACCAACATGATCAATGTGGCAATGTTCGGAGGTTGCTTGTTGTTCCAACCTTTCGCTATAAGGTATATTGCAGACATGAGTATGTGGGCAACCAAATACTTTGTTGTTTTGAATCTGCAAATATCTATGAGTAGTAAGGCCAAGGCAGGGTGCAACTGAACACGCCAGTTGCATATGATCGAAATCAAATTGGAGACCTTAAGCCAGTATGGTTTCAGTACCGGGCATCCCCAGAAAATATGAAGTAAGTCAGCCTGAGACCCGCATCCCCGCCAACACAGATCAGATCCCCCTTCCCCAAAATGTTTAATCCTGTTTGGGGTCAAGTAATATCTGTGGACTAGTTTGTAATGTGTTTCCAAAATGTTCATGCAATTTGTAGACCTCACTGCAGTCTTAAAAGACAATGTCCACTGTGGGGCACAAATCTGCTTCTGCAGAGTAGTCTCCCATTTTTCAAAGCATCCACCCTTAGAAAAGGTGTATTTGCCGGTCAGGAAGTTATACAGGGGTTTAAGAGAGCTCTTGTGCCTGGGGGTTGTGCTGGTTAGGAAATTATAAATGGTATGGTTGACCAAAACTATCTTGCAGAAATATCTCTTAAATTTGTTATATTCCTCTTTGAGTATGAGGTATTTCATATATTCCGTATTAGGGATTTTAAATTTAGCCTTGACCAACTCAAAAGGCATGACTTTATTATTGTCCAATAAATCATCCACATAAGCAATGGGGAGTGTTTTCCAGTTATCAAACATGGGTCTCAAAGAAACCTTGACAGGTGCCAAAAAGTGAAGTCTCAGTCTTTTGGTTGAAACAGGGGAGACATTAAACCTTCTCCTGCACATATGTGACCAGCTCTGCACAGAGGCTCTGAGTATTGGGTTTTCTATGTCTCCAATCTCTCCTCTGTGCAGAAGAAAATAGGAAACATAAAGTGTCGGTTCTTTATTAGGCATTAAATCTCTTTCAATTTTTGGCCATCCCAATTCTGTCTGTTCTGTGAGCCACATTTTTGTCAATTCAGTTGTGGTGGCAAAGTAATACGCCTCCAAGTCTGGAAGGGCTATCCCCCCATTTTCTCTAGATTTAAGTAGTGTGTGTTTCTTTACCCTAGGCTTTTTATTATTCCAAATAAATCTGTTCATTTGATGAGTTAATTTTTGTATGTGTTGCATTGATAAAGGCAGAGGGACATTCCTGTACAAAAACAACACCTTTGGGAGGCAGAACATCTTATATAGTACTATTCTTCCCAACCAAGTGGCTGGGGTTTTTGACAATTCTCCCAACTTAGTGTCAAGGGATTTCAAAAGGCTATCTATGTTTACCTCACTTGTGTGTGTGAGGTCGCTTGTGAGCCAAATTCCTAGATATGGGATTTTAGTGCAGTCCCAAGTAAAAGGGTACTTATCTTGTAATTGCTGTTTTATAGGGGCTGAAATAAATAGTGACAAAACGTTAGTCTTTTTTACATTGAGTTTATAATATGATATTGAACCAAACAACTCTATGATGTCCCAAGTCGCCTTCAACGACTCAACAGGATCTGTCAGTGTGAGTATGATATCGTCTGCATATAAATTTATTTTATGCTCTACATCTCCCAACCGTACTCCCCTCACCTCACTCGAGTCCCTTATCCTTTGAGCCAGTGGTTCCAGACTCAGGATAAAAATAATTGGGGACAGAGGGCATCCCTGTCTTGTTCCGTTTGTTATGTCAAATTTCCCTGACATCGTGCTATTGACCAGCACAGAGGCAGACGGTTGGGAGTACAGAGCCTGAACACTTTTCAACATCTCCTCACCAAAACCCATCTTCTTTAATACTGCGAATGCATATGTCCAATTGATGCGGTCAAAAGCTTTCTCCGCATCAAGGGCCACAAACAGACTGGGAATTTTTTTCTTGTTACAAAAGTGTATATGGTGCAAGACACTTCTTGAACTGTCAGAAGTCTGTCTAAATTTTACAAAACCCACTTGATCGGGATGTATGAGATATTGGATAACATCCTGCACCCTTTCTGCCAGTATTTTTGCATAGACCTTGATGTCTGCATTCAGGAGGGATATGGGTCTATAGTTTTCTATCTTGGTGGGATCTTTGTCCGGTTTGGGGATTACCACTATGGTGGCTCTCAGCATATCTGCACTACATGTTCCTTTTGATTTTATAAAATTTAGGGTGTTTGTTAAATAGGGGACCAGATTTTCCTGAAATGTTTTATAATATTCCACAGGGAATCCGTCTGGACCAGGAGCCTTATTACATTTGAGATTTTTTATTGCCAGAGAGACCTCTCCCTCAGAGAAGGGTGCATCAAGCATTTCCCTTTGCTCAGAAGACAGAGATCTCAACTCTACTCCTCCCAGGAAATTATCTATCATCTCCTCTGTAGGAGGGGGATAAGTCCCATTTTTCCCTATATTGTAAAGGTTTGAGTAGTATTTTTCAAAAGCCAAAGCTATGTCCCTTGGCTTTTCTATATTCACTGAGTTCTGGGAAAGTTTTTTAATTAAATGCTTTTTATTTATGGGTTTGAATCTATTTGCCATAGTTTTTGAGTTTTTGTTGTTATTTATGTAGAACCCTGCCCTGTTAAACAGAGTCTTTTTTTCGTAAATATTTATGAGAAGATTTCTAAATTCCAATCTAAGGGAGTATAACTCCTTGTATTTAGTAAAAGATTTTTCCACTTTGGCCTGGTCTTCAAGTTTTTTGATTTGTTCTAGTAACAGCCTCTGTTTGCTCTCTCTTTCCCTCTTTTGTCTTGAGGCCATCTGAATTAAGTGGCCTCTAATGACACATTTATGTGCTAACCATAAGGTTTCAGGGGAGATTTCCTGGGAGTCATTTTCTTTAAAATAATTCATTATAGTGTTTTTTATTGTTGCTATATTATCTGGGGAGTCTACTACAAATTTGCTATATCTCCAATTGTAGTGTCTTTGAGTCGAAGAGGAAACCTGTAATGTTAATAGAATTGGAGCATGGTCCGACCATGTGATGGGGCCAGTTTGGAAATCTATATACGAATCTAGTAAGGAAAAACTGGTAAATATATGATCTATTTTGGTATAAGATCTGTTGTGTGGGCAGAATCTGGTGTATTCTCTAGAATTAGGGTTCAATATTTTACAACTGTCGTGCAGGTTAGCATTGCTCAGCCACTTCCCCAAATTCACACTTCTGTAGTATGGAGCAGAGGATGAGCAATCAGTGCTTGGGTCAACAATACAATTAAAGTCTCCCCCCCATATGATTTGTCCCTTGCTAAATTTGGATAATTTTCTTTTGACTTTATTGAGAAAGCTAATTTGTCTCACATTAGGGGCGTATATATTAACCACAGTGTATTCCATTCCCTCCAAGGTAAAATTGATGATTAAATATCTGCCTTTATTGTCTTTATAAACATCTGAAATAACCACTGGTAGGTCTCTGTGGAAGGCAATGGCCACCCCAGCTTTTTTCCCTCCCTCGTTGTTGGAGAAGAAAATCTGAGGATAATCTTTGTTTTTAAATCTGTTATTATCAGTTTCCAGGAGGTGGGTTTCCTGTATCATAGCAACATTTGCTTTCAATCTTTTGATCTCCTTCCACAGAGCATACCTTTTAAAGGGACTATTAAGCCCATTTACATTAAATGATAGGATTTTCAACTCCATAATATATCAAAAAGAAAGAAATGTGTTAAATAACTCAATAAGATAGAATAGTCCATCTGGACATATATCCAAGAAGAGTGGTATTTCTCTAGAAATTTGTTGTCAGTGCCTGGTGTGCCTGTGAATAGAAACATGTTATAACCTGGAATAACCTAGAACAAAACAAACTTGTTAACAAGGAAGGTGAATTTCTCAAAAGAAATGATACCAAGAGAAATCTCTCGGTTAGTGTTTGGGGATGAAAGTTCAGGCCAAGAGCCAGGGTCAACACCTACCAAGTCCATTATCTTTTCTTTTGTGTGGTCCAGGACTGTGACAAACGTCTTGGCTGTCGTGAAGAGTTGCTCCTCTCTTGATTGTAGGATAAAGATGAGTTCTTCATTGGAGGAATACCAAGGTCCTGAAAGAATCTATCACAGTTATCAATGTTAGATAAGGCAAAAGTAGTGTTTTCCTTCATGACCAATATTTTTGTAGGAAAGCCCCATCTGTATAGCACCCTGTGCTCCCGTAGGTGTGCAGTGATAGGGAAAAAGTCTCTCCTTTTTTGCAACGTGGCTTTTGAAAAGTCTGCAAAGATCTTAATACCCTCATATGGTCTTGGTAAGATGGGTGACTGCTTGCTCTTCCTCAAAATGTCCTCCTTTGTCAGAAAATAGTGAAAGAATGCAATAACATCCCGCGGAGCTCTTTCAGGGGCATATTTGGACTTAGGTAGTCTGTGTATGCGTTCTATTAAGAGGTCTCCTTTGGAAGCACCTGGGAGCATAGCATGGAGCATTTTTTGCACATATGAATCAAGATCTCTGTCCTTGACATTCTCAGGTATTCCTCTGAATTTAAGGTTGTTTCTCCTACTCCTGTCCTCTTGTTCTATCAGTCTTGACTTTAGGAAGGTAACTTCTTTCTCTAAGGCATAATGTTCGTCTATCAAATTGTTGTGAGACTGGACTATCTCCTCCATTTTCGACTCCAAGTGATTCACCCTCTGACCCAGACTGTCTATATTGTTTTGGAGGTTTGTATTATATCCCTCTAGTTGTTTTTGGAATGTCTTTGCAAGAAGGCACACCATATTTTTTATGAACATTTCTGAAGCTGCTTTGTTGGTAGCCTCTACCTCAGTCAAAACATGTAAAAAGTTTTCAGGCATGGGGTTATCTGGAGTGCAGAAGTCCTCCATCTGCGTCTCACTTTGCAGCTCAGCCGAGCTACTGCTTAATCTGCAGCTATTTTGTGAGGCAGGGGACAGTTCCCTCTGTGGTGGCGTTAGAGGGGTGTCTGAAATTGTGGAGATATCTGGACAAGATGAGGAGGCCCTTATTGTATTTGTGGCCTCCATAGCGGCTGTGAGCGTTGCTGCTGTGCAAGATTTCACAGGCTGCGCAAGATTTTTGCTTAAGGTACGCAATTTGCGTACTTGCTGCGCAATCCCGTCTGTTTCCCGGTTAATCTCGCGATATTTTGCCTCCTTCTTCTCAGCGCTACTTTTAACACTGAATTTAGCGCTTTCTTTAATATATGGAGCGGCGGTTTTTGCAGGGATGGGGGCAGACTTACCCCCTGACTTGAATACTGCGTGTTTCAGTCTCTGTGGCGTTCTCTCCCGCTGTGCGCCGCTCAGGCTGGGGCTGCAGGCTGTGGCTGCTGTGTGGCGGGCGCCATCTTGGCTCCTCAGCATGAGGGGAGAGCGCTCCAGATTTTTTGATTTTCCTGCTTTTCTATTAAGCGGATCCATTATGTGGGGGCACCGCTGGTGCCTATGGAGGTTCCCACAAGTTTTCAGCCAGTCCTGGCTTGTAAGTCGCTTGTTAATAGCGCTTGGTAGGCTGCCCTGTGGAGGAGCTCAGAGCTCAGGCTTCCATTCAGCTCAGACGCTGGCCACGCCCCCCCGTCCTGCATGATTCTACCAAGAAATGTGTGTTCATTGAAACCGCTGGTTTTTGATAGTTTGGGCCCTATTGAATAATGAATGTTTTGAATTTTCTCCAAAAGTAAAGTAGTTGCAAACTCATCCTTTTAGAAACTTGTTTGGGCTGTTGAGAGGAGTAAAAAACCATCAAAAATTTCAATCCTGCATGATTTTACCAAGAAATGTGATTCTTCATTCAAAACCTGATTTTTGCTATTGGGCTCTATTGAATAGTGAATGTTTTGAATTTTCTCCAAAAGTAAAGTAGTTGCAAACTCATGCTTTTAGAGACTAGTTTGGGCTCATGAGAGGAGTAGAAAAACATCAAAAATTTCAGTCCTGCATGATTCTACCAAGAAATGTGTGTTCATTGAAACCGCTGGTTTTTGATAGTTTGGGCCCTATTGAATAATGAATGTTTTGAATTTTCTCCAAAAGTAAAGTAGTTGCAAACTCATCCTTTTAGAAACTTGTTTGGGCTGTTGAGAGGAGTAAAAAACCATCAAAAATTTCAATCCTGCATGATTTTACCAAGAAATGTGATTCTTCATTCAAAACCTGATTTTTGCTATTGGGCTCTATTGAATAGTGAATGTTTTGAATTTTCTCCAAAAGTAAAGTAGTTGCAAACTCATGCTTTTAGAGTCTTGTTTGGGCTCATGAGAGGAGTAGAAAAACATCAAAAATTTCAGTCCTGCATGATTCTACCAAGAAATGTGTGTTCATTCAAACCGCTGGTTTTTGATAGTTTGGGCCCTATTGAATAATGAATGTTTTGAATTTTCTCCAAAAGTAAAGTAGTTGCAAACTCATGCTTTTAGAGACTTGTTTGGGCTCATGAGAGGAGTAGAAAAACATCAAAAATTTCAGTCCTGCATGATTCTACCAAGAAATGTGTGTTCATTGAAACCGCTGGTTTTTGATAGTTTGGGCCCTATTGAATAATGAATGTTTTGAATTTTCTTCAAAAGTAAAGTAGTTGCAAACTCATCCTTTTAGAAACTTGTTTGGGCTGTTGAGAGGAGTAAAAAACCATCAAAAATTTCAATCCTGCATGATTCTACCAAGAAATGTGATTCTTCATTCAAAACGCTGGTTTTTGCTATTGGGCTCTATTGAATAATGAATGTTTTGAATTTTCTCCAAAAGTAAAGTAGTTGCAAACTCATGCTTTTAGAGACTTGTTTGGGCTCATGAGAGGAGTAGAAAAACATCAAAAATTTCAGTCCTGCATGATTCTACCAAGAAATGTGTGTTCATTGAAACCGCTGGTTTTTGATAGTTTGGGCCCTATTGAATAATGAATGTTTTGAATTTTCTCCAAAAGTAAAGTAGTTGCAATCTCATCCTTTTAGAAACTTGTTTGGGCTGTTGAGAGGAGTAAAAAACCATCAAAAATTTCAATCCTGCATGATTCTACCAAGAAATGTGATTCTTCATTCAAAACGCTGGTTTTTGCTATTGGGCTCTATTGAATAATGAATGTTTTGAATTTTCTCCAAAAGTAAAGTAGTTGCAAACTCATGCTTTTAGAGATTTGTTTGGGCTCATGAGAGGAGTAGAAAAACATCAAAAATTTCAGTCCTGCATGATTCTACCAAGAAATGTGTGTTCATTGAAACCGCTGGTTTTTGATAGTTTGGGCCTTATTGAATAATGAATGTTTTAAATTTTCTCCAAAAGTAACGTAGTTGCAAACTCATCCTTTTAGAAAATTGTTTGGGCTGTTGAGAGGAGTAAAAAACCATCAAAAATTTCAATCCTGCATGATTTTACCAAGAAATGTGATTCTTCATTCAAAACCTGATTTTTGCTATTGGGCTCTATTGAATAGTGAATGTTTTGAATTTTCTCCAAAAGTAAAGTAGTTGCAAACTCATGCTTTTAGAGACTTGTTTGGGCTCATGAGAGGAGTAGAAAAACATCAAAAATTTCAGTCCTGCATGATTCTACCAAGAAATGTGTGTTCATTCAAACCGCTGGTTTTTGATAGTTTGGGCCCTATTGAATAATGAATGTTTTGAATTTTCTCCAAAAGTAAAGTAGTTGCAAACTCATGCTTTTAGAGACTTGTTTGGGCTCATGAGAGGAGTAGAAAAACATCAAAAATTTCAGTCCTGCATGATTCTACCAAGAAATGTGTGTTCATTGAAACCGCTGGTTTTTGATAGTTTGGGCCCTATTGAATAATGAATGTTTTGAATTTTCTCCAAAAGTAAAGTAGTTGCAAACTCATCCTTTTAGAAATTTGTTTGGGATGTTGAGAGGAGTAAAAAACCATCAAAAATTTCAATCCTGCATGATTCTACCAAGAAATGTGATTCTTCATTCAAAACGCTGGTTTTTGCTATTGGGCTCTATTGAATAATGAATGTTTTGAATTTTCTCCAAAAGTAAAGTAGTTGCAAACTCATGCTTTTAGAGACTTGTTTGGGCTCATGAGAGGAGTAGAAAAACATCAAAAATTTCAGTCCTGCATGATTCTACCAAGAAATGTGTGTTCATTGAAACCGCTGGTTTTTGATAGTTTGGGCCCTATTGAATAATGAATGTTTTGAATTTTCTCCAAAAGTAAAGTAGTTGCAAACTCATCCTTTTAGAAACTTGTTTGGGCTGTTGAGAGGAGTAAAAAACCATCAAAAATTTCAATCCTGCATGATTCTACCAAGAAATGTGATTCTTCATTCAAAACGCTGGTTTTTGCTGTTGGGCTCTATTGAATAATGAATGTTTTGAATTTTCTCCTAAAGTAAAGTAGTTGCAAACTCATGCTTTTAGAGACTTGTTTGGGCTCATGAGAGGAGTAGAAAAACATCAAAAATTTCAGTCCTGCATGATTCTACCAAGAAATGTGTGTTCATTGAAACCGCTGGTTTTTGATAGTTTGGGCCCTATTGAATAATGAATGTTTTGAATTTTCTCCAAAAGTAAAGTAGTTGCAAACTCATCCTTTTAGAAACTTGTTTGGGCTGTTGAGAGGAGTAAAAAACCATCAAAAATTTCAATCCTGCATGATTCTACCAAGAAATGTGATTCTTCATTCAAAACGCTGGTTTTTGCTATTGGGCTCTATTGAATAATGAATGTTTTGAATTTTCTCCAAAAGTAAAGTAGTTGCAAACTCATGCTTTTAGAGACTTGTTTGGGCTCATGAGAGGAGTAGAAAAACATCAAAAATTTCAGTCCTGCATGATTCTACCAAGAAATGTGTGTTCATTGAAACCGCTGGTTTTTGATAGTTTGGGCCCTATTGAATAATGAATGTTTTGAATTTTCTCCAAAAGTAAAGTAGTTGCAAACTCATCCTTTTAGAAACTTGTTTGGGCTGTTGAGAGGAGTATAAAACCATCAAAAATTTCAATCCTGCATGATTCTACCAAGAAATGTGATTCTTCATTCAAAACGCTGGTTTTTGCTATTGGGCTCTATTGAATAATGAATGTTTTGAATTTTCTCCAAAAGTAAAGTAGTTGCAAACTCATGCTTTTAGAGACTTGTTTGGGCTCATGAGAGGAGTAGAAAAACATCAAAAATTTCAGTCCTGCATGATTCTACCAAGAAATGTGTGTTCATTGAAACCGCTGGTTTTTGATAGTTTGGGCCCTATTGAATAATGAATGTTTTGAATTTTCTCCAAAAGTAAAGTAGTTGCAAACTCATCCTTTTAGAAACTTGTTTGGGCTGTTGAGAGGAGTAAAAAACCATCAAAAATTTCAATCCTGCATGATTCTACCAAGAAATGTGATTCTTCATTCAAAACGCTGGTTTTTGCTATTGGGCTCTATTGAATAATGAATGTTTTGAATTTTCTCCAAAAGTAAAGTAGTTGCAAACTCATTCTTTTAGAGACTTGTTTGGGCTCATGAGAGGAGTAGAAAAACATCAAAAATTTCAGTCCTGCATGATTCTACCAAGAAATGTGTGTTCATTCAAACCGCTGGTTTTTGATAGTTTGGGCCCTATTGAATAATGAATGTTTTGAATTTTCTCCAAAAGTAAAGTAGTTGCAAACTCATCCTTTTAGAAACTTGTTTGGGCTGTTGAGAGGAGTAAAAAACCATCAAAAATTTCAATCCTGCATGATTCTACCAAGAAATGTGATTCTTCATTCAAAACGCTGGTTTTTGCTATTGGGCTCTATTGAATAATGAATGTTTTGAATTTTCTCCAAAAGTAAAGTAGTTGCAAACTCATGCTTTTAGAGACTTGTTTGGGCTCATGAGAGGAGTAGAAAAACATCAAAAATTTCAGTCCTGCATGATTCTACCAAGAAATGTGTGTTCATTGAAACCGCTGGTTTTTGATAGTTTGGGCCCTATTGAATAATGAATGTTTTGAATTTTCTCCAAAAGTAAAGTAGTTGCAAACTCATCCTTTTAGAAACTTGTTTGGGCTGTTGAGAGGAGTAAAAAACCATCAAAAATTTCAATCCTGCATGATTCTACCAAGAAATGTGATTCTTCATTCAAAACGCTGGTTTTTGCTATTGGGCTCTATTGAATAATGAATGTTTTGAATTTTCTCCAAAAGTAAAGTAGTTGCAAACTCATGCTTTTAGAGACTTGTTTGGGCTCATGAGAGGAGTAGAAAAACATCAAAAATTTCAGTCCTGCATGATGCTACCAAGAAATGTGTTCATTCAAACCGCTGGTTTTTGATAGTTTGGGCCCTATTGAATAATGAATGTTTTGAATTTTCTCCAAAAGTAAAGTAGTTGCAAACTCATCCTTTTAGAAACTTGTTTGGGCTGTTGAGAGGAGTAAAAAACCATCAAAAATTTCAATCCTGCATGATTCTACCAAGAAATGTGATTCTTCATTCAAAACGCTGGTTTTTGCTATTGGGCTCTATTGAATAATGAATGTTTTGAATTTTCTCCAAAAGTAAAGTAGTTGCAAACTCATGCTTTTAGAGACTTGTTTGGGCTCATGAGAGGAGTAGAAAAACATCAAAAATTTCAGTCCTGCATGATTCTACCAAGAAATGTGTGTTCATTGAAACCGCTGGTTTTTGATAGTTTGGGCCCTATTGAATAATGAATGTTTTGAATTTTCTCCAAAAGTAAAGCAGTTGCAATCTCATCCTTTTAGAAACTTGTTTGGGCTGTTGAGAGGAGTAAAAAACCATCAAAAATTTCAATCCTGCATGATTCTACCAAGAAATGTGATTCTTCATTCAAAACGCTGGTTTTTGCTATTGGGCTCTATTGAATAATGAATGTTTTGAATTTTCTCCAAAAGTAAAGTAGTTGCAAACTCATGCTTTTAGAGATTTGTTTGGGCTCATGAGAGGAGTAGAAAAACATCAAAAATTTCAGTCCTGCATGATTCTACCAAGAAATGTGTGTTCATTGAAACCGCTGGTTTTTGATAGTTTGGGCCCTATTGAATAATGAATGTTTTAAATTTTCTCCAAAGGTAAAGTAGTTGCAAACTCATCCTTTTAGAAA
Organism: Dendrobates tinctorius; assembly: GCF_039654945.1. Lineage (NCBI taxonomy): Eukaryota > Metazoa > Chordata > Amphibia > Anura > Dendrobatidae > Dendrobates > Dendrobates tinctorius. The sequence continues at coordinate 572,308 of NW_027362096.1, forward strand.
CTTGTTTGGGCTGTTGAGAGGAGTAAAAAACCTTCAAAAATTTCAATCCTGCATGATTTTACCAAGAAATGTGATTCTTCATTCAAAACCTGATTTTTGCTATTGGGCTCTATTGAATAGTGAATGTTTTGAATTTTCTCCAAAAGTAAAGTAGTTGCAAACTCATGCTTTTAGAGACTTGTTTGGGCTCATGAGAGGAGTAGAAAAACATCAAAAATTTCAGTCCTGCATGATTCTACCAAGAAATGTGTGTTCATTCAAACCGCTGGTTTTTGATAGTTTGGGCCCTATTGAATAATGAATGTTTTGAATTTTCTCCAAAAGTAAAGTAGTTGCAAACTCATGCTTTTAGAGACTTGTTTGGGCTCATGAGAGGAGTAGAAAAACATCAAAAATTTCAGTCCTGCATGATTCTACCAAGAAATGTGTGTTCATTGAAACCGCTGGTTTTTGATAGTTTGGGCCCTATTGAATAATGAATGTTTTGAATTTTCTCCAAAAGTAAAGTAGTTGCAAACTCATCCTTTTAGAAACTTGTTTGGGCTGTTGAGAGGAGTAAAAAAACATCAAAAATTTCAATCCTGCATGATTCTACCAAGAAATGTGATTCTTCATTCAAAACGCTGGTTTTTGCTATTGGGCTCTAATGAATAATGAATGTTTTGAATTTTCTCCAAAAGTAAAGTAGTTGCAAACTCATGCTTTTAGAGACTTGTTTGGGCTCATGAGAGGAGTAGAAAAACATCAAAAATTTCAGTCCTGCATGATTCTACCAAGAAATGTGTGTTCATTGAAACCGCTGGTTTTTGATAGTTTGGGCCCTATTGAATAATGAATGTTTTGAATTTTCTCCAAAAGTAAAGTAGTTGCAAACTCATCCTTTTAGAAATTTGTTTGGGATGTTGAGAGGAGTAAAAAACCATCAAAAATTTCAATCCTGCATGATTCTACCAAGAAATGTGATTCTTCATTCAAAACGCTGGTTTTTGCTATTGGGCTCTATTGAATAATGAATGTTTTGAATTTTCTCCAAAAGTAAAGTAGTTGCAAACTCATGCTTTTAGAGACTTGTTTGGGCTCATGAGAGGAGTAGAAAAACATCAAAAATTTCAGTCCTGCATGATTCTACCAAGAAATGTGTGTTCTTTGAAACCGCTGGTTTTTGATAGTTTGGGCCCTATTGAATAATGAATGTTTTGAATTTTCTCCAAAAGTAAAGTAGTTGCAAACTCATCCTTTTAGAAACTTGTTTGGGCTGTTGAGAGGAGTAAAAAACCATCAAAAATTTCAATCCTGCATGATTCTACCAAGAAATGTGATTCTTCATTCAAAACGCTGGTTTTTGCTGTTGGGCTCTATTGAATAATGAATGTTTTGAATTTTCTCCTAAAGTAAAGTAGTTGCAAACTCATGCTTTTAGAGACTTGTTTGGGCTCATGAGAGGAGTAGAAAAACATCAAAAATTTCAGTCCTGCATGATTCTACCAAGAAATGTGTGTTCATTGAAACCGCTGGTTTTTGATAGTTTGGGCCCTATTGAATAATGAATGTTTTGAATTTTCTCCAAAAGTAAAGTAGTTGCAAACTCATCCTTTTAGAAACTTGTTTGGGCTGTTGAGAGGAGTAAAAAACCATCAAAAATTTCAATCCTGCATGATTCTACCAAGAAATGTGATTCTTCATTCAAAACGCTGGTTTTTGCTATTGGGCTCTATTGAATAATGAATGTTTTGAATTTTCTCCAAAAGTAAAGTAGTTGCAAACTCATGCTTTTAGAGACTTGTTTGGGCTCATGAGAGGAGTAGAAAAACATCAAAAATTTCAGTCCTGCATGATTCTACCAAGAAATGTGTGTTCATTGAAACCGCTGGTTTTTGATAGTTTGGGCCCTATTGAATAATGAATGTTTTGAATTTTCTCCAAAAGTAAAGTAGTTGCAAACTCATCCTTTTAGAAACTTGTTTGGGCTGTTGAGAGGAGTAAAAAACCATCAAAAATTTCAATCCTGCATGATTCTACCAAGAAATGTGATTCTTCATTCAAAACGCTGGTTTTTGCTATTGGGCTCTATTGAATAATGAATGTTTTGAATTTTCTCCAAAAGTAAAGTAGTTGCAAACTCATGCTTTTAGAGACTTGTTTGGGCTCATGAGAGGAGTAGAAAAACATCAAAAATTTCAGTCCTGCATGATTCTACCAAGAAATGTGTGTTCATTGAAACCGCTGGTTTTTGATAGTTTGGGCCCTATTGAATAATGAATGTTTTGAATTTTCTCCAAAAGTAAAGTAGTTGCAAACTCATCCTTTTAGAAACTTGTTTGGGCTGTTGAGAGGAGTAAAAAACCATCAAAAATTTCAATCCTGCATGATTCTACCAAGAAATGTGATTCTTCATTCAAAACGCTGGTTTTTGCTATTGGGCTCTATTGAATAATGAATGTTTTGAATTTTCTCCAAAAGTAAAGTAGTTGCAAACTCATGCTTTTAGAGACTTGTTTGGGCTCATGAGAGGAGTAGAAAAACATCAAAAATTTCAGTCCTGCATGATTCTACCAAGAAATGTGTGTTCATTGAAACCGCTGGTTTTTGATAGTTTGGGCCCTATTGAATAATGAATGTTTTGAATTTTCTCCAAAAGTAAAGTAGTTGCAAACTCATCCTTTTAGAAACTTGTTTGGGCTGTTGAGAGGAGTAAAAAACCATCAAAAATTTCAATCCTGCATGATTCTACCAAGAAATGTGATTCTTCATTCAAAACGCTGGTTTTTGCTATTGGGCTCTATTGAATAATGAATGTTTTGAATTTTCTCCAAAAGTAAAGTAGTTGCAAACTCATGCTTTTAGAGACTTGTTTGGGCTCATGAGAGGAGTAGAAAAACATCAAAAATTTCAGTCCTGCATGATTCTACCAAGAAATGTGTGTTCATTGAAACCGCTGGTTTTTGATAGTTTGGGCCCTATTGAATAATGAATGTTTTGAATTTTCTCCAAAAGTAAAGTAGTTGCAAACTCATCCTTTTAGAAACTTGTTTGGGCTGTTGAGAGGAGTAAAAAACCATCAAAAATTTCAATCCTGCATGATTCTACCAAGAAATGTGATTCTTCATTCAAAACGCTGGTTTTTGCTATTGGGCTCTATTGAATAATGAATGTTTTGAATTTTCTCCAAAAGTAAAGTAGTTGCAAACTCATGCTTTTAGAGACTTGTTTGGGCTCATGAGAGGAGTAGAAAAACATCAAAAATTTCAGTCCTGCATGATGCTACCAAGAAATGTGTTCATTCAAACCGCTGGTTTTTGATAGTTTGGGCCCTATTGAATAATGAATGTTTTGAATTTTCTCCAAAAGTAAAGTAGTTGCAAACTCATCCTTTTAGAAACTTGTTTGGGCTGTTGAGAGGAGTAAAAAACCATCAAAAATTTCAATCCTGCATGATTCTACCAAGAAATGTGATTCTTCATTCAAAACGCTGGTTTTTGCTATTGGGCTCTATTGAATAATGAATGTTTTGAATTTTCTCCAAAAGTAAAGTAGTTGCAAACTCATGCTTTTAGAGACTTGTTTGGGCTCATGAGAGGAGTAGAAAAACATCAAAAATTTCAGTCCTGCATGATTCTACCAAGAAATGTGTGTTCATTGAAACCGCTGGTTTTTGATAGTTTGGGCCCTATTGAATAATGAATGTTTTGAATTTTCTCCAAAAGTAAAGCAGTTGCAATCTCATCCTTTTAGAAACTTGTTTGGGCTGTTGAGAGGAGTAAAAAACCATCAAAAATTTCAATCCTGCATGATTCTACCAAGAAATGTGATTCTTCATTCAAAACGCTGGTTTTTGCTATTGGGCTCTATTGAATAATGAATGTTTTGAATTTTCTCCAAAAGTAAAGTAGTTGCAAACTCATGCTTTTAGAGATTTGTTTGGGCTCATGAGAGGAGTAGAAAAACATCAAAAATTTCAGTCCTGCATGATTCTACCAAGAAATGTGTGTTCATTGAAACCGCTGGTTTTTGATAGTTTGGGCCCTATTGAATAATGAATGTTTTAAATTTTCTCCAAAGGTAAAGTAGTTGCAAACTCATCCTTTTAGAAACTTGTTTGGGCTGTTGAGAGGAGTAAAAAACCTTCAAAAATTTCAATCCTGCATGATTTTACCAAGAAATGTGATTCTTCATTCAAAACCTGATTTTTGCTATTGGGCTCTATTGAATAGTGAATGTTTTGAATTTTCTCCAAAAGTAAAGTAGTTGCAAACTCATGCTTTTAGAGACTTGTTTGGGCTCATGAGAGGAGTAGAAAAACATCAAAAATTTCAGTCCTGCATGATTCTACCAAGAAATGTGTGTTCATTCAAACCGCTGGTTTTTGATAGTTTGGGCCCTATTGAATAATGAATGTTTTGAATTTTCTCCAAAAGTAAAGTAGTTGCAAACTCATGCTTTTAGAGACTTGTTTGGGCTCATGAGAGGAGTAGAAAAACATCAAAAATTTCAGTCCTGCATGATTCTACCAAGAAATGTGTGTTCATTGAAACCGCTGGTTTTTGATAGTTTGGGCCCTATTGAATAATGAATGTTTTGAATTTTCTCCAAAAGTAAAGTAGTTGCAAACTCATCCTTTTAGAAACTTGTTTGGGCTGTTGAGAGGAGTAAAAAAACATCAAAAATTTCAATCCTGCATGATTCTACCAAGAAATGTGATTCTTCATTCAAAACGCTGGTTTTTGCTATTGGGCTCTAATGAATAATGAATGTTTTGAATTTTCTCCAAAAGTAAAGTAGTTGCAAACTCATGCTTTTAGAGACTTGTTTGGGCTCATGAGAGAAGTAGAAAAACATCAAAAATTTCAGTCCTGCATGATTCTACCAAGAAATGTGTGTTCATTGAAACCGCTGGTTTTTGATAGTTTGGGCCCTATTGAATAATGAATGTTTTGAATTTTCTCCAAAAGTAAAGTAGTTGCAAACTCATCCTTTTAGAAACTTGTTTGGGCTGTTGAGAGGAGTAAAAAACCATCAAAAATTTCAATCCTGCATGATTCTACCAAGAAATGTGATTCTTCATTCAAAACGCTGGTTTTTGCTGTTGGGCTCTATTGAATAATGAATGTTTTGAATTTTCTCCAAAAGTAAAGTAGTTGCAAACTCATGCTTTTAGAGACTTGTTTGGGCTCATGAGAGGAGTAGAAAAACATCAAAAATTTCAGTCCTGCATGATTCTACCAAGAAATGTGTGTTCATTGAAACCGCTGGTTTTTGATAGTTTGGGCCCTATTGAATAATGAATGTTTTGAATTTTCTCCAAAAGTAAAGTAGTTGCAAACTCATCCTTTTAGAAACTTGTTTGGGCTGTTGAGAGGAGTAAAAAACCATCAAAAATTTCAATCCTGCATGATTCTACCAAGAAATGTGATTCTTCATTCAAAACGCTGGTTTTTGCTATTGGGCTCTATTGAATAATGAATGTTTTGAATTTTCTCCAAAAGTAAAGTAGTTGCAAACTCATGCTTTTAGAGACTTGTTTGGGCTCATGAGAGGAGTAGAAAAACATCAAAAATTTCAGTCCTGCATGATTGTACCAAGAAATGTGTGTTCATTGAAACCGCTGGTTTTTGATAGTTTGGGCCCTATTGAATAATGAATGTTTTGAATTTTCTCCAAAAGTAAAGTAGTTGCAAACTCATCCTTTTAGAAACTTGTTTGGGCTGTTGAGAGGAGTAAAAAACCATCAAAAATTTCAATCCTGCATGATTCTACCAAGAAATGTGATTCTTCATTCAAAACGCTGGTTTTTGCTATTGGGCTCTATTGAATAATGAATGTTTTGAATTTTCTCCAAAAGTAAAGTAGTTGCAAACTCATGCTTTTAGAGACTTGTTTGGGCTCACGAGAGGAGTAGAAAAACATCAAAAATTTCAGTCCTGCATGATTCTACCAAGAAATGTGTGTTCATTGAAACCGCTGGTTTTTGATAGTTTGGGCCCTATTGAATAATGAATGTTTTGAATTTTCTCCAAAAGTAAAGTAGTTGCAAACTCATCCTTTTAGAAACTTGTTTGGGCTGTTGAGAGGAGTAAAAAACCATCAAAAATTTCAATCCTGCATGATTCTACCAAGAAATGTGATTCTTCATTCAAAACGCTGGTTTTTGCTATTGGGCTCTATTGAATAATGAATGTTTTGAATTTTCTCCAAAAGTAAAGTAGTTGCAAACTCATGCTTTTAGAGACTTGTTTGGGCTCATGAGAGGAGTAGAAAAACATCAAAAATTTCAGTCCTGCATGATTCTACCAAGAAATGTGTGTTCATTGAAACCGCTGGTTTTTGATAGTTTGGGCCCTATTGAATAATGAATGTTTTGAATTTTCTCCAAAAGTAAAGTAGTTGCAAACTCATCCTTTTAGAAACTTGTTTGGGCTGTTGAGAGGTGTAAAAAACCATCAAAAATTTCAATCCTGCATGATTCTACCAAGAAATGTGATTCTTCATTCAAAACGCTGGTTTTTGCTATTGGGCTCTATTGAATAATGAATGTTTTGAATTTTCTCCAAAAGTAAAGTAGTTGCAAACTCATGCTTTTAGAGACTTGTTTGGGCTCATGAGAGGAGTAGAAAAACATCAAAAATTTCAGTCCTGCATGATTCTACCAAGAAATGTGTGTTCATTGAAACCGCTGGTTTTTGATAGTTTGGGCCCTATTGAATAATGAATGTTTTGAATTTTCTCCAAAAGTAAAGTAGTTGCAAACTCATCCTTTTAGAAACTTGTTTGGGCTGTTGAGAGGAGTAAAAAACCATTAAATTTCAATCCTGCATGATTTTACCAAGAAATGTGATTCTTCATTCAAAACCTGATTTTTGCTATTGGGCTCTATTGAATAGTGAATGTTTTGAATTTTCTCCAAAAGTAAAGTAGTTGCAAACTCATGCTTTTAGAGACTTGTTTGGGCTCATGAGAGGAGTAGAAAAACATCAAAAATTTCAGTCCTGCATGATTCTACCAAGAAATGTGTTCATTCAAACCGCTGGTTTTTGATAGTTTGGGCCCTATTGAATAATGAATGTTTTGAATTTTCTCCAAAAGTAAAGTAGTTGCAAACTCATCCTTTTAGAAACTTGTTTGGGCTGTTGAGAGGAGTAAAAAACCATCAAAAATTTCAATCCTGCATGATTCTACCAAGAAATGTGATTCTTCATTCAAAACGCTGGTTTTTGCTATTGGGCTCTATTGAATAATGAATGTTTTGAATTTTCTCCAAAAGTAAAGTAGTTGCAAACTCATGCTTTTAGAGACTTGTTTGGGCTCATGAGAGGAGTAGAAAAACATCAAAAATTTCAGTCCTGCATGATTCTACCAAGAAATGTGTGTTCATTGAAACCGCTGGTTTTTGATAGTTTGGGCCCTATTGAATAATGAATGTTTTGAATTTTCTCCAAAAGTAAAGTAGTTGCAAACTCATCCTTTTAGAAACTTGTTTGGGCTGTTGAGAGGAGTAAAAAACCATCAAAAATTTCAATCCTGCATGATTTTACCAAGAAATGTGATTCTTCATTCAAAACCTGATTTTTGCTATTGGGCTCTATTGAATAGTGAATGTTTTGAATTTTCTCCAAAAGTAAAGTAGTTGCAAACTCATGCTTTTAGAGACTAGTTTGGGCTCATGAGAGGAGTAGAAAAACATCAAAAATTTCAGTCCTGCATGATTCTACCAAGAAATGTGTGTTCATTGAAACCGCTGGTTTTTGATAGTTTGGGCCCTATTGAATAATGAATGTTTTGAATTTTCTCCAAAAGTAAAGTAGTTGCAAACTCATCCTTTTAGAAACTTGTTTGGGCTGTTGAGAGGAGTAAAAAACCATCAAAAATTTCAATCCTGCATGATTTTACCAAGAAATGTGATTCTTCATTCAAAACCTCATTTTTGCTATTGGGCTCTATTGAATAGTGAATGTTTTGAATTTTCTCCAAAAGTAAAGTAGTTGCAAACTCATGCTTTTAGAGACTTGTTTGGGCTCATGAGAGGAGTAGAAAAACATCAAAAATTTCAGTCCTGCATGATTCTACCAAGAAATGTGTGTTCATTCAAACCGCTGGTTTTTGATAGTTTGGGCCCTATTGAATAATGAATGTTTTGAATTTTCTCCAAAAGTAAAGTAGTTGCAAACTCATGCTTTTAGAGACTTGTTTGGGCTCATGAGAGGAGTAGAAAAACATCAAAAATTTCAGTCCTGCATGATTCTACCAAGAAATGTGTGTTCATTGAAACCGCTGGTTTTTGATAGTTTGGGCCCTATTGAATAATGAATGTTTTGAATTTTCTTCAAAAGTAAAGTAGTTGCAAACTCATCCTTTTAGAAACTTGTTTGGGCTGTTGAGAGGAGTAAAAAACCATCAAAAATTTCAATCCTGCATGATTCTACCAAGAAATGTGATTCTTCATTCAAAACGCTGGTTTTTGCTATTGGGCTCTATTGAATAATGAATGTTTTGAATTTTCTCCAAAAGTAAAGTAGTTGCAAACTCATGCTTTTAGAGACTTGTTTGGGCTCATGAGAGGAGTAGAAAAACATCAAAAATTTCAGTCCTGCATGATTCTACCAAGAAATGTGTGTTCATTGAAACCGCTGGTTTTTGATAGTTTGGGCCCTATTGAATAATGAATGTTTTGAATTTTCTCCAAAAGTAAAGTAGTTGCAATCTCATCCTTTTAGAAACTTGTTTGGGCTGTTGAGAGGAGTAAAAAACCATCAAAAATTTCAATCCTGCATGATTCTACCAAGAAATGTGATTCTTCATTCAAAACGCTGGTTTTTGCTATTGGGCTCTATTGAATAATGAATGTTTTGAATTTTCTCCAAAAGTAAAGTAGTTGCAAACTCATGCTTTTAGAGATTTGTTTGGGCTCATGAGAGGAGTAGAAAAACATCAAAAATTTCAGTCCTGCATGATTCTACCAAGAAATGTGTGTTCATTGAAACCGCTGGTTTTTGATAGTTTGGGCCCTATTGAATAATGAATGTTTTAAATTTTCTCCAAAAGTAAAGTAGTTGCAAACTCATCCTTTTAGAAAATTGTTTGGGCTGTTGAGAGGAGTAAAAAACCATCAAAAATTTCAATCCTGCATGATTTTACCAAGAAATGTGATTCTTCATTCAAAACCTGATTTTTGCTATTGGGCTCTATTGAATAGTGAATGTTTTGAATTTTCTCCAAAAGTAAAGTAGTTGCAAACTCATGCTTTTAGAGACTTGTTTGGGCTCATGAGAGGAGTAGAAAAACATCAAAAATTTCAGTCCTGCATGATTCTACCAAGAAATGTGTGTTCATTGAAACCGCTGGTTTTTGATAGTTTGGGCCCTATTGAATAATGAATGTTTTGAATTTTCTTCAAAAGTAAAGTAGTTGCAAACTCATCCTTTTAGAAACTTGTTTGGGCTGTTGAGAGGAGTAAAAAACCATCAAAAATTTCAATCCTGCATGATTCTACCAAGAAATGTGATTCTTCATTCAAAACGCTGGTTTTTGCTATTGGGCTCTATTGAATAATGAATGTTTTGAATTTTCTCCAAAAGTAAAGTAGTTGCAAACTCATGCTTTTAGAGACTTGTTTGGGCTCATGAGAGGAGTAGAAAAACATCAAAAATTTCAGTCCTGCATGATTCTACCAAGAAATGTGTGTTCATTGAAACCGCTGGTTTTTGATAGTTTGGGCCCTATTGAATAATGAATGTTTTGAATTTTCTCCAAAAGTAAAGTAGTTGCAATCTCATCCTTTTAGAAACTTGTTTGGGCTGTTGAGAGGAGTAAAAAACCATCAAAAATTTCAATCCTGCATGATTCTACCAAGAAATGTGATTCTTCATTCAAAACGCTGGTTTTTGCTATTGGGCTCTATTGAATAATGAATGTTTTGAATTTTCTCCAAAAGTAAAGTAGTTGCAAACTCATGCTTTTAGAGATTTGTTTGGGCTCATGAGAGGAGTAGAAAAACATCAAAAATTTCAGTCCTGCATGATTCTACCAAGAAATGTGTGTTCATTGAAACCGCTGGTTTTTGATAGTTTGGGCCCTATTGAATAATGAATGTTTTAAATTTTCTCCAAAAGTAAAGTAGTTGCAAACTCATCCTTTTAGAAAATTGTTTGGGCTGTTGAGAGGAGTAAAAAACCATCAAAAATTTCAATCCTGCATGATTTTACCAAGAAATGTGATTCTTCATTCAAAACCTGATTTTTGCTATTGGGCTCTATTGAATAGTGAATGTTTTGAATTTTCTCCAAAAGTAAAGTAGTTGCAAACTCATGCTTTTAGAGACTTGTTTGGGCTCATGAGAGGAGTAGAAAAACATCAAAAATTTCAGTCCTGCATGATTCTACCAAGAAATGTGTGTTCATTCAAACCGCTGGTTTTTGATAGTTTGGGCCCTATTGAATAATGAATGTTTTGAATTTTCTCCAAAAGTAAAGTAGTTGCAAACTCATGCTTTTAGAGACTTGTTTGGGCTCATGAGAGGAGTAGAAAAACATCAAAAATTTCAGTCCTGCATGATTCTACCAAGAAATGTGTGTTCATTGAAACCGCTGGTTTTTGATAGTTTGGGCCCTATTGAATAATGAATGTTTTGAATTTTCTCCAAAAGTAAAGTAGTTGCAAACTCATCCTTTTAGAAACTTGTTTGGGATGTTGAGAGGAGTAAAAAACCATCAAAAATTTCAATCCTGCATGATTCTACCAAGAAATGTGATTCTTCATTCAAAACGCTGGTTTTTGCTATTGGGCTCTATTGAATAATGAATGTTTTGAATTTTCTCCAAAAGTAAAGTAGTTGCAAACTCATGCTTTTAGAGACTTGTTTGGGCTCATGAGAGGAGTAGAAAAACATCAAAAATTTCAGTCCTGCATGATTCTACCAAGAAATGTGTGTTCATTGAAACCGCTGGTTTTTGATAGTTTGGGCCCTATTGAATAATGAATGTTTTGAATTTTCTCCAAAAGTAAAGTAGTTGCAAACTCATCCTTTTAGAAACTTGTTTGGGCTGTTGAGAGGAGTAAAAAACCATTAAATTTCAATCCTGCATGATTTTACCAAGAAATGTGATTCTTCATTCAAAACCTGATTTTTGCTATTGGGCTCTATTGAATAGTGAATGTTTTGAATTTTCTCCAAAAGTAAAGTAGTTGCAAACTCATGCTTTTAGAGACTTGTTTGGGCTCATGAGAGGAGTAGAAAAACATCAAAAATTTCAGTCCTGCATGATTCTACCAAGAAATGTGTTCATTCAAACCGCTGGTTTTTGATAGTTTGGGCCCTATTGAATAATGAATGTTTTGAATTTTCTCCAAAAGTAAAGTAGTTGCAAACTCATCCTTTTAGAAACTTGTTTGGGCTGTTGAGAGGAGTAAAAAACCATCAAAAATTTCAATCCTGCATGATTCTACCAAGAAATGTGATTCTTCATTCAAAACGCTGGTTTTTGCTATTGGGCTCTATTGAATAATGAATGTTTTGAATTTTCTCCAAAAGTAAAGTAGTTGCAAACTCATGCTTTTAGAGACTTGTTTGGGCTCATGAGAGGAGTAGAAAAACATCAAAAATTTCAGTCCTGCATGATTCTACCAAGAAATGTGTGTTCATTGAAACCGCTGGTTTTTGATAGTTTGGGCCCTATTGAATAATGAATGTTTTGAATTTTCTCCAAAAGTAAAGTAGTTGCAAACTCATCCTTTTAGAAACTTGTTTGGGCTGTTGAGAGGAGTAAAAAACCATCAAAAATTTCAATCCTGCATGATTTTACCAAGAAATGTGATTCTTCATTCAAAACCTGATTTTTGCTATTGGGCTCTATTGAATAGTGAATGTTTTGAATTTTCTCCAAAAGTAAAGTAGTTGCAAACTCATGCTTTTAGAGACTAGTTTGGGCTCATGAGAGGAGTAGAAAAACATCAAAAATTTCAGTCCTGCATGATTCTACCAAGAAATGTGTGTTCATTGAAACCGCTGGTTTTTGATAGTTTGGGCCCTATTGAATAATGAATGTTTTGAATTTTCTCCAAAAGTAAAGTAGTTGCAAACTCATCCTTTTAGAAACTTGTTTGGGCTGTTGAGAGGAGTAAAAAACCATCAAAAATTTCAATCCTGCATGATTCTACCAAGAAATGTGATTCTTCATTCAAAACGCTGGTTTTTGCTATTGGGCTCTATTGAATAATGAATGTTTTGAATTTTCTCCAAAAGTAAAGTAGTTGCAAACTCATGCTTTTAGAGACTTGTTTGGGCTCATGAGAGGAGTAGAAAAACATCAAAAATTTCAGTCCTGCATGATTCTACCAAGAAATGTGTGTTCATTGAAACCGCTGGTTTTTGATAGTTTGGGCCCTATTGAATAATGAATGTTTTGAATTTTCTCCAAAAGTAAAGTAGTTGCAATCTCATCCTTTTAGAAACTTGTTTGGGCTGTTGAGAGGAGTAAAAAACCATCAAAAATTTCAATCCTGCATGATTCTACCAAGAAATGTGATTCTTCATTCAAAACGCTGGTTTTTGCTATTGGGCTCTATTGAATAATGAATGTTTTGAATTTTCTCCAAAAGTAAAGTAGTTGCAAACTCATGCTTTTAGAGATTTGTTTGGGCTCATGAGAGGAGTAGAAAAACATCAAAAATTTCAGTCCTGCATGATTCTACCAAGAAATGTGTGTTCATTGAAACCGCTGGTTTTTGATAGTTTGGGCCCTATTGAATAATGAATGTTTTAAATTTTCTCCAAAAGTAAAGTAGTTGCAAACTCATCCTTTTAGAAAATTGTTTGGGCTGTTGAGAGGAGTAAAAAACCATCAAAAATTTCAATCCTGCATGATTTTACCAAGAAATGTGATTCTTCATTCAAAACCTGATTTTTGCTATTGGGCTCTATTGAATAGTGAATGTTTTGAATTTTCTCCAAAAGTAAAGTAGTTGCAAACTCATGCTTTTAGAGACTTGTTTGGGCTCATGAGAGGAGTAGAAAAACATCAAAAATTTCAGTCCTGCATGATTCTACCAAGAAATGTGTGTTCATTCAAACCGCTGGTTTTTGATAGTTTGGGCCCTATTGAATAATGAATGTTTTGAATTTTCTCCAAAAGTAAAGTAGTTGCAAACTCATGCTTTTAGAGACTTGTTTGGGCTCATGAGAGGAGTAGAAAAACATCAAAAATTTCAGTCCTGCATGATTCTACCAAGAAATGTGTGTTCATTGAAACCGCTGGTTTTTGATAGTTTGGGCCCTATTGAATAATGAATGTTTTGAATTTTCTCCAAAAGTAAAGTAGTTGCAAACTCATCCTTTTAGAAACTTGTTTGGGATGTTGAGAGGAGTAAAAAACCATCAAAAATTTCAATCCTGCATGATTCTACCAAGAAATGTGATTCTTCATTCAAAACGCTGGTTTTTGCTATTGGGCTCTATTGAATAATGAATGTTTTGAATTTTCTCCAAAAGTAAAGTAGTTGCAAACTCATGCTTTTAGAGACTTGTTTGGGCTCATGAGAGGAGTAGAAAAACATCAAAAATTTCAGTCCTGCATGATTCTACCAAGAAATGTGTGTTCATTGAAACCGCTGGTTTTTGATAGTTTGGGCCCTATTGAATAATGAATGTTTTGAATTTTCTCCAAAAGTAAAGTAGTTGCAAACTCATCCTTTTAGAAACTTGTTTGGGCTGTTGAGAGGAGTAAAAAACCATCAAAAATTTCAATCCTGCATGATTCTACCAAGAAATGTGATTCTTCATTCAAAACGCTGGTTTTTGCTATTGGGCTCTATTGAATAATGAATGTTTTGAATTTTCTCCAAAAGTAAAGTAGTTGCAAACTCATGCTTTTAGAGACTTGTTTGGGCTCATGAGAGGAGTAGAAAAACATCAAAAATTTCAGTCCTGCATGATTCTACCAAGAAATGTGTGTTCATTGAAACCGCTGGTTTTTGATAGTTTGGGCCCTATTGAATAATGAATGTTTTGAATTTTCTCCAAAAGTAAAGTAGTTGCAAACTCATCCTTTTAGAAACTTGTTTGGGCTGTTGAGAGGTGTAAAAAACCATCAAAAATTTCAATCCTGCATGATTCTACCAAGAAATGTGATTCTTCATTCAAAACGCTGGTTTTTGCTATTGGGCTCTATTGAATAATGAATGTTTTGAATTTTCTCCAAAAGTAAAGTAGTTGCAAACTCATGCTTTTAGAGACTTGTTTGGGCTCATGAGAGGAGTAGAAAAACATCAAAAATTTCAGTCCTGCATGATTCTACCAAGAAATGTGTGTTCATTGAAACCGCTGGTTTTTGATAGTTTGGGCCCTATTGAATAATGAATGTTTTGAATTTTCTCCAAAAGTAAAGTAGTTGCAAACTCATCCTTTTAGAAACTTGTTTGGGCTGTTGAGTGGAGTAAAAAACCATTAAATTTCAATCCTGCATGATTTTACCAAGAAATGTGATTCTTCATTCAAAACCTGATTTTTGCTATTGGGCTCTATTGAATAGTGAATGTTTTGAATTTTCTCCAAAAGTAAAGTAGTTGCAAACTCATGCTTTTAGAGACTTGTTTGGGCTCATGAGAGGAGTAGAAAAACATCAAAAATTTCAGTCCTGCATGATTCTACCAAGAAATGTGTTCATTCAAACCGCTGGTTTTTGATAGTTTGGGCCCTATTGAATAATGAATGTTTTGAATTTTCTCCAAAAGTAAAGTAGTTGCAAACTCATCCTTTTAGAAACTTGTTTGGGCTGTTGAGAGGAGTAAAAAACCATCAAAAATTTCAATCCTGCATGATTCTACCAAGAAATGTGATTCTTCATTCAAAACGCTGGTTTTTGCTATTGGGCTCTATTGAATAATGAATGTTTTGAATTTTCTCCAAAAGTAAAGTAGTTGCAAACTCATCCTTTTAGAGACTTGTTTGGGCTCATGAGAGGAGTAGAAAAACATCAAAAATTTCAGTCCTGCATGATTCTACCAAGAAATGTGTGTTCATTGAAACCGCTGGTTTTTGATAGTTTGGGCCCTATTGAATAATGAATGTTTTGAATTTTCTCCAAAAGTAAAGTAGTTGCAAACTCATCCTTTTAGAAACTTGTTTGGGCTGTTGAGAGGAGTAAAAAACCATCAAAAATTTCAATCCTGCATGATTTTACCAAGAAATGTGATTCTTCATTCAAAACCTGATTTTTGCTATTGGGCTCTATTGAATAGTGAATGTTTTGAATTTTCTCCAAAAGTAAAGTAGTTGCAAACTCATGCTTTTAGAGACTAGTTTGGGCTCATGAGAGGAGTAGAAAAACATCAAAAATTTCAGTCCTGCATGATTCTACCAAGAAATGTGTGTTCATTGAAACCGCTGGTTTTTGATAGTTTGGGCCCTATTGAATAATGAATGTTTTGAATTTTCTCCAAAAGTAAAGTAGTTGCAAACTCATCCTTTTAGAAACTTGTTTGGGCTGTTGAGAGGAGTAAAAAACCATCAAAAATTTCAATCCTGCATGATTTTACCAAGAAATGTGATTCTTCATTCAAAACCTGATTTTTGCTATTGGGCTCTATTGAATAGTGAATGTTTTGAATTTTCTCCAAAAGTAAAGTAGTTGCAAACTCATGCTTTTAGAGTCTTGTTTGGGCTCATGAGAGGAGTAGAAAAACATCAAAAATTTCAGTCCTGCATGATTCTACCAAGAAATGTGTGTTCATTCAAACCGCTGGTTTTTGATAGTTTGGGCCCTATTGAATAATGAATGTTTTGAATTTTCTCCAAAAGTAAAGTAGTTGCAAACTCATGCTTTTAGAGACTTGTTTGGGCTCATGAGAGGAGTAGAAAAACATCAAAAATTTCAGTCCTGCATGATTCTACCAAGAAATGTGTGTTCATTGAAACCGCTGGTTTTTGATAGTTTGGGCCCTATTGAATAATGAATGTTTTGAATTTTCTTCAAAAGTAAAGTAGTTGCAAACTCATCCTTTTAGAAACTTGTTTGGGCTGTTGAGAGGAGTAAAAAACCATCAAAAATTTCAATCCTGCATGATTCTACCAAGAAATGTGATTCTTCATTCAAAACGCTGGTTTTTGCTATTGGGCTCTATTGAATAATGAATGTTTTGAATTTTCTCCAAAAGTAAAGTAGTTGCAAACTCATGCTTTTAGAGACTTGTTTGGGCTCATGAGAGGAGTAGAAAAACATCAAAAATTTCAGTCCTGCATGATTCTACCAAGAAATGTGTGTTCATTGAAACCGCTGGTTTTTGATAGTTTGGGCCCTATTGAATAATGAATGTTTTGAATTTTCTCCAAAAGTAAAGTAGTTGCAATCTCATCCTTTTAGAAACTTGTTTGGGCTGTTGAGAGGAGTAAAAAACCATCAAAAATTTCAATCCTGCATGATTCTACCAAGAAATGTGATTCTTCATTCAAAACGCTGGTTTTTGCTATTGGGCTCTATTGAATAATGAATGTTTTGAATTTTCTCCAAAAGTAAAGTAGTTGCAAACTCATGCTTTTAGAGATTTGTTTGGGCTCATGAGAGGAGTAGAAAAACATCAAAAATTTCAGTCCTGCATGATTCTACCAAGAAATGTGTGTTCATTGAAACCGCTGGTTTTTGATAGTTTGGGCCCTATTGAATAATGAATGTTTTAAATTTTCTCCAAAAGTAAAGTAGTTGCAAACTCATCCTTTTAGAAAATTGTTTGGGCTGTTGAGAGGAGTAAAAAACCATCAAAAATTTCAATCCTGCATGATTTTACCAAGAAATGTGATTCTTCATTCAAAACCTGATTTTTGCTATTGGGCTCTATTGAATAGTGAATGTTTTGAATTTTCTCCAAAAGTAAAGTAGTTGCAAACTCATGCTTTTAGAGACTTGTTTGGGCTCATGAGAGGAGTAGAAAAACATCAAAAATTTCAGTCCTGCATGATTCTACCAAGAAATGTGTGTTCATTCAAACCGCTGGTTTTTGATAGTTTGGGCCCTATTGAATAATGAATGTTTTGAATTTTCTCCAAAAGTAAAGTAGTTGCAAACTCATGCTTTTAGAGACTTGTTTGGGCTCATGAGAGGAGTAGAAAAACATCAAAAATTTCAGTCCTGCATGATTCTACCAAGAAATGTGTGTTCATTGAAACCGCTGGTTTTTGATAGTTTGGGCCCTATTGAATAATGAATGTTTTGAATTTTCTCCAAAAGTAAAGTAGTTGCAAACTCATCCTTTTAGAAACTTGTTTGGGCTGTTGAGAGGAGTAAAAAACCATCAAAAATTTCAATCCTGCATGATTCTACCAAGAAATGTGATTCTTCATTCAAAACGCTGGTTTTTGCTATTGGGCTCTATTGAATAATGAATGTTTTGAATTTTCTCCAAAAGTAAAGTAGTTGCAAACTCATGCTTTTAGAGACTTGTTTGGGCTCATGAGAGGAGTAGAAAAACATCAAAAATTTCAGTCCTGCATGATTCTACCAAGAAATGTGTGTTCATTGAAACCGCTGGTTTTTGATAGTTTGGGCCCTATTGAATAATGAATGTTTTGAATTTTCTCCAAAAGTAAAGTAGTTGCAAACTCATCCTTTTAGAAACTTGTTTGGGCTGTTGAGAGGTGTAAAAAACCATCAAAAATTTCAATCCTGCATGATTCTACCAAGAAATGTGATTCTTCATTCAAAACGCTGGTTTTTGCTATTGGGCTCTATTGAATAATGAATGTTTTGAATTTTCTCCAAAAGTAAAGTAGTTGCAAACTCATGCTTTTAGAGACTTGTTTGGGCTCATGAGAGGAGTAGAAAAACATCAAAAATTTCAGTCCTGCATGATTCTACCAAGAAATGTGTGTTCATTGAAACCGCTGGTTTTTGATAGTTTGGGCCCTATTGAATAATGAATGTTTTGAATTTTCTCCAAAAGTAAAGTAGTTGCAAACTCATCCTTTTAGAAACTTGTTTGGGCTGTTGAGAGGAGTAAAAAACCATTAAATTTCAATCCTGCATGATTTTACCAAGAAATGTGATTCTTCATTCAAAACCTGATTTTTGCTATTGGGCTCTATTGAATAGTGAATGTTTTGAATTTTCTCCAAAAGTAAAGTAGTTGCAAACTCATGCTTTTAGAGACTTGTTTGGGCTCATGAGAGGAGTAGAAAAACATCAAAAATTTCAGTCCTGCATGATTCTACCAAGAAATGTGTTCATTCAAACCGCTGGTTTTTGATAGTTTGGGCCCTATTGAATAATGAATGTTTTGAATTTTCTCCAAAAGTAAAGTAGTTGCAAACTCATCCTTTTAGAAACTTGTTTGGGCTGTTGAGAGGAGTAAAAAACCATCAAAAATTTCAATCCTGCATGATTCTACCAAGAAATGTGATTCTTCATTCAAAACGCTGGTTTTTGCTATTGGGCTCTATTGAATAATGAATGTTTTGAATTTTCTCCAAAAGTAAAGTAGTTGCAAACTCATCCTTTTAGAGACTTGTTTGGGCTCATGAGAGGAGTAGAAAAACATCAAAAATTTCAGTCCTGCATGATTCTACCAAGAAATGTGTGTTCATTGAAACCGCTGGTTTTTGATAGTTTGGGCCCTATTGAATAATGAATGTTTTGAATTTTCTCCAAAAGTAAAGTAGTTGCAAACTCATCCTTTTAGAAACTTGTTTGGGCTGTTGAGAGGAGTAAAAAACCATCAAAAATTTCAATCCTGCATGATTTTACCAAGAAATGTGATTCTTCATTCAAAACCTGATTTTTGCTATTGGGCTCTATTGAATAGTGAATGTTTTGAATTTTCTCCAAAAGTAAAGTAGTTGCAAACTCATGCTTTTAGAGTCTTGTTTGGGCTCATGAGAGGAGTAGAAAAACATCAAAAATTTCAGTCCTGCATGATTCTACCAAGAAATGTGTGTTCATTCAAACCGCTGGTTTTTGATAGTTTGGGCCCTATTGAATAATGAATGTTTTGAATTTTCTCCAAAAGTAAAGTAGTTGCAAACTCATGCTTTTAGAGACTTGTTTGGGCTCATGAGAGGAGTAGAAAAACATCAAAAATTTCAGTCCTGCATGATTCTACCAAGAAATGTGTGTTCATTGAAACCGCTGGTTTTTGATAGTTTGGGCCCTATTGAATAATGAATGTTTTGAATTTTCTTCAAAAGTAAAGTAGTTGCAAACTCATCCTTTTAGAAACTTGTTTGGGCTGTTGAGAGGAGTAAAAAACCATCAAAAATTTCAATCCTGCATGATTCTACCAAGAAATGTGATTCTTCATTCAAAACGCTGGTTTTTGCTATTGGGCTCTATTGAATAATGAATGTTTTGAATTTTCTCCAAAAGTAAAGTAGTTGCAAACTCATGCTTTTAGAGACTTGTTTGGGCTCATGAGAGGAGTAGAAAAACATCAAAAATTTCAGTCCTGCATGATTCTACCAAGAAATGTGTGTTCATTGAAACCGCTGGTTTTTGATAGTTTGGGCCCTATTGAATAATGAATGTTTTGAATTTTCTCCAAAAGTAAAGTAGTTGCAATCTCATCCTTTTAGAAACTTGTTTGGGCTGTTGAGAGGAGTAAAAAACCATCAAAAATTTCAATCCTGCATGATTCTACCAAGAAATGTGATTCTTCATTCAAAACGCTGGTTTTTGCTATTGGGCTCTATTGAATAATGAATGTTTTGAATTTTCTCCAAAAGTAAAGTAGTTGCAAACTCATGCTTTTAGAGATTTGTTTGGGCTCATGAGAGGAGTAGAAAAACATCAAAAATTTCAGTCCTGCATGATTCTACCAAGAAATGTGTGTTCATTGAAACCGCTGGTTTTTGATAGTTTGGGCCCTATTGAATAATGAATGTTTTAAATTTTCTCCAAAAGTAAAGTAGTTGCAAACTCATCCTTTTAGAAAATTGTTTGGGCTGTTGAGAGGAGTAAAAAACCATCAAAAATTTCAATCCTGCATGATTTTACCAAGAAATGTGATTCTTCATTCAAAACCTGATTTTTGCTATTGGGCTCTATTGAATAGTGAATGTTTTGAATTTTCTCCAAAAGTAAAGTAGTTGCAAACTCATGCTTTTAGAGACTTGTTTGGGCTCATGAGAGGAGTAGAAAAACATCAAAAATTTCAGTCCTGCATGATTCTACCAAGAAATGTGTGTTCATTGAAACCGCTGGTTTTTGATAGTTTGGGCCCTATTGAATAATGAATGTTTTGAATTTTCTCCAAAAGTAAAGTAGTTGCAAACTCATGCTTTTAGAGACTTGTTTGGGCTCATGAGAGGAGTAGAAAAACATCAAAAATTTCAGTCCTGCATGATTCTACCAAGAAATGTGTGTTCATTGAAACCGCTGGTTTTTGATAGTTTGGGCCCTATTGAATAATGAATGTTTTGAATTTTCTCCAAAAGTAAAGTAGTTGCAAACTCATCCTTTTAGAAACTTGTTTGGGATGTTGAGAGGAGTAAAAAACCATCAAAAATTTCAATCCTGCATGATTCTACCAAGAAATGTGATTCTTCATTCAAAACGCTGGTTTTTGCTATTGGGCTCTATTGAATAATGAATGTTTTGAATTTTCTCCAAAAGTAAAGTAGTTGCAAACTCATGCTTTTAGAGACTTGTTTGGGCTCATGAGAGGAGTAGAAAAACATCAAAAATTTCAGTCCTGCATGATTCTACCAAGAAATGTGTGTTCATTGAAACCGCTGGTTTTTGATAGTTTGGGCCCTATTGAATAATGAATGTTTTGAATTTTCTCCAAAAGTAAAGTAGTTGCAAACTCATCCTTTTAGAAACTTGTTTGGGCTGTTGAGAGGAGTAAAAAACCATCAAAAATTTCAATCCTGCATGATTCTACCAAGAAATGTGATTCTTCATTCAAAACGCTGGTTTTTGCTGTTGGGCTCTATTGAATAATGAATGTTTTGAATTTTCTCCTAAAGTAAAGTAGTTGCAAACTCATGCTTTTAGAGACTTGTTTGGGCTCATGAGAGGAGTAGAAAAACATCAAAAATTTCAGTCCTGCATGATTCTACCAAGAAATGTGTGTTCATTGAAACCGCTGGTTTTTGATAGTTTGGGCCCTATTGAATAATGAATGTTTTGAATTTTCTCCAAAAGTAAAGTAGTTGCAAACTCATCCTTTTAGAAACTTGTTTGGGCTGTTGAGAGGAGTAAAAAACCATCAAAAATTTCAATCCTGCATGATTCTACCAAGAAATGTGATTCTTCATTCAAAACGCTGGTTTTTGCTATTGGGCTCTATTGAATAATGAATGTTTTGAATTTTCTCCAAAAGTAAAGTAGTTGCAAACTCATGCTTTTAGAGACTTGTTTGGGCTCATGAGAGGAGTAGAAAAACATCAAAAATTTCAGTCCTGCATGATTCTACCAAGAAATGTGTGTTCATTGAAACCGCTGGTTTTTGATAGTTTGGGCCCTATTGAATAATGAATGTTTTGAATTTTCTCCAAAAGTAAAGTAGTTGCAAACTCATCCTTTTAGAAACTTGTTTGGGCTGTTGAGAGGAGTAAAAAACCATCAAAAATTTCAATCCTGCATGATTCTACCAAGAAATGTGATTCTTCATTCAAAACGCTGGTTTTTGCTATTGGGCTCTATTGAATAATGAATGTTTTGAATTTTCTCCAAAAGTAAAGTAGTTGCAAACTCATGCTTTTAGAGACTTGTTTGGGCTCATGAGAGGAGTAGAAAAACATCAAAAATTTCAGTCCTGCATGATGCTACCAAGAAATGTGTTCATTCAAACCGCTGGTTTTTGATAGTTTGGGCCCTATTGAATAATGAATGTTTTGAATTTTCTCCAAAAGTAAAGTAGTTGCAAACTCATCCTTTTAGAAACTTGTTTGGGCTGTTGAGAGGAGTAAAAAACCATCAAAAATTTCAATCCTGCATGATTCTACCAAGAAATGTGATTCTTCATTCAAAACGCTGGTTTTTGCTATTGGGCTCTATTGAATAATGAATGTTTTGAATTTTCTCCAAAAGTAAAGTAGTTGCAAACTCATGCTTTTAGAGACTTGTTTGGGCTCATGAGAGGAGTAGAAAAACATCAAAAATTTCAGTCCTGCATGATTCTACCAAGAAATGTGTGTTCATTGAAACCGCTGGTTTTTGATAGTTTGGGCCCTATTGAATAATGAATGTTTTGAATTTTCTCCAAAAGTAAAGCAGTTGCAATCTCATCCTTTTAGAAACTTGTTTGGGCTGTTGAGAGGAGTAAAAAACCATCAAAAATTTCAATCCTGCATGATTCTACCAAGAAATGTGATTCTTCATTCAAAACGCTGGTTTTTGCTATTGGGCTCTATTGAATAATGAATGTTTTGAATTTTCTCCAAAAGTAAAGTAGTTGCAAACTCATGCTTTTAGAGATTTGTTTGGGCTCATGAGAGGAGTAGAAAAACATCAAAAATTTCAGTCCTGCATGATTCTACCAAGAAATGTGTGTTCATTGAAACCGCTGGTTTTTGATAGTTTGGGCCCTATTGAATAATGAATGTTTTAAATTTTCTCCAAAAGTAAAGTAGTTGCAAACTCATCCTTTTAGAAACTTGTTTGGGCTGTTGAGAGGAGTAAAAAACCATCAAAAATTTCAATCCTGCATGATTTTACCAAGAAATGTGATTCTTCATTCAAAACCTGATTTTTGCTATTGGGCTCTATTGAATAGTGAATGTTTTGAATTTTCTCCAAAAGTAAAGTAGTTGCAAACTCATGCTTTTAGAGACTTGTTTGGGCTCATGAGAGGAGTAGAAAAACATCAAAAATTTCAGTCCTGCATGATTCTACCAAGAAATGTGTGTTCATTCAAACCGCTGGTTTTTGATAGTTTGGGCCCTATTGAATAATGAATGTTTTGAATTTTCTCCAAAAGTAAAGTAGTTGCAAACTCATGCTTTTAGAGACTTGTTTGGGCTCATGAGAGGAGTAGAAAAACATCAAAAATTTCAGTCCTGCATGATTCTACCAAGAAATGTGTGTTCATTGAAACCGCTGGTTTTTGATAGTTTGGGCCCTATTGAATAATGAATGTTTTGAATTTTCTACAAAAGTAAACTAGTTGCAAACTCATCCTTTTAGAAACTTGTTTGGGCTGTTGAGAGGAGTAAAAAAACATCAAAAATTTCAATCCTGCATGATTCTACCAAGAAATGTGATTCTTCATTCAAAACGCTGGTTTTTGCTATTGGGCTCTATTGAATAATGAATGTTTTGAATTTTCTCCAAAAGTAAAGTAGTTGCAAACTCATGCTTTTAGAGACTTGTTTGGGCTCATGAGAGGAGTAGAAAAACATCAAAAATTTCAGTCCTGCATGATTCTACCAAGAAATGTGTGTTCATTGAAACCGCTGGTTTTTGATAGTTTGGGCCCTATTGAATAATGAATGTTTTGAATTTTCTCCAAAAGTAAAGTAGTTGCAAACTCATCCTTTTAGAAACTTGTTTGGGCTGTTGAGAGGAGTAAAAAACCATCAAAAATTTCAATCCTGCATGATTCTACCAAGAAATGTGATTCTTCATTCAAAACGCTGGTTTTTGCTATTGGGCTCTATTGAATAATGAATGTTTTGAATTTTCTCCAAAAGTAAAGTAGTTGCAAACTCATGCTTTTAGAGACTTGTTTGGGCTCATGAGAGGAGTAGAAAAACATCAAAAATTTCAGTCCTGCATGATTCTACCAAGAAATGTGTGTTCATTGAAACCGCTGGTTTTTGATAGTTTGGGCCCTATTGAATAATGAATGTTTTGAATTTTCTCCAAAAGTAAAGTAGTTGCAAACTCATCCTTTTAGAAACTTGTTTGGGCTGTTGAGAGGAGTAAAAAACCATCAAAAATTTCAATCCTGCATGATTCTACCAAGAAATGTGATTCTTCATTCAAAACGCTGGTTTTTGCTATTGGGCTCTATTGAATAATGAATGTTTTGAATTTTCTCCAAAAGTAAAGTAGTTGCAAACTCATGCTTTTAGAGACTTGTTTGGGCTCATGAGAGGAGTAGAAAAACATCAAAAATTTCAGTCCTGCATGATTCTACCAAGAAATGTGTGTTCATTGAAACCGCTGGTTTTTGATAGTTTGGGCCCTATTGAATAATGAATGTTTTGAATTTTCTCCAAAAGTAAAGTAGTTGCAAACTCATCCTTTTAGAAACTTGTTTGGGCTGTTGAGAGGAGTAAAAAACCATCAAAAATTTCAATCCTGCATGATTCTACCAAGAAATGTGATTCTTCATTCAAAACGCTGGTTTTTGCTATTGGGCTCTATTGAATAATGAATGTTTTGAATTTTCTCCAAAAGTAAAGTAGTTGCAAACTCATGCTTTTAGAGACTTGTTTGGGCTCATGAGAGGAGTAGAAAAACATCAAAAATTTCAGTCCTGCATGATGCTACCAAGAAATGTGTTCATTCAAACCGCTGGTTTTTGATAGTTTGGGCCCTATTGAATAATGAATGTTTTGAATTTTCTCCAAAAGTAAAGTAGTTGCAAACTCATCCTTTTAGAAACTTGTTTGGGCTGTTGAGAGGAGTAAAAAACCATCAAAAATTTCAATCCTGCATGATTCTACCAAGAAATGTGATTCTTCATTCAAAACGCTGGTTTTTGCTATTGGGCTCTATTGAATAATGAATGTTTTGAATTTTCTCCAAAAGTAAAGTAGTTGCAAACTCATGCTTTTAGAGACTTGTTTGGGCTCATGAGAGGAGTAGAAAAACATCAAAAATTTCAGTCCTGCATGATTCTACCAAGAAATGTGTGTTCATTGAAACCGCTGGTTTTTGATAGTTTGGGCCCTATTGAATAATGAATGTTTTGAATTTTCTCCAAAAGTAAAGCAGTTGCAATCTCATCCTTTTAGAAACTTGTTTGGGCTGTTGAGAGGAGTAAAAAACCATCAAAAATTTCAATCCTGCATGATTCTACCAAGAAATGTGATTCTTCATTCAAAACGCTGGTTTTTGCTATTGGGCTCTATTGAATAATGAATGTTTTGAATTTTCTCCAAAAGTAAAGTAGTTGCAAACTCATGCTTTTAGAGATTTGTTTGGGCTCATGAGAGGAGTAGAAAAACATCAAAAATTTCAGTCCTGCATGATTCTACCAAGAAATGTGTGTTCATTGAAACCGCTGGTTTTTGATAGTTTGGGCCCTATTGAATAATGAATGTTTTAAATTTTCTCCAAAAGTAAAGTAGTTGCAAACTCATCCTTTTAGAAACTTGTTTGGGCTGTTGAGAGGAGTAAAAAACCATCAAAAATTTCAATCCTGCATGATTTTACCAAGAAATGTGATTCTTCATTCAAAACCTGATTTTTGCTATTGGGCTCTATTGAATAGTGAATGTTTTGAATTTTCTCCAAAAGTAAAGTAGTTGCAAACTCATGCTTTTAGAGACTTGTTTGGGCTCATGAGAGGAGTAGAAAAACATCAAAAATTTCAGTCCTGCATGATTCTACCAAGAAATGTGTGTTCATTCAAACCGCTGGTTTTTGATAGTTTGGGCCCAAATGAATAATGAATGTTTTGAATTTTCTCCAAAAGTAAAGTAGTTGCAAACTCATGCTTTTAGAGACTTGTTTGGGCTCATGAGAGGAGTAGAAAAACATCAAAAATTTCAGTCCTGCATGATTCTACCAAGAAATGTGTGTTCATTGAAACCGCTGGTTTTTGATAGTTTGGGCCCTATTGAATAATGAATGTTTTGAATTTTCTCCAAAAGTAAAGTAGTTGCAAACTCATCCTTTTAGAAACTTGTTTGGGCTGTTGAGAGGAGTAAAAAAACATCAAAAATTTCAATCCTGCATGATTCTACCAAGAAATGTGATTCTTCATTCAAAACGCTGGTTTTTGCTATTGGGCTCTATTGAATAATGAATGTTTTGAATTTTCTCCAAAAGTAAAGTAGTTGCAAACTCATGCTTTTAGAGACTTGTTTGGGCTCATGAGAGAAGTAGAAAAACATCAAAAATTTCAGTCCTGCATGATTCTACCAAGAAATGTGTGTTCATTGAAACCGCTGGTTTTTGATAGTTTGGGCCCTATTGAATAATGAATGTTTTGAATTTTCTCCAAAAGTAAAGTAGTTGCAAGCTCATCCTTTTAGAAACTTGTTTGGGCTGTTGAGAGGAGTAAAAAACCATCAAAAATTTCAATCCTGCATGATTCTACCAAGAAATGTGATTCTTCATTTAAAACGCTGGTTTTTGCTGTTGGGCTCTATTGAATAATGAATGTTTTGAATTTTCTCCAAAAGTAAAGTAGTTGCAAACTCATGCTTTTAGAGACTTGTTTGGGCTCATGAGAGGAGTAGAAAAACATCAAAAATTTCAGTCCTGCATGATTCTACCAAGAAATGTGTGTTCATTGAAACCGCTGGTTTTTGATAGTTTGGGCCCTATTGAATAATGAATGTTTTGAATTTTCTCCAAAAGTAAAGTAGTTGCAAACTCATCCTTTTAGAAACTTGTTTGGGCTGTTGAGAGGAGTAAAAAACCATCAAAAATTTCAATCCTGCATGATTCTACCAAGAAATGTGATTCTTCATTCAAAACGCTGGTTTTTGCTATTGGGCTCTATTGAATAATGAATGTTTTGAATTTTCTCCAAAAGTAAAGTAGTTGCAAACTCATGCTTTTAGAGACTTGTTTGGGCTCATGAGAGGAGTAGAAAAACATCAAAAATTTCAGTCCTGCATGATTCTACCAAGAAATGTGTGTTCATTCAAACCGCTGGTTTTTGATAGTTTGGGCCCTATTGAATAATGAATGTTTTGAATTTTCTCCAAAAGTAAAGTAGTTGCAAACTCATGCTTTTAGAGACTTGTTTGGGCTCATGAGAGGAGTAGAAAAACATCAAAAATTTCAGTCCTGCATGATTCTACCAAGAAATGTGTGTTCATTGAAACCGCTGGTTTTTGATAGTTTGGGCCCTATTGAATAATGAATGTTTTGAATTTTCTCCAAAAGTAAAGTAGTTGCAAACTCATCCTTTTAGAAACTTGTTTGGGCTGTTGAGAGGAGTAAAAAAACATCAAAAATTTCAATCCTGCATGATTCTACCAAGAAATGTGATTCTTCATTCAAAACGCTGGTTTTTGCTATTGGGCTCTATTGAATAATGAATGTTTTGAATTTTCTCCAAAAGTAAAGTAGTTGCAAACTCATGCTTTTAGAGACTTGTTTGGGCTCATGAGAGGAGTAGAAAAACATCAAAAATTTCAGTCCTGCATGATTCTACCAAGAAATGTGTGTTCATTGAAACCGCTGGTTTTTGATAGTTTGGGCCCTATTGAATAATGAATGTTTTGAATTTTCTCCAAAAGTAAAGCAGTTGCAATCTCATCCTTTTAGAAACTTGTTTGGGCTGTTGAGAGGAGTAAAAAACCATCAAAAATTTCAATCCTGCATGATTCTACCAAGAAATGTGATTCTTCATTCAAAACGCTGGTTTTTGCTATTGGGCTCTATTGAATAATGAATGTTTTGAATTTTCTCCAAAAGTAAAGTAGTTGCAAACTCATGCTTTTAGAGATTTGTTTGGGCTCATGAGAGGAGTAGAAAAACATCAAAAATTTCAGTCCTGCATGATTCTACCAAGAAATGTGTGTTCATTGAAACCGCTGGTTTTTGATAGTTTGGGCCCTATTGAATAATGAATGTTTTAAATTTTCTCCAAAAGTAAAGTAGTTGCAAACTCATCCTTTTAGAAACTTGTTTGGGCTGTTGAGAGGAGTAAAAAACCATCAAAAATTTCAATCCTGCATGATTTTACCAAGAAATGTGATTCTTCATTCAAAACCTGATTTTTGCTATTGGGCTCTATTGAATAGTGAATGTTTTGAATTTTCTCCAAAAGTAAAGTAGTTGCAAACTCATGCTTTTAGAGACTTGTTTGGGCTCATGAGAGGAGTAGAAAAACATCAAAAATTTCAGTCCTGCATGATTCTACCAAGAAATGTGTGTTCATTCAAACCGCTGGTTTTTGATAGTTTGGGCCCAAATGAATAATGAATGTTTTGAATTTTCTCCAAAAGTAAAGTAGTTGCAAACTCATGCTTTTAGAGACTTGTTTGGGCTCATGAGAGGAGTAGAAAAACATCAAAAATTTCAGTCCTGCATGATTCTACCAAGAAATGTGTGTTCATTGAAACCGCTGGTTTTTGATAGTTTGGGCCCTATTGAATAATGAATGTTTTGAATTTTCTCCAAAAGTAAAGTAGTTGCAAACTCATCCTTTTAGAAACTTGTTTGGGCTGTTGAGAGGAGTAAAAAAACATCAAAAATTTCAATCCTGCATGATTCTACCAAGAAATGTGATTCTTCATTCAAAACGCTGGTTTTTGCTATTGGGCTCTATTGAATAATGAATGTTTTGAATTTTCTCCAAAAGTAAAGTAGTTGCAAACTCATGCTTTTAGAGACTTGTTTGGGCTCATGAGAGAAGTAGAAAAACATCAAAAATTTCAGTCCTGCATGATTCTACCAAGAAATGTGTGTTCATTGAAACCGCTGGTTTTTGATAGTTTGGGCCCTATTGAATAATGAATGTTTTGAATTTTCTCCAAAAGTAAAGTAGTTGCAAGCTCATCCTTTTAGAAACTTGTTTGGGCTGTTGAGAGGAGTAAAAAACCATCAAAAATTTCAATCCTGCATGATTCTACCAAGAAATGTGATTCTTCATTCAAAACGCTGGTTTTTGCTGTTGGGCTCTATTGAATAATGAATGTTTTGAATTTTCTCCAAAAGTAAAGTAGTTGCAAACTCATGCTTTTAGAGACTTGTTTGGGCTCATGAGAGGAGTAGAAAAACATCAAAAATTTCAGTCCTGCATGATTCTACCAAGAAATGTGTGTTCATTGAAACCGCTGGTTTTTGATAGTTTGGGCCCTATTGAATAATGAATGTTTTGAATTTTCTCCAAAAGTAAAGTAGTTGCAAACTCATCCTTTTAGAAACTTGTTTGGGCTGTTGAGAGGAGTAAAAAAACATCAAAAATTTCAATCCTGCATGATTCTACCAAGAAATGTGATTCTTCATTCAAAACGCTGGTTTTTGCTATTGGGCTCTATTGAATAATGAATGTTTTGAATTTTCTCCAAAAGTAAAGTAGTTGCAAACTCATGCTTTTAGAGACTTGTTTGGGCTCATGAGAGAAGTAGAAAAACATCAAAAATTTCAGTCCTGCATGATTCTACCAAGAAATGTGTGTTCATTGAAACCGCTGGTTTTTGATAGTTTGGGCCCTATTGAATAATGAATGTTTTGAATTTTCTCCAAAAGTAAAGTAGTTGCAAACTCATCCTTTTAGAAACTTGTTTGGGCTGTTGAGAGGAGTAAAAAACCATCAAAAATTTCAATCCTGCATGATTCTACCAAGAAATGTGATTCTTCATTCAAAACGCTGGTTTTTGCTGTTGGGCTCTATTGAATAATGAATGTTTTGAATTTTCTCCAAAAGTAAAGTAGTTGCAAACTCATGCTTTTAGAGACTTGTTTGGGCTCATGAGAGGAGTAGAAAAACATCAAAAATTTCAGTCCTGCATGATTCTACCAAGAAATGTGTGTTCATTGAAACCGCTGGTTTTTGATAGTTTGGGCCCTATTGAATAATGAATGTTTTGAATTTTCTCCAAAAGTAAAGTAGTTGCAAACTCATCCTTTTAGAAACTTGTTTGGGCTGTTGAGAGGAGTAAAAAACCATCAAAAATTTCAATCCTGCATGATTCTACCAAGAAATGTGATTCTTCATTCAAAACGCTGGTTTTTGCTATTGGGCTCTATTGAATAATGAATGTTTTGAATTTTCTCCAAAAGTAAAGTAGTTGCAAACTCATGCTTTTAGAGACTTGTTTGGGCTCATGAGAGGAGTAGAAAAACATCAAAAATTTCAGTCCTGCATGATTCTACCAAGAAATGTGTGTTCATTGAAACCGCTGGTTTTTGATAGTTTGGGCCCTATTGAATAATGAATGTTTTGAATTTTCTCCAAAAGTAAAGTAGTTGCAAACTCATCCTTTTAGAAACTTGTTTGGGCTGTTGAGAGGTGTAAAAAACCATCAAAAATTTCAATCCTGCATGATTCTACCAAGAAATGTGATTCTTCATTCAAAACGCTGGTTTTTGCTATTGGGCTCTATTGAATAATGAATGTTTTGAATTTTCTCCAAAAGTAAAGTAGTTGCAAACTCATGCTTTTAGAGACTTGTTTGGGCTCATGAGAGGAGTAGAAAAACATCAAAAATTTCAGTCCTGCATGATTCTACCAAGAAATGTGTGTTCATTGAAACCGCTGGTTTTTGATAGTTTGGGCCCTATTGAATAATGAATGTTTTGAATTTTCTCCAAAAGTAAAGTAGTTGCAAACTCATGCTTTTAGAGACTTGTTTGGGCTCATGAGAGGAGTAGAAAAACATCAAAAATTTCAGTCCTGCATGATTCTACCAAGAAATGTGTTCATTCAAACCGCTGGTTTTTGATAGTTTGGGCCCTATTGAATAATGAATGTTTTGAATTTTCTCCAAAAGTAAAGTAGTTGCAAACTCATCCTTTTAGAAACTTGTTTGGGCTGTTGAGAGGAGTAAAAAACCATCAAAAATTTCAATCCTGCATGATTCTACCAAGAAATGTGATTCTTCATTCAAAACGCTGGTTTTTGCTATTGGGCTCTATTGTATAATGAATGTTTTGAATTTTCTCCAAAAGTAAAGTAGTTGCAAACTCATCCTTTTAGAGACTTGTTTGGGCTCATGAGATGAGTAGAAAAACATCAAAAATTTCAGTCCTGCATGATTCTACCAAGAAATGTGTGTTCATTGAAACCGCTGGTTTTTGATAGTTTGGGCCCTATTGAATAATGAATGTTTTGAATTTTCTCCAAAAGTAAAGTAGTTGCAAACTCATCCTTTTAGAAACTTGTTTGGGCTGTTGAGAGGAGTAAAAAATCATCAAAAATTTCAATCCTGCATGATTTTACCAAGAAATGTGATTCTTCATTCAAAACCTGATTTTTGCTATTGGGCTCTATTGAATAGTGAATGTTTTGAATTTTCTCCAAAAGTAAAGTAGTTGCAAACTCATGCTTTTAGAGACTAGTTTGGGCTCATGAGAGGAGTAGAAAAACATCAAAAATTTCAGTCCTGCATGATTCTACCAAGAAATGTGTGTTCATTGAAACCGCTGGTTTTTGATAGTTTGGGCCCTATTGAATAATGAATGTTTTGAATTTTCTCCAAAAGTAAAGTAGTTGCAAACTCATCCTTTTAGAAACTTGTTTGGGCTGTTGAGAGGAGTAAAAAACCATCAAAAATTTCAATCCTGCATGATTTTACCAAGAAATGTGATTCTTCATTCAAAACCTGATTTTTGCTATTGGGCTCTATTGAATAGTGAATGTTTTGAATTTTCTCCAAAAGTAAAGTAGTTGCAAACTCATGCTTTTAGAGTCTTGTTTGGGCTCATGAGAGGAGTAGAAAAACATCAAAAATTTCAGTCCTGCATGATTCTACCAAGAAATGTGTGTTCATTCAAACCGCTGGTTTTTGATAGTTTGGGCCCTATTGAATAATGAATGTTTTGAATTTTCTCCAAAAGTAAAGTAGTTGCAAACTCATGCTTTTAGAGACTTGTTTGGGCTCATGAGAGGAGTAGAAAAACATCAAAAATTTCAGTCCTGCATGATTCTACCAAGAAATGTGTGTTCATTGAAACCGCTGGTTTTTGATAGTTTGGGCCCTATTGAATAATGAATGTTTTGAATTTTCTTCAAAAGTAAAGTAGTTGCAAACTCATCCTTTTAGAAACTTGTTTGGGCTGTTGAGAGGAGTAAAAAACCATCAAAAATTTCAATCCTGCATGATTCTACCAAGAAATGTGATTCTTCATTCAAAACGCTGGTTTTTGCTATTGGGCTCTATTGAATAATGAATGTTTTGAATTTTCTCCAAAAGTAAAGTAGTTGCAAACTCATGCTTTTAGAGACTTGTTTGGGCTCATGAGAGGAGTAGAAAAACATCAAAAATTTCAGTCCTGCATGATTCTACCAAGAAATGTGTGTTCA
The DNA here is from genome assembly GCF_039654945.1 of Dendrobates tinctorius. Taxonomy (NCBI): domain Eukaryota; kingdom Metazoa; phylum Chordata; class Amphibia; order Anura; family Dendrobatidae; genus Dendrobates; species Dendrobates tinctorius. The sequence continues at coordinate 604,381 of NW_027362096.1, forward strand.
TTGAAACCGCTGGTTTTTGATAGTTTGGGCCCTATTGAATAATGAATGTTTTGAATTTTCTCCAAAAGTAAAGTAGTTGCAATCTCATCCTTTTAGAAACTTGTTTGGGCTGTTGAGAGGAGTAAAAAACCATCAAAAATTTCAATCCTGCATGATTCTACCAAGAAATGTGATTCTTCATTCAAAACGCTGGTTTTTGCTATTGGGCTCTATTGAATAATGAATGTTTTGAATTTTCTCCAAAAGTAAAGTAGTTGCAAACTCATGCTTTTAGAGATTTGTTTGGGCTCATGAGAGGAGTAGAAAAACATCAAAAATTTCAGTCCTGCATGATTCTACCAAGAAATGTGTGTTCATTGAAACCGCTGGTTTTTGATAGTTTGGGCCCTATTGAATAATGAATGTTTTAAATTTTCTCCAAAAGTAAAGTAGTTGCAAACTCATCCTTTTAGAAAATTGTTTGGGCTGTTGAGAGGAGTAAAAAACCATCAAAAATTTCAATCCTGCATGATTTTACCAAGAAATGTGATTCTTCATTCAAAACCTGATTTTTGCTATTGGGCTCTATTGAATAGTGAATGTTTTGAATTTTCTCCAAAAGTAAAGTAGTTGCAAACTAATGCTTTTAGAGACTTGTTTGGGCTCATGAGAGGAGTAGAAAAACATCAAAAATTTCAGTCCTGCATGATTCTACCAAGAAATGTGTGTTCATTCAAACCGCTGGTTTTTGATAGTTTGGGCCCTATTGAATAATGAATGTTTTGAATTTTCTCCAAAAGTAAAGTAGTTGCAAACTCATTCTTTTAGAGACTTGTTTGGGCTCATGAGAGGAGTAGAAAAACATCAAAAATTTCAATCCTGCATGATTCTACCAAGAAATGTGATTCTTCATTCAAAACGCTGGTTTTTGCTATTGGGCTCTATTGAATAATGAATGTTTTGAATTTTCTCCAAAAGTAAAGTAGTTGCAAACTCATGCTTTTAGAGACTTGTTTGGGCTCATGAGAGGAGTAGAAAAACATCAAAAATTTCAGTCCTGCATGATTCTACCAAGAAATGTGTGTTCATTTAAACCGCTGGTTTTTGATAGTTTGGGCCCTATTGAATAATGAATGTTTTGAATTTTCTCCAAAAGTAAAGTAGTTGCAAACTCATCCTTTTAGAAACTTGTTTGGGCTGTTGAGAGGAGTAAAAAACCATCAAAAATTTCAATCCTGCATGATTCTACCAAGAAATGTGATTCTTCATTCAAAACGCTGGTTTTTGCTATTGGGCTCTATTGAATAATGAATGTTTTGAATTTTCTCCAAAAGTAAAGTAGTTGCAAACTCATGCTTTTAGAGACTTGTTTGGGCTCATGAGAGGAGTAGAAAAACATCAAAAATTTCAGTCCTGCATGATTCTACCAAGAAATGTGTGTTCATTCAAACCGCTGGTTTTTGATAGTTTGGGCCCTATTGAATAATGAATGTTTTGAATTTTCTCCAAAAGTAAAGTAGTTGCAAACTCATCCTTTTAGAAAATTGTTTGGGCTGTTGAGAGGAGTAAAAAACCATCAAAAATTTCAATCCTGCATGATTTTACCAAGAAATGTGATTCTTCATTCAAAACCTGATTTTTGCTATTGGGCTCTATTGAATAGTGAATGTTTTGAATTTTCTCCAAAAGTAAAGTAGTTGCAAACTCATGCTTTTAGAGACTTGTTTGGGCTCATGAGAGGAGTAGAAAAACATCAAAAATTTCAGTCCTGCATGATTCTACCAAGAAATGTGTGTTCATTCAAACCGCTGGTTTTTGATAGTTTGGGCCCTATTGAATAATGAATGTTTTGAATTTTCTCCAAAAGTAAAGTAGTTGCAAACTCATTCTTTTAGAGACTTGTTTGGGCTCATGAGAGGAGTAGAAAAACATCAAAAATTTCAATCCTGCATGATTCTACCAAGAAATGTGATTCTTCATTCAAAACGCTGGTTTTTGCTATTGGGCTCTATTGAATAATGAATGTTTTGAATTTTCTCCAAAAGTAAAGTAGTTGCAAACTCATGCTTTTAGAGACTTGTTTGGGCTCATGAGAGGAGTAGAAAAACATCAAAAATTTCAGTCCTGCATGATTCTACCAAGAAATGTGTGTTCATTTAAACCGCTGGTTTTTGATAGTTTGGGCCCTATTGAATAATGAATGTTTTGAATTTTCTCCAAAAGTAAAGTAGTTGCAAACTCATCCTTTTAGAAACTTGTTTGGGCTGTTGAGAGGAGTAAAAAACCATCAAAAATTTCAATCCTGCATGATTCTACCAAGAAATGTGATTCTTCATTCAAAACGCTGGTTTTTGCTATTGGGCTCTATTGAATAATGAATGTTTTGAATTTTCTCCAAAAGTAAAGTAGTTGCAAACTCATGCTTTTAGAGACTTGTTTGGGCTCATGAGAGGAGTAGAAAAACATCAAAAATTTCAGTCCTGCATGATTCTACCAAGAAATGTGTGTTCATTCAAACCGCTGGTTTTTGATAGTTTGGGCCCTATTGAATAATGAATGTTTTGAATTTTCTCCAAAAGTAAAGTAGTTGCAAACTCATCCTTTTAGAAACTTGTTTGGGCTGTTGAGAGGAGTAAAAAACCATCAAAAATTTCAATCCTGCATGATTCTACCAAGAAATGTGATTCTTCATTCAAAACGCTGGTTTTTGCTATTTGGCTCTATTGAATAATGAATGTTTTGAATTTTCTCCAAAAGTAAAGTAGTTGCAAACTCATGCTTTTAGAGACTTGTTTGGGCTCATGAGAGGAGTAGAAAAACATCAAAAATTTCAGTCCTGCATGATTCTACCAAGAAATGTGTGTTCATTGAAACCGCTGGTTTTTGATAGTTTGGGCCCTATTGAATAATGAATGTTTTGAATTTTCTCCAAAAGTAAAGTAGTTGCAAACTCATCCTTTTAGAAACTTGTTTGGGCTGTTGAGAGGAGTAAAAAACCATCAAAAATTTCAATCCTGCATGATTCTACCAAGAAATGTGATTCTTCATTCAAAACGCTGGTTTTTGCTATTGGGCTCTATTGAATAATGAATGTTTTGAATTTTCTCCAAAAGTAAAGTAGTTGCAAACTCATGCTTTTAGAGACTTGTTTGGGCTCACGAGAGGAGTAGAAAAACATCAAAAATTTCAGTCCTGCATGATTCTACCAAGAAATGTGTGTTCATTGAAACCGCTGGTTTTTGATAGTTTGGGCCCTATTGAATAATGAATGTTTTGAATTTTCTCCAAAAGTAAAGTAGTTGCAAACTCATCCTTTTAGAAACTTGTTTGGGCTGTTGAGAGGAGTAAAAAACCATCAAAAATTTCAATCCTGCATGATTCTACCAAGAAATGTGATTCTTCATTCAAAACGCTGGTTTTTGCTATTGGGCTCTATTGAATAATGAATGTTTTGAATTTTCTCCAAAAGTAAAGTAGTTGCAAACTCATGCTTTTAGAGACTTGTTTGGGCTCATGAGAGGAGTAGAAAAACATCAAAAATTTCAGTCCTGCATGATTCTACCAAGAAATGTGTGTTCATTGAAACCGCTGGTTTTTGATAGTTTGGGCCCTATTGAATAATGAATGTTTTGAATTTTCTCCAAAAGTAAAGTAGTTGCAAACTCATCCTTTTAGAAACTTGTTTGGGCTGTTGAGAGGAGTAAAAAACCATCAAAAATTTCAATCCTGCATGATTTTACCAAGAAATGTGATTCTTCATTCAAAACCTGATTTTTGCTATTGGGCTCTATTGAATAGTGAATGGTTTGAATTTTCTCCAAAAGTAAAGTAGTTGCAAACTCATGCTTTTAGAGACTTGTTTGGGCTCATGAGAGGAGTAGAAAAACATCAAAAATTTCAGTCCTGCATGATTCTACCAAGAAATGTGTGTTCATTGAAACCGCTGTTTTTTGATAGTTTGGGCCCTATTGAATAATGAATGTTTTGAATTTTCTCCAAAAGTAAAGTAGTTGCAAACTCATCCTTTTAGAAACTTGTTTGGGCTGTTGAGAGGAGTAAAAAACCATCAAAAATTTCAATCCTGCATGATTCTACCAAGAAATGTGATTCTTCATTCAAAACGCTGGTTTTTGCTATTGGGCTCTATTGAATAATGAATGTTTTGAATTTTCTCCAAAAGTAAAGTAGTTGCAAACTCATGCTTTTAGAGACTTGTTTGGGCTCACGAGAGGAGTAGAAAAACATCAAAAATTTCAGTCCTGCATGATTCTACCAAGAAATGTGTGTTCATTGAAACCGCTGGTTTTTGATAGTTTGGGCCCTATTGAATAATGAATGTTTTGAATTTTCTCCAAAAGTAAAGCAGTTGCAATCTCATCCTTTTAGAAACTTGTTTGGGCTGTTGAGAGGAGTAAAAAACCATCAAAAATTTCAATCCTGCATGATTCTACCAAGAAATGTGATTCTTCATTCAAAACGCTGGTTTTTGCTATTGGGCTCTATTGAATAATGAATGTTTTGAATTTTCTCCAAAAGTAAAGTAGTTGCAAACTCATGCTTTTAGAGATTTGTTTGGGCTCATGAGAGGAGTAGAAAAACATCAAAAATTTCAGTCCTGCATGATTCTACCAAGAAATGTGTGTTCATTGAAACCGCTGGTTTTTGATAGTTTGGGCCCTATTGAATAATGAATGTTTTAAATTTTCTCCAAAAGTAAAGTAGTTGCAAACTCATCCTTTTAGAAACTTGTTTGGGCTGTTGAGAGGAGTAAAAAACCATCAAAAATTTCAATCCTGCATGATTTTACCAAGAAATGTGATTCTTCATTCAAAACCTGATTTTTGCTATTGGGCTCTATTGAATAGTGAATGTTTTGAATTTTCTCCAAAAGTAAAGTAGTTGCAAACTCATGCTTTTAGAGACTTGTTTGGGCTCATGAGAGGAGTAGAAAAACATCAAAAATTTCAGTCCTGCATGATTCTACCAAGAAATGTGTGTTCATTCAAACCGCTGGTTTTTGATAGTTTGGGCCCTATTGAATAATGAATGTTTTGAATTTTCTCCAAAAGTAAAGTAGTTGCAAACTCATGCTTTTAGAGACTTGTTTGGGCTCATGAGAGGAGTAGAAAAACATCAAAAATTTCAGTCCTGCATGATTCTACCAAGAAATGTGTGTTCATTGAAACCGCTGGTTTTTGATAGTTTGGGCCCTATTGAATAATGAATGTTTTGAATTTTCTACAAAAGTAAAGTAGTTTCAAACTCATCCTTTTAGAAACTTGTTTGGGCTGTTGAGAGGAGTAAAAAAACATCAAAAATTTCAATCCTGCATGATTCTACCAAGAAATGTGATTCTTCATTCAAAACGCTGGTTTTTGCTATTGGGCTCTATTGAATAATGAATGTTTTGAATTTTCTCCAAAAGTAAAGTAGTTGCAAACTCATGCTTTTAGAGACTTGTTTGGGCTCATGAGAGGAGTAGAAAAACATCAAAAATTTCAGTCCTGCATGATTCTACCAAGAAATGTGTGTTCATTGAAACCGCTGGTTTTTGATAGTTTGGGCCCTATTGAATAATGAATGTTTTGAATTTTCTCCAAAAGTAAAGTAGTTGCAAACTCATCCTTTTAGAAACTTGTTTGGGCTGTTGAGAGGAGTAAAAAACCATCAAAAATTTCAATCCTGCATGATTCTACCAAGAAATGTGATTCTTCATTCAAAACGCTGGTTTTTGCTATTGGGCTCTATTGAATAATGAATGTTTTGAATTTTCTCCAAAAGTAAAGTAGTTGCAAACTCATGCTTTTAGAGACTTGTTTGGGCTCATGAGAGGAGTAGAAAAACATCAAAAATTTCAGTCCTGCATGATTCTACCAAGAAATGTGTGTTCATTGAAACCGCTGGTTTTTGATAGTTTGGGCCCTATTGAATAATGAATGTTTTGAATTTTCTCCAAAAGTAAAGTAGTTGCAAACTCATCCTTTTAGAAACTTGTTTGGGCTGTTGAGAGGAGTAAAAAACCATCAAAAATTTCAATCCTGCATGATTCTACCAAGAAATGTGATTCTTCATTCAAAACGCTGGTTTTTGCTATTGGGCTCTATTGAATAATGAATGTTTTGAATTTTCTCCAAAAGTAAAGTAGTTGCAAACTCATGCTTTTAGAGACTTGTTTGGGCTCATGAGAGGAGTAGAAAAACATCAAAAATTTCAGTCCTGCATGATTCTACCAAGAAATGTGTGTTCATTGAAACCGCTGGTTTTTGATAGTTTGGGCCCTATTGAATAATGAATGTTTTGAATTTTCTCCAAAAGTAAAGTAGTTGCAAACTCATCCTTTTAGAAACTTGTTTGGGCTGTTGAGAGGAGTAAAAAACCATCAAAAATTTCAATCCTGCATGATTCTACCAAGAAATGTGATTCTTCATTCAAAACGCTGGTTTTTGCTATTGGGCTCTATTGAATAATGAATGTTTTGAATTTTCTCCAAAAGTAAAGTAGTTGCAAACTCATGCTTTTAGAGACTTGTTTGGGCTCATGAGAGGAGTAGAAAAACATCAAAAATTTCAGTCCTGCATGATGCTACCAAGAAATGTGTTCATTCAAACCGCTGGTTTTTGATAGTTTGGGCCCTATTGAATAATGAATGTTTTGAATTTTCTCCAAAAGTAAAGTAGTTGCAAACTCATCCTTTTAGAAACTTGTTTGGGCTGTTGAGAGGAGTAAAAAACCATCAAAAATTTCAATCCTGCATGATTCTACCAAGAAATGTGATTCTTCATTCAAAACGCTGGTTTTTGCTATTGGGCTCTATTGAATAATGAATGTTTTGAATTTTCTCCAAAAGTAAAGTAGTTGCAAACTCATGCTTTTAGAGACTTGTTTGGGCTCATGAGAGGAGTAGAAAAACATCAAAAATTTCAGTCCTGCATGATTCTACCAAGAAATGTGTGTTCATTGAAACCGCTGGTTTTTGATAGTTTGGGCCCTATTGAATAATGAATGTTTTGAATTTTCTCCAAAAGTAAAGCAGTTGCAATCTCATCCTTTTATAAACTTGTTTGGGCTGTTGAGAGGAGTAAAAAACCATCAAAAATTTCAATCCTGCATGATTCTACCAAGAAATGTGATTCTTCATTCAAAACGCTGGTTTTTGCTATTGGGCTCTATTGAATAATGAATGTTTTGAATTTTCTCCAAAAGTAAAGTAGTTGCAAACTCATGCTTTTAGAGATTTGTTTGGGCTCATGAGAGGAGTAGAAAAACATCAAAAATTTCAGTCCTGCATGATTCTACCAAGAAATGTGTGTTCATTGAAACCGCTGGTTTTTGATAGTTTGGGCCCTATTGAATAATGAATGTTTTAAATTTTCTCCAAAAGTAAAGTAGTTGCAAACTCATCCTTTTAGAAACTTGTTTGGGCTGTTGAGAGGAGTAAAAAACCATCAAAAATTTCAATCCTGCATGATTTTACCAAGAAATGTGATTCTTCATTCAAAACCTGATTTTTGCTATTGGGCTCTATTGAATAGTGAATGTTTTGAATTTTCTCCAAAAGTAAAGTAGTTGCAAACTCATGCTTTTAGAGACTTGTTTGGGCTCATGAGAGGAGTAGAAAAACATCAAAAATTTCAGTCCTGCATGATTCTACCAAGAAATGTGTGTTCATTCAAACCGCTGGTTTTTGATAGTTTGGGCCCAAATGAATAATGAATGTTTTGAATTTTCTCCAAAAGTAAAGTAGTTGCAAACTCATGCTTTTAGAGACTTGTTTGGGCTCATGAGAGGAGTAGAAAAACATCAAAAATTTCAGTCCTGCATGATTCTACCAAGAAATGTGTGTTCATTGAAACCGCTGGTTTTTGATAGTTTGGGCCCTATTGAATAATGAATGTTTTGAATTTTCTCCAAAAGTAAAGTAGTTGCAAACTCATCCTTTTAGAAACTTGTTTGGGCTGTTGAGAGGAGTAAAAAAACATCAAAAATTTCAATCCTGCATGATTCTACCAAGAAATGTGATTCTTCATTCAAAACGCTGGTTTTTGCTATTGGGCTCTATTGAATAATGAATGTTTTGAATTTTCTCCAAAAGTAAAGTAGTTGCAAACTCATGCTTTTAGAGACTTGTTTGGGCTCATGAGAGAAGTAGAAAAACATCAAAAATTTCAGTCCTGCATGATTCTACCAAGAAATGTGTGTTCATTGAAACCGCTGGTTTTTGATAGTTTGGGCCCTATTGAATAATGAATGTTTTGAATTTTCTCCAAAAGTAAAGTAGTTGCAAGCTCATCCTTTTAGAAACTTGTTTGGGCTGTTGAGAGGAGTAAAAAACCATCAAAAATTTCAATCCTGCATGATTCTACCAAGAAATGTGATTCTTCATTCAAAACGCTGGTTTTTGCTGTTGGGCTCTATTGAATAATGAATGTTTTGAATTTTCTCCAAAAGTAAAGTAGTTGCAAACTCATGCTTTTAGAGACTTGTTTGGGCTCATGAGAGGAGTAGAAAAACATCAAAAATTTCAGTCCTGCATGATTCTACCAAGAAATGTGTGTTCATTGAAACCGCTGGTTTTTGATAGTTTGGGCCCTATTGAATAATGAATGTTTTGAATTTTCTCCAAAAGTAAAGTAGTTGCAAACTCATCCTTTTAGAAACTTGTTTGGGCTGTTGAGAGGAGTAAAAAACCATCAAAAATTTCAATCCTGCATGATTCTACCAAGAAATGTGATTCTTCATTCAAAACGCTGGTTTTTGCTATTGGGCTCTATTGAATAATGAATGTTTTGAATTTTCTCCAAAAGTAAAGTAGTTGCAAACTCATGCTTTTAGAGACTTGTTTGGGCTCATGAGAGGAGTAGAAAAACATCAAAAATTTCAGTCCTGCATGATTCTACCAAGAAATGTGTGTTCATTCAAACCGCTGGTTTTTGATAGTTTGGGCCCTATTGAATAATGAATGTTTTGAATTTTCTCCAAAAGTAAAGTAGTTGCAAACTCATGCTTTTAGAGACTTGTTTGGGCTCATGAGAGGAGTAGAAAAACATCAAAAATTTCAGTCCTGCATGATTCTACCAAGAAATGTGTGTTCATTGAAACCGCTGGTTTTTGATAGTTTGGGCCCTATTGAATAATGAATGTTTTGAATTTTCTCCAAAAGTAAAGTAGTTGCAAACTCATCCTTTTAGAAACTTGTTTGGGCTGTTGAGAGGAGTAAAAAAACATCAAAAATTTCAATCCTGCATGATTCTACCAAGAAATGTGATTCTTCATTCAAAACGCTGGTTTTTGCTATTGGGCTCTATTGAATAATGAATGTTTTGAATTTTCTCCAAAAGTAAAGTAGTTGCAAACTCATGCTTTTAGAGACTTGTTTGGGCTCATGAGAGAAGTAGAAAAACATCAAAAATTTCAGTCCTGCATGATTCTACCAAGAAATGTGTGTTCATTGAAACCGCTGGTTTTTGATAGTTTGGGCCCTATTGAATAATGAATGTTTTGAATTTTCTCCAAAAGTAAAGTAGTTGCAAACTCATCCTTTTAGAAACTTGTTTGGGCTGTTGAGAGGAGTAAAAAACCATCAAAAATTTCAATCCTGCATGATTCTACCAAGAAATGTGATTCTTCATTCAAAACGCTGGTTTTTGCTGTTGGGCTCTATTGAATAATGAATGTTTTGAATTTTCTCCAAAAGTAAAGTAGTTGCAAACTCATGCTTTTAGAGACTTGTTTGGGCTCATGAGAGGAGTAGAAAAACATCAAAAATTTCAGTCCTGCATGATTCTACCAAGAAATGTGTGTTCATTGAAACCGCTGGTTTTTGATAGTTTGGGCCCTATTGAATAATGAATGTTTTGAATTTTCTCCAAAAGTAAAGTAGTTGCAAACTCATCCTTTTAGAAACTTGTTTGGGCTGTTGAGAGGAGTAAAAAACCATCAAAAATTTCAATCCTGCATGATTCTACCAAGAAATGTGATTCTTCATTCAAAACGCTGGTTTTTGCTATTGGGCTCTATTGAATAATGAATGTTTTGAATTTTCTCCAAAAGTAAAGTAGTTGCAAACTCATGCTTTTAGAGACTTGTTTGGGCTCATGAGAGGAGTAGAAAAACATCAAAAATTTCAGTCCTGCATGATTCTACCAAGAAATGTGTGTTCATTGAAACCGCTGGTTTTTGATAGTTTGGGCCCTATTGAATAATGAATGTTTTGAATTTTCTCCAAAAGTAAAGTAGTTGCAAACTCATCCTTTTAGAAACTTGTTTGGGCTGTTGAGAGGTGTAAAAAACCATCAAAAATTTCAATCCTGCATGATTCTACCAAGAAATGTGATTCTTCATTCAAAACGCTGGTTTTTGCTATTGGGCTCTATTGAATAATGAATGTTTTGAATTTTCTCCAAAAGTAAAGTAGTTGCAAACTCATGCTTTTAGAGACTTGTTTGGGCTCATGAGAGGAGTAGAAAAACATCAAAAATTTCAGTCCTGCATGATTCTACCAAGAAATGTGTGTTCATTGAAACCGCTGGTTTTTGATAGTTTGGGCCCTATTGAATAATGAATGTTTTGAATTTTCTCCAAAAGTAAAGTAGTTGCAAACTCATGCTTTTAGAGACTTGTTTGGGCTCATGAGAGGAGTAGAAAAACATCAAAAATTTCAGTCCTGCATGATTCTACCAAGAAATGTGTTCATTCAAACCGCTGGTTTTTGATAGTTTGGGCCCTATTGAATAATGAATGTTTTGAATTTTCTCCAAAAGTAAAGTAGTTGCAAACTCATCCTTTTAGAAACTTGTTTGGGCTGTTGAGAGGAGTAAAAAACCATCAAAAATTTCAATCCTGCATGATTCTACCAAGAAATGTGATTCTTCATTCAAAACGCTGGTTTTTGCTATTGGGCTCTATTGTATAATGAATGTTTTGAATTTTCTCCAAAAGTAAAGTAGTTGCAAACTCATCCTTTTAGAGACTTGTTTGGGCTCATGAGATGAGTAGAAAAACATCAAAAATTTCAGTCCTGCATGATTCTACCAAGAAATGTGTGTTCATTGAAACCGCTGGTTTTTGATAGTTTGGGCCCTATTGAATAATGAATGTTTTGAATTTTCTCCAAAAGTAAAGTAGTTGCAAACTCATCCTTTTAGAAACTTGTTTGGGCTGTTGAGAGGAGTAAAAAACCATCAAAAATTTCAATCCTGCATGATTCTACCAAGAAATGTGATTCTTCATTCAAAACGCTGGTTTTTGCTATTGGGCTCTATTGAATAATGAATGTTTTGAATTTTCTCCAAAAGTAAAGTAGTTGCAAACTCATGCTTTTAGAGACTTGTTTGGGCTCATGAGAGGAGTAGAAAAACATCAAAAATTTCAGTCCTGCATGATTCTACCAAGAAATGTGTGTTCATTGAAACCGCTGGTTTTTGATAGTTTGGGCCCTATTGAATAATGAATGTTTTGAATTTTCTCCAAAAGTAAAGTAGTTGCAAACTCATCCTTTTAGAAACTTGTTTGGGCTGTTGAGAGGTGTAAAAAACCATCAAAAATTTCAATCCTGCATGATTCTACCAAGAAATGTGATTCTTCATTCAAAACGCTGGTTTTTGCTATTGGGCTCTATTGAATAATGAATGTTTTGAATTTTCTCCAAAAGTAAAGTAGTTGCAAACTCATGCTTTTAGAGACTTGTTTGGGCTCATGAGAGGAGTAGAAAAACATCAAAAATTTCAGTCCTGCATGATTCTACCAAGAAATGTGTGTTCATTGAAACCGCTGGTTTTTGATAGTTTGGGCCCTATTGAATAATGAATGTTTTGAATTTTCTCCAAAAGTAAAGTAGTTGCAAACTCATGCTTTTAGAGACTTGTTTGGGCTCATGAGAGGAGTAGAAAAACATCAAAAATTTCAGTCCTGCATGATTCTACCAAGAAATGTGTTCATTCAAACCGCTGGTTTTTGATAGTTTGGGCCCTATTGAATAATGAATGTTTTGAATTTTCTCCAAAAGTAAAGTAGTTGCAAACTCATCCTTTTAGAAACTTGTTTGGGCTGTTGAGAGGAGTAAAAAACCATCAAAAATTTCAATCCTGCATGATTCTACCAAGAAATGTGATTCTTCATTCAAAACGCTGGTTTTTGCTATTGGGCTCTATTGTATAATGAATGTTTTGAATTTTCTCCAAAAGTAAAGTAGTTGCAAACTCATCCTTTTAGAGACTTGTTTGGGCTCATGAGATGAGTAGAAAAACATCAAAAATTTCAGTCCTGCATGATTCTACCAAGAAATGTGTGTTCATTGAAACCGCTGGTTTTTGATAGTTTGGGCCCTATTGAATAATGAATGTTTTGAATTTTCTCCAAAAGTAAAGTAGTTGCAAACTCATCCTTTTAGAAACTTGTTTGGGCTGTTGAGAGGAGTAAAAAATCATCAAAAATTTCAATCCTGCATGATTTTACCAAGAAATGTGATTCTTCATTCAAAACCTGATTTTTGCTATTGGGCTCTATTGAATAGTGAATGTTTTGAATTTTCTCCAAAAGTAAAGTAGTTGCAAACTCATGCTTTTAGAGACTAGTTTGGGCTCATGAGAGGAGTAGAAAAACATCAAAAATTTCAGTCCTGCATGATTCTACCAAGAAATGTGTGTTCATTGAAACCGCTGGTTTTTGATAGTTTGGGCCCTATTGAATAATGAATGTTTTGAATTTTCTCCAAAAGTAAAGTAGTTGCAAACTCATCCTTTTAGAAACTTGTTTGGGCTGTTGAGAGGAGTAAAAAACCATCAAAAATTTCAATCCTGCATGATTTTACCAAGAAATGTGATTCTTCATTCAAAACCTGATTTTTGCTATTGGGCTCTATTGAATAGTGAATGTTTTGAATTTTCTCCAAAAGTAAAGTAGTTGCAAACTCATGCTTTTAGAGTCTTGTTTGGGCTCATGAGAGGAGTAGAAAAACATCAAAAATTTCAGTCCTGCATGATTCTACCAAGAAATGTGTGTTCATTCAAACCGCTGGTTTTTGATAGTTTGGGCCCTATTGAATAATGAATGTTTTGAATTTTCTCCAAAAGTAAAGTAGTTGCAAACTCATGCTTTTAGAGACTTGTTTGGGCTCATGAGAGGAGTAGAAAAACATCAAAAATTTCAGTCCTGCATGATTCTACCAAGAAATGTGTGTTCATTGAAACCGCTGGTTTTTGATAGTTTGGGCCCTATTGAATAATGAATGTTTTGAATTTTCTTCAAAAGTAAAGTAGTTGCAAACTCATCCTTTTAGAAACTTGTTTGGGCTGTTGAGAGGAGTAAAAAACCATCAAAAATTTCAATCCTGCATGATTCTACCAAGAAATGTGATTCTTCATTCAAAACGCTGGTTTTTGCTATTGGGCTCTATTGAATAATGAATGTTTTGAATTTTCTCCAAAAGTAAAGTAGTTGCAAACTCATGCTTTTAGAGACTTGTTTGGGCTCATGAGAGGAGTAGAAAAACATCAAAAATTTCAGTCCTGCATGATTCTACCAAGAAATGTGTGTTCATTGAAACCGCTGGTTTTTGATAGTTTGGGCCCTATTGAATAATGAATGTTTTGAATTTTCTCCAAAAGTAAAGTAGTTGCAATCTCATCCTTTTAGAAACTTGTTTGGGCTGTTGAGAGGAGTAAAAAACCATCAAAAATTTCAATCCTGCATGATTCTACCAAGAAATGTGATTCTTCATTCAAAACGCTGGTTTTTGCTATTGGG